>NW_027510161.1:0-665275 GCF_048772815.1 Callospermophilus lateralis
AGGGCCTAGGGGGAGCAGGGCACAGGGAAACAGGGCCCAGGGGGAGCAGAGCCCAAGAGCAGGACCAGGGAAGAGCCGGACTCAGTGAGCAGTGCCACGAGGAGCAGGGCCCAAGGGGGAGAAGGGCCCAGCAGAGCAGGGCCAGGAGGAAAAGGGCCCAGGGCGGGTAGGGCCCAGGAGAACAGGGCCCAGGGGAGCAGGGCCAGGGGGAGCAGGCACAGAGAGCAGGGCCGTGGGGGAACAGAGTCAGGGGAGCAGGAACAGGGGAGCAGGACTGGAGGGAGTAGGGCCCAGGGGACAGAGCCAGGGGTGGGCAGGGCCCAAGAGGAGCAGGTGGGGCAGGGTCGAGGGAGAGGAGTATTAGAGGACCAGGGATAAGGAGAGGAAGGCTAGGGGTGCAGAGCCCACAGGGAGTAGATCCAGGAGTAGAAGGGCCAGGGCAGCAGGGCCCAGGCGGAAAAGGGCCCAGGGAGAGCATTACCAGGGGGAGCAGGTCCTGCAGGAGCTGATCCCGGGGAAGTAGGGCAAGGGGGAGCTGGGATAGCTGGAGCAAGGCCCAAGAGAAGCAGGGAACAGGGGGAGAAGGGCCCAGGGATAAGGGCCCATGCAGAGCAAGATGAGGTGGAGCAGGGCCCAGGGTTGAAGGGTCCAGGGGAAGTAGGGTGCAGAGGAGCATGGCCCAGGGGAGCAGGGCCAGGGGAATTTGGGCCCAGGAAAGCAGGGCCAGGTGAGCAGGGCCAGAGGGAATGGGGCCCGGAGAAGCAGGAACAGGGCTAGCAGGGCTAAGCGGGAGCAGGACTCAGGAAGAGGTGAGCCCAGTGGGGAGCAGGGCCCAGGAAAGCAGGGCCAGGAGGAGCAGGGCCCAGGAGAATCAGAAATCAGGGAGAATAGTGTCCGGGGTATTAGGGACCATTTGGGGCAAGACCATGGGGAGCAGAGCCCACAGAGAGCAGGACACAGGGGTAGCAGGGCTCAGGGGAGCAGTGCCCAGAAGGAGCAGGCTCAAGGGAAGCAGGGCCAGGGGAAGCAGGGCTGAGGAGGAGCAGGGCCAAGGGGAGCAGGGCCATGGTGTTCAGAGCCAGGGGTTAAGTCCAGGAGGTGCAAGCCCCATGGAGAGCAAGGCCATGGTTATCAGGACCAAGTGGAGCAGGCCACAAGGAGAGCAGAACCAGGGGATTAAGGCCAGGGGGAGAAGGGCCCAATGCAAGGGGGAACAGTCACACAAGAAATCAGGACCAGATGGAGCAGGGCCAAATAGAGCTGGGCCCAGGGGAGCAGGGTCAGGGGGAATACAGCCTGAGTGAGCAGGACCAGAGGGAGCATGGCCCAGTGGAGCAGGGCCACAGAGGAGCACAGCTCAGGGGAGTAGGGCCCAGAGGTGCAGAGCCAGGGGGAACAGGGCAAGGAGGAGCATGGCTAGGGGGATCAGGGTCCAGGAGAAGAGAGAACAGGGGAAAAAGGGTCAGGGAGAGCAGAGCCCATGGGGAGCAATACCAGGGGGAGCAGGGCCCAAGTGGGAAGGTCCCAGGGGGAATAGGTCAAGGGGAGCAGAGTCAAGGAGGAGTATGGCCCAGGGGAGCAGGCGCAAAGAAAGCAGGGACCAGAAGAGCAGGGCCCATGGGGAGAAGTGCCAGGGCAAAGGGCCCATGGGGAGCAGGGCCAACGGAAGCAGGACACAAGCGGTGCAGGGCCCAGGGGAGCAGGCCATGTGAAAGCGGGTTCCAGGTTGACCAAGGCCCAGGAGGGGCATAACCAGGGGGAGCAGGGCCCTGGGGAGCAGGACTGGAGGGAGTAGTGCCCAGGGGAGCAGAACCAGGGCCAGGAGGATCAGGGTCCAGGAAGAGGAGGATCAAGGAGAGCAGGACCCAGGAGAGCAGGGCTAGGGAGTTCAGAGCCCACAGGGTGTAGGACCAGAGTGAGTATGCCCAATGGGGAACAGTGTCAGGGAGAGCATGGCCCGGGGGAGCAGGGCCATGGAAAGCAGCGATTGGAGGTGCATGGCTCAGGTGCATGTACTAGAAGGAGCAGAGCCCATAGGGTGTAGGGCCAGGGGGAGCAGACTCAGGGGTAGCAGAGTTTGGACTAGCAGGGCACAGGGAAGCAGGGCCTAGGAAAGGAGGGCAAGGGGGACCAGTTCTATAGGGAGTAGAGCCCAGGAAAAAGGACCAGGGGAGCAAGGCCAAGGGGGAGGTAGGTGCAGGAAAGCAGGACCAGAGGGAGCAGGGCCCAGGGTAGGAGGGCCTAGAGGAGCAGAGCCAGGGGGAGCAGAGCCCAGGGGAGGACAGGAACAAGGCGCAAGGCCAGAAGAGCAGGGCCCAGGGGAGCAGGGCCTGGTGTGCAGGGCCAGGGAAGCAGGATTGCGGGGGTTAGGACCCAAGGGAGCAGGACCATGAGGAGCAGCACCCAGGAAGAGCAGGACCGGGCAGAGCAGGGCCCAGGGAGAGGAGGACCAGGGGGTGCAGAGCCCAGGAGAGCAGAGCTAAGGGGAACAGTGCCTACAGGGAGTAGGGCCAGGGAAATAAGTTACCAGTGGCACAGGGCCCAGTTGATCATAGCCAGGGAGAAAAGGGAAAGGGGGCAAGGGCCCAGTGAGAGCAGTACCAGAGATAGCAGGTCCCAGGGGAGGAGGGCCGGGGAAGCATGGCAATAGGGAGCAGGTCCAGGGGAAGCAGAACCCAGGAGAAGCAGGGAACACGGGGATAAGGGCCCGGGGGAGCTGGGCCCACGGGGAGCACAGCTCAGGGTATGAAGGGCCCAGCGGAACAGGACTGGAGGGAATGGGGCCCAGGGGAACAGGGCAAAGGACAGGAGGATCTAGGGAGCAGGGCCCAGAAGAACAGGGCCAGTAGGAGCAGAGCCCACAGGGATTGGGGCCTGAGGGAGCCGGGAAGGGGAGCAGGGCTCAAGAGTAGCGGAGCCCAGAGGGTAGAAGGGCCTAGAGGAGAAGGGCCAGGAGGAGCAGAGCCCAATGGTAGAGGAGCCCAGGGGATAGAAGGGCCTAGCAGAGCAGGGCCAGGAGGAGCAGGGCCCAGGGGTACAGTACCAGAAGAGCACAGCCCAGGGAAGCAGGGACAGGGAGGATCAGCGCCCAGGTGAGCAGGCCAGGGGGAATAGACCAAGGAGAGCAGGTCCATAGTCGTACGGCCCAAGGAACCAGGATTGGGGGGAGCAGGGCACAGGGGAGAAGTGCCAGTAGGAGCAGGGCCCAGGAGGAGCAGGACCACATGGAGCAGGCCCTATAGATAGGAGGCCTACGGGGAGAAAGGACAGGAGAGCATGGATAGGGGGAGCAGATCCCACAGGGAGTTGGGGCACAGGAAGCAAAACCAGGGTAGCAGGGACAATGAGGAGCAGGACCAGGGGGAGGAGGGACCAGGGAGAGCGGGACACAGGGGAACCAGGGTCCGGGGAAGCAAAATCAGGGGGAGCAGGGCCCAGAGAGTAGGTCCAGGCGTGAGCACGGCCCAGTGGAGAAGGGCCAGGAGGAGCAGGGTCTGGGGGAGCAGGGCCAGAGGTAGTGGGACCCAGGGGAGCAGTATCAGGAGGAACAGGTCCAAGGGGAGCGGGGCCAGTGGGAGCGGGGCCCAAGGAAGCAGGACCAAGGAGAGCAGGCCAAGAAGTTGCAGTGCTCAGGGGAACAGAGCCCAGGGGGAGCAGGGCACATTGGAGCAGGGCACATATGAGCATGGCCAGGAGGAGCAGGGCCCAAGGGGAGCAAGACCAGGGCGAGCAGTACCAGGAGGAGCAGGTACCGGTGGAGCAGGCCCAGGGGAAGCCGTGCGAGGGACAGCAGGGCCAGGGACAGCAGGGTCCTAGGGTAAGCAAAACAGTGGGAGCAGGGCCCAGGGAGAGGAATGCCAGGGGTAGCACAGCCACAGGGAGTAGGGGCAGGGAGAGCAGTACAGGTGAGCAGGGCCCATGAGGAACAGGACCAGGGGGAGCAGGGCCTAGGGGGAGCAGGGCACAGGGAAAACAGGGCCCAGGGGGAGCAGGGCCCAAGAGCAGGACCATGGGAGTGTGGGACCCAGTGAGCAGTGCCACGAGGAGCAAGGCCCAAGGGGGAGAAGGGCCCAGCAGAGCAGGGCCAGGAGGAAAAGGCCCCAGAGGGGGCAGGGCCCAGGAGAGCAGGGACCAGGGGTGCTGGTCCAGGGGGAGCAGGCCCAGAGAGCAGGGTTCTGGGGAACAGAGTCAGGGGAGCAGGAACAGGGGAGCAGGACTGGAGGGAATAGGGCCCAGGGGTGAGGGTGTCAGTAAGAAAAACGCCAGAGGGAGAAGGGCCAAGGGAGTGCAGCACCAGAGGAAGCAGGGCCCAAGGGGACAATGACCAGGAGGAGCAGGGCCCAGTGGAGCAGGGTAGGGGGAGGAGGGTCCAGGAGGAACAGGGCCCAGGGGACCAGAGGTAGAGGGAGCAGCCCTTGGGGAGTAGGGCCCAGGGGAGCAGGGCTATGGGGAGAAGGGCCAGGGTATTATGGCCAGGAAGGGCAGGGCCCAGGGGAGCAGAGCCCAGGGGAAGGGGGCACATGGAAATCAGGGCCTAGGAGCAGAAGAACCAGGGGGTTCAGGGTGCAGGCCACAGGGGAACAAGGCCAGAGACAGTGAGGCCTAGGGAAGCAGGATCAGGGGGAGCAGGGATAAGGGAATCCAGGGCTCAGGGGGAGTGGAGCCCAGGGGGGAGCAGGGCCCAGGCGAGCAGGTCCATAGGGAGATCAACCCAGGTGAACAGGGCCAGGTGGAGCAGGCCCCAAGGGAAGTAAAAGCAGCGGGAGCAGTGCCCAGGAGTCAGGGCCAGGGGATACAGGGCCAGGAGGAGCACGGCAAAGGGAAGCAGGGCCCGGGGAAAGAGGGCCAGGAGATCAGGGCCAAGGGGGAGCAGGCCCAGTGGGGAGTGGAGACCAGGAGGGAGAAGGACCCAGGGGAGCAAGGGCAGGAGGAGCAGGGCCCGAGGGAGCAGGGCCCAGGGGAGCAGGACCAGGGGGAGCAGGGCCAAGTGAGAGCATGGCCAGAGGGAGCCGGGCCTGGGGAAGGAGGACCAGGGGGAGCAGGCTCAAGGGGGAGCTGGGCTCAGGGGGGAGCGTAGCCAAGTGGGGATCAGGGACCAGGAGAGTAGGGACAGAGGGAGCAGGGCCCAGGAAGAGCAGTGCCAGAAGGAGTACAGCCCAGGGGAAGAGTGCCTAGAGGAGCAGGGCCAGTGAGAGTAGTTTCCCGGGGAGCAGGGCCTCGGGGAGCAAGGCCAGGGAAAGCATGGCCCAGGAGGAGCAGGACCAGGTGGAGCAGGGCCCAGGGAGAGGAGGCCTATGGGGAGCAGGGCCCAAGAGAGCAAGGCTAGGGAGAGCAGAGCCCACAGAGAGAAGGGCTAGGTGGATCAGGGCCAGGAAAGCTGGGCCCATGGGGAGAAGGTCCAGGGTGAGCAGGGCCCAGGGGGAACAGGGCACTAGAAAATCAGGGCCGAGGGGGAGCAGAATCAGGGGGAGCAGGGCCATGGGGGAGCAGGGCCAGGTGGAGCAGGGCCCGGGAGGCAGGACCAGGGGGAGCAAGACACATGGGTGCAGGGCTCTGAGGAGTAGCCCAGGAGGAGGAGGACACAATGGGAGCAGGAGCCAAGGGAGCAGAGCCAAGGGGAACAGAGCCAGGGAGAGCAGTACCAGGGGGAGCAGGGCCCAGGAGAAGCAGGGAACAGGGGGAGCAGGGCCCAGGAGAAGCAGGGAACAGTGGGAGAAGGGCCCTGGGTAGCACGGCCCATGTGGAGCAAGACCATGGGAGCAGGGCTCAGAAAGAGAAGGGCCGGGCAGAGCTGGGAACAGGGATTAGGGCCCAGGAGGAGCAGGGCCCAGGAGAGCAGGGAGTTAGGTTCAAAGCCCACAGGGAATTAGGTTCAGAGGGAGCTGGCCAGGGTAGCAGGGGTAGGGGGAGGAGGGTCCAGGAGGAGCAGGGCCCAGGGAGCGGGTGTAGGGGGAGCAGTTTCCAGGCGGAGTAGGGCCCAGGGGAGCAGGGCCAGGTGGAGAAGTTCCAGGAGGAGCAGGGCCCATGGGGAGCAGTGCCAGGGGGAGCAAGGCCCAGGGGAGCAGGGCCTAGGGGAAGCGGGGCACAGGGAACCTAGGGCCCAGGGCAAGAAGAGCCAGGGGGTGCAGGGCCCAGGGGAGCAGGGCTAGGGGGAACAGGGCCAAGCGGAGCAGGACCAGAGGGAGTGGGGCCTGAGGAAGCAGGACCAGGGAGAGCAGGGACAAGGGAAATCAGGGCTCAGAGGGATTGGAGCCCAGGGGGGAGCAGAGCCAGAGGGAGGAGGACCCAGGGGAGGAGGACCCAGGGGAGGAGGGCCCAGGGGAGGAGGGCCAGGGGAAGCAGGACACAGGGGGAGCAGGACCCAGGGAGGAGGGCCAGGGGAAGCAGGACACAGGGGAGCAGGGCCCAGGGGAGGAGGGCCAGGGGGAGAAGGACTCAATGGGAGTAGGGCGCAGGGTACCAGGGTAAGGGAGAGCAGGTCCTAAGGGAGCAGGGCAAGGAGGACCAGAGCCATGGGGAACAGACCCAGGGGGAGAAGGGCAAAGGGGGAGCAGCGCCCAGGATGACAAAAGCACACGTGGTAGCACGGCCCAGGGAACAGGACCCAGGCGAGCAGGGCAAGGAGGAGCAGAGTCCAGGGAAAGCAGGACACATGGGAAGCAGGACCAGTGGAGCAGGATCAAGGGGAAACAGGTCCGGAGGGCGGGGCAGAACCCAGGGGGGAGTTGGGCCAGGAGTAGTAGTGCCGAAGGGAAGCAGGTCCAGAGGGAGCAGTGGCCAGGGTAGCAGATCCAGGGAAACAGAGCCAAGGGGAGCAGGGCCAGGGGAGTGGGCTCTGGGGAAGGAGGATCAGGGGAGCAGGGCCAAGGGGGAGCAAGGCCAAGGGGGAGCAGGGCCCAGGGTGAAGCAACGCCAGGAGGAGCAGGGCCCAAGGGGAACAGGCCCAAGGAGAGCAGGACACAGGGGGAGCAGGGTCCAGGGGAGCAGGTCCAGGGGGAGAAGAATGCAGGAGGAGCAGGGCCCATTGGAGCAGGGTCAGGAGGAACAAGGCCCAGGAGAGCAGGACCCAGAATTGCTGGGCCAGGGGGAACATGGCCAGGGAGAGCCGGGCCAGAGGGAGTGAGACCTGGGGAATCAGGATGAGGGGGAGCAGGGCTCAGGGGGAGTGGAGCTCAGTGGGGAGCAGGGCCTAGGAGACCAGGGCCAGGAGGAGCAGGGCCAGTGGGAGCAGGGCCCAGAAGAAGCAGGGAACAGGGGGAGCATGCCCTGGAGTAGCACAGCCTATGTGGAGCAAGACCATGGGTAGCAGGGCCCAGTGGGAGCAGGGGCAAGGGGAGCAGGCCCCAGGGGATTAGGTCCAGGGGGAGCAGGGCCCATGGGAAGCAGGACCATGGTTATCAGGACCAGGGGAAGCATGGCCACGGGAGCAGGGCCGGGGGAGCAGGGCCTAGGGGAACAGGGCAAGGGGAAGCAGGTACCAAGATAACAGGGCCCTAGAGAGAAAGGACAGGAGGAGAAGGGCCAGGGGATTATGGCCAGGAGAAGCAGGGCCCATGGTGAGCAAGGAAGCAGGGCCCAGGTGGAGCAGAACCAGGGGAGCAGGGCAGGGGAAGCAGTGCCCAGGAGAGAAGGGCCCAGGGGAGCAGGGCCAGGGATTAAGGGCCAGGAGGAGCAGAACCCATGGGGAACAGTGACAGGGGAGTAGGGCATGGGGTGGGGAATAGGACCAGGTGGAACATGGCCCAAGAAGAGCAAGACAAGGGGAGCAGGGCCCAGAAAAGCAGGGCCAGGGGTAGAAGGCCAGGAGGATCAGGGCCAGGGGGAATGAGGCACAGGGAAGCGGGACCAGGGGGAACAAGACCCAAGGGTAATTGGGCCCAAGTGGAGCAGAAACAGGAGGAGCAGACCTGGGGAGCAGAATGAGCAGAATGGCGGGAGCAGGATGAGAGGGAGCAAGACCTGGGGGAGCAGGACTCGAGGGAGCAGGACCCTGGGGAGCAGGACCTGGGGGAGCAGGGCCAGGAGAGAAGGGCCAGGGAAAGCAGGGCACAGGGAAGCAGGACCAGGTGAAACAGGGTACAGGGAAAGCAGGGTCCATGGAGAGTGGGGCCCAGGGGGACTAGGGCCCAGGAGGAGCAGAACCAGGGGAAGCAGGACCCAGGGTAGCAAGACTGGGGAGACTAGGGCCCAGGGAAGCAGGGCAAGAGGGATCAGGGCCCGAGGGGAGCAGGACCAGGTGGAACAAGGCCCAGTGAGTAGAGACCAGGGGGACCATGGCCCAGGAGACCAGAACTGGGGGAGCGGAGCCCACAGGGAATAGGGCCAGGGGAGCAGGGCCCAGGGAAACAAGGGCCCAGGGGGAGCAGAACCAGGGGTAGCACGGCCCAGGGAGCAGGGCCAGGGGGGAGCAGGGCCCAGGGGAGCAGGGCAGGAGGAGCAAGCCCAGGGTAGCAGGGCCATGGGGAGCAGGGCCAGAGGGATGGGTCCCAGGGAAGCAGGACACAGAGGGATCAGGGCCCAGAGGAGCAGGGACAGGGGGAGAAGGACAAAGCAGGAGTAGGGCCCAGTGGAGTAGGGCCAGGGAGAGCAGGTCCCAGGGGAGCAGGATCGGGGGTATCAGAGCCAGGGGCAGCAAAGCCAGGAAAAAGGGTCATGGGGAACAGGGCCGGGGGAGAAGGGGCCAGGAGGAGCAGGGCCCAGGGGAGCAGGGCCAATGGATTAGGGGCAAGAGGAGCAGGACCCATGGGGAGCAGGGCCATGATTATCAGGACCAGGAGGAGCAGGCCACAAGGATAGCAGGACCAGGGGATTAGGGCCAGGGGGAGCAGGGCCCATGGGGAGAAGTGCCATGGGTTGAAGCGCCCAGGAAAGCAGGACCAGAGGGGGCAGGGCTCAGGGGAGTAGGACGCAGGGGAGCAGGCCCAGTGGGAACAAGGGCCCAAGGGAGCAGTACTAGAGGAAGTAGGGCCCAGGGTAGAAGGGCTAATGGGGAGCAGGACCAGGGGGAGCAGGGCCCAGGAGTATCAGGGAACAGGGAAAAAAGGGCCAAGGGGGAGCAGAACCAGGGGGAGCAGAGTCCAGGGAGCAGGGCCTGTGGAAGCAGGACTAGGGAGAGCAGGTCCAAGGGGGAGCAGGGCCTACGGGAGCACAGACTGGGGGAGCAGGACTCACGAGGGCTAGAGGGATTGGGGCCCGGGGAAGCAGGACCAGAGGAACCAGTGCCAGGGGGCATAGGGGCCCAGGGGGACCAGGGCCCAGGAGGAGCAGAACCAGGGGAAGCAGGGCCTAGGGGAGCAGGACTGGAGGAAGTAGGGCTCAGGAGAGCAGGGCTAGGGGGAGCAGGGCCTAAGTGTGGGAAAGTAGGACCAGATGGAGTAGGGCCCAGGGAGTGGAGGACCAGGGGGAGTAGGGCCCAGGAGAGCAGGGCTAGGGGGAGCAGAGCCCACAGGGAGTTGGGCCAGGGGGAGCAGGGCCAGGGGGAGGAGAACACAGGGGGAGCCAGTGTAAGCAGGGCCGGGGGAGAAGGGCCAAGGGGCAGCAGGGTCCAGGGAGAGCAAGGGCCAGGGGAGCAGGACTTGGGGAGCAGGGTCCAGGAGGAGTAGGACCAGGTGCAGCAGGGCCCAGGGAGAGTAGGCCTACAGGGAGCAGGGCCCAGGAGAGCAAGGCTAGGAGGAACAGCACCCACAGGGAGTAGGGTCAGGGAGAGCAGAGTCAGGGGAGCAGGGCCGATGTTGAGCAGGACCAGGGCCAGCAAGGCCCAGGGGAAGCAGGGCCCAGTGGAAGTGGGGCACAGGGAAACCAGGGCCCATGGGGAGCATAACCAGGGGGATGAAAGCCTAGGCAGCATGGCCAGATGGGAGCAGGGCCCAAGGAAGCAGGTCCAGGAGGAGCAGGGCCCAGGAGGGCAGGACCAGGATGAGCAGGACACTGGGAGGAAGGCCAAGGGGAGAAGGGCCAGGGAGAGCAGGTGCCAGAGTAGCAGGGCCCAGGGGAGCAGATCCAGGGAGAAAAGGGCCAAGGGGAGCAGGGACAGGGGGAGAAGGGCCCAGGGAGAGCAGTACCAGGGGTGCAGGGCCTGAGGAAGCAAGCCCAGGGGAAGCAGAGAAAGGGGGAGCAGAGCCAGGGGGAGCGGGGCCCAGGAGAAGCAGGGAACAGGGTGAGCTAGGTCCGGGGTAGCATGGCCCATGTGGAGCAAGACCATAGAGAGCAGGGCTCAGGGAGAGAAGGGCCCATGGGTAGCAGGGCGCAGGGTAGCAGGGCCCAGGAGGAGCATGGCCCAGTGGAGCTCAGCCAGGGAGAGAATGTGCCATAGGAGAAAGGCCCAGGGAGCACAGCCAGGTGGGAGCAGCGCCCAGGGCAGCAGGTCCAGGAGGAGCAAGGCCCAGTGGAGCCAGGCCAGGGAGACCAGGACAGTGGGAGCAGGGCCAGGGGGAAAAGGGCCAGGGAGAGCAGGTGCCAGAGGAGCAGGGCCAGGGGAGCAGAGCCAAGGAGAAAAGGGCCAGGGGGATTAGAGCCATGGGGAGTAGTGCCCAGGAGAAGCAGGGAACAGGGAGAGAAGCGCCCAGGGGACCAGGGCCCATGGGGAGCAAACAAGGGTGAGCAGGATCCAGGGGGAGATGGGCCCAGGGGGAGTAGATCCCAGGGGAGCAGGGCCAGGGTTAGCAGGACCCAAGAGAGCAGGGCCCAGGTGAGTAGAGCTAGGGGGAGCATGGCCAGGGATTAGGGCCAGTAAGATCATGGACCATGGGGAGCAGGGCCCATAGGGAGCAGGGCCCATTGGGAGCAAGGGCAGGAAAACAGGACCAGAGGGAGCAGGGTACAGGGAGAAGGGTCAAGGGGGACAGGTCCAGGGGGAGGAGGGCCAAGGGAATGAGGTGCAGACAAGCAGGTCCAGGGGGAGTTAGGAGCAGGAAAGCAGGACCCAAGGAGAGAAGGTCCCTAGGAGGCTTGGCCCGAGGGAGCGGAGCCCAAGGTGAACAGGTCTAGGGGGAGCAGGGCCTGGGGAAGCAGGGACATGGGGGAGCAGGGACTGGGGGAGAGGGCCTGGGGAAGTAGGGCTTGGGGAGCAGTGTCTGGGGAAGAGGGCCAGGGAAGCAGGGCCCAGTGAAGCAGGACCAGGGGGAGCAGAACCAGGAGAAGCAGGGCCCAGGGGAGTAGGTCTAGGGGGAGTAGGGCCCCGGGGAGCAAGGCCTGGGGGAGCAGGGTATGGGGGAGCAGGGCCCAGGGAGAGGAGGACCAGGAGGAGCAGGGCCCAGGAGATCAGGGCTAGAGGAGCAGAGGGCACAGGGAGTAGGGCCAGGGGGTGCAGAACCAGAATATCAGGGCCCAGGGGGAGCAGAACCAGGGGATCAGGGCCCAGGGAGCAGGGCCAGGGAGAGAAGGGCCAGAGGGAGTGGGGCCTGTGGATGCAGGACTAGGGGAGAGCAGGTCCAAGGGGGAGCAGGGCCTAGGGGAGCACAGACTGGGGGAGCAGGACTCACGAGGAGCAGGGCCCATTGAGCAGAGCCAGGATAAAAGGGCCAGGGGGAGCAGGGACTGGGGAAAAAGTGACCAGGGAAGCAGGGCCAGGTGAAGCAGGTCCCAGCAAAGTAGGGCCCAGGGGAGCAGGGCCAGGAGGAGCAGGGCCCAAGGGAGCAGGACTAGAGGAAGTAGGGCCCAGGGTAGAAGGGCTAATGGGGAGCAGGACCAGGGGGACCAGGGCCCAGGAGTATCAGGGCACAGGGAAAAAAGGGCCAAGGGGGAGCAGAACCAGAGGGAGCAGAGTCCAGGGAGCAGGGCCAGAAGGGAGCAGGGCACAGGGAAACCAGGGCCCAGGGGAACAGAACCAAGGGGAGCAGGGCCCAGGGGGCAACAGGGCCCAGGGGAGCAAAACCAGGAGAAGCAGCGCCTGGGGGAACAGACCAAAGGGAGCAAGGCTAAGGGGAGCAAAGCACAGGGAAGCAGGGTCAGAGAAAAAAAGGCCAGGTGGAGCAGGGTCATAGGGAGAGGCGACCAGGGAAGCAGAACCAGGGTAGCAGGGCATAGAGGGAACTGGGCTCAGGGGGAGCAGAGCCAAGGGAAGAACAGGACCCAGGAGAGCAGGGCCAGGAGAGCAGAACTAGGGGGAGCGGAACCCACAGGGAATAGGGCCAGGGGAGCAAGAACATGGGGAGCAGGACCAGGGGGAGCAGGGCCATGGGGAGCAGGGCCAGAGGGATGGGTCCCAGGAAGCAGGACACAGAGGGATCAGGACCCAGAGGAGCAGGGACAGGGGGAGAAGGACAAATCAGGAGTAGGGCCCAGTGGAGTAGAGCCAGGGAGAGCAGGTCCCAGGGGAGCAGGACCCGGGGTATCAGAGCCAGGGGGAGCAAAGCCAGGAAAAAGGGCCATGGGGAACAGGGCCGGGGAGAAGGGGCCAGGAGGAGCAGGGCCCAGGGGAGCAGGGCCAATGGATTAGGGGAAGGAGGAGCAGGGCCCATGGGGAGCAGGGCCATGATTATCAGAACCAGGAGGAGCAGGCCACAAGGATAGCAGGACCAGGGGATTAGGGCCAGGGGGAGCAGGGCCCATGGGGAGAAGTGCCACGGGTTGAAGCGCGAGGAAAGCAGGACCAGAGGGGGCAGGGCTCAGGGGAGCAGGACCCAGGGGAGCAGGCCCAGTGGGAACTATGCCACAGGGAGCAGGGCTAGAGGGATTGGGGCCCGGGGAAGCAGGACCAGAGGGACCAGTGCCAGGGGGCATAGGGGCCCAGGGGGACCAGGGCCCAGGAGGAGCAGAACAGGGGAAGCAGGGCCTAGGGAGCAGGACTGGAGGAAGTAGGGCTCAGGAGAGCAGGGCCAGGGGAGCAGGGCCTGAGGGGGGGCTAGGACCAGATGGAGCAGGGCCCAGGGAGTGGAGGACCAGGGGGAATAGGGCCCAGGAGAGCAGGGCTAGGGGGAGCAGAGCCCACAGGGAGTTGGGCCAGGGGGAGCAGGGCCAGGGGGAGGAGAACACAGAGGGAGCCAGTGTAAGCAGGGCCGGGGGAGAAGGGCCAAGGGGCAGCAGGGCCCAGGGAGAGCAAGGGCCAGGGGAGCAGGACTGGGGGAGCAGGGTCCAGGAGGAGTAGGACCAGGTGCAGCAGGGCCCAGGGAGAGTAGGCCTACAGGGAGCAGGGCCCAGGAGAGCAAGGCTAGGAGGAACAGCACCCACAGGGAGTAGGGTCAGGGAGAGCAGAGTCAGGGGAGCAGGGCCGATGTTGAGCAGGACCAGGGCCAGCAGGGCCCAGGGAAGCAGGGCCCAGTGGAAGTGGGGCACAGGGAAACCAGGGCCCATGGGGAGCATAACCAGGGGGATGAAAGCCTAGGGAGCATGGCCAGATGGGAGCAGGGCCCAAGGAAGCAGGTCCAGGAGGAGCAGGGCCCAGGAGGGCAGGACCAGGATGAGCAGGACACTGGGAGGAAGGCCAAGGGGAGAAGGGCCAGGGAGAGCAGGTGCCAGAGTAGCAGGGCCCAGGGGAGCAGATCCAGGGAGAAAAGGGCCAAGGGGAGCAGGGACAGGGGGAGAAGGGCCCAGGGAGAGCAGTACCAGGGGTGCAGGGCCTGAGGAAGCAAGCCCAGGGGAAGCAGAGAAAGGGGGAGCAGAGCCAGGGGGAGCGGGGCCCAGGAGAAGCAGGGAACAGGGTGAGCTAGGTCCGGGGTAGCATGGCCCATGTGGAGCAAGACCATAGAGAGCAGGGCTCAGGGAGAGAAGGGCCCATGGGTAGCAGGGCGCAGGGTAGCAGGTCCCAGGAGGAGCAGGGCCCAGTGGAGCTCAGCCAGGGAGAGAAGGTGCCATAGGAGCAAGGCCCAGGGGAAGCAGGACCAAAAGAAGAACAATCCAGGGGAGCAGGGCAGGGGGAACCAGGACATAGGGTGAGCTGGTCCCAGGGGAGCAGGACAAGGGGAGCAGGACCCAAAGCATAACGGCCAGGAAAGAGCAGGACACAAGGGAGAAGGGCCAGGGAGATCAGGTCCCAGAGTAGCAGGCCACAGGGGATACACCTAGGGGAGTAGAGCCAAAAGAAAAGGACCAGGGGGAGCAGTGCCAGGGGGAGCAGAGCGCAGGGGAGAAGGCCAAGGGAAGCAAGGCCCAGAAGAGCAGGGCCAAGAGGAGCAGGGCCTGGTGTGCAGGGCCCAGTGGAGCAGGAATTCGGGAAGTAGGGCCCAAGGGAGCAGGACCATGAGGAGCAGCACCCAGGAGGAGCAGGACCGGGCAGAGCAGGGCCCAGGGAGAGGAGGACCAGGGGATGCAGAACCCAGGAGAGGAGGGCTAAGGGGAACAGTGCCTACAGGCAGTAGGGCCAGGGAAAGAAGTTGCCAGAGGAGCACGGCCCAGGGGAGCATAGCCAGGGAGAAACGGGCAAGGGGGACAAGGGCCCAGTGAGAGCAGTACCAGGGAGAGCAGGTCCCAGGGGAGGAGGCCCAGGGAAGCAGGGCAATAGGGAGCAGGGCCAGGGGAAGCAGAACCCAGGAGAAGCAGGGAACAGGGGGATAAGGGCACGGGGGAGCTGGGCCCATGGGGAGCAGGGCCCAGGGGAAGAAGGGCCCAGGGGAACAGGACTGGAGGGAATAGGGCCAGGGGAACAGGGCCAGGGAGAATAGGGCCAAAGTACAGGAGGATCTGGAGAGCAGGGCCCAGGAGAGCAGGGCTAGTAGGAGCAGAGCCCACAGAAAGTGGGGCCTGAGGGAGCAGGGACAGGGGAGCAGGGCTCAAGGGTAGCAGAGCCCAGGGGGTAGAAGGGCCTAGTGGAGCAGGGCCAGGAGGAGCAGGGCCCAGGAGGAGCAGGGCCAGGGGGAGCAGGCCCAGAGAGCAGGGCCCTGGGGAACAGAGTCAGGGGAGCACGAACAGGGGAGCAGGACTGGAGGGAGTAGGGCCCAGGGGACAGGTCCGGGGGGGCAGGGCCCAGGAGGAGCAGGTGTGGCAGGGTCCAGGGAGAGGAGTATTAGAGGACAAGGGATGAGGAGAGCAAGGCTAGGGGTGCAGAGCCCACAGGGAGTAGAACCAGGAGGAGAAGGGTCAGGCGAGCAGGGCCCAGGCGGAAAAGGGCCCAGGGAGAGCATTACCAGGGGGAGCAGGTCCTGGAGGAGCGGGCCCTGGGGAAGTAGGTTAAAGGGGAGCTGGGATAGGGGAGCAAGGCCCAAGAGAACCAGGTAACAGGGGGAGAAGGGCCCAGGGCAGCAGGGCCCATGAGGAGGAAGACCAGGTGGAGCAGGGCCCAGGGGGGAAGAGTCCAGGGGAAGTAGGGTGCAGAGAAGCATGGCCCAGGGGAGCAGGGCCAGGGGAAGTTGGGCCCAGGAAAGCAGGGCCAGGTGAGCAGGGCCAGAGGGAGAAGGGCCCAATGCAAAGGGGAGCAGTCACCCAGGAAATCAGGAGCAGAGGGAGCAGGGCAAAATAGAGCTGGGCCCAGGGGAGCAGGGTCAGGAGGAATACAGCCTGAGTGATCAGGACCAGAGGGAGCATGGCCCAGGGGGAGCAGGGCCACAGAGGAGCACAGCTCAGGGGAGTTGGGCCCAGAGGTGCAGAGTCAGGGGGAACAGGGCAAGGAGGAGCATGGCTAGGGGGATCAGGGCCCAGGAGAAGCAGAGAACAGGGGAAGAAGGGTCCGGGGGAGCAGAGCCCATGGGGAGCAATACCAGGGGCACCAGGGCCCAAGTGGGAAGGTCCCAGGGGGAATAGGGCACAGGGGAGCAGAGCCAAGGAGGAGTATGGTCCAGGGGAGCAGGCCCAGGGAAAGCAGGAACCAGAAGAACAGGGCGCATGGGTAGCAGGGCCAGGACGAAAGGGCCTATGGGGAGCAGGGCCAGGGGAAGCAGGACATAAGGGGTGCAGGGCCCAGGGGAGCAGGGCTAGTGGGAGAGGGTTCCAGGTTGACCAAGGCCCAGGAGGAGCATAACCAGGGGGAGCAGGGCCCTGGGGAGCAGGACTGAAGGGAGTAGGGTCCAGGGGAGCAGAACCTGGGCCATGTGGATCAGGGTCCAGGAAGAGGAGGACCAAGGGGAGCAGGGCCCAGGAGAGCAGGGCTAGGGAGTGCAGAGCCCGCAGGGAGGAGGGCCAGAGGGAGTAGGGCCAATGGGGAACAGTATCAGGGAGAGCATGGCCCGGGGGATAATGGCCATGGGGAGTGGAGCCAGAAGGAAAAGGGCCAAGGGTAGAAGGTCCCAGGGAGTGAAGTACCTGGGGTTGCAGGGCCCCGGAGTTCAGGCCCAGGGGAGCAGGTCCCATGGGGAGCAGCGGTTAGAGGTGCATGGCTCAGGTGCATAATCTAGGGGGAGCAGAGCCCATAGGGAGTAGACCCAGGGGGAGAAGAGTCAGGGGTAGCAGAGTTTGGAGTACCAGGGCACAGGGAAGCAGGGCCTAGTAGAGGAGGGCCAGGGGGGCCAGTTCCATAGGGAGTACAGCCCAGGAAACAGGACCAGGGGAGCAAGGCCAAGGGGGATTTAGGTCCAGGAAAGCAGGACCAGAGGGAGCAGGGCCCAGGGTAGGAGGGCCTAGAGGAGCAGAGCCAGGGGGAGTAGAGCCCAGGGGAGAAGGTCAAGGGAATCAAGGCCCAGAAGAGCAGGGCCTAGGGGAGCAGGGCCTGGTATGCAGGGCCCAGGGGAGCAGGACTGCGGGAAGTAGGGACCAAGGGAGCAGGACCATGAGGAGCAGCACCCAGGAGGAGCAAGACCGTGCAGAGCAGGGCCCAGGGAGAGGAGGACCAGGGGGTGCAGAGACCAGTAGAGCAGGGCTAAGGGGAACAGTGCCTACAGGGAGTAGGGTCAGGGAAACAAGTTACCAGAGGAGCAGTGCCCAGGGGAGCATAGCCATGGAGAAAAGGGCTAGGGGGAAAGGGCCCAGTGAGAGCAGTACCAGGGCTAGCGGGTCCCAGGGGAGGAGGCCCAGGGAAGCAGGGCAATAGGGAGCAGGGCCAGGGGAAGCAGAACCCAGGAGAAGCAGGGAACAGGGGGATAAGGGCCCGGGGGACCTGGGCCCATGGGGAGCAGGGCCCAGGGTAAAAAGGGCCCAGGGTAACAGGACTGGAGGGAATAGGGCCCAGGGGAACAGGGCCAGGGGGAAGAGGGCCAAAGGACAGGAGGATCTGGGGAGCAGGGCCCAGGAGAGCAGGGCTAGTAGGAGCAGAGCCCACAGGGAGTGGGGCCTGAGGGAGCAGGGACAGGGGAGCAGGTCTCAAGGGTAGCAGAGCCCAGGGGGTAGAAGGATCGAGCGGGGCAGGGCCAAGAGGAGAAGGGCCAGGGGTAGCAGTACCAGAGGAGCACAGCCAAGGTGAGCAGGGACAGGGAGGATCAGGGCCCAGGAGAGCAGGCCAGGGGAATATACCAAGGAGAGCAGGTCCAGGATTGTAGGACTCAAGGAACCAGGACTGGGGGGAGCAGGGCTCAGGGGAGAAGGGCCAGTGGGAACAGGGCCCTGGAGGAGCAGGACCACGTGGAGCAGGCCCCGTAGAAAGGAGGCGTATGGGGAGAAAGGCCCAGGAGAGCATGAATAGGGGGAGCAGATCCCACAGGGAGTTGGGGCACGGGAAGCAAAATCAGGGTAGCAGCGACAATGGAGAGCAGGTACAGGGGAAGGAGGGACCAGGGGAGTGGGGCACAGGGGAACCAGCTTCCAGGGAACAAAATCAGGGGAAGTAGGGCCCAGAGAGCAGGTACAGGGGTGAGCAGGGCCCAGTGGAGAAGGGCCAGGAGGAGCAGGGTCCAGGGGAGCAGGACCAGAGGGAGAAGGTCCCAGCGGAGCAGGATCAGGAGGAACAGGTCCAGGGGGAGCAGGGCCAGTGGGAGAGGGGCCCAAGGAAGCAGGACCAGGGAGAGCAGGGCCAAGAAGTTGCAGTGCTCAAGGGGAACAGAGCCCAGGGGGAGCAGGGCACATGGGAGCAGGGCACATGGGAGCAGGGCCAGGCGGAGCAGGGCCCAAGGGGAGCAAGACCAGAGGGAGCAGTACCAAAAAAGGTACTGGGTTAGCAGGTACTGGGTTAGCAGGCCCCGGGGAAGCAGTGCGAGGGACAGCAGGGTCAGGGACAGCAGGGTCCTAGGGTAAGCAGGACAGGGGGAAGCACGGCCCAGGGAGAGGAGGGCCAGAGGTAGCAGAGCCCAGTAGATCAGTGCTAGGGATTAGCAGAGCACACAGGAAGTAGAAGCAGGGAGAGCAGTACACGTGAGCAGGGCCCATGGGGAATAGGACCAGGGGGTGCAGGATCCAGGGGGAGCAGGGCCTAGGGGGAGCAGGGCCCAAGGAAAACAGGGCCCAGGGGGAGCAGAGCCCAGGAGTAGGACCAGGGGAGAGCGGGACTCAGTGAGCAGTGCCATGAGGAGCAGGGCCTAAGGGGGAGAAGGGCCCAGCAGAGCAGGGCCAGGAGGAAAAGTCCCCAGGGGGGGCAGGGCCCAGGAGAGCAGGGACCAGGGAAGCAGGTCCTGGGGGAGCAGGCTCAGAGAGCAGGGCCCTGGGAACAGAGTCAGGGGAGCAGGAACAGGGGAGCAGGACTGGAGGAAGTAGGGCCCAGGGACAGGGCCAGGGTGGGCAGGGCGCAGGAGGAGAAGGTGGGGCAGGGTCCAGGGAGAGGAGTATTAGAGGACCAGGGATGAGGAGAGCAAGGCTAGGGGTGCAGAGCCCACAGGGAGTAGAGCCAGGAAGAGAAGGGCCATGCCAGCAGGGCCCAGGCGGAAAAGGGCCTAGGGAGAGCATTACCAGGGGGAACAGGTCCTACAGGAGCAGGCCACGGGGAAGTAGGGCAAGGGGGAGCTGGGATAGGGGGAGCAACCCTAAGAGAAGCAGGGAACAGGGGGAGAAGGGCCCAGAAGAGCAGGGCCCAGGCGGAGCAAGACCAAGTAGAGCAGGGCCCAGGGGGGAAGGGTCCAGGGAAAGTAGGGTGCAGGGGAGCAGGGTCCAGAGGAGCATTGCCCAGGGGAGCAGGGCCAGGGGAAGTTGGGCCCCAGAAAGCAGGGCCAGGTGTGCAAGGCCAGAGGGAATGGGCCCCACAGAAGCAGGAACAGGGCGAGCAAGGCTAAGCGGGAGCAGGACTCAGGAAGAGGTGAGCCCAGTAGCGAGCATGGCCCAAGAAAGCAGGGCCAGGAGGATCAGGGCCCAGGAGAATCAGAAATCAGGGAGAATAGGGTCTGGGGTAATAAGGACCATGCGGGGCAAGACCATGGGGAACGAACGCCATGGAGAGCGGGACCCAGGGGGAGCATGGCTCGGGGGCGCATGGCCCAGAATGAGTAGGGTCAAGGGAAGCAGGACCAGGGGAAGCAGGGCTGAGGAGGAGCAGGGCCCAGGGGAGCAGGGCCAGGTTGTGCAGGGCCAGGGGTTAGGTCCAGGAGGAGCAAGCCCCATGGGGTTCAGGGCCATGGTTATCAGGACCAAGTGGAGCAGGACACAAGGAGAGCAGCACCAGGGGATTAGGGCTAGGGGGAGAAGGGCGCAATGCAAGGGGGAGCAGTCATCCAGAAAATCAGGACCAGAGGGAGCAGGGCCAAATACAGCTGGGCCCAGGGGAGCAGGGTCAGGGGGAATACAGCCTGAGTGAGCAGGACCAGAGGGAGCATGGCCCAGGGGAGCAGAGCCACAGAGGAGCAGAGCTCAGGGTAGTAGGGCCCAGAGGTGCAGAGCCAGGGGGAACAGGGCAAGGAGGATCATGGCTAGGGGGATCAGGGCCCAGGAGAAGCAGAGAACAGGGGAAGACGGGTCCGGGTGAGCAGAGCCCATGGGGAGCAATACCTGGGGGAGCAGGGCCCAAGTGGGAAGGTCCCAGGGGGAATAGGGCACAGAGGAGCACAGCCAAGAGGAGTATGGCCCAGGGGAGCAGGCCCAGGGAAAGCAGGGACCAGAAGAACAGGGCCAATAGGGAGTAGGGCCAGGGGAGCAGGACACAAGGGGTGCAGGGCCCAGGGGAGCAGGCCAAGTGGGAGTGGGTTCCAGGTTGACCAAGGCCCAGGAGGAGCATAACCAGGGGGAGCAGGGCCCTGGGGAGCAGGACTGGAGGGAGTAGGGCCCCGGGGAGCAGAACCAGGGCCAGGTGGATCAGGTTCCAGGAAGAGGAGGACCAAGGGGAGCAGGGCCCAGGAGAGCCAGGCTAGGGAGTGCAGAGCCCACAGGGAGTAGGGCCAGGAGGAGAAGGGCCAGGGGAGCAGGGCCCAGGCAGAAAAGGGCCCAGGGAGAGCATTACAAGGGGTAGCAGGTCCTGGAGGAGCGGGCCCTGGGGAAGCAGGGCAAGTGGGAGCTGGGATAGAGGGAGCAAGGCCCAAGAGAAGCAGGGAACAGGGGGAGAAGGGCCCAGGGAAGCAGGGCCCATGCAAAGCAATACCAGGTGGAGCAGCGCCCAGGGGGGAAGGGTCCAGGTGAAGTAGGGTGTAGGGTAGCAGGGTCAAGAGAAGTATGGCCCAGGGGAGCAGGGCCAGGACAAGTAGGGCCCAGGAAAGCAGGGCCAGGTGAGCAGGGCCAGAGGGAATGGGGCCCGGCGAAGCAGGAACAGGGCGAGCAGGGCTAAGCGGGAGCAGGACTCTGGAAGAGTTGAGCCCAGTGGGGAGCAGGGCCCAGGAAAGCAGGGCCAGGAGGAGCAGGGCCCAGGAGAATCAGAAATCAGGGAGAATAGGGTCCGGGGTATTACGGACCATGTGGGGCAAGACCATGGGGAGCAGAGCCCACAAAGAGCAGGACCCAGGGGGAGCAGGGCTCGGGGGAGAGGGGGTTCAAGGGCCAGGATGAGCAGGGCCCATGGGGAGCCAGATCAGGGGGATCAGGTACCAGGGGAAGAAGGGCCCAGTGGGAGTAGGGCACAGAAGTGCAGGGCCCAGGAGGAGCAGGGCCCAGGGGAGTAGGGCGCTGGGAAGCAGGGTCAGTGGGAGTAGGGCGACAGGGAGTGGGGCCCTGGAAAGCAGGACCAGGGGGAGCAGGGCCAAGGGGAGCAGAGCGAAGGGGAGCAGAGCCAGGGAGAAAAGGGCCAAGGGAGCAGGGCCCAGGAGGAGCTGTGTCCCGGGAAACCAAGGCAGAGGAGGAGCAGAACCTGGGGGATTAGGACACAATGGAGCAGGACTGGAGGGGGTAGGGCCCAGGGGAGCACGGACAGGCAGAGCAGGGTCCAGGGGGAGCAAGATGAGATGGAGCAGGGCCCAGGTAGAAGAGGACCAGGGGGAGAAGGGCCCAGGAGAGCAGGGCTAGGAAGTGCAGAGCCCACAGGGAGTTGGGTCAGAGGGAGTAGGGCCAATGGGGAACAGTATCAGGGAGAGCATGGCCCAGGGGAGCAGGGCCATGGGGAGTGGGGCCAGGAGGAAAAGGGCCAAGGGTAGAAGGACCCAGGGAGAGAAGTACCTGGGGGTGCAGGGCCCCGGAGTTCAGGCCCAGGGGAGCAGGTCCCATGGGGAGCAGCGGTTGGAGGTGCATGGGTCAGGTGCATGGTCTAGGGGGAGCAGAGCCCATAGGGAGTAGGGCCAGGGGGAACAGAGTCAGGACTAGCAGAGATTGGAGTAGCAGGGCACAGGGAAGCAGGGCCTAGGAGAGGAGGGCCAGGGGGTCCAGTTCCATAGGGAGTAGAGCCCAGGAAACAGGACCGGGGAAGCAAGGCCAAGGGGGAGGTAGGTCCAGGAAAGCAGGACCAGAGGGAGCAGGGCCCAGGATAGGAAGGCCTAGATGAGCACACCAGGGGGAGCAGAGCCCAGGGGAGAAGGCCAAGGGAAGCAAGGCCCAGAAGAGCTGGGCCCAGGGGAGAAGGGCCTGGTGTGCAGGGCCCAGGGGAGCAGGACTGCGGGAAGTAGGGCCCAAGGAAGCAGGACCATGAGGAGCAGCACCCAGGAGAAGCAGGACCGGGCAGAGAAGGGCCCAGGGAGAGGAGGACCAGGGGGTGCAGAGCCCAGGAGAGCAGGGCAAAGGGGAACAGTGCCTACAGGAAATAGGGCCAGGGAAAGAAGTTACCAGAGGAGCACGGCCCAGGGGAGCATAGCCAGGGAGGAAAGGGCAAGGAGGACAAGGGCCCAGTGATGGCAGTACCAGGGATAGCAGGTCCCTGGAGAGGAGGCCCAGGGAAGCAGGGCAATAGGGAGCAGGGCCAGGGGAATCAGAACTCAGGAGAAGCAGAGAACAGGGGGATAAGGGCCCGGGGGTGCTGGGCCCATGGGGAGCAGGGCCCAGGGGAAGAAGGGCCCAGGGTAACAAGACTGGAGGGAATAGGGCCCAGGGGAACAGGGACAGGGGGATCAGGGACAAAGGACAGGAGGATCTGGGAGCAGGGCCCAGGAGTGCAGTGCTAGTAGGAGCAGAGCCAACAGGGAATGGGGCCTGAGGGAGCAGGGAGAGGGGAGCAGGGCTCAAGGGTAGCGGGACAGGGGGTAGAAAGGCCTAGCGGAGCAGGGCCAGGAGGAGCAGGGCCCAGGGGTATCAGTACCAGAGGAGCACACCCCAGGGGAGCAGGGACAGGTAGGATCAGGGCCCAGGGGAGCAGGCCAGCGGGAATAGTACCAAGGAGAGCAGGTCCAGGGTCATACGGCCCAAGGAACCATGACTGGGGGAGCAGGGCCCAGGGGAGAAGGGCCAGTGGGAGAAGGGCCCAGGAGGAGAAGGACCACGTGTAGCAGGCCCCATAGAAAGGAGGCCTATGGGGAGGAAGGCCTAGGAGAGCATGGCTAGGGGGAGCAGATCCCACAGGGAGTTGGGGCACGGGAAGCAAAACCAGTTAGCAGGGACAATGGAGAACAGGACCAGAAGGAGGAGGAACCAGGTGGAGTGGGGCACAGGGGAACCAGGGTCCAGGGAAGCAAAATCAGGGGGAGCAGGGCCCAGAGAGCAGGTCCATGGGTGAGCAGGGCCCAGTGGAGAAGGGCCAGGAGGAGCAGGGTCCCGGGGAGCAGGACTAGAGGGAGCAGGTCCCAGGGGACCACGATCAGGAAGAACAGGTCCAGGGGTAGCAGGGCCAATGGGAGCAGGGCCCAACAAAGCAGGTCCAGGGAGAGCAGTGCCAAGAAGTTGCAGTGCTCAGGGAGAACAGAGCCCAGGGGGAGCAGGGCACATGGGAGCAGGGCAAATGGGAGCAGCGCCAGGAGGAGCAGGGCCCAAGGGGAGCAAGTCCAGGGGGAGCAGTACCAGGAGGAGCAGGTACCGGGGGAGCAGGCCCAGGGGAAGAAGTGCGAGGGACAGCAGGGCCAGGGACAGCAGGGTCCTAGGGTAAGCAGGACAAGGGGGAGCAGGGCCCAGGGAGAGGAGGGCCACGGGTAGCAGAGCCCAGTAGATCAGTGCTAGGGATAGCAGAGAAAAGGGAGTAGGGGCAGGGAGAGAAGTACAGGTGAGCAGGGCCAATGGCGAACAGGACTAGGGGGAGCAGGATCCAGGGGGAGCAGGGCCTAGGGGAAGCAGGGCACAGGGAAAACAGGGCCCAGGGTGGGCAGGGCCCAAGAGCAGGACCAGGGGAGAGCGGGACACAGTGAACAGTGCCGCGAGGAGCAGGGTCCAAGGGGGAGAAAGGCCCAGCAGAGCAGGGCCTGGAGGAAAAGGGCCCAGAGGGGGCTGGGCCCAGGAGAGCAGGGCCCAGGGGAGCAGGGCCAGGGGGAACAGAGTCAGGGGAGCAGGAACAGGGGAGCAGGACTGGAGGGAGTAGGGCCCAGGGGACAGGGCCAGGGTGGGCAGGGTGCCGGAGGAGCAGGTGGGGCAGGGTCCAGGGAGAGGAGTATTAGAGGACCAGGGATGAGGAGAGCAAGGCTAGGGGTGCAGAGCCCACAGGGAGTAGAGCCAGGAGGAGAAGGGCCAGGGGATCAGGGCCCAGGCGGAAAAGGGCCCAGGGAGAGCATTACCAGGGGGAGCAGGTCCTGGAGGAGCGGGCCCTGGGGAAGCAGGGCAAGGGGGAGCTGGGATAGAGGGAGCAAGGCCCAAGAGAAGCAGGGAACAGGGGGAGAAGGGCCCAGGGAAGCAGGGCCCATGCAAAGCAATACCAGGTGGAGCAGCGCCCGGGGGGAAAGGTTCAGGGGAAGTAGGGTGTAGGAGAGCAGGGTCAAAGAAGCATGGCCCAGGGGAGCAGGGCCAGGACAAGTAGGGCCCAGGAAAGCAGGGCCAGGACAAGTAGGGCCCAGGAAAGCAGGGCCAGGTGAGCAGGACCAGAGTGAATGGTGCCCGGGGAAGCAGGAACAGGGCGAGCAGGGCTAAGCGGGAGCAGGACTCAGGAAGAGGTGAGCCCAGTGGGGAGCAGGGCACAGGGAAAACAGGGCCCAGGGGGAGCAGGGCCCAAGAGCAGGACAAGGGGAGAGCGGGACCCAGTGAGCAGTGTTACGTGGAACAGGGCCCAAGGAGGAGAAGGGCCCAGCAGAGCAGAGCCAGGAGGAAAAGGGCCCAGGGAGGGCAGGGCCCAGGAGAGCAGGGCCCAGGGGAGCAGGGCCAGGGGGAGCAGGCCCAGAAGCAGAGCCCAGGGGAACAGAGTCACGGGAGCAGGAACAGGGGAGCAGGACTGGAGGGAGTAGGCCCCAGGGGACAGGGACAGGGTGGGCAGGGCCCCGAAGGATCAGGTGGGGCAGGGTCCAGGGAGAAGAGTATTAGAGGACCAGGGATGAGGAGAGCAAGGCTAGGGGTGCAGAGCCCACAGGGAGTAGAGCCAGGAGGAGAAGGGTCAGGCGAGCACTCCCAGGCGGAAAAGGGCCCAGGGAGAGCATTACCAGGGGGAGCAAGTCCTGGAGGAGCGGGCCCTGGGGAAGTAGGTTAAGGGGAGCTGGAATAGGGGGAGCAAGGCCCAAGAGAAGCAGGGAACAGGGGGAGAAGGGCCCAAGGGAGCAGGGGCCATGCAGAGCAAGACCAGGTGGAGCAGGGCCCCGGGGGGAAGGGTCCAGGGGAAGTAGGGTGCAGGGGAGCAGGGTACAGAGGAGCATGGCCCAGGGGAGCAGGGCCAGGGGAAGTAGGGCCCAGGAAAGCAGGGCCAGGTGAGCAGGGCCACAGAGAGTGGGGACCGGGGAAGCAGGAACAGGGCGAGCAGGGCTAAGCGGGAGCAAAACTCAGGAAGAGGTGAGCCCAGTGGGGAGCAGGGCCTAGGAAAGCAGGGCCAGGAGGAGCAGAGCCCTGGAGAATCAGAAATCAGGGAGAATAGGGTCCGGGGTATTACGGACCATGTGGGGCAAGACCATGGGGAGCAGAGCCCACAAAGAGCAGGACCCAGGGGGAGCAGGGCTCGGGGGAGAGGGGCCCAGAAGGAGCAGGGTCAAGGGAACCAGGGCCAGGGGAAGCAGGGCTGAGGAGGAGCTTGGCCCAGGGCAGCAGGGCCAGGGGCTGCAGGGCCAGGGGTTAGGTCCAGAAGGAGCATGCCCCATGGGGAGCATGGCCATGGTTATCAGGACCAAGTGGAGCAAGCCACAAGGAGAGCAGAACCAGGGGATTAGGGCCAGGGGGAGAAGGGACCAATGCAAGGGGGAGCAGTCCCCCAGGAAATCAGGACCAGAGGGAGCAGGGCCAAATAGTGCTGGGCCCAGGGGAGCAGACTCAGGGAGAATACAGCCTGAGTGAGCAGGACCGGAGGGAGCATGGCCCAGGGGAACAGGGCCACAGAGGAGCACAGCTCAGGGGAGTAGGGCCCAGAGGTGCAGAGCCAGGGGAACAGGGCAAGGAGGAGCATGGCTAGGGGGATCAGGGCCCAGGAGAAGCAGAGAACAGGGGAAGAAGGGTCCGGGGGAGCAGAGCCCATGGGGAGCAATACCAGGGGGAGCAGGGCCTAAGTGGGAAGGTCTCAGGGGAAATAGGGCACAGGGGAGCAGAGCCAAGGAGGAGTATGGCCCAGGGGAGCAGGCCCAGCAAAAGCAGAGACCAGAAGAACAGGGCCCATGGGGAGCAGAGCCAGGGCGAAAGGGCCCATGGGGAGCAGGCCAGGGGAAGCAGGACACAAGGGGTGCAGGGCCCAGGGGAGCATGCAAAGTGGGAGCGGGTTCCAGGTTAACCAAGGCCCAGGAGGAGCATTACCAAGGGGAGCATGGTCCTGGGGAGCATGGTCCTGGGGAGCAGGACTGGATGAAGTAGGGCCCAGGGGAGCAGAAACAGGGCCAGGTGGATCAGTGTCCAGGAAGAGGAGGACCATGGGGAGCAGGGCCCAGGAGAGCCAGGCTAGGGAGTGCAGAGCCCTCAGGGAGTAGGGCCAGAGAGAGTAGGGCCAATGGGGAACAGTATAAGTGTGAGCATGGCCCAGGGGGCAGGGCCATGGGGAGTGGGGCCAGGAGGAAAAGGGCCAAGGGTAGAAGGGCCAGGGAGAGAATTACCTGGGGGTGCAGGGCCCCAGAGTTCATGCCCAGGGAAGCAGGTTCCATGGGGATCAGCGGTTGGAGGTGCATGTCTCAGGTGCATGGTCTAGGGGGAGGCAGAGCCCATAGGGAGTAGGGCCAGCGGTAGCAGAGTCAGGGGTAGCAGATTTTGGAGTAGCACGTCACAGGGAAGCAGGGCTTAGGAGAGGAGGGCCAGGGGGGCCAGTTCCACAGACAGTAGAGCCCAGGAAATAGGATCGGGGGAGCAAGGCCAAGGGGGAGGTAGGTCCAGGAAAGCAGGACCAGAGGGAGCAGGGCCCAGGATAGGAGGGCCTAGATGAGCACACCAGGGGGAGCAGAGCCCAGGGGAGAAGGCCAAGGGAAGCAAGGCCCAGCTCGGAGAAGGGCCTGGTGTGCAGGGCCCAGGGGAGCAGGACTGCGGGAAGTAGGGCCCAAGGAAGCAGGACCATGAGGAGCAGCACCCAGGAGAAGCAGGACCGGGCAGAGAAGGGCCCAGGGAGAGGAGGACCAGGGGGTGCAGAGCCCAGGAGAGCAGGGCAAAGGGGAACAGTGCCTACAGGAAATAGGGCCAGGGAAAGAAGTTACCAGAGGAGCACGGCCCAGGGGAGCATAGCCAGGGAGGAAAGGGCAAGGAGGACAAGGGCCCAGTGAGGGAAGTACCAGGGATAGCAGGTCCCTGGGGAGGAGGCCCAGGGAAGCAGGGCAATAGGGAGCAGGGCCCTCGGGAACAGAGTCAGGGGAGCAGGAACAAGGGAGCAGGACTGGAGGGAGTAGGGTCCAGGGGATAGGGCCAGGGTGGGCAGGGCCTAGGAGGAGCAGGTGGGGCTGGGTCCAGGGAGAAGAGTATTAGAGGACCAGGGATGAGGAGAGCAAGGCTAGGGGTGCAGAGCCCACAGGGAGTAGAGCCAGTAGGAGAAGGGCCAGGGGAGCAGGTCCCTGGCAGAAAAGGGCCCAGGGAGAGCATTACCAGGGGGAGCAGGTCCTGAGGAACGGGCCCTGGGGAAGTAAGGCAAGGGGGAGCTGGGATAGGGGGAGCAAGGCCCAAGAGGAAGTAGGGAACAGGGGGAGAAGGGCCCAGGGGTGTAGGGCCCATGCAGAGCAAGACCATGTGAAGCAGGGCCCAGGGGGAAGGGCCCAGGGGAAGTAGGGTGCAGGGAAGCAGGGTCCCGAGGAGTATGGCCTAGGGGAGCAGGGTTAGGGGAAGTTGGGCCCAGGAAAGCAGGGCCAGGTGAGCAGGGCCAGAGGGAATGGGGCCTGGGGAAACAGGAACAGGGCAACTAGGGCTAAGCGGGAGCAGGACTCAGGAAGAGGTGAGCCCAGTGGGGAGCTGGGCCCAGGAAAGCAGGGCCAGGAGGAGCAGGGCCCAGGAGAATCAGAAATCAGGGAGAATAGGGTCCAGGGTATTACGGACCATGTGTGGGAAGACCATGGGGAGCAGAGCCCACGGAGAGTAGGACCCAGGGGGAGCAGGGCTCAGGGGAGCAGGGCCCAGAAGGAGCAGGGTCAAGGGAAGCAGGGCCAGGGGAAGCAGGGCTGAGGAGGAGCAGGGCCCAGGGGAGCAGGGCCCAGAAGGAGCAGGGCCAGGGGAAGCAGGGCTGAGGAGGAGCAGGGCCCACGGGAGCAGGGCCAGGGTGTGCAGGTCCAGGGGTTAAGTCCAGGAGGAGCAAGCCTCATGGGGAGCAGGGCCATGGTTATCTGGACCAAGTGGAGCAGGTCACAAGGAGAGCAGAACCACGGGATAAGGCCAGGGGGAGAAGGGCCCAATGCAAGGGGGAGCAGTCACCCAGGAAATCAGGACCAGAGGGAGCAGGGCCAAATAGGGGGAACAGGGCCAGGGGATTAGGGCCAGGAGGAGCAGAGCCCATGGGGAGTAGGGCTAGGGGGAGCAGGGCCCCGGGGGAGAGCAGGACCAGTAGATTAGGGCCATGGGGATCAGGGCCCATGGTGAGCATGGCTAATGGGAGTAGGGCCCAGGGGAGCAGGGCCAGGGTGAGAGGGCCCAGTGGGAGCAAGACCAGAGAGATCAGGGCCTGGGGAGCAGGACCATGGGGAGTAGAGCCAGGGGGAGAATGGCCCAGGGGGAGCTGGACCTATGGGGAGCTGGGCAAGGTGAACAGGGCTCGGGGTGCTGTGCCTGGGGGAAGCAAGGCCCATGGGGAGCCAGTACAGTGGGATCAGTGTCCAGGGGAACAGGGCCCAGGGGAGCACCCCCAGGGGGAGCATGACCAGAGGGAGCAGGCCCATGGGGAGCAGGGCCCAGGAGAGAGGGTTAGGGGGAGCTTGTCCAGGGGCAACAGGGCCAGAGGGAGCAGGAACCAGAGGGAGCAAGGCCAGGGGGAGCAGGGCCCAGGGAGAGCAGGGCCCAGGGTAGCAAGGCCAGGGGAACAGGAACCAGGGGGAACAGGGCCCAAAGAGCAGGGCCCAGGGAAGGAGGGCCAGGGGGAGAAGGGCCCAGGGGAAGAATAATCATTTGGAGCATGGCTAGGGGGAGCTGGGCCAGAGGGAACAGGGTCCTGGGGAACAGGGCCCAGGGGAAGAATAATCATTTGGAGCATGGCTAGGGGGAGCTGGGCCAGAGGGAACAGGGTCCTGGGGAACAGGGTCCAGGGGAGCAGGGCCAGTGGGAGCAGATCCAGGGGAATAGGGCCATGCGGAGTAGGGCCTAGGGGTAGCATGGCCAAGGGGAAACAGGATCCATGAAGATCAGTGTCGGGGGGAGCAAGGCCCATGTGAACAGGGCCCAGGGGGTGCAGGGCCCAGGAGAACAGGGTCCAGGGGGAGCAGGGTCCAGGGGGAGCAAGTCTATGGGGAACAGGGTCCAAGGTGAGTAAGGCCAGGCGGAGCTGGGCCCTGGAGAGCAGGGCCCAGGTGGATCAGGGCTAGGGGGAACAGGGCTCAGGGGGAGCAGGGCCAGGGGGAGCCTGGCTCCAGAAGAGCAGGGCCCGGGGGGAGCAGGGCACAGGGAAAGCAGGGTCCAGGGGGAGCAGAGCCCAGGGAAGCAGGGCCCAGGAAGAGCAGGACCCAGGGGGAACAAGGCCTGGGGGAGAAGTGTCAGGGGGAACAGGGCCCAGGGATAGCAGGGCCAGGGGGAGCAGGGCCCAGGGATACTAGGGCCAGGGGGGGTAGGGGCCAGGGGGAGCAGGGCGATGGGGAGCAGGGTGAGGGGAAGCAGGGCCCAGGAGAGCAGTGCCTGGAAGAGCAGGGCCTAAAGGGAGCAGGACAGAGGGTGCAGGGCCCAGGGGAGCAGAGCCAGGGGGAGCAGGGCCAGGGGGAGCAGGGCCCGGGGGTGGGGGAGCATGACCAGAGGGAACAGGATCCATGGGAACAGGACCCAGAGGAGCATGGCCAGAGGGAGCAGGGCCCAGTGGAGCAGAGCCAGGGAGATCAGGGCCCAGGAGAATCAGGACCAGAGGGAGAATGGCCAGGGAGATCAGGGCCCAGGGGAAGCAGGACCAGAGCGAACAGGGACTAGGGGATCAGGGTCATTGGGAGCATGGTCAGGGGGAGAATGGCCCAGGGGGTTCAGGACACAAGGGGAGCAGGGCCACGTGGATCAGGGGTGGCAGGTCCCAGGGGG
This sequence comes from Callospermophilus lateralis, assembly GCF_048772815.1. Lineage (NCBI taxonomy): Eukaryota > Metazoa > Chordata > Mammalia > Rodentia > Sciuridae > Callospermophilus > Callospermophilus lateralis. Next base: position 29,779 of record NW_027510161.1, read on the forward strand.
AGCAGGACCAGGGGGAACAGGTCCATGGGGAGCAAGGCCCAGGGGGAGCAGGGCCCAGAGGTAGCAGTGCAAGGGGGAGCAGGGCCAAGGGGAAGCAGGGCCAAGGGGGAGAAGGGCCAGTGGGAGCAAGGCCCTGGGGAGCAGGGCCCAGGAGAGCAAGACCAGAGGAAGCAATACCCAGGGGGAGCAGGGCCAGGGGGAGCAGGGCCCAGGAAGATCAGTGCCCAGGAGGGAGCAAGACCCAGGGGAGCAGGCCTCAGGGGGTGCAGGCCCCAGAGGAACCATGGCCTTGGGGGGCAGGGCCAGGGGGAACAGTGCCGAAGGATAGCAGGGCTAGGGGGAGCAGGACCCAGGGATAGCAGAACCAGGGGAATCAGGGGCCAGGGGGAGGAGGGCCATGGGGAGTAGGTCCCTGTGGGAGTAGGTCCATTGGGAGCAGGCCCTGGGGGAGCAGGGTCCATGTGGAGCAGGCCTGCTGGTTTGCCCCTGCTGCTTTGCCCCAGTCTGTGTGGCAGTGTGGTCCCCATTGTGCCGTCTGGATGTGGTGGGACTGCTCAGGAGTGGGACCGGTCATGTGGCCACTGGGTTTCCTGGAAGCACTGCTGGAGTTCTCCAGGGACTTGTTAGTTCTGGGGAGGGGGTACCAGAGAGCAGGCCTGGCCCTTCCTCTCTCCCTGGATCCTGGCTTACCCTATCATGTCCCCTCCTGCACCAGCTCCTGCTTTGTGAAGCCTTCCACCATAGGGTCCTCATCAGAGTCAACTGATACCTGTGCCATACCCAGAACAAATAGAACTATAAAGTAAACAAACCCCTTTTTCCATGAAGTCCCCAGCCTCAGGTATTTTGTTACAGGAACAGAAAACAGACTAATACAAGGCTTTAGCCAGTACCTGGATGAGGCTTGGCTGAGTGGTGCCCTTCCTTCAGGCAGGAAACTGGCAACAGCCCTGCAGGGCTCTGCAGGCAACACCTTCCTCCAGACACTGACTGGCCTCTCCAGGTATCCACAGCATCTGGAGAAGAACCCAGGACAATGCAGGGCCTAGAGTACAGCCAGCCAAGCCCCAGAGCCCTTCTGGGATCTCTCTGTCCCTGGGAATCATGTGAAGAGAACATCAGGCCAGGGCTATGGAATATTCTGGAGTCAGGTGAGTCCTGGGAGCAGGGAGGAATACAGGCCTCCACCTCTGTTTCTTCCTCCATAAAACAAGCTTGGGTTCTGTCTACCCTTCCCTGTGGGCCACATGGGACAGCTGCATGTTCCAGAAGGGCTGAGAAGGTCTGTTGGATGAAGGGATGAATGAGTGAGTGAGGGGTGACAGGCCAGGGATGAGGACCTGCCCTGTCTGCCCCCTGCTGCCCTTCAGGAGGACAGGACAGGATGAGGGGGCTGGGTCAAGGGGCCGGGAAGAACTAGACACAGGGTCCTAGAGGGCCTCCTGCACCACGTGCTGCTATTTGGGGACCACATGATCAGGACGGTCAGAGGTCATGAGGCAGGCCCTGGGAAGGCCCTGCTGCTGAGGTGTGGGGCCTCCAGTGCCAGGCAATGGCTGGGGAGCCCACTCGGGGGCCTGATGGAGGGAGTGCCCACCTGCTCCTACTAAGACCCCTCCAGCACTGAGTTTCTGTTGGCCTTTGAAGGGAGGGGGTGCTCCAGGGACCTGGGGCCCGGGGCTGCTCTCTCACCCTCCCCACCCCAGAGCCAGAGCCCAGAGGGTCTGTGAATCTGCTCCCACCAGGAAAATGGAGGCCCAGCTCCTGACCTGTCTCAGCATAGTACAGGGCGAGCTCTACAGGGGACCTGGTGGCCCAACCCCAATTCTAGGCAAGCCCCAACCATTGCCCCCACATATCCTCAGGAGTGGGTAGCCTGACACCACTCAATCCCAATTCTGAGGAGCACCCTCTCAAGTCTCTGCCCAGGATCTTTCCAGGGAGGCCCGCTCTCTCCCTGCCCCCCAGGGCCCACCTGCAGCAGCTGGTGAACAGGGACTTGAGCTCAGGCCGAGGGCCCTTGTAGCTCACCTGCTTCAGGTACCTGGTCTCCTTAAAAGCAACTTACCTCTCAGGTGACAACACTTACAGGTCCTTACTCCAACAAGGAGCTCCTCATCCCCCTAGCTGGCCCTCTTGGGACCCTCACCATACTCCAGGCTGTCCCCCACGCCCAGGGTTCCCACCCTTCCTGATGTGCACAGAATGTTTCTTGCCCAGATGGTGGGTCTTCCTATGGCTGCCCCTCTCACTCCAAGACTCCAACCCACCTTGAAGCCCCAGCTGAACAGCTCCACTCCAGGGTACCCAGGCTCCCCTGCTCCTGTGCCCTGTGCTGACTGTGTGCCTCTTGTGCTTCTCTCAGAGTGAGGAGCTGTGCACTGGGTTCCAGTGACTTCCTTTTGACAGGGGGATGCAGGCCAGGCTGGTGGTGGTGGAAGGGACAGGGGCTGAGCAGGTCTCCCCCTGCCCCTGAAGGTCTGGTGAAGAGCCAGGGAGGTGCAGGGCCAAGGCATCTCTGGAGGGGACAGGTGGGGCCCACAGTCAGGCAGAGGAGAGGCATGTGGCCTCCACCACAGGGTCTGGGCCTCTGGGGACATGAGCCACCAGCACAGTTTACTGTGCCCTGTCCAGGGCACGTCTGCCCAGGAGAGCTCTCAGGGCTGCTGGAGCTGCATGCCTGCTGGAACCAAGATGCACTTGGGTGTCCACCCGTGCACACTTTGTGCGCAGGACTCCCTGTGTGGGTACCAGTGATCTGGAGGAGCTGGATGGTAGGAAAACTCCCTTACATTGTCAGCTCACATCTGGAGGGAGGAGGGGAGATTAGCCTGGAGTCAGAGGGGCCAGGGCCTCCCTTAAGATAGGTGGCATTGGCGCGGAGATGCCCAGGGCCATGCAGGCCTGTGCCCCCACTCTCTCCTTGGCAAAGGAAGCCTGGAGCCCCTGCCTGCTGTCCCTCCATGCTGGCAGGAGATGTCTTCATATAGTATCGATTGGCTTGCACAGACCCCGGGTTGTCAGCATGAAAATCTGGAGACTCTGCATGTAATTTAATGTGTTCTGTGGTCCTTAACCCTTTCCTTCCACACACTCCTCAGACACATCAGTGGAGCCCCCAGAAATGCCAGGATGCAGTCCTGGCTCAGGCGGCCCTGGAGACACAGGGCCTGTGAGAGTCTCACAGTTCTCCTTGCACAGGGCTATAGGGTACTTCTGGCTCCTGGAGACTGTCTCCACATGGAGAGCTGTCTGTTCATCCTTCAGTCTCTCCAGAGACACCCTGGTGCCAGTGCCACCAGAGCCAGGCCAGGGAGTCTGCAGTCAGCCAGCCCTTGGCCCTGGTCCCCCAGGGATGGAGCTGACACTGAGCTGATAGGAGCTTCCTCTGGGTCCCGCCATCCCATGTGCCTCACTCCTGTGCTGGGACCTAGAAGGCACCTCAGCCTGGCTCGGTGTCTGGGCTTCATGCACTGGGGTGGAAGGATTGAAGGACACAGGTGAGGAGGCCCCACATCTGTGAAGAGGAAGGCAGCTGCCCAGCCTGAGGGAGTATGGAAAGATGGGATGGAGCCGCGGCAGGGCTCCCAAGGCCCTGAGAGGGAGCGGCACCCTTCCCTGTGGTGCCTGGAGGGAGGCAGGTGAGGGGCGAGTGATGGCTGCCTGAGAGAGAAGGAAGGGCAGGGCTTCAGCTTCCCGCAGGCCTTGACCTCCAGGATACCAGCTCCACCCAGCTGTCCCCAGGTGCTGGCTCTGGGTCCCCTGCAGGTCCCAGTCCCCCCCCCCAGGCCCTCCCAGGCCCTAGTTTTTGGCTTCATGCACTTGGGACCCTTCTCCTCCTGGCCCTTGGGAGGCTCCTCTAATGAGTCCCAAACTTCTCTTGGGGTGATGCCCTTTCCTCACTCAGCAACATGGACCCAGAAAGTCCATGGTGCCTGGCCTGCCTGGGCCTGCCACCATGATCCTGGGGCCCTGGGCATCTAACCCTCCCAGCTATCTGCCTTTACCTTCCTCTTTCCTTCCATTTCCCACATTCATCCCCCCATCTCTACATCCACTCGACAGACTCCAGGAATCCCTAACCTTCAAGTCCTCCTAGGAACTGTGACGGAACTGACTTTGGACCCTCTGCAGGGTTTTATTTGCTTCTCCAGTGCTGAGGCCATGACCAGATGGGATAGCCTCCGAATGAGGTCCATCCTACACATAACTCACAGCTCAGGGCTCTGTGGGGAGGGAAACTGTGCAGTTTGCAAATGTCCCTGAGTAAATTTCATGCTGTGTTCCCTTTGTCATAGTTCTACCCAGAGAAACCTCGTTCCCAGTGCACCAGGATTCCCTGAAGGCTGCCTGTGGACTGTGAAACCTCAATTTCCCTGCCTCTGAGAGGCCTTGTGCATTCTTTGCAGAAACTCCATTGGCCTCCTAGGTGACTCCCTATCAATGGATAAGTTTGACTCTGCTCAATGGCACCATGCCCCTCCATATGCTCACCAACAGGGTAAGGGACCTTCTCCTGGGCAGTTCTAGGCACTCCAAGGTCATTTTTGAAGGTGACAGGTCCTAAAGATTATTGCTCCATCACTTCCTCATTCTTCCTATTGCTTATACTCCTTGTATACCCTTCCCCTTCTTTCCTAGACTTGCACAAACAAAACCAAAAAGCCCCTGAATAAAATATCTTTATATCTAGAGGCTGAGGAACCCTGAAGGTCACCCAGAAGCACATCCTGCTCAGAATGTGGGTGCTTCTCCCAGAATTTCCCACAGTAAACACTAAATGGGGGACAGATTCTGGCCTGCCATGTCCCCAATGTTCATTGGTCCCTGCCATGACACATAAGCTCTAGTCCCAGGGAAGAGGTCTGTGTGATAGACACTTGGTTCCCTGAGACCCTCTCCTTCCCTCACCAGCAATGGCTGCTGAGGATCCTGGAAGGTGATGGGATGGTGAAGATTGGGGCATTTCAGAGATTTTCACAGCCACTGGTCATGTTGGTACTGGGCCTCAGAATTGGAGCCATTCTGCAGTCCTTTTCCTTTGAGCTCCCAAACACAAGAAGGAAAGTATCACAGAGAACCAGGCCAGGTGTGGCCAGGTTGTCTGAAGCACATCCCTGTTCACCAGGATGTCATGCAGAGTGTAGTCAAGGAATGCAAAGTCCACTGCACTTCCATGCTTGCACATATTGATCAGGACCCCTGCCTAACTGGGTGCTATTCAAGTGACAATATGAATAGGGACCCTTCCTAACTGGGTGCTATTCTCCTTCCTCTCTTGGAAAGAACCCAGAATTCATCAAACCTGATCCTGAAAGAAGAAGGACACCCCCCATGTGCTCCCTTTTCATGGTGTACCAAAAAGGAAGATGAGAGAAATCTTCCTGCCAATATGAAATAAAGGGCTGAGTCTACACCACAGAGAGTGGCCAACACCAAGAAGCTCTGAAAGAACTCCTCTTTCCATGAAAGCGATAACAACTCAAAAGACCTCACAGGGCCCCAAATCTATGTTGGTTGAGGTTTTCTGGGTTCCCTAACCTTCAGGAATCAAGGACACCAGCTGTTTGAAGGGAAGGAGAAGTTTTCCTGGGCAGAAATTGGCAAGATGCCCTTGGCTGCGGCAGTTGGAGTGCCCTGCAGACTCACCGACAGAGAGTATATCACACTGCATCTGTGGTAATCGAGAACTCAACTGGACCAGATTTCTTGCTAAGAACATTTCTCATCACTGCCCACCTTTGATCTGAGACCCTTCAGTTGAACCTCTCACAATGATATCCCAAGCAGCTTCCATGTGTCTGAAGAATGGACACTGTGATACCATCTCTGACTGCCTAAAATCCATGCAGTGACCTGTATCCATTCTACAAGGACACAATCCCTTGGCCTCTCTCCTTTCTGCTGTCCCCGTGTACTTACCGTGAGTTGTCTGGATCTATGTCTTAGGAGCCCTCCTCCCCATGGGCAGTATCAGTCTTCTTTGGGCTTCCCCAGCCATGCCAAGTGTGTCCTCTTGTGGTCTTTCCTTCCTCTACTTCTACTCACATGAAGGAAGTGCTCCATTCAAATTTCCAAGGATTTAAGGAGTAACCAGCAGTCAAAAAACAAACCCTTGTCCCTCCAGGCTCACATCCTTCTAAAGACTAGGACACTGGACCCAGAGTCTCACAGTGTCCAGAGTGGGAAACATCAACACAGGACCCAGAGAGCGACCTGGCTATAGCAGATGCTCAGGGTCCAACTGAGCAAAGCTGGGAAAAGTTTGAATGTAAACCCCAGTGGAATGTTGGATCCAGACATTCTGCAGTGGGGGAGGGGATGAGGGCAGCAGGCCTGGGTGGGGGCTGGGCAGACATTCCATGAAGACCTCTGGCAGGTATGGAAGAACCTCAAGTTCATGTCAAGTAGTTCAGTAGTGACACAAGTGGTGTGTGCCTCTGGTCCATTTTGAAATAGTTTCTCAAATGCCCAGGAGAGTGGTGTGACAGGTGCCCTTCTATTCCAATGCCTCTCCTATCATGTTTGTTTTCTCCCCCTGCTAGGCAGGGCCAGTGAGCAGGGCTCTCTCTCATCAGCCACAAGATTATGGGTATAAACAGCCAATACTTTCAACTGTAGGGTGTGGCTTGCATTCTATGAATATAATGGTTTTTCGTCTCATCATGTCTGTAAAGTGCACACTTTGGTGTTCATGAAATATTCAACATCTTGTTATAAGCCTTTTCAAAGAAACAGAGGGGCAATCCTTGATACTCAGGAACTGAAAACAAACTTCTTTCATTCTTATTTCGCTTGTTAAGTCTTCTAATTATTGCCCACATTCATGTCATTGATATTATAGCTGGCAGGTTTTTTTTTCCTGAATCAATGAAATAATAGTGCAATATGGAAAAACATGTCTTCTCCTCATTCCATAGTTTTTTTTTTCTTTTTTAAAATAATGGTATACTGTAACTAATGATGGAGAGTATATTTTTGAAGTAAGGCTGATTTGGTATACTGAGATAAATTTCATGGCCCTTGAAAACGCTCTAATCAGTGCTTTGCTAATCAGCTTCATACCCCATGCAATCAGTTTTGCACTGTTTCAAAATGCTAGACTCCAGATGCATTTAATCCAACTAGCTCAAATCCAATTCATGCCACGAGGCCATGAGATGAAGCCACAAATTGTCCTTCTGCCCTACCATGAAACAAAAAGATTTCTGAACAGGGATGTCCGCTTAATTAGGAATATTGGCACAATGGCTAAAGGCCCTGTCTGCCTCCTGTAGAGCCCTTAGTTCTGGGCCTTTGGCAGTGTCACCTGTGACATGTCTTTGCCATTATATTTAGAGTGATACTAATTACCCAAATCCCCAGAGAGAGCATCAAGGGAGTGTTTTTTCGTTTTCAATGTGTTCCAAGGTCATGTGAATCCATGGTACACATTCGAAAAATTTCCAGCTAAAAGTATGTGATGAAGGAGAAAAAGAAGAGGATCAATTTGCTGTCTGCTGAAATTGGTCGACATTGCCAAGTCTTCATTAAACGTAGAAGAAGAAAAACTTTTAGAGAGAACATTTGAGCATCTGTATCTATTGGGAGAGCCCTCCTTATGCAGTAATATGCAGAGGACAGTAAATCAAGAAATTTACTGTAGGCGAATTCAAGGAATGGGGTTTTCAGAGGTTGCCCAGACCTTAATTATCTGCCAGAACTGTTTCTTACTGGAACCTACAGATGGACTGGGAGGAAAGCACACACTGATGTTTGGATGAGTGAATGCGAATCAAAAGGACTGAGTGCAAAAGGGGTAAAATCACTGGGCCCAAGATGAGCCTGTTTCAGGGTCCAGAGAATCCAAGCACTGCAGCAGGGTGGTCTCTAATGCAGGGATGGCAGGTTTGTAGATGCACTTGCTGAATGGAGGGCCAGCCCAGAGGCTCTGGGACGAGGAGCCCTCTTTTCTGAGACACCCAGAATCCTTCAGACTCCCTAGGTCCTCTTCTTGCAGGCAGCTCCGGGCTTCCAGTCCGCCCTGCACCCTTCGCGCATGCGCATGCCGTTGGTCTGAGGCACTCTGGCGCTCGCGGGCGCCATCTAAGAGCTCCAGTGTCAGTTGGGGCTCTGGCGTCCGTTTGGGCTCCAGCGGGTCAAGGCGCAGGCGCGAGTGTGGACCGGGTTGGGGGTGGGAGGTCCCAACGGCAGGCCAGGCTCCCATGGCGGCGGAGTCCAGACTCAGTCCCATAGGCCCCGAGGTAGTAGACCTGCGAACCTCTCCTGTCCCCAGTGTGTCTCTGCCCGGTCCTGTGCCTCCCCAGGCAGCCTGGGTGCCTGCCTGCCTCCCCTGGGACTTGGGCCACCCGCACCAGACCAGAAGTGAGGGGTGTGTTGTCCAGTGCGACGCCCACGTCGAGGCGTCGTCCATCCGTGTCCTTTGCAACCTGTGTGGCGTCTGGGCTCCAGGGCACCTGTGCGGTGCTTGAGAAGCAGTGTCCCAGGCAGCAGATCTGTGGCTTGTCTCCTGTCGATGTCAGACAAAGTGGTGATGGTCATCTTCTTGTTCCCTGTGAAAGCTGTGAATGTTGGGGACACTGTCAGCTGGCATCGGGTTTGTTAGCTGAAGGACGCTCTTTTCCCATGATCTTAGCGGCTTTGCACAAGGGAATATACTGAGCCGAGTTTGCTGAGTGGGATGTGGTCACACTGTGACTGACGTGCTGTCATAGATTGACTGTTGGTGCGAGCCTCTGGACAGAGCACCTGAATGATGATGGGAGAACCCTGTGACCACAAGTCCTATGCAATAAAGAGAGTCATGTTTTTTTATTAAATTTTGTGGTACTCATCTTTACATGAGTAAAGTTATGTGTTCTTTTTTGTAAATGTTCATTGGCCACGGGGGTGTCAAAGTTTGGTTTTGGGGATGCTAATACGTTTTGATTTTGCCTTTGCCAGCGGTGCAAGAATTGTGGGGTGCATGGTTGCATCAGACTATGTTGCAAGCTTTTTTCCTTCTTGGGAATTGTGGAAATTCAGAGAATTTTTGGTTACATGTCCATTTTGAAGATGGTATTCCTAGTGTGTTTATTTGCATTCATAGTTTTGGGTTATGTTTCAAGTTGGCTGGTGAGAATATGAGATTTGTATGTGTCTGGATGGATTATTGAGAGAAAGTTGTATCTCTAATGAAAGAGTAGGACTGGTTACGTTTGGAGGGTGTGGGAAATAATACATATAAACTCAGGGAGTTTGGTGTAGGTGTTTGTATTTTGGCTTTGGAATATTTCACCTGTGGTTCTCTGCAGTCCCCCTCCCCCCAAATGCTGCAATTTTTGTTTGTATCATGGATTATTTGGAAGAGATATGTGTATGTGCATGTGCATATGAGCAATGTTAAGTACCGTCATTAGGTGTATTTTTGGTGGGTATATAGTCTATTTTGGGAAATGCAGTGGGAATGTTTGCCTATTCAGGAGATCATGTATAGTTGTGGGTTTGCTTGTTATTGTTTTATGGATTTTTGTATTTCTTTGTGTGAGGTCAGGTCTATGACTAATCTTGAGTGGCAGAATGAATATGTGTGATTGTGAAGTGTATGTTATTCTCCATTTTGGGAGTTGGATAATTTATATCTTTGTGAATATCTAGAAAGGTGTGACTTTGTATATGCAGGTAATGTGAGATAATAGGATATTTGCATATTTATCTGAAGCTATTTGATGCTTGTGGAAATTTACATGTGTGTTGAATTTGTAGTTACTAACATTCCTCAGGTATCTGTGGGGTGTTTTAGGATCTGAGTTGTGTGAAGTAAGATTGTTCAGGGGACATGGGTAACAAGCATTCGAGGGGTCTGGCAGTTTTGATGAATACCTTCTGGGGGAATGTGTTTTAAGTGGGGACTTACTAGTATGTAACTAAGAAGTAAGGCTCTCTGATTCTAATGGAATGCTGGGCTTGTGCATTTATGCCAAAAAGTGGGAATTATGTTTGTACATATTACAGGTATGTAATATGCTACAAGTATTTCTTAGTATTTGGGGGATGTAGGAGCTGGTTTCCATTTTTAAAAATTAAAAATTTTTAAAATTTATAAGTGGTTTGATGTGTATTTTTAAGTGGTGTGCTAGAGAATATTGTGTGTCTTTGGCATGTGTACTACTCTGTGTATATTGAGCTGTGGGGTGGATGAATCATGTAAGATTATTTTCAGAAATGTGGTTATATCAAAGTGTATTTGTTTGGAGAATGCTGGGATGTCTATATGTGTGTGGAAATGTTTGGGGATAAGGTTTATGTTGTGTTCTGAAGATGTGGAATGTGGCAGTGTTTGAGAGAGGTCTGTATATTCAGGTATTGGGAATGTTTGTGTATATGTGTTAGTGTGTGGGAGTTATGTGTGTATTAGTCATTGTACCTTTGTACATGTGTTTGCTCTTCTGTCTGTATTGTTTTGGTACTGTTATTTGAGCCCAGGATCTCACACTTGTGTAATTAATGTTTTTGTATGTAGGCATAAGAGTGTTTGGGTATGTTTGGGCTCAAGGGTCCTGTTTCTGTTTATTCTGGAAAGTAATGTTTAATAGAGATTGGTGATTTTGCTTGAAATAGTGGTCCCGATGTTTGTGTTTGGTCTTATGTATTTGAAACCTGTAGGATATTGGAGGTCATGTGAGTATTTAGCTCATGGGTTCTTGGTAAGTATTCTGGGCTTGTGGGAGGTTACTTGTGTGCGTTTAGAAATAGAGAAGCCATGTGGATTGGCTGAGTATTTGTGAATAGCAGATTACAGGAATTTTAGAGCTTTAAGCTTTTGCTTCAGTCTTGGCTGGGGGTGTTGTGTGAGACAACTTGTGAATGCTAGGTGGTTTTCTGGAGTCTGTGCCCATAGTATTTTCACAGTGTGCATATGGACAGTATGTCTGTTGTATGTTTGTATCTAGCGCATGTGTATGTGTGTGCATAGTTATAGGAATGACGTGAACATTCAGGGTACTAGGGTTTTCTATTTTAGGTAGAAACTGGTACTTTGTCTATGTGTTGATGGTGCATGTGTCACCAGTGAAGGGTGTGAGAATGTCTTCAGAAATGTAGGATCCTCTACTCAAACCTTCAGGTTTCTTGGCAGAGAAGAATTTAAGGCCCAGATTTTAGAGAAAATGAAAGAGCTTGATTGCAAAGCAAAAGTACACACTCAAAAGGCTGAGTGTGGCCATACTTAGAGGCCAAGTAGCCTCCCAGTCAGATGGTTGGTGGCTTATAATGTTCAGGGGAAACAATATTTATAAACAGGGGTTGAATATGAAGGGGATTCTCTTGATTTGGGAGGTCTTTTGTGGAACCCTGCTCAGTTTCATTAGCATCTACTTATGCAACCAACGGGTGTATACGTACATGTGGTAATAAGCTTCAATAAGTAAAAAGGTAAAAATTAGGGTTAGGAATGTCTCTGGAGCATCTGCATGAGGAACCAGCCTGAGCTTGCTTAAGATTGCAGTTGCTTTGGAGTTAGGTAGAATACTGTTTTGTCCAGTCAGATGCTAGTAGGATATTTATGGTTGAGTAGGAGGCCTGAAACTGCAGATCTTTTTTTTAACTAAGAGCAGCTCACAAGTAGCCTGCTAACCCAGGACCCACTGACACCTACTTATCCTCTTCCCTATTTCATAGATCTGTCTGTGCAGGTCTAATGAGGAGTGTATCTTAGAGATATGTGATGTAGTTTCATTTGTACATTTGGGGTTGGAGTTGAAGTTCCTACTTGGGGTACAGGTGGACTGTGTGCACATATTCATATATGGGCTGGAGCTGGCTGGCACTAGCTTGTGATAGCTGATGGTGTTCAAATCTGTCTAGTTCTGTGTTCAGTGGCATCAGGTTGGTAGGCTGAAATTAGTCATGGCAGGGTGGTTAGAGCACATAAATTAAATGTGAAGGCATGGGGGCTGGAGTTGTGGCTCAGCACTAGAGCACTTGCCTAGCATGTGTGAGGCCCTGGGTTCGATCCTCAACACCACATAGAAATAAATGAATGGAGTAGGGGTATTGTGTCCAACTACAACAAAAATAAATATTTTGTTTTTAAAAAAGTGAAGTATTGCTTTTCTCTCCTGGAGGATATCTTACTAAATATTTACTGGCACACCTCTAATGTGTGCATGAGTAAATGTGTGTGTGTGTGTGTGTGCGTGTGTGTGTGTGTGTGTGTATGTGTGTGTGTGAGAGAGAGAGAGAGAGAGTGTTTAGTATGTATACGTACATGTTTGTATGAAGTAAACACATTCAGGCAACAGTCTATTTGGATTCTCTACATGTATTGTGAGTTGGGCATCAGGGGTTATGGATCCTTGTGTCTATGCCAAGATACTGCGTTGATACAAGCTGGGTTAGTTGACTTTCTTTTCAGGGCCACAGAATCCTCATAAATGCTGATTTCGGTTCCTCTTTGTGGATTCAGTGAGGTCTGTTCCTCAAGCAGGAACATAATTCTTCACCATTTGTGTGGTCCTGGCATCTAGGTCATGAAATGGCTTAGTATGGTGGGCAGATAGCTATGGAGAGCAGAACATTCATAGCATTGGCTACATGATGGACAGAAGTCATAAAGTTGTGTGATTTCTTTGACATGAAGTGAGATGGGAGATGTTCTCTCCATGCAGAATGCTCTGATAAGCAGCTGGGCAGCTACAGGGGCTGTTGGCTTCTCTGGGACACAGCTGGTGGGGAGAGACACCTTGTTTCATGGGTTGAGCTGTCAAAAGCCTGCAAAATCTGTGCCTCGGCTACCATGTGCCTCCCCAACCCTCATACACACACACACACACACACACACACACACACACACACACACTAGAGGTATGCTAGTAAGATGTCCTTTAGGAGTATGCAGAGAGCCTTGACTTCTAGTTTACAGGGATGTAACTATCCCACCATTCTTAAATTTCACTACCAAACTGGTGCCACTAAACACATTGTATCACAGTGTTCAGTGATGCACTGACCCTTGGGCAAGTAGCTTTGCTCAAGTGTCTTAACCTCTCTGAGCCTCAGCTTACTTTTCTATAAAATTAAAATAATAAAGCTACCTCTACAAGATTGTGAAGATTAGATTTAATGTGTAAAGTGCTTGGGGCAATGAATGGTGTGTTTTTAGTAATTGCCAAAAATGTTTTATATCCTGTTTATTGGTCCATCCAGAATATAACTGTCATCTCCTTAATACACCCCCCGTTTCCATACATATAAGTGCATCAGCATGTATTTTATGGCCCATGGGGACATGGGATCCATGCTCTTGCTCCTAAAGCCCAAACTTCTACCTCTCCCTCATAAGAACATTGAGTTTAGCATCTGTCTCCTGTAGGATTGATACCTCAAGGCCAGGGAGCAGACCCATTGACTTCAGATCCTCCAGAGTATCCTTCAGTGTCTACATTAAGTAAGCAATGAAGAAAGAAAAAGAGATATAGGAGGGTGTATTTTTGACTTTCCAAAACTTCAAGTATGATAACTTGCTCTTGGGTAAAATTTGTTCCTCAGAGTCTACACCTAGTTGAGGGAGTAGCAAAAATGACTTATTTCCTGACCTCAGTGCATCTCTACCCTGCACCATGTGTATCAACACAGCCTCCCTTCCATCCTGGCTCTGGGCTTGCTGTCTGACCTACCTTGCTTGGAGTCCTCCTCTTTTTTTCTGTCATTGACAAGAGGACATCATGAGGCTGATTGCTGGAGGATATGGCCTTGGGAGAGCTGCATGTCCCCATCACTTGAGTGAGGCCAGACTGGGAAGGAGAGCTGTCTGGCAGAGCCATCCCTAATGCTGACCCTCAGATGCCATGCCTGAGAGGATAAATGCCTATCACTTTGAATTGCTGAATTTTCCAGTGTTTGTTAGTCTACAATATCGGTTCACTAGGTAACTAGTAGTCCCCAAAATGAATGCACACCATAAGATCAGATTGCAGGTATCAAGTGAAGAGAAAACCACAGAAGTGGAAACCATTTTGTACCAGGCAATGTATTCTTCCATTTGCACTTTTCCTCAAGCCTATATTTGTAGCCCATCCCTTCTTTCTGTAGAGATCCTGCCCTTTAATTTAATTGCTTACTGATTCTCTCCAAAAACTCCACGTGTGAATCCATAATACATATATTTATTTATTGTCTATTTTCTTCTGTGGGGTGAAATATCCATAAGAGAGATGATCTTTCAGTGTCTCTTGGTGCTTAATGAGTAATCATTGAAGGAATCAAAGAATGCTGTCTTATGTTGTTTTCCTTGAAGTTCAGTCCCTAAGACAGTTTTGTAAGCAAGGTTTTTGTTTGTTTGTTCATTTTTGTTTGTTTAAATATTCAAAGAGAGCATAATAAGGCTGAGGAGAAGTTGAAATATGACCCAGGCCCCCAAACAGTCTCAGCTAGCCTCTTGTGTCATTGGAGGATTAATATTGTCATTAGGGGTGTGCTCAGCTTTTTATTACCCATTTATCCATGAAACCTTCCTAGAAAGTTGTAAGAGCTCTTGAGGGTGCTCTCTATAGCTGATGCAGATGTCAAGGGAGCTGACAGTCAAGGTCGTTTACAGCAGCATTCCCAGAAATTGGTAAAAAAGTCCCTTCACTGATAATAGATCCAAGTTGCAGATGTCAGTATCCAACATAATCTACTTCTGTTCAGCTCAAATTCATTACTTTCATTTCCATTCCGAGGAAGGAAAAAACAAATGTGTGTTTGTGTTCAGGATTGTTGGAGTTTTTTATGTATGTTCAGAGTATTTAGGTTTATATGTGTAAATTTAGGGGCTGTGAGAACTGTGTACGAGAGGGTTAAAAGCTACCATGTATATATATATATTCAGTTGTAGAAGCAAACAATTCCTTTATTTATTTTTGTGTGGTGCTAAGAATAGAATCCAGTGCCTTACATAAGCTAGGCAAGTTCTCTACCACTGAACCCTAGCCCCAGGCCCAGCCCCTAGCATATAATTTTTGAAATGAAAGAATTTCAGGAGAAAATTTGCTAGTTTTTGTTGAGCATTTTACATCACGTGTGTGTTTTTCTCACTGTATCTCAATAGAGTCAATGACTTGAGAAGTAGTGAGAATGAGCTTTATTAGCAACAAGTTGGCCTGATGGAATGGAAGATGGTAGGCTCAAAGGAACATATGATGGTCCTAGGTGGGTGCATCAGTTGTCTAGTGTTTCAGAAAAGTAGCCTCCTCTGGAGTGTGGGCTGTGTATGTCTTATCTTATTCATGTATGTCATCAAGAGT
The DNA here is from genome assembly GCF_048772815.1 of Callospermophilus lateralis. Lineage (NCBI taxonomy): Eukaryota > Metazoa > Chordata > Mammalia > Rodentia > Sciuridae > Callospermophilus > Callospermophilus lateralis. Next base: position 45,042 of record NW_027510161.1, read on the forward strand.
TCCAGTCCAGTGGGTCTAAACAAGACTTATGTGATCAAAGTTTCTCTGTTAAAATTCTTGATTAGAGTGGTTTGTGGGTTTCTTTGTGGTCAACATTTCTTTTTCTGTTATTGGGGGGTGGTCATGGATACTGGGGATTGAACTCAGGGGTACTTGTCCACTGAGCCACATCCCCAGCTCTAGTTTGTCTTTTATTTAGAGACAGAGTCTCAATTAGTTGCTTAGTTCCTCATTGTTGCTGAGGCTGGCTTTGAACTCCTGCCTCAGCCTCCAAAGGTGCTGGGATTACAGGTGTGCATCACCATGCCTTTCATGGTCAAAATTTCTGGCAAGCATCTTTTCAGGTCTGACCTTCTCCCATAACTTTGGACTAGGAGTTTCCAAGAAGGTGGAGCATCTTGTGCATTTCTAGCTAGGTTTATAGTGTGCAGATACTCTGTGAAAGACAGGGCAGGTATAAACTAAAAGAATTGGATTTTCATTGGGTGAAGGGCTTATATGTTCTTTTGTGATTTTTTTTGATTATAATTATTATAAGAGAGCCATTTGACCAAAGGGCATTTTGCAATAAAAAGATTCATATTTTCTTATCAATTTTTGTGTTTCTCATGAATTGTGCAGTGAAATTGGTGATATGCTCTTACGTGGTATTGGTGGGCTGTAGGGCAGCCCTTATATGAATTTCTGGATGCCAGGAAGTTTTCCTTTCATTTTCATGGGCATAAAATCATGGGGTGGTTATTTGTATGAGAAAATGAGATGCTGTGCTTTTCCTGGAGGGATGGTAAGAATTCAGAGGGCTTCAGTGTTTTTTATACTCTTTTTTTGTGTGGAATGCTGGTTTCCCTAAAATGTTGATATGCATTCAAAATTTAGTGTTTATTTTGTTTTAAACTTACCCATGAGAATCTGATAAGTATTCACTGGTGTGTGTGATGGTGTCTGTGTGGCTATTTGAGACCAAGGGAAAGTCATGATGTTTTTTGTGAGACTGTGCAGGGTTTGGTGTATTTAGAGGGCCGTTGTTTATTTGTTTAGACTCATGAATGCACCTTGGGATGTTTGGGTGTAATATGTGTGTTTGTGTATGGGCTATGTTAATGAATGTGTTTGGGTCTAAATCTATGGGTTTGCCATGTGATTGATATTGTTGGGAAATGGAGGAGTGGTATTTGTATACTTGGGATATGGGATATACTTGGTTATGTGGGGTTTTATAAAAAATTTCTTTTCTTTATTCATGTATGTGTACTTGCATGCTTGAAGGCTGGTCAGTTACTAATTTTGTGGAGTAGTAGGATGAATATGTTCAAGTGTGGTGTGGAGTTGGTAGGGTTCTGCATTTTTATAGACAAGGAGTTATTCATATTTGGGAGTGTGTGAACTTGTATATGAAGATAGTGTAATGTTTTGTGTATAATTTGGTATATTTGCATATTTTTATGTAATGGGTAACTGTAGAAATTAGATGCCTATGGAGTTAAAAAAAAAACAGTTAAAAAAACAAAAATCTTCTTCCAATTCAAACATTGAAGAAAGATGAGGCTCTTGTTGCTCCAGGATTAGAATAGGAAAAGAGAACTGCTCAATCTTGCTTCACACTAACTTTTTTCTCTGAGCCTGGGGAAGTGACTTGATGATGTGTTTGGTATGTGAGGTCCATGAAATGATGCCCTAGCACCACATGAAGAAGATGACTGCCTAAAAGAGCAGACTTTAAGCAGACAATAAAGTCATTACTGACTTTCTTTGGAAAGGTTACTGATGTTGAACTAAATATTTGAAATATTCCATATTTATTACCTTATCAAATATGAATGTTTTCCCTGCCATTAAGTTCTTCTGCATTCTTAGTTATGCCTCCTTCCATGTAGGTAAATTTCCTAATTTCCCAGTGTTTCCAATATCCGAAAGCAGCTTCTGTCAATTGGGTAGCCTTGTCACTACCATACCAATGTCCATTCTTCCTCATATGATTTCCTAGATTGAAGTGCTTTCTATGGATCTCTCAAACCACAGACTTCTTCAATCTTTTTGGGTTTTGTTGATTTCTAGATCCCAGTTACACTTCTCTTACAGAACTTTATATTTCCCTTTATTCATTTCCATACTTATTCATTCAATTACTAATAATTTTTGGCTGCTTAATGTTGGACACAGTCTTAGGGTCAGACAATGAAATAATGAATAAAACAAATTGAGCACTACTCTTATTGAAGCACAGAGATAACAACAAAAAATAGAAAGAATAAACAACTACAATAAGGTGATGATTTTTATGCTTGATGGCAAACACAGTAGAAATCTAAGTAATGGTACAATTTTTTTTTCAGTGATGGAGATAATAGGTTAACAGATGATGTAGGAGCTGGAGTTAGGAAGAGGAGGAACACAAAGGAAGTCAGTAGATCCAGACTGAATATTACTTCAGAAAGTGGTCTGGAAAAATTCTGTGAGTCAAGTCAGGGCCAAAATAGCAAGCATCTTAAAGTCATTATGAAGTCCCCAATCTCTATGTTAGGACCAAAATTTTAAACAAGGGTAAAAATAGGCATAAAATCATTGGTGTGGGTATATGTGTATGAAATTGAGGACATTGTTACAGCTGGCTTTTAGGAAGATCACTCTGACTCAATGTATAGCTTGTATTGGCAAATGGTATGACTGCAAGTTAGGAAACAGGTTACTAAAGTATTGAAGTATTTCAGGTGAGAGTGGACAGGGGCCTCCACAAGATGCTGGCAGTGGAAATCAGAAATAAATTGATATAGTTCAGAAAAAAATTATGTAAAAGAGCCACAGATTGAGAAATTGAGCAGACCTGGGAAGTCAGATCTCTGACTATGGAAGCTACATGAGTGGATGCAGGAGAGGAAAAAGAAAGGGAGTCAATATAAGAAGTACAAATAGCACTTAAATATTTCTTATGTATTATTTCTTACTGTCAGGTAAACAGTTGAACTATGAGTTTTCTATTCAACAGAATGTAAACTTATAAGTCAATAGGTGTCTTGCTTTATTTCTCTTGCATTTCTTACATAGCTCAGGATCCAGTTAAAAATTCAATGAGGGATCAATAAATAATTTTCAATATTTGCTTAATGCTTACAGATAAGATATTAGATTCTACCTCAGATATATCATTATGGGATACCATTTGACCAATTATAAAATAGCAGTTTTATTTAACAGGTGTAAGGTAGAGCTTTTCTTCAATATTCCTGTTGTTGAACTGGGATTTCTGAAATCTTCATGGAATAAATACAACTATGCAGCAAAAGTAAATGGGGAAATCTGTTTTCAGAAACTGGGAAGAAGGAATCATATTCAAAATATTCTTATGAAATTGGAGGAGGTAGAAAAAAAATAACAAGGCTGGCTAAGTTTCCTTTTGTAGAAATTCACTCAAGCATTACAGTTCTTTTCCACTGAGTTTGTGCTTTTCCTTTCTTCATGACTATCTATCACTGCTTGTAAAACTCCTTCACTAAAAGATCTTAAAGTTCACAGTAAAGCAATGCAATTATTCTGAGTCATTCATTCGTATCTTTTAACCTAATCTTCAGAGGTGCTGGGACTTAAGAAGCACTGCTCCTGCCCAAATTGAGCCTAATCTTGTCTCTGAAAATAGCACTTCCTTGCCAAGAAGAACTTTCTGTTTTTGAATGGCTGCATTGACAAGAAAAAGGAGCCAGGCTTCATTAATGGCCCTGGGCATGGTGGGTGCTAAGTCAGAGTGCCCTTCCCCTCTACAGAGAATAACACTCTAAACTTACTAAAAGTTTTCTTTATGTTTTTTTTTTCCTTTTATCCTTACAACGGCTGTTGGCAGATAGCTTTGAAACAGCTCATTACTGACTTCTAATTTAATAAGCTAAAATGGTGAGGAGGAGGGTAATGAAGATTCAGATTTAACTATAATTTTTGGAAAGCCTACTATGTGGTGGGTTCTGGGATTGATATTCATGACAACCTCTAAGGTGGCAGACATGAGCCTGGTCTAGCATCTAAAAGAGAACTTAGAGTTGCTGTAAGAAAATCATCAAAGCTGAGAAATCTGAACCAGGACCTTAATATGCCACATGCAGTGATCTTTTCACCACCTCTTATACCTGATTCTGCCAGTTTATAACTCTCAACCAACAGGTTCACAAACAGTCAGGGTACAGCACCAATCAATTAGCATTTATGTTTGTTCAAGTCTCCACCAAATCAGAAAAAGAAAAATACAATACAAAACAGAAGACATCCTCTTTGATTCTTTATCTAACTAGAGCTTCTTAATTTATTACATTCACAGGACAACATCTTCCTCATTAAAAACATTTAAATATACTATCTTAATCAAGTATTGTCACATAGTAAATGCACAATAAGGTTCACCTGCATTTTTTCATAAGTATGCATACACTGCATCTGAGCACTTATTTGCACTGAATCTGATTTCAGGATTTGGCATGTAGACCCTACTTCTAGTCACTTTCTTTCCTTGGCTCTCAGGATACCACATTAGTTTGGTTTTCCTTTTTCTCTGAGGCCACTGTTTTTTTGGAATCCATTTAGGAAATATTAGATGTCACGGTTTTCTTATATATGCCCTTTTCTTGATGCCTTCCCCACTCTCTTACTTGATTCTGTCATCTACTTCTATGAATGACAATTCAATGATAACTCAAAATTTATTTTTTAAATGCCAACATGTGCACATTAAAATTTGTACCCTGGGTATCTGTGTAGATAACTCAGAAGCACTTCAAATGCACCACTTTATTTAGAAAATCAGAAAGAATAAGAGGAAGGTAAGCCAGTATCCCCCAAAATAGTGAATGTTACTTTCTAGTCCCTTGACTTGTGACAATAAGCAGAGGGACAAATGTGCAGATTCTAAAGATGTTTAGCAGGTAGAAATGTCATGTGTTTTTTTGGCTGGTTAGATGTATGAATGGAGAGAGAAATCTAATAGCATATAATATATATATATATATATATATATATATATATATATATATATATATATATATATATATTCCCTTAAAATTTAAAAGAGGAAAATAATAAGCAAATTATAAATGAAGCTAGAGAAATGTGCAGAAGTCAGATTGTGAATGGTCTTACTTGCATTTGGCCATAATTCTAACCACAATGAAATGCTGTGAGAAAGTTTCAAACACAGGAAAGACATAAACAAATATGTCTTATAGAGAGCTTACTATGACTGCTTTGTGTGACTTACCAGGCAGCTGGGTAAACAAAAGAGATGCATATGCAAAAACAACTAGAATCACTAATGATTAACTTGTACCAACATTATTAATGTAATAAATATGGCTGAAGATAAAAGAGTGAAATTCTTTGAGATTGCAAGGGAAGGCTTCATAGAGAAAGTAAAAATTGAAAATGTGAGTTAAAGATATGGATGATGCATTAGATCTAAGCAGGGAAAAATAGAAGCACAGTTTTCCAGGTTCACACCACAGAGTTGATATAGTTATATGCAGAAGCTAAAAGTTACTCACAAGGGATATTTTTTGGTAGAACAGTAAACTGACCAATCTGAATGTTGCAAGGGATTCACTTGGAGGAATAAAATAAGAAAAGATAAGGCAAGAGTGCTTGTAAATGACACTGATACCACCACTGAACAGATTTTTCCTAGCAATTGGAAGCCATTTCAAAGTCTGAGCAGAGAATTTAGATGAACTATCTGTGCTTCAGGACAATAAGCATGGTGGGAGATAATCCCATAGTGAAGACTAGGTGGATGAGACACAGAAAGCTAAGTACTGAAGGGGTTTATGAGATCTGAGGTCAGGAGGCATTAAACTAAAAAAGCTTTGAAATCAATGGAATGAGACTGCTAGATATGATGGAGCATCAGGAAAAAAAAACATGAGGACTTTCAGAACATGAGACAGACATAATTACATTGTTTTAGTACTATTCTAGTGTCTCTCCAAAATGTAAGCTGGAAATACATTTGATGACAGGATAATATTGCTGTCTCTTTATGAGGAAGTCTTGTATTCTTTAGTGAGAAATGAGGTGTTACTTATTCTTGTAACAATGCCTGTATCTTTGACCTGTAGGGTATGATATTTAGGAATGATTGCTCCAAGATGAGGGCAAAGTCGACAATAGATCCATGATTACTTCTGGTATCAATAGAGACTTCTTACATACAGGAAACGCTACCAAAGGAAACAAGAAATGATGGAGAAATATTGCCATTTTGATGAGAGTGATGTAGTAGAGGGGAGAAGAAGTCAGAGAGACAGTAGGAATAAAAATCAGCTTAAAGTATGACATGTAAGTGGGATTTAATATGTTTCAATAAGCAGAGGGAAAAATGTGCAGATTCTAAAGATGTTTAGCAGGTAGAAGTATCAGATGTTTAATTAATTTAAACATTAAATTAATCTCAAGGAATCAGAATATTTTACTGGATAAAATAACTTCCAGGATTAGTTAGGAACTACTTACCAGCTGATTCTAAGACATTGCACATATACTTTCAAAATAAATGGAAGAAAGTGTTGAATCACAGTATGATCACTAGGGACTCAGATATTGCTCATTGAAAGAATAAGAAAAGAAGAATAGGAGCCCATTTAGAGAACAATAAAAACAACCAATAATTTGGGGACCCTGAAGTCACAGTTTTCCATACTATCTTGGTAATTGTTAGAATAAGAAAAATAGGTTATTACTTGTGTTTCAACAGATTTGCCAAATGTTATGTATGTGTATGTCATTACTGGTGATAGTAGTAAGTATCATGGTTCTTAACACTGAGTTATTCACAAGACTTTAGTAAAACATAGCAAATATTCTAAGTAAGAAAATCACAGACTTTTCAGAAAATGTAGTATTAGCCTTTGGACTGTGAGGCTCTAAATGAGAAGGTATGGCAAAAAGAATGATACAGAAATCCTAGGTAATAGAATACATTCTTCCTCCTTATCAGAATTTTAATTCTTACTAGTATGCCTCTTCTGAAAACCCACAGAGCCTGATGGCACCCTTGAAAATTCCATCAGCAAAGAATTCTCCCTTCAACGGAAACAGTGTCATCTTCCTGGAACACCATGCAGTGAAAACCCTCCGGAGCAAAGCAATCCTATGAATTTATGAACAGTTGGAAAAGTAAAACAGCCTCATCCTGCCCCTGTGAAGAAGCCTGGATGGGCACAAGAACCCTGAGAATTCAAGTAAGTTGTAAAACTGGGGAAGACGGTATGCAAAGAGGAAGTGAATTCCACACTTCTACCCAGGACCAATTCCAATGGTTTTCCTCTAAAAAATGTTGGGTGAAGAAGCCTCATATATGTCTCTTCTGTTACTGCCTTATCCTGAAATTTATGAAGGGGTCTTATAGTGAAATTGGAGGGGATGAAATTGCATGTAGTGTGTGACTCAGTAATACTTAGAGATGTCTTTACTCTGCAACAGAAAAAAAACCCTGTATTGACAGGTGCTTTAACCCTCAAGGAAAGGTTAAAGGGTAATTTCCCTTTGTGAAAAGTGAAGCACCCAATACAGAAGCACTGGACTCCAAAGCCAGTGGGGTGCGGCATGGTATGAAGAGAAGGAATGGTATAATGAGAGGCGCAGTTGGGAGGCTAATCTGCTGTGTCACCCAATGATGCTCCAATGAACTTTGGTAAATGATTAAAACTCTATGGAAGAATTATATTTGATAATTTCTTACATCTCTAGCATTCTGGGATCTTATTATCTCCTTCTCAGTATGTCTAGGATAATCCCACTGATGCATGTGTACACTCATATATAAAAGACAATATCATAGTGTTAAGGCTTTGAGGTGAAAGAAGCTCGTTTTCTGAGTGTGTGTACCTAAAAAACAGGTTTTATTCCTTAGAGAATACTGCATTTCATTCTTTTCTTCTTTGGCATTATATTTATTATACCAAGTATCGTACATGTACTACACATGTTTTCATAAACATATTTTACTTAATCTTCACAATAACTCCTTAAGGAAAAAATACAAGATATAATTTTTTATTTTAAAACTATAACAAAATGCATAAATTCAGATAGGATAATTAATTTGGCTGTTCTCATGAAACAAATCAGAGGAAGAACTGGAACTTGAACTGAGCCCTTTCTGACCTATATTGCCTTATACTAACTTATATACCTTATACCCAGAATTAAAACAGAAAATTTAAATAGTTCTGTGTTTAAAGTGCATCCCTCTGGTTCCAGAAATTTACAGAATCACTTTGATAAAATGCAAGGAAAAAAATATTCTCACTTTAATTATGTTTCAATATAAGATAAAATAACCTTCATTTAGATGATTCAAGTCATTAATTTAACATGAAAATACATGAAATATTTTGTTTGTTGAGTCTAAGAAAGTGATCACTTTTGTGGTTAACAAGTTTATTCTGAGATTTTGCAAAGCATGTGAGCTTAGCTGAGTAACTTGCATCATGAAACTGGACATGTTTTATTCTAAAAGAAAAAATAAATACTATCCTTACATTTTAAGCATTTTTTCTTTTCTTACCATTAAATGATCTCTTTCCTAGACTTGTATGTATAAATAGGGTTCTCCAGAAAAGAAAACTACTGATGAGGTATCTATCTATCTATCTATCTATCTATCTATCTATCCATCCATCTATTCATCCATCCATCCATCTGTCTGAGAAAGAATGATACATGTACACATATCCCATATATATAGACACACCTAAGGCATCTATGTATGTGATATAGATGAAGAGATTTATTTTAAGTAATTGGCTCAAGCAGTACTGTAGGATGCAAAGTCCAGAGATCTGCAGGACAAGTTGGCTAGCTGCAGACCCATGAGAACTGATGGTATACTTCTAGTTTGAGTCCCAAAGCTTGAGAACCAGAAAATCCAGTGGTGTATTTATAGTCCAAAGACCAGCAGGTTCAAGACCCAGGATTAGGTAATGTTTCAGCCTGAGTAGGATGGCAGGAATAAATAATCAAAGTCCAGCTTCTAATGCAGGCAGGCAGGCAGAATTATGTCTTAAAAAGTTCTGCTTTTCCATTCCATTCAGGCCTTCAAGTTGTTAAAAAAAAAGCCACACACATTAAAGAGGGCAATCTACATTATTCAGTCTATCAATGTGGAGATAAGCACCCTGATAGAAACTCCAGAACAGTGCTCCATAGAATATCTGGGCACCTAGTATTCCAGTCAGGAAACATGAAATTAGCCATGACAACATGCTTGAAAAGGAAGCCTAAGGAGAATTGCCTGAGCCATAAGAAGAGGAGGATAGCTGACTAGTGTTGAAATGGTTTTTCTCAGTCGATGGAGAACAACTTGAGTAGTCTTGAGAAAAAGGGCAAATTTTCAAAAAGGTATGACAAAGCTGAAATTTTTAGAAATTCACTTATTAACTAGGACAAAAAGAAAAAAAAACATGGTAACAGAATTAAAATAACTTTTCCTATAATAGCTTTCAGGAACTTTTTTCAAAAAGATATTTTAAAAGTTTGGAGGAAAAATGTTAGTAATTTTAGTTCCTTATTCCAAAAAAAGGAAAATTTAAGGAGAATGACTTTCAGAATATGTTTCTACTCTTGCTGCAATAAAATAATCTATAAATTTCTAGAATTCTCAGATTATATTAAAAGGGTCTGAAAATTCCCTATAAGTGTATGGAAATTTTTTTGTGTGTGTATGTGAGAGAGAATTCTATTAAGGAGATAGTATATTATTTCCATTAGATTTTCTAAAGAGTCTGTAGCCTTCTCAAAAAATATTTATAATTTACTGTCCAATAGTGAGCACTAGAGATAAGGCATAGAGTCTTCTGTGGTTTGATTGCTCCTTCTAAAACCCTTGTTGAAATTTACTTGCCATTGTGACAGTATAGAACAGTGGAGTCTTTAAGTATAATCAGGTTCAGTGAGATCAATGCCCTTATTAGAGGAGTAATTTAATTATAATAGGTGTGGGATCCTACTAAAAGAGTAAGTTCAGCCCACACCCTCCTCTATTTCTCACACATGCAAACTTGCCCTTCCACCATGCTATAATGCAACATGAAGTCCCTCACCAAGTACTATTACCATGCTCTTGTACTTTATAGCCTCCAGAGCTATGAGACAAACAAATATCTTCTGCTTATAAATTACAGGTTATATAGTAACCTAACTTTTGCCTGAATAGGGAGGCTGGTCCTTCAAGCTTCATCAAGGCTTTTGTCAAACTTAGGCTCTTGTACACTCTTAACAACAATTCCCTTGATGGGTTATGCTATGATTTAATATGTCTACTGGTCAAAAAAACAAAATAAGATACTTTAAGATAGAAGCTATTGCATCATTGTCAGGCATGGGAGGAGTGATAGCTTTGATCACAGAAGAGTAGACACTTTCTGCAACCCAGAATATTTAGAGGAATCTAAGGATTCAAGATTGAGTCAGTTAGGATATCCCCATCTTCTTCCTATGGAAACACTATACTAGGTCTACTACTTTTCTACTGAAGCTGAGAATGCTACTCAGCTAGGCTTATAATTAAGTTATGTATGGTACTCATCCTTAGATCTTTGTGCTGTTAACAGAAGCTGTCTGGGAATTATATGTAGCCTTTGGTGACGAATCACTTTCAGCCATTGTTGTCACTCCAGAATCAGCCTTCAAATTCCATAACCTGTACAATGATAATTTTCAAGTTCTGCTACTTCATTTCTTTCTATCAGTATCCATTAATCTTAGATCAACATCAATGAAAGTATTACTATTGTCCTCTCTACTGTATCAGAAATTTCTAGTGTCCCTATAGCTAACAGCAAGTGGTGCTGTTCTTATTGCCAGATGATTTGCAGCTTCAAAATCTATTTTATAGGAGGTTCTTTTTAAAATCAATTCTTGATACTGACTATAAGAGGATGACTTTTAGAAAAACATATTCTGAAATGGAAAATGTTCTCAGGTCAATACTTGTTGGTGAATGAAGGAATCAGGATTTGAAAAAATGTGGTCTGTAATAGAATTATTAAGAGGCTTCAGCTGAACCTATGAACTCTGGAAATGGAATTATCTACAGAGTTATCCATATTTGGGGCAAAATAGGTAGTGTTTTGGATCTGGTGTTGGATGCAAGTGGTCAACATAGAAAGGTTAAGTCCTTGTGTGATGAGGGTCTCTCAAGACCCTGGCAATCCAAAGACTGAGCCTCAACTAAAACCTGCCAACTATCCACTCTGTCAGTACACTGGGATAGTAAATGTAATCTAGAAGACATAACACAGTCTTCCTGACATCAATAAAATAATTTAATCATATTATATGATCTAAAAATATAAAGTGTGTTACAAAAATTAATTAATGCACAATTTCCCTAATAGGTACTCTGTCTGCCGGTTTATGTTCTGGTTTCTATACCCTCTTGTCCAAAGAATTCTTCCCTAGTAGTGAGCCTTCCCCCTCCAGCATTACCAGAGCCATTACATGAATCCTGAAGATTGTGTTATATCATTGAGCAGACATACTCTAGTATTTATTTCATACCTTCCATCAAGGATGGAAGAAAGAAAAAAAAAGAGAAGAAAAAATGAGATAAAGGGCTGGGGATGTGGCTCAAGTGGTAGCGTGCTCGCCTGGCATGAGTGTGGCCTGGGTTCGATCCTCAGCACCACATACAAACATGTTGTGTCTGCCAAAAACTAAAAAATAAATATTAAAAAATTCTCTCTCTCTCTCTCTCTCTCTCTCTCTCTCTCTCTCTTTCTCAAAAAAAAAAGAGATAAAGAGAAAAATCAAAATAATCCTCCTCCCAGCAATTTTTCTGCTTTCTTAATAAGACAAAATTCTTAAAATAATTAAGTTAAATGTCTTCTTCCTCCTCTTCTCTCTTAACTTATCTCTTCAACCTACTCTATAGAACTGATACCATTCTATGACAGTGAATCTGCTCCTATGAAGGCTCCTAACAAATTACTTGTTGTTAATACCAATGGAAATTTCTTTTCACTCACTTTAAGCCTCCTGTAGCATTTAAAATTGCTCCCTATTCCCTTTTTATTGAAAGATCTTTATTCTCTCCAATTAATGACTATGCTTCTCTTGGTTTTTATTACAGCTCACTGACTAATATTTTTAAACTCTTTTTCTGGGAACACCTTTTGGAGTGGGCCTCTAAATGATGAAATACCTCAAAATTTAGTTTATACAATCTTCTATTTGATATTTATATTCAGATTTTAAAAAATATTGTGCAACTACATGGTTTAAATATACTATGAATAATCTTTTTAAATGTTTCCATATTTTATTGGTGCATTATAGTTGCACATAATGGTGGAATTGGTTGTTAAGTACATGCACACAATATAACAGTATAATTCTATCAAAAACATTCCCTTATGTTTCCCCAATTTATCCTTTGGTCCGTTTCTGCTATTCTACTGATCTCCGTTAGATTTTCTTGAGACCCTGTCACAATATTTTCTCTTCCTTTTTCCATCTAGCTTCCATATATGAGAAAAAACTTGTGACCCTTGACCTTCTAACTTTGGCTTATTTTTCTTAATATAATACTGTCAAGTTCCATCCATTTTCCTTCAAATAAGATAATTTCATTCTCCTTTATGACTGAATAAAACTCTACTATGTATATATACCACATTATTTTCTTTGTCCATTCATCTGCTGATGGACACTGAAGCTGGTTCCATTGTTTGGCTCTTTATAATTGTGATGCTATAAACATGGGTGTACGTGTATCTCCATTTTACTTTATACATACAATTTAATACCCACATCTCTGTGTCTAAGTCTGACCTGTCTTCTAAAGTTAAAAAAAATATTTTCCTTTTATCTGTACAACAACTCCACTCAAGTGTGTAGTAGACTCTTCAACTTGATATGATTAAAATAGTCACTAATATTTCCATATAGTTGTTTGTTTCTTAAAATAAATGGCATTACCACTGAGGAGATGACTTAAGTCAAACTTCTTTGTGCCATCTTTTATTTCATTCCTCCTTTCACCTCCCCTATTGAATTGATTAACAAGCCTATTTGACGTTCATCCAAACGACAACAAAATCTCTCAATTTTTATCTATGTTCAAGCCATCAGTGTCTCTTGAACTCTTTCAGTGTCCTTTAATCAGACTTTGTTCTTCAATTTTGCTACTTCCCCTATAAAATTTTCATACTACAAGGCCCAAGATCACTTTGGAATCATAAATCAGATAATGCTTTTTCCTGGATAAAATATCCCAATAGATTTTTTTAATTAGAATAAATTTCACACTCAATTCAATACATTTATAATGCACAGGGATTTGTGACCAGTTGATGCCTATTTTCTTTGTATCATCTTATGTCTCAATCTTCCTTGCTGGCTCCTCTCCAGTCAGCATCACACTGGTCTTCAGTCAGGCCTTAGATCACCTCATGCTTGTTCTTTCCCAGGGCCACTGAGCTGGCTATGCCATCTGTTTTGGATGACCTCTCAGTTCCCCCCTCCCACAGCTAGCTCTATCTTATGAATCAGTTTTGGTTTAAATGGTATTTTGCTTAAAAGTAGCTGACCTGACCATCAATTGTAAGGAAGATATTTCCATCAACCTCCATAATTCAATACTATTTTCTATATTTCACTCACTAATATCTGATTTTCTTTTCTTTATTCTCTTCCTTTTTGATACAACATAAGCTCATTTAATTGGTAACTTAATATATTTGCTGTCTCTTCTTCACTGCTTTGGGATGTGCCATCCACATAATAGGTATTTGATATTTGTTGTAGGAAAGTGTGGAGAGAGGAAAGGAAAGAAACTTATCAGGAAAAAAGGGAAGAATATATATATCAGTCACTCAATTTTGTCTGCTGAATTTAGTTGCTCTAAATGGCTAAAGTAAGGTACAGATCATTACAGACTTTGAAATGCACTCGATTCTGCAGGCATAAGTATTTTTTCCTCTAGAATTACCTTAAAGATTATCAAAGAGAAACTATCTCTGGCAATTAACATATTATTATATTAAATGTAAATGTTACTATGCTCATTGAATGCAATGATTGCAACACTGCATTTTAAATACTTTTTAAGCAAAAGTACCTACATTGAATGTGATTTCTTAAGTGTTTTGTCTCTGAGATCAGGCATGACAATAAAACTTTTCATTCTACTATTGTACTGCCTGACTAGCTAAGTTTACTTAACAAATATTTGCTTAATACTGAATGACCATAAACTCAATCATTTCCAAAATTTTTTAAATTTCTTTTTTGAGAAACACCATATATAGCTTTGATAATTTTTCTATCAAATTGATATATGAAATTTGTCTCCCAATAATAATAATCCAGTATAAAATAATTCAGTATGATACAATGAATCTCTGCCAGATGGTCATGCAGGTAATAACTGCAATGTCTTGACTCACACTCACATGCACACACACACATCTACACATACACATGAATAATATCATTAAGATTTAGTAGTTTTGAAGGAGGGTTAAAATCTAGAGAAAGGGACCAGCACTAACTTTTAGAAAGTCTGTTTTTTTTTTTTTTTCAGAGAAGCACAGGACAACCAGAATAACCAAATGTGTTTGACAACCCTGATGTCTTTTGTTGTTAAGAATTAGAGGAGGGCTGGGGATGTGGCTCAAGCGGTAGCGCGCTCGCCTGGCATGCGTGCGGCCCGGGTTCGATTCTCAGCACCACATACAAACAAAGATGTTGTGTCTGCCGATAACTAAAAAATAAATATTAAAATTCTCTCTCTCTCTCTCCCTTTCTCACTCTCTCTTTAAAAAAAAGAATTAGAGGAGATAACTAAGAGCAATTCTAGCACCCAGAAAGTAAGTAGGAATTCCTGGAAGAAGGAAGTTGGAGAACAATGGCCTAGAAGCATATTCTAGAACTCTTTCCTAGTACTAGAAGGAATCATGAGCCATATGTGAAGTTGTGGAGGCAGAAAAAAAGGCAGACTTTGCATTTCAAAGTCTGTAATGATGTGTACCTTACTTTAGCCATTTAGAGCAACTAAATTCAGCAGACAAAATTGAGTGACTGATCTATATTCTTCCCTTTTTGCCAGATAAGTTTCTTTCCTTTCCTCTCTCCACACATTAGAGTTGAGGCTAAGATAACTTAATTTCAAGTTGAATACCCACCTAATTCAAATAGAATTTTCAATGTACTCATCAAGTTAATTACCTTCTAAAGCAAAACATGAAAACACTCACATCTATCTAAATATTTCCATCTAATATTTTCTTAGCAGTATAGCATGTACAATGTCCAGCATATAGTGCAAAATTACTCAGCTTATGAAAGGTAAAGAAACAAGCACCAGTAGCACATTTTAAGTGGAAAAAATTCACAGCCCTTAAATGATACTGATTAGAATTATTTAACAAGGACCTTATAGAAACTAGTACAGCAATGTCCAATAAACTATAAGACACATATGCTGGGACTGAATGAAAATGTAGAAAATGCAGGAATAAAAAGTTTGTAACTGTAAACTATATCTAAAATAAAAAATAAATTTGGCTTAATAGTAAATGTCTAACTTGCATGAATTTGAATCTGAAGTAGTAAGAAATATATAAAAAAGAACAAAGTTCAAAGAAAAAATGTAAAAGCATGTATACTCATATCTCCTGAAGGCAGAAATGAGAGAAAAGAAAAACAAAAGTAGTTGAAAACGTAATTTTTAAAACTGCTCAATTTGGGGAAAAATAATTTTCAGATATTTAAAGCTTACATTCAAGTTTAATAAATATGAAAAAAGCCATGATTAGGCATATTATAAAACTGATGGGAACTGAATAGAATACATTACATATAGTTAAATAACTATAATGAATGTAAACATTATCATCACTAGTGGGGCCAGAGAACATGAAATGGAATATTAAAAGATTTAATTAATATTAAATCTTTCAATCTAAATTTTGTATCTAGCAAAAGTATCACTTCAGACAAAAGATTTTATCAAGGCATATTCAGATAAAAAGAGTTAGACTTGTGTAGTAGACTTGCACTATAGAAAGGCTATCAGAAGATTATTTAGCTGAAAGAGAAATAATATAGTAGGAAAAACCAAAATTTCCAAGATGAATTGAAGCCTAGTTAACTGAGTACATACATATTAATATTTATATTTTTTAACCTAAATTTCAAAAACACATTTTAAAGTATACATATACACACATACACATGTATTAACCCATATAGAATAAAATCCAGAAGAATATGCTATATATCATTCATAACACATTATTACAATATTATAAAAACATACTATACATGCAAAGGAATACACACACACACACACACACACACACACACACACACATATATATATATATATATATATATATATATATATATATATATATAGAGAGAGAGAGAGAGAGAGAGAGAGAGAAAGAGAGAGAGAGGTGAAGAGATAACTGAGTTTAATGCTTTAATATTTCAATTGAACTAGTGCAGTATTAAAGAATAATGTGACAAGTTAAAGATGCATGGTGTACTACTTAATGCAAAAATTACAAACAATTTATTGACAGCCTTATGTCAATAAATCCATACATAAATTTTAAAAAATTCTGAAAAAATATTTGGACATTTCAAAGGAAGTTAGGAAAAAATATTGCTGATAAAAAAGTGAAACTAAACTAAGAAAAAAAAACCCCACAGGGTTAACCAGAAACCAAGAAATAACAAAATTATATATGACATTCAATGAAAAAACAAAAAAAGACTGGAAAGGATATATTAATATAAGATAAACTTCAATGCAAATAATATTATCAGAGAAAAATAAGGGACACATCTTAATGTTAAACGGTCAAGGCATCAAGATGATATAATAATAAAAATATATATGCAATGATATCAGTGTTTCAAAATATGTGAAGTAAACAAGGATAAAATTAATGAGTATACATGTAATTAACAGTTTTAAAATATTTTAATACTTTTATTTCAGGAATTAACAGAAAAAACAGACAAAAATAATTAGCAAACACAAATTATTTGATTAATATGGAACACCTTTGTCTAATTGTTGTTTGTAAAATTCTACACCCAAAATTGATATGTACACATTATTTTCAAGTATACCTAGTATGTTTATTAATATTAACCATGTGTCTCTGAGCTTGAAAAATATCCCTTTAAGACAATGAAAATTATCATAGAATATTAGAGCGAAAGAAAGATAACAATAAAACTTATTTGACAAGTTACAATATTCATAGGAAACAAAATTGAAAAGCTGATAGTAAACTGAATTAAAAGAAAGCTGAACACATAGAAATAAGGTTTTAATTCATCTGTGTCAATTACTGGGCTATATTTCTCCATATTGTACATCCAATACAGAAACAAACTAGTCAATAGAGAAGATGTGTTTCTTCTGATCGTTGACTTGCTGAGAACATATTATTTTATTCTATTCCACATAGTGTAGTTCCTATTTAAAGGATGTATTTTATCCATCTATGTTGCCATTCCTGTTTCCGTAGGTTTTTCTCTACATACATAACCATGGATTGGGGATTTATTGATCAATTTGACATAAATTCTAACATCTTTCAAAGAGTAGAACATAAAGGATAGCCACATAATCAGAACAGACAGACATTAATCATGTATATCTGCTATTTTCTCCTTCAGTTTCCTTTTCTTTTTGTGTGAACACCATAAATGAGGAACAAATATAAAAACTAATATGGAAGTGATAATTTAAAACACCTAATGATAATGCAATTAAGAAATATTTGTGAAATTTGTTTTTAATTATTTGTATGTTACTAAGAACATTGTGACATTGAGGAGGACTTGAAGCCTGGTGGCCACAAGCTGTACTACAGACTTCAGAATTCTGCTGATCAGGCATTTATAAGACTTTTGGAAAGTAAAGGTATAGTTGTCTATCATGTTTTTCCATCAACTCCATAGATGATAGCTAACTATTTATATTTGATTCAGATACATTAAACACACTCATCATATTAAATAAGTTGATGCTTCTTTTCTGATAAATAAAGGCATCAGTCAACTACTAGACTAATTTTTTTGGACTGGAGATAGATATTAAATATTAATAGAAAAACAGTAATAAACCATATAATTATTGACATATTTTGCCCTTAATTCCTTTTAAGTTTTTTTCCAAGCCATTACCCAAGGGGATATCCCAGAGTGTCTAGATTGCTTAAGGTATATATAATTATGGGCTTGTCTATAATTCGGAGATGAATTGGTAGGATAAAATATAACCTGATTTTGATTTTATACTTCTCAAGAGACTGAAACAAAGGTAAAAAAATATGTCACTTTTTTAATGCCTACAGTGGACTTGATGCAACCTGGTATCAAGCATCACATCTGAGTCCTGGCATGGATGTGAGCCACAACACTGTAATGACTGCCATTCGCTGCATTAAAATTCAACCCCAAAATTAGTGGCTTCTAATAACAGCCATTTTATTTAAACAAAATTCTATGGCTCAGCAATTTGATTGGGTTCCATTGACTGGTTCTTCTTTTGGTCACTTCACATTGCCATAGTTTATAAGACTTTTGAGGTTGAAGCTCAGAAACCATAGCACATTAATTTCATTGAATTTTATTTGCTTAAGCAAATCACAAAAGCATCCTACATGTTAAAAGTGAAAGAAAATCTCATATCTTGCAGGGATACGTAGAAGAATCACATCAAAAAGATATGGGGGGAATTTTAAAGTCATTCTGGAAATTTTCTACAACAGAACTTCTCATTTTCAATAAACTTTGGCCTTCCAGTGATCTTCACAGGGAAACTTCATCCAAGTTCTCAAAGAAAACAGTAGGAGAGAATACTCCACAAAAAGGAAAACAAGACAAATGAAGTTAAAATCAAAAGTAAAATATTCAAAATTTTTCTGTCATATTCTTTGCACTATTCAAATTTAGCATTTATAAGCGATAAGTATATTTTATTAAATTCTATTCATTTGTATATTGTATATATACAGTGATAAAATGTGTTATAAGTTCAACTCCCTGGCTTAACAAAAAAGTTCACATTTCCCAGAGTCAACTTTGCACCTATAGTACATTTGCCCTATATTAAAACATATTTCCAAAAAAGACCTTTTGAAGTCATGGATTATTTTAACATCTTCATCCATTTTTTGGCTGGATTCTCTTCTCTCATTATACCATTTTTCTCTTGACCACTGGGTTCACTCCATATCAAACTTATCTCTGCACAACTCATGAAAAAACTTATTTAAAGGCTGATACACCTTCTGTGAAGAATTCACAAACTCTCAGTCAACAATTTTTTTAAAAAAATTAAATTCTTTGAAGCATAATTACTTATTGACCATGTTTAATAGCATAACTACATATTTTTATTCATCAAAAGATAATATTGCCAGTACTCTAGTCAGATCACCTTGGATCCCTTTCATAATTTCTGCTTGATCTTTTTTCTAATGGCCTGTATCACCCAGGTTCCCCCATCCCCCCCCACCCCTTGAGAAATTTATGAAGAAAATAAGGCACACACAGAATGGGAAGTGCCTGGTAGTTTCCCACTTTAGTAACCAAAAGGAATAAAAGTTCAGGTGCTTTACCTGTATGAGCCACAGCTATGAAGTATACCTTATCAGTCCAGTCCCCCTGTGGATTACACTAAAGCTACCCATGATTCTTTGCCTAAACCTCTTGCTTTGTTTTTTTTCCTTTTCTGCATGATGTCCCATACTCTCCAATTTCTCCTGGGAACACATTCTCTAATACATTACATTGCACACAAATGATTATCTCAGGTTTCTGAGTAATCTCTCCTAAGACAATGAACCAAAGATTACATACTTTTCTGAACTTAAAACATTGACTGTCCTCAGCCTCATTATCTGTCACTTTATCAGCTGTATTAGCCAAAGAATACCTAGTGTTACATACTTTCTGTTCTGCTGTATTAAGAGAAATTTTATGATCAGGGAAAGCTTGCACAGCAAAATGTAAGCCTTCTTTTTTATTATCATGTTAAAGAAACTTTGCTTAATACTAAAAAATTCTCTAGAGTACTCCCAATATAGTATATATATATGCTGTAACATATATAACAACAATTAAATTTTGTGTTGTATTAAATGATCAAGGTAAGCATCAGACTTATTTCGAAAACACAAAACAATACTTTTGTATAAAATACTTAATTCAAGTGTAGAATTTCCATACCTATGTCTTCTTAAGATTCTTAATAGAAAATGTAATCAAAGTTCTTCAAAATCCAATACAAGATTTTCCTCTCATCTGTTTATTCCACAAATATTTTAGTGCTTATTATGTGCTAGGCATAGTTGGGGGTTCTCTAAAACAGACTGTATGGATGCTTAGATAATTCAGTAATGGCAACCTAGAACTTCTGAATTTGCATAGACTTGCACACATGATTCAATTCTTGGCTAATGGATGTTTCTAGTTCACTATTAATTCCATTGGTTTTTTTGCCAAGTCATTAATGTAAAGTAATGGACAAGTGTCTAGTCAATGCTGAGTATCATGAAGGCTTTACAAGATTTTGGAAGAAAATAGAAACCAAACCTTTGTACTAAAAGAAGTTATTAGTTTAACTGACACATTAATAATACATAAAATAATCATAAACAATCCAAATGATGACTCTTTGAATTAATTATTAATGATATCGGTGAAATTCAGAGTAGAAAAAATGAAGTTAGGGTCAAATTAAGGAAAATTTTATTGAGAAAAAGGAAAAAGTTGTGAATTGGATGTCTCAAATATTTTACTTTACTCTCTAAAAGGACCCACAGAGTTCAAAAAAAAGTTGTTGTAGGTACAGATAAAAAGATCAGTGAAAGAAAAATCAAAAGTCTAAAGTCCAGGGAAACTAACTCATGCCTTAATGTCTGGTTAATTTTACTGAGATTCAGTGACACAGGTATGTGGCTCCCACATCTAATTTTAGCCACACAGACTCCAGTCCCCTCCTATCCAGAGAGAAGACAAACTTTTATTAAAATCACATTGTCAGAATAAATTTACATTGTCACACTGGTCTGCCTGGCTCAAAGCCTCAGGCACACAGAATCAATCTTCTCAGGCAGAATATTCTGCAGACTTAGAAGGCCTCTTCTCAGAGATGGCCAATGATCACTCCTGAAATAAGATAGTCCCTAATTTGGAATGTCCAAGAGTTGAGCAACCCAGACCAACTGGATTAACTTTTCCTGCCTAAGAAGCTTAGATGGAAAATCTTGCAAAAAAGTTATGACAGTGTAAAGTCAGCTTTAAAACATTTAGTTTGACATATAAGTTACTCTATGTCCACTATCAAGTCCACATCCAACAGTTCTCTCAATGTTCTTAAAAAAAGTATTAATGTTACAAAGCTATGAGGGTACATGGTATGTGGGTATAGTGGATTGGGAAGTGGAGAAACCAGTCGATGTTTGTATTTGGATATAATAGAACATATTAGTGAATTTCTGTGTTTCCTTATATCACTCCTATCCTCTCTGCTGTAGCTCATCAAACTTGTTTTGCACACTGAGTGCTTTTTGAAGGGTGGGATACGTGTGTTAGCAATTTGATATGTTGTAAGTGGTGAACATGATATGTTGTAAGTGTGGAGTACATAAAAACAATCTCATTTGTCTTTAAATGTGTCACTCTCAGCTAAATCATTTGTTCTTATTTTCTGTTCTTTAGAAATATATCCTACCAGAAATGCTATTTAACAGAGAAAAGATGGTTAATTCTGTAGAGAGAAGTCGAGTAACAAGATGTCAGTGGCAGGAACCGGTGTGTGCTACCTTAGAACTTCCAAAATTAGAAATGGATTCGGTATGTATAAAACATTTTCAGAAGAAAACATTAAATTCATAGTTTCAATGGTCATATGTAGGCTATTAATACAATCAATAAACAAAATGAAAATTTTTTTCAGCACCTAGTAGGTGTTTATTATTATTTGATAACCAAAAAATAAATGTCAACGTAGGTTGGCATTTTTTTTGTGTGTTTTGCTATATTTTAAGGTTTGCATATTTTCTTTTGTGTTCAGTGGCAGCAGCGAGCTGGGATTAAATGGAGGGCTGCACTGTGCCTACAAGTAGGGTAAAATATACAATACAGGATATAATGCATGCTGGATATAATTAATGCTCAACTGGGTTTCTTCAGATGCTTTATGAATTAATGGCTTTACTTCACAACCATAGAGCTCTGCTTTGATCCCTACCTGAAGAATGGAGGGAAGGGAATTGGCCACATTATAAAAAGGAATACAGCTCCCAGGGTTGGATAATAATTACACATGTTATCTAAGAAAATATAAAATGTCATACAACTGCAAGAAATTTTATTTATTAAGTTTATTTTATTGTATGTTCTCTTATACATATGTAATGATACATATCACTATGTAGTAGATATATGCTTCAATCGTATTTGGAACCACAGGTACATGAGAATTGGTTTCTATGGCTTTATTTGTATCTAAAAGCCAAAATATGATAATAATATCCCTGATGAATATTGACTTAAAATAATAATTGTCATCAAATAGCTACAAATTTCAATAGATCAACATCCCTATTGCATCATGACTGTAATTGAATTAGGTTTTCCTAATTCAACACAAATATATGACTTTGTGACTTATGTTATGCTTTACTTTCATTGGGTGATTATTTTATTATTTCTACAAATTCAAATATTACCTAATATTCAAAATGCAATTGTAGACCTATCATTTTCATAATACCCAACTTGATTGTAATAATTGTCATGGATAGTTCTTTAAAGTGATTTTTCCTGAAGGTTAGGATTTACATCGATCTTTCCTGTGAGATGTTAGCCTATGTGTGCACCACTGAAACACAATAAAAATTATTTGTAATATAACAAAATCTACACTAGTATCTTTATTGTTTAAGATATCTAGGCTAACTGCAGGCAGAACAGAAAAAATTACGTTAGAGCAAGCATTTAGTAAATCCAGATAGGTTACTAAACTTTAGGAAACAATAAATGTTGTCCACTAGTAACAAGTTGCATAAAATTGTTTTTCACAATAATTTCACTGTTATTGATTCTTATGAATTTTACCATAATTACAATAATTAATGTGTTAAACAATATTATCCTATCCAAAGTCCTGCCCTTTATCCCACCCCAAATCAGTACAAGCATACCTTGTTTTTTGTGCCTCACCTTGTTGCACTTCACAGATGACAGGTTTGTGGCAACCTTGTGCTGAGCAAGTCCATTCACATTATTTTTTCTAATAGCATGTGCTTACTTTGTGTCTCGTCACACTTTGGAATTCTCACAGTATTTCAAACTTTCTCACCACTATTATATCTGTTACAGTAATCTTTATGAACAGTTTTCCTTGATGACACCTATTATAATTGTTCTGGGAACCACAAGCCACATCCATATATACTTGCAAACAGTAAATATTATATGTGTTCTTTCTGTTTTACCTACTGACTGGCCATTTCTTCATCCACCTCGTCTCAGGACTTCATATTCCCTGAAGCAGAAGAATGTTGAAATTAGGAAAAAAAATAATAACCTTATACTGACCTCCATGTGTTCAAGTGAAAGGAAGAATCATGTGTATCTACCCTTAAATTTAAAAAAAATAGAAATGATTGAGTTTAAAGAGAGGGTATGTTGTCATTGAGATAGGTCTGAAACTGGGACTCATGTGTGTACCAGTTAGGCAAATTGTGAAAGCAATGGAAAAGTTCTTGAAGGAAATCAAAAGGGCTATTCCAGTAAATGCACGAGTGATAAGAAAGTGAAACACAATCATTGC
This sequence comes from Callospermophilus lateralis, assembly GCF_048772815.1. NCBI lineage: Eukaryota > Metazoa > Chordata > Mammalia > Rodentia > Sciuridae > Callospermophilus > Callospermophilus lateralis. The sequence continues at coordinate 68,884 of NW_027510161.1, forward strand.
TGATGGTCTGGATAGAAGGTCAAACCAGTCAGAACATTCACTCTAAGCCAAGGCCTAATCCAGAAGAGACCCTAGTTCTCTTCAATTTATGAAGGCTGAGGGAGTTGAGGAAGCCAAGGAATACAAGTTCAAAGCTAGTAGAGGTTGGGTCTTGAGGCTTAAGAGAAAAGCTGTTTCTGTAATTTAAAAGTGCAGGTGAAGAAGAAAGTACTGATATAGAAGCTACAACAGTTTATGGGGAGATCTAGCTAAGATCACAAAGAAAGGTGGCTGCACTGAGCAACAGATTGTCACTGTAGACAGAACTGTCTCACATTGGAAGAAGATAACATCCAAATCTTCCATAGATAAACAGGAAGCGTCAATGCCTGGCTTTATTTTCAAAGATCAGAATGGTTCTTTTATTAGAGAGTAATGTGATAGAGACTTTAGGTTGAAGTCAGTGCTCATTTACCATTCTGCATATCCTAGGGCCCTTAAGAATTATACTGTCTCCTCTGCCTGTGCTCTATAAATGCAACAATGATATTTACAAAGTGGTTTATTAAATATTTTGAGTTCACTATTGAGACACACTTCTTAGGGAAAAAAGTCTTTAAAAATTATTGCCAATGCCTATAGTCTTCCAAAATCTGTGATGAAAATGTATAAAAAGATAAATGTTATTTCCATATCCATGAACACAAAATCTGTTCTGTAGACCATAGCCTAAAGAATTATTCACTATTTGGTAAGTCCATAGCTGTTATATATTATGATATCTCTGATGGACGCAGGCAAAGTTAACTGAAAACCTTTAGAAATTATTCATCATTAAGAATTTTTTTGTGGGCTGGGGATGTGGCTCAAGCGGTAGCACGCTCGCCTGGCATGCGTGCGGCCTGGGTTCGATCCTCAGCACCACATACAAACAAAGATGTTGTGTCCGCCGAGAACTAAAAAATAAATATTAAAATTCTCTCTCTCTCTCTCTCTCTCTCACTCTCTCTTTAAAAAAAAAAAAGAATTTTTTTGTTGTTGTTTCATGGGAATAGGTCACAAAGTCAACATTGTTTGGAGTGTGGAAAAAGTTGATTCCAAAGCCCACATGGATGACTTTAAGGGGGTCAAGACTTCAATGGAGAGAGAAACTGAGATGTGGTGAAAATAGCCACAGAATTATAATTAGAAGAGGAACCTGAAGAGGGAATTAAATTCATGTAATCTCATGATAAAACTAATAGATAAGAAATTGCTACTTATGCAAAGGGAAAGAAAATGATTTCTTGATATGAAATCTACTCCTGGTGAAGATGCTGTGAACATTGTTGAAATGACAATCAAGGATTTAGAATATTGCATAAACATGTTTGATAAAGCAGTGACATGATTTGAGAAAATTGATTGCAGTTTTCAAAGAAGTTCTGTAAGGCATAAATGCTATCAAACAGATTGAATGTCACTGAGAAATATTTCATGTAAAAGAAGAGTTTATTGATTTGGCAAACTTCATTGTTATTTTATGTCATTACTATGGCCAGGCCAATGACCCTCCACCTCCTCTCTGATCATTCAGCAGACATTAACCAGGAAAGACCCTCCACCAGCAAAAAGATTATAACTCATTGAAGGCTGAGATAAGCAAAAGCAATTGTAGTAATAAATCAACTACAATAAATGTAGTAACTAATCGACTACAATAAGGTGTAAACATGACTTTTATATATACAGGAAAACAAAAAACTTCTGTGACTGGCTTTATTGGGGGACTAGTTGTATAGAGATTGCCTGGAACTAAACCTGCAGTATCTCTGAGGTATGCCTGTATCAGAGGGATTTAGTTCTTTACCTAAGGTTATGTAGAAGATTAAATGAGGTGTCAGGACAAAATTCCAGCTTTACTTAGCCAAGTTCTCTACTTTCCTCTCACAATGCATATGTAAATTCTAGTTTCTAATGCTACCCTTGTAAATAAACTCTACTCATACATTTATGTTTCAATTCACACTCTTTTTTTAATTTTTGAAAATTTGTTCTTTTTAGTTGTACACAACAGTAAAACGTATTTTGACATATTATACATACTTGCAGTATAACTTCCTATTCTCGTGATTGTATATGATGTGGAGTTATACTGGTTATGTATTCATATAAGAACACAGAAATTACCAGTAGAATGTCCAATTCATTCTACTGTCTTTCCCATTGCCACTGTCCCTTCCTTCTCCTGATATAGATTCTGGATAATATCTTTCTGAAAACACAGCACAATAATAATGGCAACAATAACATACAATTGTAAGTATCCAGTGTTTTAACAGTAGTGATGTGTTATCCACAATTTCACTCCAACTCCAAAGTAGACTTACCAATTAAATATCACAGATAACTTTCCTTTTCTCTCCCCTCCCTTCTTCAATGTCTTTTATTTTTATTATGGTTCTAGATCAGATTATGAAGGCAAAGTGGATGAAGGAACCCATTAAGTCATGCTGGCAAATTTTCAATATAAAAGTGTTAAGTAAACAGCCTCACCAAAAGGAACATTTAGAATGTGCATACATATTTTGTCAGCTTAGACTATATCTGCAAATTCTAACACAACTGTATATTTTTGTTTGTTTCTTTGTTTTATTTAATTGATTCATTTATTTATTTTGAGATAGAGTCTTACTATGTTGCTGAGACTGGCCTCAAACTTGCAATCCCTATGCCTCAGTCTCCTGAGTAGCTACGACTTAAAGTTTTCACCACCACACCAGGTAACTAACATTATTGTTAAAAGTTATTAATTAATTTAGTCATCTGACTACTTCTTTGCAACCTCAATCCAGACATCAAGTTTTTGTCATTAAATTCCATTGGGAAATATCTAAATATTATTTTGATATACCCTAAGTCTTTCTTTTTTGTACTTTCTTTAATCCCAACAATTATTTAGTATGTATCTGCCCTTAAGTAATTGGGTTACAAAGATGGTATATAAGGTACTGTTTTCAGGAAGTTTACAGCATGATAAGGGAACACAAGTATTTTAACAAATATGTGTGATAAGTTGTTGCTAATATTTAATAGAAATTATTTTGATCTGAATGTGTCCTCCAACACAATATTAGGAGGCAGGGCTTTGGGGAAGTAATTAGATAATGAGGGCAGAACCTGCATAAATAGAATTAGTGCCTTTACAAAAGAGGCCTAGGAAACTGGTTTCTTCCTTCTACCTTTACAATGTAAGGACTCTACCGATCATCCTCCATGAAGCAGAGAGGGAGCCCATACCACAGACTAAATATGCTGGTAACTTAATTTTGGAATTCCCAGTATTTATAAATTACCCATTCTAAGGTGTTTCATTATAGCAGCCTGAACAGACAAAGACAAACATTTATATTGGAATCAGTGCCACACACAGCAGCCGTCAATTGTGTCTGGGCATACTAAGTAAACTCATACAGTCCCAGTAGTTTAACTGAGATCTGTACCTGGAAAGGAGTCCAATAGGACACAGCATCTATTTCTACAGGTATGAACAGGGAGAAATCCAGAAGGTGAAAGCACAGTTTTTATCTACTTAAACTCACCTTTGAAAAATGCCATTGAGAGAGTTTTGACAAAGTTAGATTGTTGATGTTGTAGGGTGTCTCATTTTACATATACATTCTAATGAGTTTAGACAATTGCCATGTTCTTATCACTTACCTTTTCATTTAGGATTGATGGACACATTTGTTATCACAAAATATTACAATATTACTGAAAAGTAAGGGAGGTTTAAGGGCCTGACTTATTCAAGTGGGTTATCTTAAGGGTGAATTCATTTCACAATTCTGCTTCTTCAATTTGCTTATCTAGCTAAAAAGTTATTTGTAGGTATATTAAAAAGTTTAATCTGGAGTGAATCAAATATTTTCTTCTAGATAAACTTTCCATAGTGAGGCCGATTTGGGGGAGTGCATTCATTGGTAAATCATATGTATAGCCATAGCCTGGGTCTGGAAAACAAGGTGACAGATACTTCTTAGAAGGATTAAACACCCCTTTACTGGGTGCAAAGTAACTAACTTCAGGGGTAATTGGCAGCAAAGTATTAGGGAAGAAAGATACATAGACAATGGGCATGACAAAGCCTGGCAGTAGAAAGTAGAAAGTCCTTCCCCAGGCCAATTCTGCAAAGTTAAGGAAAACTGGTACGTTCTGAATCAGAAAATTAATCTGTCCCGGCCGGCAGGACACATCAACATGGGCGGTGAACCTAGGTGGGGAGGAATGAAGGGACAAGAGACACGAGAGATGACAGCAAGCCAGGAGTTCTGATCAAGCTGCAAACATTTATTGTTCACACAGGGGTATTTATATGCTGGGGATGGGGAAGCTCTCTTATGGGCAGTTGTTGGATGTCTTCACAAGGTGAGATAACCTCAGGATGTTTCAGGAAGACAGATGGCCGCAGGATGTCTCAGGGAGATAGATGGCTGCAGGATATCTCCCAGGGGGCTGTTTCTTGTAAGTGTCAGGCTATTCTTTGAAGGAGAACTTCCTTCTAGCCCCTGACATTAATCTAGTAAGATTCCTACTTTGGGGCAAGACCCAGGGAACCTGAGGCTGGGGAAAAGAATTACTATGTATTTGTTCTGATGGCACCTGATGTAGTCTGAGCAATGATTTCAGGAAGCAGATATTATGTCTTATCATATAGATGAAGAAACTGAGTCTCAATGAAGCTAGAGAAACAGAACAGTTACTGGGATGCAGCAAATGTGACAATGCCGAGACACTAAACTCCAGACCAAAGCTTCCAAAATATTATGACAAAACTAACCAGGTCTGTGGCCCTCACGTGTGTGTGTGTGTGTGTGTGTGTGTGTGTGTGTGTGTGTGTCTGTGTCTGTGTCTGTTTCAAAGTAGAATGGAGAGTGAGAAGAGGGAATGAGGATGGTCAGGTTATTACATTACCCTTTAATATTTTAAAACATGGTGGCATTTATGACAATCATATTGTGATCCATCTACTAAAACATAAAAACTTGGAGGCCTAATCTCTCCAGGTTAGGATGGAATTCTGTCCCTGGAATATCAAGTAAAACAGCCTTGAATGCAAAGGTTGCCTTTGACTGAGGACAGTCTGGGAAACAATTTTCCACTGTGTGTTAGTGTATCTGCAATCAAAGTCTGTGTGTATCTGTGATTTATTTAATCCCTTCACTTCTTTGCTGTTTCCATCATTGTGTCCCTACTTCCCTTGTCTCCACACCATCCCCCAAAACACTTTTGTCTTGCTTATGGAGATGGGAACCAAAGGGAAATTGATGCAGTGGTAGATTTAATATGACATTTGAAAGTGACTTTTTGATTTTCAATTAACCTTGCACAAAGAGGAAATATTGAAATTCACCCCTTTGTTCTTGGCTAGATCTGCAGACAGCCTGGTTGGTACCAAAAGCTGAACAGAGCTTGGGGTGGGGTGGTGAGGAAGAAAATGGCTAAGGCAGGAAGAGAGAATCTGGCACTGACCAAAGCATGTGCACAAAATGAGAGAAGACTAGCCTGTAGTAATTACTCTCAGAAGGGGGAAACAGGTAGGAGAGAAATGCTCTTGTCATTTGTTTGACTTAACTGTGTGCTTTTATGAGCCATCTGGCTGGAAGGATTAAAGTTACTTTTAATAACACTTCCTTTCTTTTTTTTTTAAGAGAGAGAGAGAGAGAGAATTTTAATATTTATTTTTTAGTTTTCTGCGGACACAACATCTTTATTTGTACGTGGTGCTGAGGATCGAACCCGGGCCACAGGCATGCCAGGCAAGCGCGCTATCGCTTGAGCCACATCCCTAGCTCAACACTTCGTTTCAAAAAATATTCGGTTTGAAGTTTCCCAGTAGGGCCTCCCAGTCAACAGCAGAGTCTGTTCCCCAACCCAGGTCGCTCTCCTCCTTTCCCATGTAACCAACCCTCTCCCCGTCCCTTCTTTGAAAGCCCCATTGTTCTGTTTGTAGAAGGTGATGCTTACACCATAATATAAAACAGTAAAGTTAACTCCATAGCCTCCTCTTTCCAAATTTTAATAAAATCTTTACCAAAGCCAATATCCCCACACCAAAAACCCATTTCAAAAGAAATTCTTGAAAATCATATATGGAGAATGAAGTTACTTGATGTTTTGGACCTCATTAAGCAATGTTTGAACACTAGCATGGTAACAGCAACAAGGTTCCATAACACACACATTGCATGTTACTAGGAGAAACTCTGCTTTCCCTGATGGAGCCTTTCAATTGGCTTCCTCTCTCCTTTGTGTCTCTGTTCTTGTAGCGTTTCTGCTTGACGCTCCCTAGCTGTTTCCTCTGGCTCTGGCTCGTTCTTTCTTCTCACTGTTTTCGTCTGTGACTCATCTTGCTCTGCCGCTTCCCCTGGCGTTGTCAGGGTCCCGCGCAGCAGACCCAGGACATGGGGTTTGGACTGAGTGGACAGCGAGCTGCACATGCAGAGCTGCCGGGACCAAGGCAAGAGGACTGCAGCGCACCCCGCCTGAGGCAGGAGACATCCATCACCTGCTCCTACACGTGGGAAGAAGCTTCATCTCATCCCTAGATGGCAGCAGGATTCTGAAGCTGGCACAGCCCTCGGCAGGCTTTTCTGGTCTATTTTCCTGAACAGATTGCCAGGGGATAAGGTGGCTAAACATCCCAGCGCCTCCCTGGAGTGCAGGTCAAACAGAAGAGCAAGCCAGACAGACGCAGCTGGCGGGGCCTCGGAGGTCAGATCCTGCAGCTCCGGACATCACATCCTCTCTTCGCACACACAGATGTGCAATGTGAAAGGAAAAAAAGAAAAAGAAAATAAAATAAAGAAAGAAAAGGAAAGAAAGAGAAAGAAAGGAAGGAAGAGAAGTTCAGTCTCTTGGAGACTGTGTCATGGTAAATACCAGTGATTCTGGACACTGACAGAAGTCTCTGAGGCACGAGTGCACAAAGTTGTACACGCACACATGCACACAAACACGCAGACACATCCTGACAGAGGATGGAGACAGAGGAGCTACGGGGCTACAGGAAGATAGCAGGGTCTGAAGATGAGACTTTATTTGCAGTATCACAGCCATGCTGCTGTACATGTTGGGGGAAGGTTTTTGTCCCCAGAGCCTCAGTTATCTCATCTGTAAAATTGGGGTTATTAAAGCTTTCAGTTCTGTGTACATACAATGGATTATTAAAATGATCAATTGGAACAAAGAAGGGGAAAAATCACTTTGGCAGGAATAGTCCCACCAGTGTAGCATTTGGCCCAGCAAAGGAATTTTCCTTCAAAGGAAGCATCCGAATGTTGTTTCAATGTTTATTTTGATCAGGAACAAATGAATTCTTTGAAAACAAAGGTTGAGGTTGTTTCAAAACTTAAAAGCTGGGATCTTTATCTCTAAGTCACTTATTTTATTTACACCCAGGCCCCATCCCAGATTTTGTCCTCATTTGCAAAACCTATGCATCAGAATTTTTATCAACAGAAACTACCTGAACCACTCAACTTCTGTATCTCCAAGGACCCCAGGATTACACAGGAAAATCAGAAACTGGTCTTTTTGGTTTATGCTATATTGGTAAAAGTTACTGTTAACCTGGCATCTGACATAATGTGTGCATTATGGAAATTTCCCACAAAGGCTTACTCAGAGGGGAAAAAAATCCAATTATCTCATCTTTTACTACACTTGTCTGTCTCCTTCCTGTTTTGTGACTTCTATCCCCTTCTTGCACCACTGCAATGTTCCTAACAAAAGGGCCGGGGGACAGATGTCTACATCTCTTTGTCTTATCTGGGGTTATGTTTCCTTCATTCTCTTCTGATCTAAAATTTCAGCAAACATACCACAGATAGAAAGCCCTCCTTCAAAACCTCAACCCCAGGAATCATATAATACTTGCAAAATGTAAGTAACCTTGATTATTTACACTAAAGGGAGTAGAGTGTTTTGCAATCTATCACTTTATTTACTTTGGGTTTTACAGAACTTAAATCTCTTCCAAAGTGATACAGTGTGGGAGACACTAAGATGTTAAATAAAAGTCTGGTCAGTGACAATTATTCTTCCTTTAAAAGATTATGCCAGATCATGGAGCAGGAAAAAAAGTCAAAAAATTTCTATCATTTGAGTTCTTCCTGTAATATTTGAGTATTTAGACCTATAACTTGACCCCTATAACATTAGCCCCAGCAATATTATCATATTAGTCATTCCAGAAATCTCATATTGTAATATTGACTTGCCAAATAATCTCATCCTTACACCTTTCTAATAGTCTCTCTATGACAAATTTTTCAACATCATGAAGTCCTACACTTCAATGATCACCCACACTATTCTGAAAATCAGCTCCCCATTGGTCCCTGCCCAGCTGTTCCTCCAAACCTTGCCATCCTGAACTTCAGGGTGCATCGCCTGAATTAGTCTTACTAAGACCTTCTATTCCTTGTATCTTCTTTTCTGGAATAAGTATATGCCTCACTGGGAACTTCATGTAGAAAGCCTAGAAAAAAATATCAAAACACTAATCTTCATTCATTCCACCAAGAACCAGGGAATAGGACAATGTTGATGGCACTCACCTAGCATTCCTATGGTTCTCATGGAATTCCTTACAAGCAGTCTTAGATGGACAGTTTGTTCTATCATCTATTCATTTACTTCTGATTCTTTGTTTTCTTATTTTTTAGGTCCTAGGGATTAAACTCAGGGACATTATTTTTTATTTTTTTGTTTGAGACGGGGTCTGTCTAAGTTGCTTAGAGTCTTGATACGTTTCTTAGGGTGTCTCTAAGTGGCTGAGGGTGGCTTTGAACCTGCAATACTTCGACCTCAGCCTCCAAAGCTACTGGAATTGCAAGCGTTTGACACCGTACCTGCTTCCTATTTTCTTTTCTTATCATTAGATACTTTGGTTATTTTACACTAATTATTTTATTCTGAGTATCTTTACTGAGGGTACCAAAACTTTGTCATTTTTCTCAACTTTCTCACCACCAAATATATACCATTCTGCAGAGCAGATGAGCCTCTCCACTGCTTCAAGATGAATGGAATTCATTAGAAAAAGTAGACCTGAAGCCCTGCACCTCACATAAATGTTTATCTACCTGAGCTCCCTTCTTCACTTTCTTTCTTGTAGTCTCAAGGGACAGAGGCCCTTTTTCTAATGCATGGTACCCCATCCAGGAATTCTCTTCATCATAACCTTGCTCTTCTCCTCTAGGATGGAGAAATCTCTCTTCATTCTCCTTTTTTTTTTCTTACATAATTCATCTGTCAGGCTCTCTACAAGCTCAGTGTTACTGAACTACTTGTATGTCAACACACACACACACACACACACACACACATTACACACTCCAATGCTCTACCACACTTCTTCTGTACCTTTGTTCATGCATGTCTTTGTGATGTAGAATGACTTTCTTATACTTATTTTTCCGCCTGATGTTTTCTCATCCTCCAAATCTCAGGCTCAAGGACTGTGTCCTGTAGAGTACACTTTCACTCACATGCAAAATAAGGTATTTTGTTTGCCTTGCAGGGAATACATAGCTTTACTATATCAGGTCACAATCTTTTTTTTTTCTCATTTGTGTGTGCAATTTCTGTTTAACACACTACACTATGAATTCCTCAAGCACAAAATCTGTGTCTTAGTCATCTTTATATTTTTTATTTGTTTTAATTAGTTACACATGATAGTACAATGATCTTGACATATCATACATTTGAATCCGATGGAATATTTAAAATAAAATGCAGACCCAGAAACATAGTATTAAAGTTTGCTTCATTTATCCTATGATTATTGCCTTCAAATAAAATTGTTTTCTCACATCACCCCTGCAGAATGGAGAGTTATCTAAAGGGTGTTCTTGTCACCTGAACCTTCTCCTCATTTTGCCTATTTTAGCACTACTGAGTACTAGTTCTAAGGCTACCCAGCCAAAGTGGTCAGTGTTCTCATAGAACACTGGACTAGTATAAAAGGCTCTGTTCTTGTGAAACACTCACAATGTGGTCAAGAAGGTTTTTCAATTTGAAATGGATATCATAGAGTGAAGGAACAAGATGGCAGCAGAAGCAAAAATTATAAGGTAAAGAGACAACTAGAGCCCTAAAGGCAGAAAATTATCATACTCCCCTCAGTGATCTGAGTCTGAAAAGCAAAGTAATGAAGATGTTCTTGATTGTATTAAACTGATAATTAAACTAAGGTTTTACAGAAAGTGTCAGAATGCAGACTGGATCCCAGGTCTCCGTGTTAAAAGCAGAGCTCTTATGAGCCCACTTTATCTGCTTTGTTCCTCTTTTTGTATAATCTGATGAGCATTATGAAGATAAGTGCCAAATAGCCAAGTCTTACCTAGTATGAATGAAAGGAAGGAAAATACAAAGGAAGGAAGAAAAGAAAGGGTGAAACTTTGAAATAGAGGGTAAGATGGTGAGCTTAGCAGCTGGTTTATTAGTCAATGAACTATACATGATAGAAAGTAGCTTCTTGCTAAAGAGTCATCTATAGAGCATTTAAATCAATGGTCACATTTGATTGATGTTTACTCCAAGCTAGTCATATATCCTTGTCCTTTTCCTCCTCATCATCATGTGCACTTACCAGGTAACATTGAATGGGCTTTACATATTTTGGTCCCAATAACCTCATGTGGTAGTTACTATAATAATCCAAACTCACTAGATGAGAAAAAAAAGGAGACACAAAAATTAAATAAATTGACTAATTTACCCAGCTAAGAATTGGAAGCCTACTGGATATACATTTATTCACATGCATTATTTCATCTAATTATCATAGCAATTTTAAAAAGGAGTAATATAATTATATTTTATAGTATACTAATCATCATTTTATAAATAAGGAATCTGAGGGATAAGTAGAATAACATTTTGCACTCCTACTTGGGAAGAGCCTATTTTGTCTAATTTAAAAATCCACATCTGATCTTAATAACATTATGCCTCTGTCTTTCAAGCTGAATATTGAGGAATAAGTAGAACGTTATCATGATTCAGTAAATTATCTCTTTTTAGGATTACTTTTGTACCTGTGTAAATAACATTCTAAATCTTGAGAAAAATGTTTTTTCAGAAAATAAGAAGAAAACGAAGAGGAAGAGGAGGAGGAGGAGGAGGAGAAGGAGGAGGAGGAGGAGGAAGGAGGAAAGAATAAACTCGCACTCCCAGTCTGGTATGGGTCTTTAGTTTGACTTCAAAGAGAGGAATTTGCCTCTGGTGCCCCTGCTATTCCTTTGGTTGTACCTTCTCTTCCCTTCTTCTAAACTTGTAGAAATAATCTTTCCAGGCTTGATGTTTTTCTTACACAATAAATCTATGACTCCTTTAGTCTTTTTATTTATTTATTTATTTATTTATTTATTTATTTATTTATTTATTTCTGCAGCAGGATACTTCCTAAGCCTAGAGTTCAAGGGTGACTCCTTCAAAAGTCCATGCACCCTGGACCTCCATATAGCAGATAGGGACAGAGAGCACCAAAAAGCCAACTATCTTAGTCTATTTTGTGTCACTAATAACACAATACCACAGGCTAGGAAATTGTAAAGGAAGCTCATAGTTCTGGCCCAAGGTCAAGGACTTCATCTATTGATTTTTTCCTGGCTAACCTGGCCCCAAGGTGGTTCAAGGAATCATGTGGTATGTAACAAGAGATTGTGTGTTTATGATGTTCTCTCTTTTTCTTAAAATGACACCAGGATTCAATCACAAGGGCTCCACCCTGATGACTTAGTCTAATTCTGAACACCCTGCAAGAGTCCCACTTCTAAACACTGTAGATGGATTGTTTTAATCCTCATAACATTTCACAATGGGGGTAAATTTCAATATGAGTTTTCATAGAGGAAAAACCATATCAAAGCCTAGCACACATCTGGAGTGGTCAGAAAAGAATACTTGGAATGTTCCTTTTTAGTACTGCACATATACAGTATAGTCATTGATTGTTCTTAGAGAATGTTTTTGAGCAATAGCTTCTGATTTGTTGGGGAGTTTAGCAAATCTGCCTTTCCGTTGGCAGGGATGGGGAGATGAATTGATTTTCACAATGAACCAGTGACTTCTGGAAATTTAGATAAGACTGTTCCTCTCCTCCGGTGACAGAGAAAAGTACATTGTCTTCCAAAATAAAATTACTTGCAAGAAAGAGAAGCTGGGCTTAGAGTTCTAGCCCCAGTTAAGTGGTTAAGATTTTTAGGAATTCCTGATTTTCCCATTGGGACTCTATGTTGGAACATTAAATAATATAGTTAGAAGGAAGGAAGGGAACAAGATAGAAAGGAAAGGAATAAAGGAAAGGTAAAAAGGAGGGAGAGAGATAGAATGAGTAGCCCAACGCAATGTAATTCTACTAACTGGACAGGATCTGGGCTGCAAGATCACCCTGAAGGATTTCACTGAATTGAGGGGTCCTTTTCTACAGAGTGATTCCTTGAGGCTAAAACAAACAAAACCATGAAAAGAGTTCTAATACATTTTTTCTTGGCCATTTTGAAAGGAACTGAAATATTTGGGTGGATAAATCTCCATGCCCTTAAGAAATTACTGAATAAAATTATTTACCCAAAATAAAAACATTCTTAGGGGTTTGGGTGGGTAGTTTGATTAACTGAAAACAACCAAAAGTTGAAGTATGTACTATTTGGTAATATGTAGAATAGGTCACCTTTATAATTTATTGAAATCAAGAATATCTCCTCTCGGTGACTCAAATGTCCTCTGTATCAAATGGATGTATTTTGAGTGGTAGAATATAGAGCTGAAGAAAAGGAATTACAAATCACACCACAGAGGGGACCAATCCACTTGCTGATTTTGAAAGCCTTCCTGTTTATGTCAATCACTGTCTTTGAGCCATGATACTTGTCACCAGCAGTTCTGAAAGTAATTCTCAGAGTTTATTCTCATCATCATTATGAAAAATATCAGCACTTAAAATGAAATTAAACCCTATCTCTAACCCTGCACAAAATGCAACTCAAAGTGAATCAAAGATTTAGGCACTAGAAGAGAGATTCTGTGCCTAATAGAAGAAAATATAGGCCCAAATCTTTACCATATTTGTTTAGGAACTTCCTAAACAAAACTCCAAAAGTGCAAGAAGTAAAGTCAAGAATCAATAAATGGGATGGATTCCAACTAAAAAGATTCCTTGCAGCAAAAAACAAAAACAAAAACAAAAACAAAAAACAAAGCAAAACAAAAAATCAAGAACATGAAGAAAGAGCCCACAGAATGGGAGAAAAACTTTACATATTCCCCAGATAGATAGAGCATTAATCTCCAGGATAGATAAAGAACTCAAAAACTTAATATCAAAATAATAATAATAATACAATCAATAAATGGGTTAAGGAGCTGAACAGTCTCTTCACAGAAGAAAAAATGCAATCAATCAACAAATATTTGAAAATATGTTCAATATCCCTATAGCAATTAGAGAAATGCAAATCAAAACTACACTGAGATTCCATCTTACTCCAGTCAAAATGGAAATTACCAAGAATACAAGCAACAATAAATGTTGGTGAAGATGTAGGGTGAAACGTATACTTATACATTACTGCTCGGACTGCAAATTGGTGCAACCACTATGAAAAGCAGTATGGAAAGTACTCAGAAAATTTAGAATGGAATCACCATTTGACCCAGTTACTCCACTCCTCTATTTATACCCAAAGGACTTAAAATCAGCATATTGCAGTGACACAGCCACATCAATATTTATAGCAGCTTAATTCATGATAGCTAAACTATGGAATAAATCTCAGTGTCATTCAACAGATGAATACGTAAAGAAAATATACACAATGGAATATTATTCAGCCATATAGAAGAATAAAATTATGACATTTGAGTGTAAATGGATGGAACTGAAGAACATTATTCTAAGCAAAGTAAGCCAATACCAAAGAACCAAAAGTCAAATGTTTTGTCTGATATAGGGATGCTAATTCACAATAAGAGGAGCAGGGTAGAGGTACTTTGGATTAGACAAAGGGGAGTGAAGGGAGGGGAGGGGGTATGGGAATAAGAAAAATAGTAGAGCAAATCAGTTACCTTATGCATATATATGATTACATGACCAGTGTAATTCTACATCATGTATAATCAGAAGATGGAGAAGTTATACTCCATTTATGTGTGAATTGTGGGTGATCTACGAGTTGGAGAGGTGGAAAAGGTGGAGAGGGGCATTCTTCTAAAGATTTTGACAAGTTCTATACTAGAGAATCAAAATAACATTGTTTAACTTATATAGTCAAACATTTAATCTTTTGATTTTTAAAAAAATTGTTTAATGTCCACAAAACCTTGAAAAACTACTCTACTTAGCATTTTAACAATGAAAATTTAAAATTCTTTAGAATTCTTTTAAATATATAAAAGGGAGAAATTTAGGCTTATTCAAAATGTTTGAACCATATCCAGATCCCAAAAATGTTCATCAATAAGTGATTTTCAACATAGGTGATGTTCCTTGATTAAAATATGGAGATTTACACTTAGCCATTGGTGTTCAATATTCTCATCAGTGTATTAATGAATGGCTTCTTAAAACAATAGAAAGAGTTGTGAGAAATGGTTAGAAATATTTCTTCATTTCAAGTCACCACAACTTGCTCCAAGTTGACCATGTAAGGGCTCCAAATACAGCACAGGGCTGCTTACCTGAATGAGGATACCTTAATTAAACAGATATAAGTTGTGTCAGAAAGCAAAGGTCTTCTTTCTCTTGCCTCCTCACCCATAATTCAACCCCTTCCATACATATCAGATAGTTTCTTCAAAAGTCAAGCACTTTCCTAACTCAAGAATTTTAGAACTTGTTTTTTTTTCTTTTTACAAAACACTCATTATACTCTATTAACACCTCCACTACCTGAAACAGACAAAAATACTCAGAAATGTTCATATAAATGATTCAGAGATATTCAAGCTATCCTCCATAGATGACCTAAACTATTACTCAAGTAACCCTACTAATCACTCTCCTAATACTCTGCTTTTTGACTTCCACTGAATTTGTAATCATTCATGGATTTCTATTTGTTTGTTATATGGCTTCCACAAGATTAAAGAGGTCAGGGAACCCACTTGTTTTGCTTTTCATAATATGTCCAACAGCTGGACCATTTCTCCATATATGATAAGTAACATATTTGAATGAATATAAAAATATTGATATCTATACTTCTACTGTCCAACTCAGTGAAGATGATTTTTATATCAGAATGGTGACCCGTGGGCTGAAATTTGAAAGTGGCATGAGATTTTTATAGGCTCAAATTCAAGGAAACTAATAGTCCCACTATGTCCTGCTATTTCCAGACCATGACTCAAGAATTTTATAAAATTCTACTGCCACTTATAAAAACAGACATTGATAAATGTGAGCACACTCTGAAAATTAACCAGATGCCATATTGCAGGTTGTATCACACATGGCATTGTTGAAAGAATCAGATATTTAACCCGAAGAAGAGAAGCAGACAGGTAATAACATTTTATCCATAGGGAAGAGAGATTTACACAATTTTTAGAGCTTGAAAAAGAGTTTCCCATATTTTAGAAGAAGTTATTTGGACACAGATTTGGGCTGAATATAGTAAGACCCTTCTGAAGCCTATAGTGAGTAAAACACTAACAGGCTGTTCTGTTTATTCTGGGGTCCTTGAGTCTGGAAGCATTCATAAATGGACCCTGTGACCTTCTGCCTAAAAACTGTGAAGGGAAGCATTGAACTGGTTTATCATGCAAATAGCTGATTGACTCCTCATTAAGCTTTTACTGTTTTATACTGGCAGAGGTGGTATCTATGCCTTGCTTTGTTTTCTCACTTGTAAAATATGAATGATGAAATAATAACTGAGTCTGCTTTTTATAAACTGGGACATAATAACTGAAATAAACAAAACAGAGGATAAAAATATTTACTTTGCCTCTAGTTTCAGAAGTTTTAGTCCTTAGTCACTTGACCCTGTTGTTTTGGGTCTGTGACAAGAAATGCATGGTGGAACAAAGCTCTTCACCTCATGACAGATGGAAAGCATATTGAGAGAGAGGAAAAAGACAAATGGAGTCTCAATGTCTCCTTCAAGGGCACACCCACAATGACCTAACTTTCTTCTACTAGGCCCTACCTCCTTAAAAGTTCCAAACCCTTCCAAGAGCACTGCAGGCTGGTGACTAAGCCCATGGCCTTTAAGATATATTAAAGATTCAACCCTAACAATAAAAATAATAGTACCATTAATAATAATTTACTAATAATCATTATTTTATGGATTGCTGATAGAATTAAATGAGAAAAATACATGTATGATGATTTGAGGGGGGAAAAAGAAATGTGTCATATTAGATTGGGTAGAGAGAAGTTATGGGAGGAGAGGGGAGGGGAAGAGGGGATAGGAAGGGCAGCAGAATAAAATAGACACTAGTATTGCTGTATGTATATATGTGTCTGTAAAACAAATGTGATTCTGCAAATTGTACACTCAGAAAAGTGAGAAATTATATCCCATTTAATTCAAATTTATGATATATCAAGATCATTGTAATGTCATGTGCAATTTATAAAAAAAGGAAAAAAAGAATTAAATGAGAAAAATGTTTTTTTAATATTATTATACATTGTATGGGATTCAAAAATTAAAGCATTTATGATAACCAACATTTATAAAGCATTTATTAGAGCTAGACACAGTACTAATCATATTTTGCTCCATAAATAATCATGTTGAATTGAATGCACAAAATATTATTGATGATATTAATGTTTCATAATAAATTAAATAGCTGACCTCAAATGAATGATTGGTATATATACTTGATCATGATAATTTTTTCCAGCTTACTAATTTCCCAACTGTTTTTGCTCACTCAGTGGGTGAACTGTCTCTTGCAATCAATCCCTCACCAAGAGCAGCATGTTGACGTCTTCAAAAAGCAGTGAGATAAGGATACAAAGCCCCATGGTTTCTCACACTTACACATACAGTGATACTTACACATGCAGAAATTCTATACTTCATAAGCAGAGATCATCCAGTGATTTGGTGATTAAAAACATTAAGTTGGAATTGGTAGAACTTGATTCTACTCTTCAATTTGTCATTAGCTAGTTGTGCCATGTAACTCATGTTTTGTGGGCATACATGGGAAATAAGAGTGAGTTATTTCTACCCATTTTATTTCTATTATATATTTTAAATTCAATATTCTATTTGTCCTTTAAAAAGTGGTTCTTTGATAGAACTGACATTTTTAAACTTTAAAATCATTTTAAAAGTGAATTTAAGGAGTTAGCAAATGAATCCTTGAACTGGGGGATTGGTATAGGAGCAAATTTATGCAAATACAATACATAGAGTAGATTGGAGAAAGCTGAATGCCTTAAGAAGAGAAATTATAAGACAAGAGAAGCAATCAATTTTAGGAAAACTCACATCCTCTTTGGGCAAAAGACAATAGGATTTCTTACAGATAAGGGGTTCTATGGTTATGTGTAATTTTTATCTATTTTCTTGTCCTGGTAGAAACTAAATATAAGTATAGGAGTCCATTCCTTCCTTAGCTTTTAAAGTAGTTTTACATTTCCTTGCTAGAAAATACAGCCTGTGGTGGTGATGCAGTAGAGAAGATCTGGTACTAGAAGATTTCTGAGCAAAGCACCAAAGAGATTTCATCTAGAACTCTTCTAACTGTGATAGTACTCCTTCAACCCAGTTACAGAATCTCAATTGGAATAATAAGTCACAAAGCACAATTAAGCAAGCAAGAATAAAGTCATCTTGTTTGAATAGAAGTGTACACAATGAACAAGAAGAAATAAAAGAAGGAAGAGACTTGATTATAATTCAGTTTCTATCTTGTGTGGGGAACTACTTAAGAATTTTATAACAATCCTGTGATTTAACTATTATCATATCATTTTTAATAAGAGGAAACAGAAGTTCAGAAAGGTTAAAATTTTCCCTGAAGTCATGCCACCACTGAGAAGAAAAGGTAGAATTTAAGCAAGACCTGCTCATGTCTGCTCTTCCCACATGCTATTCACATATAGTGCATTTTAAAACTTCCTAACAGATATGCTTTGCTGTTTTAATATAAGTTCAATTGTTACAGAATGAACAACCTAATCTTTATTTCCAAAATAAAGAGAAACTTTTAAAAATTAATGGTTTGCATTATACAACCATATCTAAAACATTTCCTATGGCCCAGCAGCAGAATTATCTAATTGCCAATCAAATTGGAAGATTAAAAATGTAAGCACATTGATATCCCCTGTTTACTATCATTTTTCTTTCCTTCAACCCAGTTATTTATATCATGAATAGTTTAGAGCATTGTTATAGACTACAAAATCTTGCAGTCTTAAATCTTTAAGTTATTTAAATTATGAGATCACTGGGCAGGGGTGTGGTTCAGTGGTAGAATGCTTGCCTTGTGCATTATACCCCCAGCTCTGCCTCTGACCCTTTCCCCCAAAATAGATGAGATTATTGTACCAAGGTCAACTTACAAAAAGCTAATTACTTCCAACTTGTGACACCTTCAGTAGTAGAGCCAGCCCAGTGCAGAAGGTCATTTACCCACCCCATATATTTACTAAGATCCAACACTTTTTAAAGCTTTGATATATAACAGTGAACATTAAAAGCAATGGTCCTGTTGAACTAGAAGTTATGATTTACTGATAAACCCTCTGCAGGAGGTTTTCTCCATTTTCTCCATTAAAATGGAGAAATCCTAAATTATAAGAAGAAACTGATCACATAAATATAAGTGGTAAAAACATTTCTGGAAGATAGTAATGAGTCTTCAGGTGAGACCAAGTTTGGCATTTTGAAGAAGCAGAATCAATTCATTCTATGGCTTATATGTGTGTTGGTTAGATGCTGTTAGATATGGTCAGAGATAAACGGGACCAAGTTGTCTGTGTCTTCATAAGCCTGGGTGAGAAATTTAGACTTTATTAAAAATATACTGAAAAGCTGTTCAGGTTGTATGTTGAGGAGATGTGATGCAAATTATGATTTTAAAAATTTATTTTCTCTGCTTAGAAAGATGAAAGATCAGAAATGGACAGGAGGATCAGTCAGGAGTCAGATGGCAGTGGACCAGGAGATGACACTGACAGAGACAGAGATGGAATGAGTGAGGAAGATCTGAGCTATGATTTTGTGGCAGAGTCGGCAGGTCCTACTTATGATTTTTTTTGTGGGGTGGGTTATCAAGGAAGACATTTTGCTTAGCCTAAACAGTGGTTTTGGCTGGCTTGTGGACTAGTTATCTAGTGGAGATGAAACACACTTAGTAAAGAGGAGATTGAGGATGAGGGATGGGGAAGGTAGTGAACATTTCTGTTTTGAACATGATAAATTTGAGATGCATATTAAACATTCCTTAGAGATACTAGCTTGGAGATAGGGGTAGAGGTAAGGCTAGAGATATAGTTTTGGAGTCATTATCATATAGATGAATTTGAGGCCATGGGAGTAGATGAGATTACCTATGGAGAGGAGATAAAGGATCCCTGGAATGAGCCCTAGGGCACTTCAAAATTTTGAAAGCAGTACTTTTCCTTAAATAAATGTCTTTCTATTTAACTAGGACATTTAATTTCAGAAGTTTTCCATGAAAGGGTTGAAAACCAAAACTAAGCAATCGTTATTTTTTTCTTTAAAATATTCTTTAATCCCCAAGCCCTAAAGGCCATATATAAAGTTATAAGTAGTCTAATAAGAGAAATATAAAAATAAACACAGTGACACAATTTGTTTAAGAAGGGCTTTCTGATGATTGCTTTGTACTTGATGGCATTTTGCTCTACCTTTGGACATTATCTGTCATTCAGACTTCCCCAATAATGGGTTGTGATTGTGTATGTTATACCTTTCCAAACTGAGAAGTAGGTGTTATTTTCTGTATCCTATGAACTGTACCTTCATGAGTTTAAACCCTGTCAGAAGAATAGCTAGAGACTCCCTTGATCACAGAACAATTGCAGCTCAGAATTACTAAAATCTTCTTTATGTTTCTCATTTAAGGGTACAATGGTATCATTCCCATCTATAGGAACTCTGGGTTCCTAAGCACAGTGTTATTATACTGTGTCAATTTCAAGGCCTGGTAGCTGTGGGTTTGAAATAGCTGCACTCTGTGAAACCTAGCCTTTAAATCCCAGGAAAGAAGTTCTACCCTTTACTGTCTAAAAATAAACCAACTCAGTTGGGAGTCCTTCTGATGATGCCCTCGAAATTACCATCCTTTATGTTCTGTACGGAAATAAGAGTCCATACATATTTTTAATACAATTTTGGTTTTCCTTTGAGGTTTAACCAACTTAAAACAAAAAAAAATGTCTTTTCAATATGACTCTTGGAAAAAATGTTTGTTTCTTCCTATCTGAGTGTATCACAATCCATGGTTGCTTATCAATCTTTCCCTGGAGGACAGGTTATTTCTTTTATGAAGATACATATCAGTTTTATATGCCATCCCATACCACTCCCTTTTGGGGACTATTCTCACACTGAGGCATACACTTACCTTACTTTTGCTTTTCTGGTTGCTCATACCCAGAAGCTATTTCTGATCCTAATAGGAATTACAAAAATCATCTTCCTGGAGTCCAAACTGGCACCAGGTGAAGGGTGGACTTTCCTTCCTATCTTCACTGCCTTCCTGATCTGTTTCCTTTCTGACTTCTAAAATGTTCATGTGCTTATTCTATTTGAGTTTATTCCCAGCCTTCTCCCGGAACTGAGTTTATTATTAGAGCATATTCTTACCATAGCTTCACTCTTCTGGTCTCAAACCTCCACTAAAATCCTTCTTCTGTGACATTCACTCCCTTAATCTGTAGGTTCCTCAGTATTCCTGGATTATCTCATTTAATAAAGATTTATGGTTTTCTTACCTGCTGAAGTAAACACCTTTTATGTCCTATTCAAGTAAGTTCAAACCCTATGGAGAGGAGAATGTCAGGTCTTTTAGGATATTCACCTCAATGCATTTTGAATAATAACATGGTCTAAGATAATATTTTCCTAAAGTACATACAATAATGCTGTAATCCTCTATTACATTTAGTAAAATAATTATCCAAATGGATGTTTTCACTTTACTCGTCTTACCATTTTCATATTTTTAATACAATTTTGGTTTTCCTTTGAGGTTTAACCAACTTAAAACAAAAAATGTCTTGAGAATCCCATTTTTTTTTCATTTTACATTCTTGTCTTGTCAACCTTTTCAAAGTAGAGGTAATGACCAGGAGTATTTCTTCCATACTGACCTTCTACTTCCTGTGCCAGTTTTCAACTCTTACTTTTACAAATAAGGTCAATGACAGGAAACTCATCCCAAATGAGTGCTCTTCAGTGGCAGAGACATAATTCAAACCCAAAGAGAATAGGTGTGGAATTTATGTACTCACCTTCTATATGTACTATTTTACTCAAACAAGATACTTGGTTCTTCTTATGTAGATAAGTAATATCTTTATTGTCTTGATAAACAAATAAAACATAATACATTTCCTAAAAGGTCAGACATTACTTAAGATGCATAGCATTTCCATAGTTTTGAATGAGTGTTAACTCTCCCAAAATTGGCATTTCAGGTAAAGATTAGGATCTTGAATTAAATTAATGGAGTTTCTTATTACTGAAACTTTATTTACTTCAAGCAATTTGTGTGTGCAGAATAAGGTGAGGATATTATTTTGTTATGGAAAAAAAATTTCATAGTCAGGGTCATTACAAAGGATGCCATGCTCTGGATGTCCCTAAAAATGTGCCACCTGGCAGCTCTTTACACATGATGTCGGTGAAAACACGATCCAGACATGTTGACCTAGCACTTGAACTTGGATCCTAAGTTAAATATCGCCTCCTTTAGGGAAGAGGCAATTTTTGACCTAACTCTCCCCATTTGGTCTCTTCTGATCTATTCTTTTCTGAGTTATTTTTCCCACATTTTATCTTAAATTCCAGGATACCAGATCTGATAGAAGAACATCCTGGCACATAAATCAAAATTGCTCTCACTCAGTAGGGGCAATTTCCTTGGTGCCAAGAAGATTCTGCAGATCCAGTCCTAGGGTCAGCCAGACCACAGCCTGACTGAGATTGTTAGTTGTGCAAATCCTCTGGATTCTTGCCTTTGTTCTTTTCCTATGTAAACCCAAAGCTACTGTTTCATCCTGACGACAGCATTTTGATCAATTCTCCCCATGTGGCCATGTGAAGGATTAATACCTTTCCTGAATTCACCACTTGTCTCCTGTCTGGTTATTTGGAGTGAACCTGGTCTCTTGAGAACCAGAGCCAGGCATCTGGCCTAGGATACCAGTAGCACTCTTAAGGCCACATACCATGAGACATGAACAAATCATTGAAATTAGTTCATATGTACCTGGAACATAAGTGAAATCTTGGGAATAAATGAAATCTTTTTTCTCTTCCTTATGAATTTAGATATTTTTAAAAATTTTACTTTATAAATTTATGTTCAGTGAAATTTGCATTTTTATTGTGTATGATTCTGAATTTTACAAGTATTTTTAACAGAATGGTTTCTTAATATTGATATCAGATACTTGTGAGGTTGCTACTGATAATAATTTTGTGTATTTCTCTTCAATATATTACTTCACAATATTTAGGTGGGTAATTTTTATGTATTCTGGATACATTCAAATTTCAGGTATTTGCTTGCAAATGTTTTCCCTCTTTTCATTCCTCTAAACAATGTCTTTCACATAGAGAATGTTTTTAGTTTTTGTAATGTACAGTCTATCATTTTTTTCTTTCATAGACTGCCTTTTTTAATTTTTATTTTTTTAATTTTTATTTTTTATTTTGGGCCTTGTGCATGTGAGGCAAGCACTCTACCAACTGAGCTGTATCCCCAGCCCCATAGACTGTTGATGTCATATCTCAGAGGCATTTATATTACTAAATGTCACAAAGACTTTGTCATATGCTTACTTCTAGAAGTTTTATAGATTTATATTTTATATTTAGTTCCATGATTCCTGTAAGGTGTGAGGTTTGAATTGAGGCAGGCTTGTTTGTCTGTTTATTTATTTCCAGATAAAATTCTTGTTTTCTCAAACCCCTTTTTGGGAAAACTATCCTTTCTCAATGCTTTCCACCATTATCAAAAGGAATCTGCCATATTGTTACAGGATTATTGTTGTACTCTGTTCTGTTTCATTCATTTCTGTACCTATACCTTCATCAAAGTCACATTATTTTGATTACTGTAGCTTTTCTGGGGGTGCGGGGGTTACTTGGGATTAAACTGAGGGGCACTTAACCACTGAGCCTCATTTCCAGTCCTATTTTGTATTTTATTTAGAGACAGGGTCTCACTGAGTTGCTTAATGCATTTCTTTTGCTGAGGCTGGCTTTGAACTTGAGATTCTCCTGCCTCAGCCTCCCCAGCTGCTGGGATTATATGTGATTACTATAGCTTTACAATAATTGCTAAAGTCAAGTGGCATGAACCTATTATCTCTACTCTATTGAAAGTTGTTTGAGCTACCACTGAGCCTCATTTTCAGTCCTATTTTGCATTTTATTTAAATACAGGGTCTCAATGAGTTGCTTAGTGCATTTCTTTTGCTGAGGCTGGCTTTGAACTTGAGATTCTCCTACCTCAGCCTCCCCAGCCACTGGGATTACAAGTGATTACTATAACTTTACAGTAATTGCTAAAGTCAAGTGGCATGAGCCTATTATCTCTACTCTACTGAAAGTTGTTTGAACTATTTGAGTTGTTTGTATTTGTTAGTTGTCTTTTCTCTTGTGAGCTGAGATTTTTCTAATTCTTTTGAATTTCAATACACATTTTAGAATCAGCTTTTCTGTATCTGAAATAACAATTCTGGGATTTTTACATAAGATTGTGTTAAATCCATGGATTAATTTAGAGAGAATTAACTTCCCAACAGTATAACTTTATCCAATTTGTTAACAAGATATGCACCTCCACTTATTCAGTGATCCTTTGATGAACTTAACCAGTGTTTATAGTTCTCAGCATTAAAATATGTCCTTTCAGGTTGATACCTAAGCAGTTTTCTCCTTTAGAATTATTATGAATGTTATTATTTTCTAATTTTGATTTTCAATGAGTTTTTATAAGTATTATGAAATTTCTTATATAAAATATAATTTTACTGTTGAATAGATAATTGATTTTTTCCTTTGCAATCTGTATGTTTTATACTTTCTTCTTAATGTATGGTATTCTAGGAAATTTAGTATGATGAACATAAATGATAAGAGTGGCATCCTTGCCTTTTTCCTGATCTTTAAAGAAAACACATTTTTTATTTATTTGTATATTTTTTTTTTAAGTTGTCAATGGGCCTTTATTTAATTTATTTATATATGATGCTAAGGATCGAACCCAGGGCCTCACATATGCTAGGCAAGCACTCCACCACTGAGCCACAACCTTAGCCCCAGAAAACATATTTTTAAAGGATCATTTTAAATGTTGTTGATTATAATTTTACTTCAGATGCTCTTCATCATGTTAAGGAAGTTTCCTTCAATTTCTAATTTGCTGAGTATTTTTATCACCTATGTAGGGTGAGTTTTGTCAATTTTTTTCTGTCTCAATTAGCATTCTAATGTGATTTTTCTTCTTTATTCTGTTAATTTAGTGGATTGCACTGATTGATTTTTCAAGGGTTGAACTAGCCTTACATTCTCAGGGTGAATCACAGGACTTTACTGATTTATTATTTTTTAATATTGATAATTTGATTTATTAACATTTTATTGGAGATCAATATGTGTACATACATGAAAAAAATAAAACTATAGTCTTTACATTTTTTTTTAATTTTTGGTGGGCCTTTTTGTCGTTTTTGGATGTTTATGGGTACATATATGTTTTTGTTTGTCTGTGTGCATCTAACCTTGGTGTCAGATCATTCTAGTCAAAGGTAATTTAAGAATCCTTTCTTTCTCTTTTGTTTCTTGGGAGAAATTCTTTAGGATTGTTGCTGATTTTTGAAAAATGTTTATTAAAATTCACTAGTGAAACTATCTAGGTATGGAGATTTCATTGAAACTTTTAATAATAAACTGAATTTCCTTGATATGTATAAGACAATTCATATTATCAATTTTATCTTGAGTAAATTTTGGTAATGATTTGCTATGTTATTTTGATTAGTTACATGAATGTACCACCCACTCACCAACTTGAGGCCTCACTAGAGAGTTTCCCTGTATCTCAGTTCTTAAAGTGTATTGTATGCTTTTTAAAGTCAAATGCTGGCTACATGGCAGGCTTGGAAGATGGAAATGAAAGTACCACAAATCAAGAACTCCTGTTGTTTCTAGAAGCTGGTTAAAGCAAGGAAACTGATTTTCTTTCAGAGTCATTAGAGGAAACCAAATTTGTTGATACCTTGATTCCATTTAGGTTAGTGAGGCTTAATTTGAAATTTTGTCCTTCAGAATTTCATTTGGAAAGTAGAGCACATCAAAGTATGTTTTGTGACCAAGGAGTTGAGGATGAATTGAAAAGAATATCAACAGATGTAACCAGGCCACATGACAAACATGAAGCAATGTCACAGTGTGGAATATACAAATGATTTCTGAAGTCATCCAGGATGATGGTAGCACCCAGGTTGAAGAAGATAACACATCACTGCACTAAAACTGTTGGTTGAATAAGGTGAAATGGAGGATGGTTTCCTCAAATAGCAAGAACTTCTAATAGCAAGATTTTTTTTAAGACAAACTATTTTCAAACTGCCTAGGGCCTAGAAAACAAGATTACTGTCAATATCCCAGCTTCAGATGCATATGGAAATGGACTTTGGTGGTGAATGTGAAAGTGCATGAAAAAATTGTTTTATACACATTATGGAGGGTGATATCTTTTGAGACCAGATGCAAATAAAAAAAATAGTCATATAGCTCGGTACAATCACAGTTCTTCTGTAAAGAAAAGAGTCATACCACAAAGAGCCACATGTGGAGACCCTACAGTAATTCATGGGCAAAAGGATGGGCGCTATTTGCAAACATATTTTATTGTGGTTTCCAACTGATGGCACAGGCAAGGTAGGTTACACAGGTTGAGGATTAGATAAATATAATTTCAGCAGGCTCTGAGACATACAGACTATTTCTGGTTGTTGGCATCTGGCCCTAGGATGATGTGGACTGGGGTATATGGAGTCATAGCCTGACAAAAGAGGTGGTTGGGATGAAAACGTAATAGCCTACTCAAAACTATTGGGCAGGGAACTGACTGCCTGCTAGCCAGGGTCTCAAAACTGGGTGAAGAGAGCATTTAAAGAAATAAATATATACATAGCAAAACTGTATTATTTTCCCCATCATTAACAAATCTATCAAACCTTGGAATAATAACTTCAGAGCTTCATCAAACTACAAATGCAATTTTTTTAAGGAACAAAGCTTTTGTATTTTGAATATTATGTATATATTATGTTTTTTGTAAGAAGTATGTTTTCTTCACTGAGTGAGGAAAATAGAGTCACATTTCTTTATCTTTTAAATGTTATCATATCCCGGACTTCTCATGGATTTCTCCCTTCCATGGAATTCTGTGTGAATTTATGAAACAGGGGAATAAGAGAGGAAGTCTCCCTTTGGCCAACATGGTCAAAATTGAGATTCACTATGAGGTTCACTGTCCTAACTGCCATCATCCATTACAAAGCAGAGACATCCGTCTTCTTTTGCTGTAGCTCCAAAGACATAAAGCTTAATAAGTGCCTAGGGATCTTTGCCACCAAAGTGCTAGAACTAGTGGTTGCTCTATCCTAATAAACATTAGAGCCAATCATAGAATCTTCCATATCTCTATTCTGAGAGCCCAATTTTATTCATGTCTGAGAAGAGTATCTTCCCCGAGATTGTGAGAACCCCTCCCCCCACCATTTTCCAGCAGATACTTCAAAAGTGTTATTTTAAAACTATAAATCAAGGCCATTTTGAGGTTTTATATTTCTGCATTTGCAAGTTTTTTTATTCCCATGAATTACAGAAAGGTATGAATTTCCCCTCTTACACAAGGAACTCCAAACACCACAAAAATTGGCTAGACTTCTGAAAGTTGGAAGGGGAAACTTGAACTATTGTAATGTATCCTAGCAAAAAGGACAGTTTTAAAATTCATTTTTAAATACATATACCACAACAAAAGGAAAAGAATGATTTTTCATTTAAGAAATATACTAAAGGAGACTACATTTCCTTAGTAACACATGGTGAAGTGGGTTTGTGAAGTTTACTTGAAAACTTTATAGGGTAGAAAAGTTTATTTAGAAACTTTAGAAAAGCTATTATATGGGTAAAATTTAGACCCAAGGGAAAACCTAATGGCACTCAGAACATCTATTTACTATTAATTTAATAATAAAACATTTAAAAAGAAAAGACAACAAAGCAAAAACAAAAACAAAATCTTCTCCAATTTCTTCAAACCACTGAACATTTAATGTTCTCACTATTGCTGCATATGATTAATGAGTTTACATTGGGGGGACTAAATCAAAACAAGTAAATAATTGACTTAGTATAGAACACTGTAGAACATTATGATAATTTTTCTAAGAGTCAATTTGCTTTTATGTTTTCTAAGAGTTTCTCTTAGAAATTACTTTAAGGGTACATAAGATCCATTTATTACCAGCACTTTATTTTTGCCAACATTTAGGAATAAAGGTGTTAATGATCTTGTAAGTACTTTGAAACAATTTACTTTTGAGGAGGCTCTTAGTATCTTTTCACTTTAACAATTTTAATTTAACTGCTTTGGAAAATATATGGCCTAGTATTCAGATATTGTAATAGGCAATTTCTTGTAGTCAGTTTCTATATAATTATATGTTTAAAAATGTTAGATCCTCATTTATAAAGTTTGCCCTATCTATTTTAGTCATATTTTCATTTAGTGCTTCCTTGTTTCCTTATGTTTCCCCACATTAGCTTGCAATACTAGCATGTAAAAAATATTTTATTTTCCAATCAGGAATCTTAACTTCACATGCAACAATAATATGATGTGAATGTTTATGTTGGCTATACATTATATCCAATATAACATACTGTCTTTAAATTAATAAAGTAAATCATAAAACATAGTTTTAATTTATAGAGTCAATCAAAAACACTTTTCTTTTTGCCTCTACCTTCAAATTCTCTTTAATTTGTTTTATTTATGTTTTTTAAAGAAAGGGAGAGAGAGAGAGAGAGAGAGAGAGAGAGAGAGAGAGAGAGAGAGAATTTTTTAATATTTATTTTTTAGTTATTGGCGGACACAACATCTTTGTTTGTATGTGGTGCTGAGGATTGAACCCAGGCCGCACGCATGCCAGGAGAGTGCACTAACACTTGAGCCACATTCCCAGCCCTTTAATTTGTTTTATTAAAGCTTTAAAATACAGAAATTATTGTGTCATTTTAAATTACACAAAACATTTATCTAACAATTTAGCTATTATCTATTTAGCTCAGATCCATAGAAACTGGCATTCTCTCAAGAACAGAATGTGGTTAGCATTCTGGAGGAATAAGAACTGATGAATATGTATGCTTTAATATAGAAGATGTAATTGTCTCATTGGTTTTAAAGCCATGCCTAGGAATGAATAGGGAGAGTGTACAAAGATATCTTAGGGCATATTGGTGTCTGGGGGTGGTGGGAAACACAATGCATGTGAATAGCAGAATTCAATCGTTACCTCAAAGAATCTAGGAACAATCAGATCACCTCAGTCACTATCAGAGGACAAGAACAATGAGCTGGCAGCCATCTGGGAGAATTGTGGCTGCTGAAGTTTTGCTTACAGAACAACTTTTCACATCAACAACAAGGGTTTCACCATCAAACCTTTGATCTGGAAGACTGGTTTCCTGAGTGCATTTTTAAAGAATATCCATTGGACATATTTGCTACACAATGTACAATAATTTGATATTTTTGAAGCAACCAACAACCAGGAAAGATCAGAAAGATATGAACTTTTAAGACATTGCTTATTCTAACTGACTTTGAACTTTAAAACCTCCTTTTTCAGTGATAAAGGGGTCTACAATGGGAGAGCAAATCTGGAAATCACAGCTTGAAATGCCTATCCAGATGAAGTCATGCAGAAAATGAAACATATCTGGCAGAACAAAGCTATGGCCAGGTAAACAAGACAATGTCAAGGGAAAGGGCAACGAGTGGATAATCAGGGTCGTTTTTCTATTCTTTTCTCCAGTTCCCCCTCCTTCAAATCACCCAGACCCTTGACCCCAAGCAAGAACTCTAAGAGTATTTAGAAAAACCATGTGTAGTCACATTAAGGTATTAAATGTGCAGAAGATTCAATGGAGTCTTTTGGTGTCAGTCTGCATTTGGCTATAAGAACACACACATGCAGAAGGTGAACAGGTGAGACACCTCTGGGATGAAGCAATCTAGGAATTTTGTATCTGCCATATATAGGTCAGAACTTGCAGAATCAAGCCAGGTGAGGATAAAAAAAGTCATGTCTCTCCCACCTGACCAGAACAACTATGCATATCCTTTTCTTCTCACCCCAGTTACGAAACTTGTTGAGAGTGGTTATCTCAGAACTCTTATAATTATTCCTTGCATGTATTGTACATTTTATACAGTAATGCTTTGTTTAGTAACTGTGACTCTGTATATGTGTGCATGTATTTTGTTGTTTTTCACTAGTTAGCATTTAGCATGAGATGAGAATTTTTATTTTTTGTTAGCTGGTATCCATGGAGTTCCAAGTGACCCTTTTTTTAGGCCACCAAAAACTTTCCAACCAAGTTACCAGAGCCCTATCTAGCTACATTTTGAATACTTCATTGGCAAGAATCATTAAGAATGAGTCATTTCTCTATCTTTTTTTTTTCTCTTCCAGCTCCTGCCAAGCTGTTGCAACTGTTCTGGTGGTGAGTGTTTTCATATGCTTGAGAGAAGTAATGTGGAAACCAAAAGTTTTGTATGTGTATGTGACCTATAATTCTACAATATGTATTTAGGAAAAAAAATCACTTTCACACTTCTTTAGGACTCAATCATTTAAATAACATTGTGGACTGAAGTGAAAGGTTCTTCTCTGAAGAAGGGAAAGATAGTGCACTCAGAAAAAAAAAATATATATATATATTATATTTATATTAATAGAATGCAAAACATCGGGGAAATCATTGTTTAACACTTAGACACAAAAACTTACACAGATTGAGTCACTTGTTCATTGAAACATGGTTGTCTATGAAGGGTTACAATGTGATTCAAAATCCCTAAATTGTGGTTCCCTGCATTTTCCAATAACTGACTGCTGCTATTTTCTGTCCTTAGGCAAAGAGGAAATATAAACATGTTATATATACGGGAAAGGCAAACTGGTAAGACACTCTAATAAGAGTTATTCAACTGGGCTTGATTTAGGTTGGCCTATTATTATCTTAGAATATACAATTTTCATATATTCATAAAAATTTCATGAATAGAAATAAGTTTTCACATACACCATCGTTTTCATTTTTATAACAGTCCCATAAAATTTATAAATTCTCATTATTTCCAGACTTGGGCTCCTGGTGGTAAAATGATCAGTAAGTGGTGAATTTGAGGTTCAAACTCAGCCCTTAGTATTTTAGTTATTTATTTAGAAGTAATGTCCAGAAATGCAGACTTTTTCCAGTTTTCTTTGGTGGACCATTATCAGTAAGTGGTGAATTTGAGATTCAAACTCAGCACTTAGTATTTTAGTTATTTATTTAGAAGTAATGTCCATAAATGCAGACTTTTTCCAGTTTTCTTTGGTGGACCCAGATCTGCTCACTTGTGTTTCTGTCCTTGAAAGGCCTTTGACTATATCCTTTCTTTTTGGATGTTGTGATATTACTATGGGGCTGAGCCCCAAAACCTAAGACATAATAGACATAAAATTAAGGGAGGAATGCAACATACATCAATTCTGCCTACCTAGACCTTTTCCTGAGTGGTCAAATAGTTGGGGTAAGATAATCACAACAAAAAGGTAACCTGTATTGAACAGGCGAATGAAAGAAAATTTTTAAAACAACTTACTTGGCCAAACTGTATCAAATTTTCCCATGCTTCACTTTAATAATAGCTCTATATTTTCTACCATTTGGATGTCCAAAATAAAAACAAAAAAAATTAAAAAGTTTTATATTGGGGCTCATGATTTCTGATTTTCTGAGGTCTTAGTCCATAGATGGCCAACTTTGTTGCTTTGGACAAAAGGGAACCCAGAACACTATGGCAAAAAGCTATGGAGGAAGAGAGCAGTTAGGGATATGATACCAGGAAATAGAGAGAGTTTCCCTCACCAGGACAAATGATAAATCCCAAAGGCATATCCCCAGGAACCCACTTCCTCTAGCCACAATCTATCTGCCTACAGTGACCACCACTTAATCCCCATCAGAGCATTAATGCACTGATTAGGTTAAACCTACTTTAACCCCATCATTTCATCTCTAAAATTTCTTGCATTGTCTCATACGTGAGTTTTGGGGGGGTTACTTCATCTCTTAAACCATAACATCCAGAAATGTACTTTAAGGAATCAGTTTAAAGTTAGCTGTCATAGCTGCCATGCGTCTTTAGTTACGTTCAGTGTGAAATGGCTCCATGAACAATTTCCTTAACTTTCATGACATTAACACTATAGAATGTACAGGTCAATTATTCTGTAAAATAACCATGAATTTGAGGTTTTTTTCTGATTTCCCCATATCCGTAGATTTGGGCTCTGAGTCCTTGGTAGGACATCACCTGTTGGGCCTTTCCCATTACATCCTTGCACAGGTGCATGATGGGTTTTGTTCCTTTACTGATGATGTTCATCCTGACCCTCTATTAAGGTCATGTCTAACAGGCTGCTACAATGTGATATTACTCCATTTCCTTTATGTTTACTAAATATTTTGTAATATTGACAAGTCTTTATTTAGTGTATGCTCAGTGATCATGACTATGTGTGTTTGTGTGTGGTTCCAGGGTTTGGTGTGGGAAAGGGCACTGAGTCCCAGCTTATACTAGTTTGTGAAGAAGTATTTGTCCTTATGTGAAACTTATGTCAATCCTCTTTAAGATTATATATATATATATATATATATATATATATATATATATATATGGAAGAATAGTATGGTGGCATTTCAGACACTGAGACAGGTGGTATGCAAGACATATAAAAACTAAAATATCAAACCGATGTGTCATTTAATAAATCCTTTAAGTTTCTTTAAGTATTTTTAAAGTACATTTTGTTATTTCTAAACATGTGGTACCTGTTATTTTCAGCTTGTGATACAATATGAATTGTATCACAAGAATATGCCTGAGTATCACTATACTCATCTGAAGAAACTCCTGTAGTCAAGGTTAAGTCTTCTGTCACACAAATGTCTGCTTCCTACCACCCCCCAAATATTTGTTAAATAAATAAATAGGCAAATTTTAAGACTGGCCTTACAAGCTAGCATATTGCATTTTGAAAAAGTACCTCCCACTATTTCTTTGGAATTTTTATGTTGTGCATATGTCTGAGAAATCATGAAATTCTTCTATGCAACTGAAAATATTAACTCATAGAAACATAAAACTGGAGGCATCAAAAAGTAGACTTTCATTTGAACCATGTGTTCAATACTTTAAAATAATTATCTATTGAAAAAGAATCATTTGTTGAGCATCCTACACAAATACAAAAAATCATTGACTAAATAAGTTTGTAAGTCAATTAGTCATCTTTAAATTGTGTAGATACAGACCTCGAAACTTTAGATAGCCAGACCAAAAACATTATCATACACTTAGCCATATATCCTGAGACACCCAAGGCATGGAAAGTTTATAGCATTTCCATGTAAGCTTTGTTCAGATTCATGGGAAATAAATCACACCTAAAATTTATATTTTTGTATGTCTTTCAAAGATATTTTAAATGTATCTTTCCTACCTAGATTTTGCCCCAGATCATATATATATGTAATAATTATTATTAATTTGTAATAATATATATATATATATATATATATATATATATATATATATATATATATATAAAACAACACATTGGCTTTTTCTTTAACTTCTTCTGGGTTTCATTGAATTTTAAGCTAAACTAGAATGAATTCCAAAGGCTCTGAAAGGATTAAGTTAAGATATAATCTTGAAAATACTTAATAAACATAGGCAACTGGAATATATAACATCCAGCCGGAATCCAAATGACTTCACTCAAAGTGGCCCCCTATGATAAGCCCACAGACATGCAGAGTGTGAATCAATAGATTTAATTATGTTATTCCTCCATTTTCCTAGCCACAGGGATAGAGATTTTGCCAGCATGTCTCAATGCCAATACAAACAATGATAGGACTTACCACTTACAACCATGGTGCACATTCCTCATTGGAAGGCTTTATGCATGAGAGCTCCTTAATCAAGTCATCAAGAGGCAGAGCTGAGGCAGGTAAACTTGGAAGGTGTCTGGAAAAGTCCAGGTGTTAAAACATACACTTACTGAGTCTTCCATCAGTGCCTGGGTGTCAAAGGGCTTTCTGAGTAACTTACACTAACACTTCAATTCTGGCTTCTGCATCTCTACAGAGTCCAATCTCTTCCTATCAACTCCAAGATAGAGTCAAACGTTTGCCTATAGAAAGACAAGTTTTTAAAAAATTCAGCTTTACTTCAAATTCAGTTGGGAGCTTTGGGCAACTTACTTAAAATGGTTGACCCTTAATTTTCTCATGTGTAATAAAACATGGATATGTATTGTCTATCTACTATTGTTGAGAAAATTTTACAGGATGTCATAAGCAAATAACCTTGTAGGGTCAGAATATACTGCTTTCTATTTGTCTCTTAAGAAAAAATGCACTAAACCTGTTTTCCCCAAACCCTGTCATTTTTCTATTATTTAAGGTTTCTAGGCATCATCCCTATTGCCTCTGCTTGATTCTACCTTTTAGCAATGTTACTTCGTGGTGTTTGTGTGTGTGTGTGTGTGTGTGTGTGTATGCATGCAAACATAGTGAATTTTCTTTACTTCAAAATCTAAAATGGACCCTGATTTATTTTTTTTATTTTCTTTAAGCAAATAACATTTACATTCATGCTATAGATAAATATTGTTGTTCTCATTTTACAGCTGAGGAAACCAAATCTGATAGAGATTAAGAAACATGAGGACTATTAAATGAATAGTTGATATCTCAACTGAATTCAAATCAGCCTTTCTGATCCCAGTATCTAAATTCTCCATCTGAAATTAAGATACCACTGAGAGTAGAATATCTACAAAAGGCTGAGGGTTAGAAGCCACTTAGATCATTTGATTTCCTATATTAGTTGTTCATTTCACTTGGGCTTAAGAAGAACTGAATTCTAATTTCTTAGTGCATGAGACTACCTTGGACATGCAATCTAATTTCCCACTCTTGTTTTCCTATTTATAAAATGTAATAGAGTGAGAGATATTCTTCACAACATTTCCAATTATGTGAAACACTGATATTCTTCAAATATACCAGAAGTTAATTATGTAATTTAGAATAATGAAATGCACTCTAAATTTTACATGCAGGGATATCTTACATTCCATTACTTGTTTATACATATGAGAATATAATTCAAAAGTTATATACCTCATAATACTTTCTGTAAATAAAATATTTGATGTGTGTTTTTACTTGTAGTGTACACCATTTTCCACTGAAATGCTTATCAGAATGGTCATGATGCGAAAACCAAGGCTTTGAGATTCTAAGCTGGTGTTGATGAATGTTTTGTTTCTTTCTTAGGATTCACTATTGTATTGAATTAAATAGGATCCCCCAAAATTTATATCCTTCTGGAAATTCACAGTGTGATCTTATTTTGAAATAGTTTTGTGCATATAGTTACTTTAGTTGAGATTAATGTAAGTGCCGGGAGTGGTGGCACACACCTGTAATCCCAGTGGCTTGGGAGGAAGAGACAGGAGGACTGCAAGTTCAAAGCCAGCCTCAGCAAAAGCAAGGCACTAAGCAACTCAGTGAAACCCTGTCTCTAAATAAAATGCAAAATAGGGTTGGGATGTGGCTTAGTGTTCAAGTGCCCCTGAGTTCAACCCCTGGTACCCTCCTCAAAAAAAAAAAAAAAAAAAGATTCAGTTAAGTTACATTAAGGTGGGATCTTAAATGTAATAATTATAGTTTTATGAAAAGAGGAAAGAAGATAGAGGCACAGACACAGAAGGAAGATGACCATGTGGTGAAAAAGCAGAGATGAGAGTAATTCCGCTACAGTCAAGAAATTCCAAGGATTTCCAGCATCCACAAGACAAAAGGAAGAAGCAAGGAAGGATTCTTTCTTAGAGTCCTCAGAAAGAACCTGCTCTAGTGACACCTTAATTTCAAATTTTTGGCCTCCCTACCGGTGAAGTAAATTTCTCCTGTTTTAAGCCACTCACTTTTTGGTATTTTGTTAGAGCACCTAGAAAATCAATACAACCACTAACAGGCAGAAGTTCTAGCATTACATTTCCTCAAAGTATTAGTCTAGATGAAGGTGAGGATTACAGAGACAATATGAGGGAAGGGATTGAAAGATTTTACCCTTTCCTTCCACAACTGTCTATTGAAGTAATTGGCACAGCCTAAGTTATTCTTGTTAAAGACAACTGAAACAATAAGGGAACCAATTCAGAGGCAAAGAAGCCAATGTGGAGATTATACAGTAAATCAGGCAGTAACATGGTGGTGAATAAATATAGGTGGGTTGTGGTGGAGATGGTAAGATTTGTGCTGCATTTAAAAATAGTGGTGTCAATCCAATCAAATAAGGGAAAATGATGCTCAAAATCAATATTTCAGAAAGGTAAAGGTTTCCATTTCGACAAGGTGATTAGATAATTCAGGTGAGATGAAAGAAAAGATTATTGAACTGCAGAGGCAAAAGAAAATGAGAAGGCAAAATGTTTACTTTGTTAAAATTTTATTGTACTAAGAACACTAAACATGAGATCTACCATCTTAATTTCTAAGCGTACAATACAATATTGTTAAATATAGTCATATTATAGTAGATCTCGTGAACTTTTACATAGATGACAATGACCTTTGATTAGCAATTTCTCATTTTCCCCTCACCCCAGCTTCTGATAACCACAATTCCACTCTTTAACTCTATGAATCTGTTTTAGACATTTCTTACAAATGGAATTATATAATATTCATACTTCTGTGATTAGCTTATTTCACTCAGCATTATTTTCAAGGCTTATCCACATTATTGTATATTTCAATTTTTTATAGATAAATAATATTTTATCATATGCTTGTTTCTATGAAAGACCCTGGATATGGCTAGGTAGTCTTTCCCCTCCATTTCTATGGGCAGAAACTGTCTCCTTATCATAATTCTGCTACATGTACTTGTAAAAATCTTAACTCTAAAGAATTCAGAAAGGCTTAATACAGGATTGAATTATTAGAATATTATTATAATATTCTCTTTCTAACTTAACTGATTTAAAAGGAGTTTCCATAGCAAGTAAATTAACGATGTGCTAGTGTGTTAGTACTCTTGATGCAACTAGAAATATACAAGTACAATTAACACACACACACACACTTAACCACCAATTCTGCATTTTGGTAAAGCACAGCATAATAATATGCAGGTGACCCAAAGTAAATATAAGCAGGAAAGGAAGTGGGGTGGCACAGGGACTCTGCTGTCAGCATGAGCTTTCATGAAAGAGGGGGTTGAAAGCCACTTTCTCCCTAACTAGAATGTTTATGTATTATTCACAGTAGCAAATAATTGCAAAATGTCAACATTTCATTTTCCTCCTAAGAGCTTCTTTTGATTAGTGAATTGAACTAATTATGAATAAAAGGCTTTTTAAGTGTAAATATGAAAAGAGAGAATGTTTCCTAGCAGCAATTTGTGATCTTAAAATGTCACAGGCAGGCACATCACATAGATACCAACCAGCATTTTTCAAAATATGACTCTGTGTCAGAAGCATGTGGTGTGGATTTGTTTAGCTTTCTTTTTGTCTTTTTTTCTGAAATAAGCAATGCAAATATAGATATGGTTGCCCAAGAGATTTCCTTCCCTTTTTGAAAACGCTTCAACATTTTCTCTGACAGCCTAGGAAATGTTGTTTTTAATCTGTTTAATTTGAGGCTGTATTCTTCACAGATAATGACACATTTTCTCTTTCACTTCCTGAGTATATATGAAAAAAATGCAGAACTGCCACACACACACACACACACACACACCACATTCACATTCATGTACACGTGCAACTAACCTGAGCATATGTACACACTATAAACACATTCATGTACACGTGCAACTAACCTGAGCATATGTACACACTATACACACATACAACACACACACATACAGCACACATATATAAACAGCATACAGTATACATTTATTCACAACCCAAACTGGCACACACAACTCATATAACTACATATATAACATACATGCACACCACTTATGTGTTGCAAATACATAACAGATAGTCACTTATTCACACAACCACAATGCCTGTATGCAAACAGTAAAATGGCATGTCTACACATGAATTTTAAAGGCATCTGCCTATGTCCTGACCCTCCATGTCAAGGTGTGACATCTCCTGGGAGATCTCAGCTGGAAGCATTTCTGAAGCAGTCTTTTTCACAGTTGACAGTAACCTGACCTTTTCTGCTGGCTGCCCACAGGGACAAGGGATGAGAAAGATGCATAAAGTAGAAAAACACAAACAGATACATGTAACCATGTAGATTTATTTTTAAAAGATCCAATCAGTTTCAAACCTGTTCTTTCTGGCTTCCTTTTCTATTGAGATAATTAAGTCATGTAATTAAAAACAAAGATGTTGTAAAAAACTTTCCCTCTTTGGGTTGTGGTCAGAACTAGAGACTAGACAATTCTCCACATTATTCAATGTGGATTATTTTTTACTATTTTATTACAGCATAAAATTCCTAAAATCTTAAAAATTAGTTGAACTCCATCTTAGCTTTCTCTCCATTGTATTACACACACACACACACACACACACACACACACACACACACTCCTTTATAAGAAACTTTTTAAAAGTGAGTGTTTGGTTTTACTTTTCTTATAATTATTTCCTTCTGAATTACCAAGTGTAATGGTGGTGCTAGGAATTTTTAGTGCATAAATGAACCCATCTTAAAGAACGGCAATCACAATTTAATTGAAGAATAAAATGGGATCAATGTGTTTCATATATTTAGAAACTTTGATAACTTACTCTGTTCCAGTCAATGTACAAATACTTACTAGTAAGAAAAATGTGAAAATTCCTGCCTTCCAGGGTATCCAGACCCTTGAGAGAAATAAGCATTACACTATTTTGAAGTTAGTACTTCTGATAAGGAAAGATACAGTTTACTGCTTGAAAACAGAGGAGAAAGTTGACCAAACTCCAAGTATCAGGAAAGACCACTGCATCTCAGGCCCCTCTACAGCTTCATTCAAAAAAACAAACACTTGCAGGCCCATGAACTGAGGCAAAGACATGTATATGGGTGGTAGAAAGTAAAAAAACACATGGTGTGGTGTCACAGAACCTGCAGATTACAGCCACCCTTTATAAACTCACACTCTGTGGCAAATTTGCACAGAAAAATAAAATATTAGATTCCCGAGATGGTGGCGAATAGAGTGCATCACCCCTGTGTACGGCATCACTGCGCAGGTGATTAGCGAGTTTAGAACAGCCAGAAGCTGTCTTGTTAGGAATTTCCAGCAAAATTGGGGTGTCCTGAAACCTAGAGGAAGGATTTCAACACCCAAGGATCACTTACTACGGCTCAATTACGAGTGAACCGTGCGCCTGGAGATTCAGGCTGATTGATCAGCCGCCCGCCCTGCAGCCAGAGCCTGCGTGCTGACGTGCAAGCAATGCAGAGAAATGGTGCTACGGATTCTGTGGGGTCCTGCCAATTGTGCCCTCATGGTGCTCCAGGCTGAGTTCTGGGTTTGAAATGGGGGAGAGAAACAGTCCATATCTGCCCTCCACACCGGACACCCCACAGAGGAAGCCAACAGCCACCATCTTGGAGAGCTGACGTCACCATTGGCAGACTCTGACAGATCCGACCCCATCGCAGCAAGTTCAGCTATGGAACAGGTATGTGACACTTAGCCCTTCTTCCATACAGCGGGGAAACCACATAAAATCTCTCTCCGGCTTTCTGGGGGCATGATTATCAGAGTGAGCATGAATAGAGGCATGGGGAAAGGTAAAGGCACCTGACCTCCAACTCCCCCCTCCCACCAGCGCGAAAACGAAACCTGTCTCGCCAGCTCTCAGAGGAGTGGCTATCGGAGGGAATCGAAACATTAGGGGGCCGGTTCCCAGTAGCCGTGCTCCATATCCAGGAAACTGCAGGCCCAGAGTGTAGCTTGAACTGCAGAGAGGTATCACACTGGGGAAAGCCTGTCTGGCAGGAGAAGCGAGGAGACTAGAGGCCAGGAATAAACCTAAGTGAACAGGATTGGAGAGACACCAGGAGGGGGAGGAGGGAGCGGCCTCATACAGCCCAAGGGCAAAATCTTGGTCCAGAAGGTACAGCTCCACTTACTGGAAGCAAAAAAAAATAGAAGGCTAACAGTGCTTTTTTTTTTTAATTGTAATTTTTATTTTACTTTATTTTATTATTTTTTTTATCATTTCTTCTCTTTATTTTCTATTTTTTTTCTCTTTCTTTCTACTCTCCCTCTCTCTTTCTTGGTTTGCTTCCTCACCTTTTCCCTGTTTTTCCTCCCAAGCATGACCACGCCGATTACGTGTAATTTACTAAATGCAAATAGATGAATATTATGAGATGGTCTATAGCCCACCTAAGCCCTTAACTACCCTCAAGTACTCCTGTCTATTCTCTTGTTAATATCCGCCTGCATTTGAGCAACCCCCCAAAGAAGCTAAGATACACTAACCTCCATACCATCAAATTGCCCGACTTTAACATAAAATCCTAAGTTCAAACCTCAATTCTCTATAAGCCATCAAAATCTGTAGGCCTTTAATGAAACTAATGAATTTACCCTAAATCACAATTAAATCCAACATCTCTCTAAACATTGTCTCCCAACACAAAGGAGAGATCTTGGAGCTATACAAAACCAAAACAAATTTATAGGAGAAAACAGAAACACAGCAGTCAAACAGAGTTGGAAAGTAACAAGAGAACCATGAAAAAACAAGGGAAAAAAAAGGTTTACAAACAATGCAGGATAACTGAAATTTACAGGAGAACCTAGAGGCATTAGAAAAATGGACAGAGAAAGAACTCAAGGCTTACCTGACTCAGATGGAATGGAATCTTAAAGAAGTCATTAGACAGCAAGCCCAAAAAATGAAAGAATACTTTGAAAATGAATTACATAAGCAGATTCAAGAAGCAAAAATAACTCTACCAGGAGATAGAGATTTAAAAAAAAAATCAAACAGTAATCCTAGAAATGCAGGAAACCATAAACCAAATCAAAAACTCAAATGAGAATATTACAAATAGACTACATCAAATAGAAGTCAGAACATCAGATCATGAATACAAAGTTTATCAACTTGAAAAGACTAAGTCAACGCAGAAAGGCTGGTAAGAAGCCACGAGCAAAATATCCAAGAGATATGGGATGTCATAAAAAAATTAACTTAAAAGTCATTGGGATAGAAGAAGGTACAGAGGTCCAAACCAAAGGAATGAGCAACCTATTGAATGAAATAATCTTAGAAAACTTTCCAGAAATGAAAGATGGAATGGACTGCCAAATTCTGGAAGCCTACAAACCCCAAACATACAAAACCGTAATAGACCAACTCCAAGACACATTATTATAAAGATATCCAACATACAGATCAAGGAGAGAATATTAAAAGTTACAAGAGAAAGGAGGCAGATTACATTCAGGGGTAAAACAATTAGGTTAATAGCTGATTTTTCATCACAGATGTTGAAAGTGAGAAGCTCCTGGAACAACAAATTTAAAACACTGAAAAATAATGGAGTCCAACCAAGAATATTGTATCCAGCAAAATTAAGCTTCAGGTTTGACAATGAAATTAAAATATTTCAGGATAAACAAAAGTTAAAAGAATTCGCAGCAAGAAAACCAGCACTGCAAAGCATTTTGAGCAAAACACTACAAGAAGAGGAAACAAAAAACAGCACCCAAAACTAACAGTGGGAGGTAACTCAGTAAAGGGCGGGAAAATAACCAAAAAGGAAAACTAGCCAAATTAAAATAAATAAATAAATAAACATGACTGAAAGTACAAACCATATATCAATAGTAACCTTAAATGTTAATGGCTTAAACTCACCAATCAAGCAACATAGGCTAGTAACCTGGATTAAAAAAAACAGATCCAAAAATATGCTGCCTTCAGGAGACTCATCTGACAGGAAAAGACATACACAGGCTGAAGGTGAAAGGTTGGGAAAAATCATACCACTCATATGGTCCACAGAAGCAAGCAGGAGTAGCCATACTCATATCTTATAAAATCACCTTCAAACCTAAGTTAATCAAAAGGGATAAGGAAGGACACTATATACTGTTAAAAGGAACCATTCACCAACAAGACATAACAATCATCAATATGTATGCACCAAATAATGATGCTGCAACGTTCATAAAACAAACTCTACTCAAGTTCAAGAATCAAATAGACCACAACACAATAATTATGGGTAACTTCAACACACTGCTCTCACCATTGGACAGATCCTCCAAACAAAAGCTGAATAAAGAAACTATAGAACTCAATAACACAATAATAACCTAGACTTAACTGACATATATAGAATATATCAACCATCATCAAGTGGGTATACATTCTACTCAGCAGCACATGGATCCTTCTCAAAGATAGACCATATATTATGCCATAGGGCAACTCTTAGTAAATATAAAGGTGGGGAGATAATACCATGCATCTTATCTGATCATAATGGAAGGAAACTGGAAATCAATGATGAAAGAAGGAAGGAAAAATCCTGCATCACCTGAAAAATAAACAATATGTTATTGAATGATCAATGGGTCACAGAAGACATAAAGGAGGAAATCAAAAAATTCTTAGAGATAAATGAAAATACAGACACGACATATCAGAATATATGGGACACAATGAAAGCAGTTTTAAGTGGGAAATTCATTGCCTGGAGTTCATTCCTCAAAAAAAGAAAAAATCAACAAATAAATGAGCTCACACTTCATCTCAAAACCCTAGAAAAGGAAGAGCAAAACAACAGCAAATATAGCAGAAGGCAAGAAATAATTAAAATCAGAGCGGAAATCAATGAAATTGAAACAAAAGAAACCATGGAAAAAATTGACAAAACTAAAAGTTGGTTCTTCGAAAAAATAAATAAGATCGACAGACCCTTAGCCATGCTAATGAAGAGACGAAGAGAGAGAACTCAAATTACTAACATACGGGATGAAAAAGAAAATATCACAACAGACACTACAGAAATACAGAAGATAATTAAAAAGTATTTTGAAACCCTATATTGCAATAAAATAGAAGATAGTGAAGACATCGATAAATTTCTTAAGTCACATGATTTGCCAAGAATGAGTCAGTAAGATAGACACAATTTAAATAGACCAATAACAAAGGAAGAAATAGAAGAAACCATCAAAAGACTTCCAACCAAGAAATTCCTGGGACCAGATGGGTATACAGCGGAGTTTTACAAAACCTTTAAAGAAGAGTTAATACCAATACTTTTCGGTCATTTCAGGAAATAGAAAAAGAAGAAGTTCTTCCAAATTCATTCTATGAGGCCAACATCACCCTGATCCCAAAACCAGACAAAGACAATATCTCTAATGAAACTAGATGCAAAATCCTCAATAAAATTCTGGTGAATCGGATACAAAAGCATATCAAAAAAATTGTACACCATGATCAAGTAGGATTCATCCCTGGGATGCAAGGCTGGTTCAATATACGGAAATCAATAAACGTTATTCATCACATCAATAGACTTAAAGATAAGAACCATATGATCATCTCGATAGAAGCAGAAAAAGCATTCAACAAAGTACAGCATCCCTTTATGTTCAAAACACTAGAAAATCTAGGGATAACAGGAACTTACCTCAACATTGTAAAAGCTATCTATGCTAAGCCTCAGGCTAGCATCATTCTAAATGGAGAAAAACTGAAGGAATTCCCTCTAAAATCTGGAACAAGACAGGGATGCCCTCTCTCACCACTTCTATTCAATATAGTTCTCGAAATACTGGCCAGAGCAACTAGACAGACAAAAGAAATTAAAGGCATTAAGATAGGAAAAGAATAACTTAAATTATTTGTGGATCATAATTCTATACCTTGAAGACCCAAAAGGGTCTACTAAGAAACTACTAGAGCTAATAATGAATTCAGCAAAGTGGTAGGATGTAAAATCAACATTCATAAATCAAAGGCATTCCTGTATATCAGTGACAAATCTTCTGAAATGGAAATGAGGAAAACCACCCCATTCACAATATCCTCACAAAAAAATGAAATACTTGGGAATCAACCTAACAAAAGAAGTGAAAGATTTATACAATGAAAACTATAGAACCCTAAAGAGAGAAATAGAAGAAGATCTTAGAAGATGGAAAAATATACCCTGTTTATGGATAGGCAGAACTAACATCATAAAAATGGCGATATTACCAAAAGTTCTCTATAGGTTTAATGCAATGCCAATCAAAATCCTACCGCCATTTCTTGTAAAAATAGATAAAGCAAACTTGAAATTCATATGGAAAAATAAAAGACCCAGAATAGCAAAAGCAACTCTAAGCAGGAAGAGTGAAATAGGCGGTATAGCGAAACCAGATTTCAAACTATACTACAGAGCAATAGTAACAAAAACAGTATGATACTGGTACCAAAACAGGTGGGTAGACCA
This sequence comes from Callospermophilus lateralis, assembly GCF_048772815.1. Classification (NCBI taxonomy): domain Eukaryota; kingdom Metazoa; phylum Chordata; class Mammalia; order Rodentia; family Sciuridae; genus Callospermophilus; species Callospermophilus lateralis. The sequence continues at coordinate 112,959 of NW_027510161.1, forward strand.
ATGATACAGAATAGAGGACACAGAGACCAATCCACAAAATTACAACTTTCTTATATTTGATAAAGGGGATAATAGCATGCAATGGAGGAAGTATAGCATCTTCAACAAATGGTGCTTGGAAAACTGGAAATCCATATGCAACAAAATGAAACTGAATTCCCTTCTCTCGCCATGCACAAAAGTTAACTCAAAATGGATAAAAGAGCTTGATATCAAATCAGAGACTCTGCGTCTGATAGAAGAAAAAGTTGGCTCCAATCTACATATTGTGGATTCAGGCTCCAAATTCCTTAATAGGACACCCATAGCACAAGAGTTAAAAACAAGAATCAACAAATGGGTCTTACTCAAACTAAAAAGTTTTTTCTCAGCAAGAGAAACAATAAGAGAGGTAAATAGGGAACCTACATCCTGAGAACAAATCTTTACTCCTCACACTTCAGATAGAGTCCTAATATCCAGAGTATACAAAGAACTCAAAAAATTAAACAATAAGATAACAAATAACCCAATCAACAAATGGGACAAAAACCTGAACAGACACTTCTCAGAGGAGGACATACAATCAATCAACAAGTACATGAAAAAATGCTCACCATCTCTAGCAGTCAGAGAAATGCAAATCAAAACCACCCTAAGATACCATCTCACTCCAGTAAAATTGGCAGTCATTATGAAGTCAAACAACAAGTGCTGGCGAGGATGTGGGGAAAAGGGTACACTTGTACATTGCTGGTGGGACTGCAAATTGGTGCGGCCAATTTGGAAAGCAGTATGGAGATTTCTGGGAAAGCTGGGAATGGAACCACCATTTGACCCAGCTATTGCCCTTCTCGGACTATTCCCTGAAGACCTTAAAAGAGTGTACTATAGGGATACTGCTACATCGATGTTCATGGCAGCACAATTCACAATAGGTAGACTGTGGAACCAACCTAGATGCCCTTCAATAGATGAATGGATAAAAAATGTGGCATTTATACACAATGGAGTATTACTCAGCACTAAAAAATGACAAAATCATGGAATTTGCAGGGAAATGCATGGCATTAGAGCAGATTATGCTAAGTGAAGCTAGCCAATCCCTAAAAAACAAATGCCAAATGTCATCTTTGATATAAGGAGAGCAACTAAGAACAGAGCAGGGAGGAAGAGCATGAGAAAACAATTAACATTAAACAGGGACGAGAGGTGGGAGGAAAAGAGAGAGAGAAGAGAAATTGCATGGAAATGGAAGGAGACCCTCATCGTTATACAAAATTACATATAAGAGGATGTGAGGGGAAAGGGGAAAAAAACAAGGGAGAGAAATGGATTACAGTAGATGGTGTAGAGAGAGAAGATGGGAGGGGAGGGGGGATAGTAGAGGATAGGAAAGATAGCAGAATACAACAGTCACTAGTATGGCAATATGTAAAAACGTGGATGTGTAACCGATGTGATTCTGCAATCTGTATACGGGGTAAAAATGGGAGTTCATAACCCACTTGAATCAAATGTATGAAATATGATATGTCAAGAACTTTGTAATGTTTTGAACAACCAATAATAAAAAAATAAAAATAAAAATAAAATAAAATATTTAAGAAACTATTTTAGTTTTCAGTTTAGACACTGTCAGAATAATCCAGCAGAACTCTGTGAGACCAGCTTGACTATGCTGGGATTAATGACACCTTCTAATTTCTACTTTCAAACTGTGTTCCTGTTTGAGACCTTCAGCTCTTAGTAAAAGCTGGAGGTACTGAGAATTTTTAACACATATATGTAGATAAGTGTATATACAAATGTGTGTGTATGTGTGTGTGTGTGAGTGTGTGTGTGTGTGTGTGTGTGTGTGTGTGTGTGCTCTCCAGAATTTTGCTCATGTTCAGTTTGTTCCAGCTTGTACCTTGTGTCACTGAGTTGAGCAAAGTTCATTCCAGAAGTCATTGGATTTCTCTGAATCAGATACTGGCACTTCTCAAGGTCAGACAAAGGAATTGGTGCCAAGCCATCTCCTTGGGAAGGACGGTCTTTAGAAACAGAATGAGGAGAAAATGTCTCTATGAGTTTGAGTAAACCAGCACCCAGAGAAACTGAGGATATTAACTTCACTCCTGAGAATGTTGCCATTTTCATTCTTGAGAAAAATAACCGTCTTCTCCAGGAGAATTAAAAGTCGACCAATTTTATTTGGTCTTGTTAAGTTACTTCACATTTTAGAGTTAAACTTTATGTATGACCCCATGGCCCATGGAATCCCTAATTATTTGATTAAGGGTGGTATTTTCAGGAACTCTATTAATGAGACAGAGACCACATGTGTTGAACCACATCATATATGTCTAAAGACAGCTTCCCACTCAGCAGTCACAGAGATGTCCTTACAGAACTTAGGCACACGTTTGAATGATAATAGAGACAAGGAAGCAGCTGGTCTAGCTATGGCTATCAGTATCATTGGAGCTACTTGGTATGCTCAGTTCTGATGTTTTTCTTGGGAGATGGGGGTTAGTTCTTCAAATTTTAGGTCTAACAAAAAAGGGCAGTGGAAATACACAAAAGTCTCTCTTCTTAATTTGGGGTACAAATTTGGAGGACAGAAATTCTAGTGGGCACTTATCCAATCTATCTCATCATTTATTTTTGTTTAGATATCAGAGGCTTAGTAATCCATGATTTGAAGGTGGTGTCACTAACAGTGCAATTGGCAGGGGAAGAACAAGAGAAGTGTAAGAGAAGATGCTAAGGGTTTGGGGAAAAGAAGAGCAATAAAACACACACACACACACAGGGAAGCAATGTCAGATATATTCTTAGAAATTCTCTGGGTTCTGTCTCACACACACACATATATACACAAAGCAAATATATCTACTTATCTTTAATCATTGGTAAAAGGAAGGAATTAAAAAAATAAGTTTTTTTATCTAATAGCTTCCTATCTTCACCATCCACAAGGCTCTATTAAAACCTTGTGACAGCCCCATGCATGGAAAAGAGAATGTCAGTGTACAGGAAAAACCCTCAATGGACTGACTTTTCACACCTGCCTAAGACTTACATAACCAGGCAATGGCTAAGCAGAAGAAAGATTGGCAAGTCACACACACAAAAAAGGAAAATTATTTCCTCCTTCATGGCCTAGAAATGGGTTGAATTATTAATAATTAACCAGGCATTATGTACTAGTGACATAAACTCCAGCCAGTCTTTTTCCTGTTTTCATGAGATATCACAGATTATTTCAAATATAAATCTTCATTGGCTACTAAGAAAAGCCAGGTAAATCCTCTGAACCTGTGGCTGATGGCAATTAGGGAAGAGGTCCTTCCTGAGAGCCAGTTTCAACCTGTCAAAGGGGTTGAACTAAAACTTATGCTTATTTATTTATATTCTATTTAGTTACTGCAACTACTAGTTATGGTAATTCCTTGGCTAGCTTCAAGAAAATTCATCTCCCCAGAGATCTTTAATATTAATTCCAGAAATTCATAAGCTCACCAATTGTTAATGTAAAATTTATGAAAGTGAGACATTTAAAACTATGGTTTCTATGGTAACAGATTTCCAAAGCAAATTCAATCTTGGAATAAAATATCTATCTTTGTGGAATGATTCTGCTTTCATTCTGTTTGAATACAGAAGAAAAAATGTGGATTCTTAATCACATTTTTCTCCAAGAAAGGTTTATACAAGAGGCCAAAAAAAGACTGACAAAGGCACTGAATTTTATTTTGCAAGAGGAACAACTCTATGTTTATTTAGGCAATGTTTGCACCGTCTTTTCTGCTGTATCTACACAGTTTGTTCTGACTCTGGCTACTTCAACCTCAATGATGATCATTCAATCGCCATCACATACCTCTCATCTGCATGAACTTCAAGGACCTTCCAACTGGTCTACAAATTTCTTTCTTCCTTTCTTCCTCCCTTTCTTTCTTTCTTTCTTTTCTTTTCTTTCTTCCTTTTTAAAATTTTTTTCCTAGTACCAAGGATTGAATTTAGGGGCACTCAACCACTGAGCCACATCCATAGACCTATTTTGCATTTTATTTAGAGACAGGGTCTCACTGAGTTGCTTAGCAACTCATTTTTGCTGAGTTTGGCTTTGAACTCGCAGTCCTCCTGTCTCAGATTCCTGAGCCACTGTAATTACAGGTGCGTGCTAATGTGCCCAGTTGGTCTACCAATTTTCAATATTGCCATCCTACTATCGACTTTCAATAACAAGAGCTACTTAGAAATATGCAACTTTCATGTTTGAACTTCATCAGTGACTTCATATTTTCCTTAAAATAAAATCTAATTCCATATCTGATGCATTGGTCAACTCTCTCAAGCCTCCTAGTGAACAATCCCCTACATTTTCCATCGAATTGCACTGTCTCTGCCTCTCTTTGTATTATTCCAAAAGGAAACATCAGTTTCACTCCCAGAACTTGTGGTTTTAACCTTTCTGGTCCCCCCATTTATTCAACTTTAGTTAAAAAACCCTCTTTTTTGGGAAACCCTTCTCTAGTCACCCATTTCAGAATATCCCTCAGTCAATGCCTGTGACATAACTCTGCTGCTGTCTTTAAGGCACTCGAAGCTTTTGGAGTTGTGAGCACACAGTGATGGTTAGCTAATAGTATTCTCTCTGTAGATAATTTATGAAATCTCATCTGAACTCCTATAATTGCATTAAAACTTTGTTAGCTTATACTATTAATCTTCAATATACCAACTACCTCTCAGGTTTATTCCAATCACATAATCCCATAGTTGAACATTGAGTTATTTGGAAAGATTTTTAAGATATAATGCTTTCCAATAAAAAATGTCGAGTATGCTGTCAAGCCAAATGGCCTGCACTGGGCAAAGAATAACATGATTGTAAGCATAGAATGGACCAGGTTTCTAGCAATACGTCATGAAAACTTGCCACTCCACTGATATTTTTACAGAAAACCACACAAATAATAGCATTATCAGTAGTGGAACACTGAATATTTCCCCCCCAAATCATAAACACACAAAAAAGCTTATTCTCACTACTTCTAATCAATATCTCAGTAGAGGTACTAGCTATGGCAGTTACACAAGAAACATAAAAAAGTACCTCCAAATTAGAAATGAAATAAAATTATATTCAAGAAAAAATTATTAGAATTACAAAAGGACCTCAGTTGGGTTGAAGACTATAAGATCAATATACAAAAAATCAATTATATTATTATACAGTGCCAACAAAAATGCAAAACTAAAATTAAAAAGTTCTGTTTACAATAACATATAAAATGTTCTCTTTACAATAATGTAAAAAGAATATAATATTTACAAATGAAGTAAACAAAGAAAGTGAAAGATTTATACTTTAAAAACTCCAATCTGAATAAATGGAAAAATAATATCTCATATCCATGAGCCAGAAGATTTAATGTTGTCAAGATAAAAATACTCTGAAAATTGATCTAAAAAGTCAGCATGATTCCTATCAGAATTCCAGGTATTTTATTTGTAAATTAGACAAACTAATTTTAAAATTCATATAGAATGGAAATGACACAGAATAGCCAAAACAGTACCAAAAAAGATGAACAAAACTAAAAGACTTACACCTCTTTATATCAAAACTGGTAACAAAATAGTAATGACAAAATAATAATCATGGCAGTGTGGAACTAACATAAGCATAAACATATAGATCAATGGAATATAGTTAATCCCAGATATAAATCCATATGTCCATGGCCAACTGATTTTCAGCAAGTGTGGCAAGTTTATTCAATGGAGGAAAAAAATAGCTTTTTCAACAAATGGGTCTTGGATAAGTGGCTAGCTACTCATGCACAAATGAAGTTGAATTCTTCCCTCACACTGTATAAAGACATTTACTCAAATGGATCAATGCCCTCATTATACAATCTAAACCATAAAACTTTCAGAAGAAAACATATATCAAAAATAGGCAATTTCTTTACAGACAGAAACTAGATTAGTGGTGGCTGTGGTTGAGGGGAACTTGGGGTGATAGGAAGGAGACAGCTTCAAGGCATGGGATTCCTTACAGATGAGGGAACAACTTTGAAATTGACTGTAGTAATGCTTGCACATAGCTTCACCAAGGACAATTAATTGTACACTTTAAGTGGGTGAATTTTAAGGTTTGTGAATCTGTGAATAGATGTAAAGCTGTTTGGTTCTAGCAAACAAATAAAAACCATGTTAGGTGGAACTAAGTCTTAGAGACAATAATGGAGAAGAGCTCTCATGTATATGGAACACAGAAAAAACTTGCTCTGACATGCTTACATTGAGTGAGGCACTATATTTTTAATATACATTAGCATTGTCCTCTTACTATTCACTGTAGAAAAATCTCTTCTCATTCCTTTTTTCATATGTGGTAATTGCCTCCTCTGAGGGATCCATGGAAATGAAAGAACAGGAAAACTAGAGTACTATTCTAAGATTTAAATATTTACCCATAATATTCCATCTCATAAAAATATATTACAGAGTAAGTAATGCAATCAACTCACTTTTTTCACCAATTCTTTATCTCACTCTTCTCCTTTTTCTAATTTATTTTTTCTTTTCTGTTTCCATTATACTCTCCTCCTCTTTCTCTTGGTCCTCTTCTCTCCAATGCCCCTTTAGCCCTTCTTTCTGTTCTATTTGACTTTAGTTTATTCATTTTTAGCATTAGATAGAAGTGAAAGTTAAAATAGGTCACATACTCCTATATGATAAGCCCAAAGTCAACTTAACTGTGTTTTTTTTTCCTTTCTTTTTTTTTCAAGCAAAGTCAATAATTAAGCTATATGGAGAGTGTCTTGTATGCTTCTTCACTATGAAAAAAACAGGGTAATTATGTTGAATGATTCTTTTGTTGTTTTTGTTGTTGTTGAGAGAAGCTGTGTTGTGCATTGTAGCATGTTACGAGTAACCCTATCCTCTCTGCATTCTACATACCAGTATCTTGTCCCCCATAGCCTTGACAATCAATAACATGTCCACACATTGTCTAGTGTTACCTGGGGACAAAAATCTTTGCTTCTTGAGAACCATTACAAATCAGACCTGCAAGAAATTTTCTTTTTCTTGCTTTACTTACATTGTATTTGGGTATGTTCTTTTTTCTTTTTAAATGAAAATTAGAATTTGAAATGTATTTACCAAAGCTGCGTATGGGCTAGAAAGGTAGCTTAGATTTTTATTTTATTTTTACTACAGAAAGCAGATCCACTGATCTACGGAATGGGAGTGAAAATTTTCACTTTAACATTTGTACTATATTCCGCATGTAATAATGACATTCTGTCATCTTTGGTTTTCTCTCTAAAAATCCAACAGGGCCTCTTATTTTCTTTTGCTTTGCAGCTCCTGCACCCACTTTCAACTCACATCAAGTAACCTCTTGTTTGACTTTAAAACCAGCTAACATTCAACATGTGAAATATTGACAAATCTGAGCAGATTCTGATATTTCTGCTATGACTTGAGCAATGGTTTACCTAAAGACACATTATGAAGGAGACCATAGTTTCTCTGTGACTTAATTTTTTGTCTGGCTATCAATGGCATCTCCCTTTCAACCTCTTTAATTCCAAATGTCAGATCAATAAACACTTACTGGATAGACGCAGTGTGCAAGGCATACTGAAATCTTCAAAAATGTCATTAAAAGATGGTGAGGAAGGGAGCTAGAGTAAGCAGAAGACTTTGGAAGAGTTGCGAAGGCAGGTGAGACCTCACATACCAGCTGTTACCTGCACTCCCATCATGTTGTATTTGAATCAAGTCTTCAAAACACTTCCCCAGCATCCTGTCTATCAGGGAAACAAGCATGCACCACCACCAAAGGAAAATATTACCTTTTGAGTTTTTATTTTACCTTACACGCTATTTTAATTACTAGAAAGCTCCTTCTTTCTGCCACGATTGTTTTATTTGCCAAATTTTCAACTCTTATTGGTATTGAACTTCCAAGATTGCATCCAGTCTTTTCTATGAATATTAACATCAGACATATTTGAACTCATATTATGGTTTTTGTACCCTCCAAACTTTTCTAGGTTAAAATGTTGTTTACTCCATACCGTTTGTCAAATAACATGACTCAATGCCCTACATGTAGTGAAGGTCTTACTTCAAAGATCATTTTCAGTCTCTAAAATGTGGCATGCTCAAATTCCAACACAAGACTGCAGTCACCATCCAGCAACTGACACCCTGTGTTGTTTAAGGCAAAAAGGATCTAGGAGATGGGTGCAGAGGGTGGGACCACCTTCATAAACACAGTGCAGCAATATTCCCACCAGTGAACAGAATCAAAACCAGAGTGCCTAGAGAGGCAAACCACCAGTTTTCCAGAAGTCTCACAGCTTTTCAGCAAGGCCCAGTCATCCCTGAGATGTGAATAAATTCCACCCTCTAGCACTACAAGGCATATGTGCAAGGCCTTGCTCTCCTAGAGTGCAATTATCAAGCCAGGCAGGCAAAATATGTCCTTTGGGGTTGGAGGAGGGAAAGATCAAATGAGTAATAAATCAAACATTTTTTTCTTTTGAATTAAAGTGCACAGTTTAAGCAATATTTCAATTATGAGCTTGACATTACTCTTTAAGCAAATGACTAGAGTTAACAAGAGAGCTACTACATTTTGAATACATTGATTTTCTGCTTGGTGTAAACTCTAAAGAGCCAATTAGAAAGCTTTGAATCATACAGACTCAATGTACCTAATACATTCTGCAATATATTACAAACTGGAAACAATCAGATCTTTGAAGGTGAAATGAATTGAAAGCACATGATTGTTACAACTTCAATATATAAATAGTAACGACTTACTAGCTCTTATCTGGCAATTTAAAAAATTGTCCACATTTGTTATGCACATCAACTAATGTGTAAAACTACTGAGCTTAAAGCTATAAAGATACACAGATTTATTTTTCCAAAATGACTGTGAAATTAAATGAATACTTAATTGAACAGTTTTCAGTTACAGAATGTACTGATGTTGCCCTCCATTATTTTCAGAAGCAGCAGGGTATTTCCACTGCTGGGTCTCTTGCTTGCATCTTGCCATGACACTCTGGTTTCCACATTGAGCCAGGGCACCTATTTTATCAATCACAGAAATTCATCAGCTTAAACAGTGTTTTTTGAGTTAAGAATTAGTTGTCTTTTCCTGACTTCATACCAAACACTCACAGTTTGACCTTGTAGAAATGGTCTCACCCCTCAGTACCCAAGTTTCCCTATTTATAAAATTATATTAATAAAATGATAACACATACAATGTCATCAAGAAGGGTAAAAATCTGTACTAATTACATTAGCACATATTTGTTGTTATAATTATAGTTTCAGGAAAGGAATGCATGTCATGCTTTATAAGAGCACCTCTCCATAAAAAAAATTACTTTTCACTAGATTTTTGTTCTGATATTTAAACATTATAAAAGAATTGAGAAACTGTAAGGGGGCTTTATCTTTCTGTGTGGTATGATTATTTAGCATATAGATTGCACTTATTGATGCAAAGCACCTTCCAGTAATTTTTGCAAGATGCTTTCCTTGTGCAAATCTTTTGAGCTCAGAAAACTCAAGCATGGTCAATTCATAGCCAAGCAGCCTAAAGAAATGGAAGCAAATCTAGAACAAGATTTGTACCTTCAGTTGCCCTGAAGGGAAACATGTTAGTGGACTCTGTCTTTCCTTTCACCTATACTGGCCCTTCCTCTACTCCTAGCACACCTTCCAAAGTTTCTTTCCACTGTCAGATGTAATGGTGTTGTATCACCTTCTGTTTCCCCAGAAGGGGCCTGTGCAGTCTCTAATCCACCCAGTTTTCCAAAGCAGGGCCAAGAGATCCAAGTCCTTTGCCATTTTCCATATTACGATATGACTCAGGGCTCTAATTTCAGGAATCTGAAATTATATTGAGGCTTTCATAATTTTTTAAAGACTGTTTTTTTAAAAAGAATGCATTACCCTTCTTGTGTGTCATTTGTATTTTTTAAAATAAACAACTTTTGAAGCCTGATTTCAAAATCTCCATGAGGAAAGGGACAGTTTTATTGAGGCAGTAGATCATCCCCCTATATTTAAATATCACACTTCCTCTGCAGTCACATGTCTAACCTCATGTGTAAGATCAGCTCTGATATTGCATTATAAAAGAGGTTAGATAAAAGCTCAGCCCAGTCCACTTCATCAGGTTCCACTTCAGGAATTAGCCATGCTCTGCTTGCTTGTGTTATGTCTGAATTGTCTTTTGTTTCAAAGATAGCTAGAGAAAGTTTAGAGAATACAGAATTGAAAGTGATCGAATGAATGGAAATATTTTCTTTGGGGACATCATGTAATCAGGCTCTTCAGTCTGTAAAAATCAAAGCTGAATAGGCTCAACGTCTACAAGTCTATAAAGTTGGAAAGAATAGAGAAAGGATTGAGATGGACTTGTTCATCAAATTCCAGAACAAAGGGCCCCCTTTGAAGCTTGAAAAGGGAGGATTTAGGATAAATGGAATGAACTCTTCTTTTTTTAACACAGTGGGGGATAAACTTATGGAGCTCATTATACCAACTATTACTATTCATTAAAAATATAAATAGACTCAGGCAAAGAGTCATATCTAAATAAAGATCAGTATTACATTACTAAGGAAGGTCTGGTTTTAGTTTAATAGTCAGGTGGTTTTGCTTTATTGTTATCCACATCTGGTTTAAGTTCTAGTACTGCCCTTACCTGAGAGATGGCTTAACCTTCAAAGTCTCAGTATGTATTTTGCAGTAGAGATAATAAAAGTAAGTACACTTTAGGATTATTGTGATAATTAAATGAGATGGAGCAAGTTAGCTTCAGAATGGTACATGATGGTGAAGATGATGGAAACTAACAGTAGAGGGGAAGAGAATAAAGGAGAAGGAAAATAAGGAGGAGAGGACAAAGTAGAGGAGGAGATGGCAGAAGAGGAGGAGAAGGAAGTGGGAGATGAAAAAGAGGAGAAAAAGGAAAAGATGAATGATGGTGTTAAAATCTGTTCAGGTTGATATCTGACCATTCTCAGGTGAATCCAAAATAGCATATCCCTGACATTTGTGGGACATCATACCAACAAAGAATTATATGGTTTAGAATGAAAATAGGACTTCATTTGAGAAATACAGATTTAGATCATAAATCTGCAGTGGGAAAGATGATTCCACTCACAGTTCTCTTAATTATGGGTTCTAAGTTCTATTGACACACACAAACATGTGCATGAGCTCACACACTGCATGAAATTCACGCACACCTTGACTCTTTTGGTCCAATGAATCCTCATTTTTTTAAGAATGTGAACAGTTATTCTTTGTAGCTGGATATGACCATGGTGTAAACTCTAGTGAAATTGAGCAATTTATATTTTTAAATATAAACTATCTTTTGGCATACACAAAAATTTGAAAGATTTTTTCTTTGTTTTCATCCTTTTCTATTGGTATTGGAGCTCTGTCAATGGGAGCTCCTGGAACCAGACAACAATAAGTGGAAAGAAAATAATTCCATGTAAAACACTGTAAAGTGCAACTCTGTATACCCTCAACTTGCAATACATTAAAAATCAAGCCAAGCATTTTTTTTCTTTTTCTTTTTTGAGCTTCTTCACAAAGGCCTGAAGGAAGGTATTATGTCTCCACTGGTTGATCACTAATACTGTTTTGCTTTATATTTTGAAACATTTTTTTCCCACCTTCTTTTTTAATTTTATAATTTCTTATTTTTTTTTTTTGCTTATACACCGTATGGCTCTCCATTTTTTCAGACATATTTCTTTTTCCTTTTATGCATAGCAAAGCCAACTACACCTCCACACTTCTTTTTTAATATTCAATTATAAAGATTCACTAGAATAGGCCACTTCTGCACACATGTATGTGCACTCATACACACACACACAGTGAGTGCTCTCTTTTCCTAGGGGAAACACACTTCTAATGTATGTGTGGGGTCTTCACACTTCAGGCTTGAGGTACTGATGTGCAATCTACAAGTCTGTCCTACACAGAAGGAGGCAATGGGGCTGGGGGCTCTTGGAGAAAATATTTGTTGCAGTTCAAAGCAAGCCATCCTTTCTGTCTTTTTCCCTCTCTCTTTATCTCTTTTTTTCCCTTCCAAGATAAATAGAAGTAGAAAGGACAAGCAGTTTTGATTAGCAATTAAAATGTTGTCAATTTTTTTAATGAAAGCGTAACCTCCAACCTTCAACTTCACACAAACTGGAGACAAGGTTGCAAAGCAAATGCTAATATATTTGGCACACTTTCGCACACTTGTCCTTCCGTGAACTTTTCTTGTTGCTAATTTGTTATGTCAGTCCATAGGTTTCAAAAGTCCAAACTGGCAAGTGTGGTGACCCAAAGAGAACCAGTGTTTGGAAGATCTTTAAATCGAAACATGGAAGCTGGGCAATTTATTAGCTGTGTACCTGTAGTCCTATCAATGTGACTAGTTTAGCTTGGAGGAGTTGCCGAGTTTCAGCAGTAATCTTCAGAGTGTTTCAAAATCCCTTTCTGAATGTGACATTTTTATTTAGGTAATAAATGCCTGCCAGTCAATCAACAACACTTATTGCAGGCAAATGATATATTTACCTAACTTCAATTGATAAGACCAAGGATAACAAAAGAAATACAGAATGAAATGATTTTCATCAAAAAGCATACTATTTTAAGAGCAAAACAAGAAAACATATATGAAAAGAAGACACGACAACACTGTGAAAAGCCAGGCATGGTGGCACACACCCATAATCACAGGAGGCTGAGACAAGAGGAATGCAACCTGGAGTCCAGTCTGGGCAACTTAGCAAGACCATGTCTCAAAATAAAAATAGAAAAAGGTGGGGGTATTACTGAGTGGTAGAGAAGAGCACTTGGGCTAAATTCCCAGTACCATGTGTGTATGTGTGTGCACACAAACACACACACACACATACACACACATGGGCATACACAATGAAAAGAATCTAAGTTTAAAAAATCAAAAGCAAACTGCTGAGAGGGATTGCTAATGGTGTTGTTAAGTCCATGTACAAGTGAGCACAGGTTGGAATGTCTCTCTCAAAACAGACAGATGTTCCAAGAAAGTGCATGACAGCTTGTGCTCTCCTACCATTGATTTACTTAGAAGAAGCCCAGTAGCAAAACAGATGTATCAGGTCATCCCTGGCAGTACAAAATGGAGATGGAAAACAATGAGCCACACTGCACATTAAAAAAAAAAAAAAAAAAAAAAAAAAAAAAAAAAACAGCAAAAAATGAGATATTTGGTCGTGGAGAGTTTTACTTGAATCCTATTTAAATGTCAAAAAAGGATCACTAAACTTACTCTTACAATATGAATTGTCATCATGAATCTACCTAAAAGTATTCAAAAGCTTATGTTCACCAAAAAATATGCACATAGATGTTTGTGGCAGTTTCATTCATAATTGCCCCAAACCTGGAAACAACAAGATAATGGTATGTAACTAGATAAATTTGTACCTTCTGATGAGGAAATACTATTCAACACTAAAAAATTTAGCTATTGAGTTATGAAAAGGCATGGAGGAAACAATCTTACTAATTGAAATAAGCCACCCTGGGAATTCTGCATGATCTCTACACCATGGGATTCTGAGAAAGGCTCAACTGTTGGAACAGTGAAAGGATGAGCAGTTTCCAGGGCTGGGGACTTGGTAGATGATTAGGCAGATCACAGAGGACTGAGAACAGTGAAATTACTATAAATGATGGTTTAATGATGGATGTATGTTTTTAGACATTCACCCTAACCCATGGAATGTAAAAGACCCAACATTGAACCATAATGTGAATTATTGACCTTGGGTGAGTGTGATGTCACATTAGGTCCATCATGTGTGACAAAAGCACTGCTCTTACATGTGAGGTTGATAATTGGAAACTAAGCATGTATGGAGGTAAGGCGTAAGGAAAATCTCTGTTTTCTGTGTCTCTAAAACTGTTCTACACCAATAATGCCTTTAAAAAAGGCAAAGAAGACAGCCAAACTAGTTTCTACAACCAGATGATTTAAAACACTATTCTTTAGGTCAACCCAAGTGTGTTGCACTTTCCCTCTCCCTTGCTTTCTTTTCCTTTGTCTATTTCTCATTTTTATTCATTCATTTATTTAAATGTCAAAAAAGGATCACTCTACCAACTGGAATGCTATGCAGGGCCCATTTGCAATAGGCAGGACATGGGTTATGCAAGATAGGGAGATGCAGTCAGAAAGAAATCTTCAGTCTTGAGAATTTTACTTTTTCTAGAACTTTCATGAGTCACCTAGTTTCCTGTTTTTCCCTGGGAATGAAACTTGTGGTATATTTTGCTTTTGGACTTTATATTAACCTATGGATTTAGCTCATCAGAAGTAATAAATACTCATTTCAGTTTATGTTTATGAATTGTAACAGGGATATATGGTTCTTTCTGGGCAAATATGTATTCATTCTCTAAGGATGTGTGATTTTCAAATTCTCCCACCACCTCGTGGGAGTTGATTTATACTCTGGAGAAAACTCTGCCATTGTTGTAATGAGTAGAGTTTTTATTAATGACAAATGTTAAAAGTAAAACATCTTGTCAAAAATGGAATTTAATAAACTCTGAATTTTATTATAAATTGAAATATGCAAATCAGTAGAAAGAAAATCAAAGATGGAGACTCTTAACATTGTAATGTGCCCCTAGCATGCTTTAAAAATAATAGTCCCTTAAAAATATATAGTCACAGAGGTAATATAGATAAGCTGACAATAAAAATAATCATATTTGTATTGTCTTTTCTCAGCCTCTGTATTTAACTCTAAAGTGTTAACGTTGTATTCATTGTTTGGGTTAATTTAGGCAGAAACACACACACACACACACACACACACACTCTTTATTAAAAATAGTAATTGTACAAGAAGATGAGGTGGAAGAATTAAAAGTAAAGGTTATGAAATTTGATCATCTCCATATTGAAGGTTACCCTAAGTACTCTGCAAATAAAAAGGTGCTTTAATACCGTGCCTGCACTTTCATTTCATTTAATATGAAACCCATGAAAGATTGTTCCTGAAGTCATTATCTTCAAATGTTGAGAGCATAGATCATTACTAAGTGACTGAAGTGCAGTGAAACTCTCAATGGGATCCTGCTCAGGATATAATATATGTCTCTTGGTATCCAAATGATGTGCAAAAGAAAAGAAAGACAAAACTTTAATTTTTTTTGTTTGTGTGTGTAAAGTTTTCTTCCCACTACAGAAAAGCAAGACCAAGGCAAATTAGTTGAAAAACTGAGGCCCAAGAAAACCAAAATATGAGTTTACAAAGTCATGTGAGAGTAATTTTTAAATATTCCTGAGGAAAAATATAGCAAATACCTTCTTAAAATGATTCATTATGCAAATATTTTCAATAGTGTAAGTTTCATGACTCATACCTTCTTTGTTTCTCTTCCCTAGACACAATTTAGATAATTCATGTAACGAGTATGTTCTGAATGGGTAATATTCATATAAACACATAGAGGAGAATTAAAAAAAAAGAATATATATATATATATATATATATATAAATATATATATATATTTATATATATATATATATATATATATATATATATATATATATATATATATGATAAATTTAATTATTTAAAAAAGAGGTAGTAGCTGGGCATGTGCTGAATGCCTGTAATCCCAGCAGCTCAGGAGGCTGAGTCAGGAGCATCACAAGTTCAAAACCAGCCTCAGCAAAAGCAAGGCACTAAGCAACTCAATGAGATCTTGTTTCTAAATAAAATACAAAATAGGGCTGGAGATGCTCCCCTGAGTTCAATCCCCCTGATACCAAGGAAAGGAAAAAAAAAAGAGAAAAGAGGTACCTCATTGGACACGGTGGTGCAAGCCTGTAATTGCAGCAGATCAGTAGGCAGAGCCAGGAGGAGCAAAATGTTGAGGCCAACCTGGGCAACTTAGAGAAGCCCTAATCAACTTAGTGAAACTCTGTCTCAAAATAAAAAATAAAAAGGGCTGGGAATGTAGTTCACTGGTAAAGTGCCTCTAGGTTTAATCTCCAGTATTAAAACAAACAACAAAAAACAAACAAACAAACAACAGTCAGCTGGCTTGAGTGATTGGTGAGAGCATTCTTGATGAGGAAGCATTAGAAATGAACTCTAAAGTAGAGAGAGGTATGAGAGGGAATTTCAAAGTGAAAGAATCTCAATGGTAATTTCATAGAACACAAAAACGTTGCTTGCAATAAGAAAAGATTATCATTGAAAATAATGTTCATCTGAAAAAGTAGGTTGGAACAATTTTAACAGGCTAACTGATTAAAAAATTGGACTTGAGGCATGAAAAAGCTGACCAAAACACATACAAATATTTCTGAAGAACAAAATGAAAATATTTCCTGGTTATTTTCTCACAGAGACCCATAGTACTCAGAAAGCAAGATGTCCCAGTTGTCCTCTGTGGAAAAGACTATCTGGCAACATGTCTCATCAAGAGTGAGCCATTTCTGTCTTTAAAGAACTGAAGGGAAGTGTCCCTTCAAGTAAGTGGTAGTCATTGGTGTTCCAAGTGCCCCAGGGACAGGCTATCTGATAGATGAAAGGATTTTACTATTTATATCAAAATAACTAGGTGAAGGGGTCTGAGCTGGGCTGAAAGATGCTGATGAACTGTGGCTTGAAACCCTACCAGTATCAGGACCAAGAAAATATGTCACAGAACATGTGGCTTAGGTCCTAGGCATGTTCACACTATGTCCCTGGCACAGTGGTCACTGAATCAGAACAGGTGCCAAGCAGGACACATTGGTTAAATGGTGATAAAGACAGATCTCCACCTTTGATGTTCCAAAGAGAAATGAACACATACAAGCTAGCTGAGACAAAGCCCTCCTCATAGCCTCCCCTGCCTTCTTGGGCACTGAGGCCACTCTTAATAAGCAACTGCTGTTGAAGTGGCACCCCCTTTCTACACAGAAAAGCCCTCTTCACCGTGGCTGATTTTAGGACTGTCAGCAAAAGAGCCCATTGTAGATAAACTTCCTGTTTCCATGTCACCCTGTAGAAGAAGCTCTCCCCTTCTCAGGTGTTGTTGTTGAAGAGTTAACTTGCCCAGAACAGTGAAAGCAAAAGCTGCTTTTATGTGAACTTCTGCAGACTGTGAACTTCTTAGTCCCTCCCTTTTCACGCTTGGTATAAAACTCTGAAACTCCCTGAACTCGGGGTTCAGGGGATTGATTGATTACAGCAAAGGCTGTATCCTCTGAACCTGGCTGCAGCCAAATAAAACTGTTTCCTGCTGTCTTCGGTGCCTTGCCTCATTTGTCTCTACAACACTGTGACAGTGAAAGTTTACCCCTTATGAACATCAATCTTTAAATCCAAGTTGCTTCATCCTGATCTTAAAGGATATTTCAACAATCCAGATGACTGTGCAAAAAATGCAATGTGGAATTTTAAAGTCAAAACAATTTTAATATACTCTGCTTATTCAAGTTAATTTCTCCTCCAGAAAGTTGAAAGTAGGTGTGGTAGGTTAAAGATTATACAAACAAAACTGTTTTCAATAACTTAATTATTAGACTTATGCAAAAAAATCAACTTGCATGAAATGGTAAATATTCATAAAGCAATTTGGGCACAATCATACACATAAATCAGAAATGCCAGTGGTTTTGTCTGTTGCTTTTTTGAAAAAAATAATGAAAACACAATTAGAGGTAAAAAATATTTTCTTCAGCTCCATTTCTTTCTAACTTCCCCATCTTGTCTGGCCACTATCTGTAGATTTAATTTTGCTTCTGCTATAAATGTCTGTGGCTGATGGTAGTGTGGATTTGTGTCCTGTGGGGTTGGGGACTCAGTTCAGGAGATGTCCAGATCTGAAACAGACAGACAGTACAGGTTACAGGACAGCCAGCTTGGGATACAAAGCATGTGAAACTAGATCTCAAAGATTAGAAAGCACTGCACTCAGGCAAGTCAGCCACAGAGAGAAAGGGGGAGCCCAGGCAGAAAGGAACATAATAGGTATCTAATGATTTTTGTCAATATCATTAGGAGATATTGTATTGTGTGCAGAAATATCTCTGTGGCTACAAATCACCTTTTACAAAATCCTCCTAGGGAAGCATCATGGGAATGAAGAGGTTACTATTCACAGCTGTTAAATCATGGCTATCTCTGAGTAAAGGCCACACCCCCCCACTTTATTAATGGGTTCAGGACTTGAAAATATAAATATAGTCCAGTGACACATAGTAAACCATATTTGTATCCACAAAGCACTTTTCCTCAGAATACCTCAAAGTTAAGGAATGACCGCAATATTAAAATCACAAAGTACATGGGACTTCACTGGTATGGGCAAGGTGTGGGGAGAAAGAAGTTGAGGAACAAGGGAGATTCTCAGGCCTTATCATTGCACAGATCTGCTAACACTACACAGAATACATAGCAAGAGTAGACAGATTCTTGAAGAAAATCAAGCCAATATCAACTATGGCTGGGATTGAACCACCCCCCATTTCTGTTTACCTAGCAACATCAGGGTTCAGAACCCGCTTTGTGGTAAAACTCTTTAATAGTATGGTTTAAAAGGGAGATGATTAATTTGAAGGAAGACACTTACTGCCAATCATTTTCACTGCACTTCTTCCATTAACCACCCTCCCTGAGGCACAGCCATAAGGCAATATTACAAATAACCAGCTTCTGTTGGAGCCAAAAGTAGATCAGGCATGGAAATCCAGGTGGGCAGGGAGGGTGAACTGCCCTGAGGCCCACCTTCTTCATTGTCAGCCATTAACCAGAGGCCATTCTAATTCTTGCCACATCTTATTCAAAGCATCTATTATCTGGATGAATATTATGCCTGTTAGCATTCTAATGACAAAAAATGCTTGTGACTTTTACCCTCCTGACACAGATCTTTGGTTGCTAGTAAAGGAGTCCACAAGGCTTAGCAGAAATGAACAGCAGACTCTCCCCACAAGGATCTATCTTCAGGAAGGTGGTGGCCTTTGCTACTCATCATTTCTTTGATTACCAAATTTCCAATAGGAGGCTGAGCTGATGGGGTCAGGCCAAGTAGGGCCACAGAAATAGACACAGAACCCCCCAGAAGCAGTGCCAAAAGCTGAACTGTGCCTCTGAAGGAAAGGAAAGGAAAGGAAAGGAAAGGAAAGGAAAGGAGGGAGGAAGGCTGCCCTCCACAGAATGCTCAAAGACTTAGGCCAGCCCTGGCCCTGACTCAGACCTTGACCTTTTACATGCCCATGGGGTATGAAGAAAAAAATCCACCTAAAATGAGATGACTTGATTCTCCTGCCCCTGATACCAAATCCTTACCTCAAATGCCAATAACTCAATAACAACAGAAAAAAAACAACTACAGTGGATGTTTCTAACTGCCATCATTTATCCAGGATCCTCTCTGACTTCAGAAGCTGTCCTCAGGCTAAACTCTAAGCAAGACATCACACAGCTAGGATGTTATTTAGCTCTCCATTCAGAGGACCATGACCTGTGAAGACACCTTGCTTAAGCAGCTCCAGAGTCTCAGGGTTCTCATTTCTCAGTGTGCCAGAAATGGCTTGTGCATCTTTTCTGAGATAAGAGAACCTGGATGTTTAATACTTGCCCTCCCCAAAGTTCTACATTTTGAACCGTCACTTACCAAAAGAGAAAAAAAATACAAAAGCAAAGACATCATGAGCCTTTTAAAACTGACAAGAGTTATTAAAAAACTAGGAACCTTGTCCATTTAATCAGTCAAACACAAATATCCCCAACAGATTTCACTATCAGAACATATCGATCTAGAATGTTCCCCATCATTTTTACGCATTAGGAGACAGAGTATGACTGTGGTGGCCATGACACACATTCATACGCTCCATTTTTTTTTTCTCCAGCCATTGAATGAAGCCACTTCTAAATACAAAAAGCCCCAGTTCAACTGCTCATGTAAATATCACACAACTTCAAAGGAAGAAAAAAACTCTTAAAACTTCTATGTAGCAGAGTGAGCAGACACTCAAGCTGTTCTAGTCACAGCCTTCTCTTCAAAGAAGAATCTGGCCATGGCAAGAAATATTACAGTGAGATCCTTGTTTATCTGTTGAACAATGCCAGGCACACTGGAAGCCCTTAATCTGTGTAAGTTTCCTTCTTCTGGAGGTGAAACATGTAGCAAAAGGTCTTGAACACTGATGGGCCTGAGAACTAAGGAAATCCCTTTAATTGTGTAAAGGTGAAATTTCTAAGCTGATTCTAAGCCACAGAGCCTGAGTTAAAGTGTAAAATACTGGACATTGTAAAGTTTCTAAACTGCAGGGCTTGGGTTAAAAAGTAAAAGACCAAGTATTGTTAATTTCCTCTGCTACCCCCAAAACCTGTAATCCCTGTAGCTGTTAGGACAATACCCGAACTGCCCAGTAAATATTCTCACTGACTCCTCTGGTTGTCTAATAACTTGGGACTCTGAGTAGCCTGGCATGTAGGCATTCAGGCCCCAAAACCAATCAGTTTGAATGTTCACCCCGCTTAGAACTGACCAATCACCCCCATCCAATCTGTTCCCGCCAATGAATATACTAATCATGACTCAGAGTTGTTGTTCAATTTTCCCGCACCTCATGATGATTTGTTCTGATGTACGCAAAGCCCCCCGCCCTCTCCAAAAAGTGTACTTAAGCTCTGCCTGACCTCTGCTCTGGGCTCTGGGCTGCTCTCCTTTCTTGAGTGGGCACAGAGCCCCAGCATGCTGGTTCAATAAAACTTCCCCCTGCTTATTGCATGAGGCTGGTCTCTTGTGGTCTCTTTCTCCGACGCTTCACCGGACCCTTACAATTGCTACAAGAGACTTGTCCAAAGAACAAGCCAGGGAACCAAATGCATAATAGGAAGAATTACCTTAAGTTAAATTGTAGGCTTGAGTTTAGGAAGATAGAGGAACAAGAAGGAATGGTGGGGTGGGGAAAGTGTGTGTGTGTGTGTGTGTGTGTGTGTGTGTGTGTGTGAAAGAGAGAGAGAGAGAGAGAGAGAGAGAGAGAGAGAGAGAGAGAAAGAGAATGCAGAGATTTAATCAAAATGCTTTCAAATTAGAACAAAATTATAGTAGAAAACATTTTTAACAAGAGCTTGTTGAGCCCAATGGTAAAATGGCCCATGTTGTAATTTCAGATATATTGCTGGATGTTGTTGTGGTTGTGCGTCACCTGGACAGGAACTCAATTTCCTTCTCTGTGTCCCTTCTTGGTTTCTACCTGAACTATACAGGCAAGGTCAGACAGTCTGTCTTTGAAATTGGAAACCATTCCATGATTTCAGGCTTTATTCCTTTCTTTCAACCCCGAAAGAACTCCAGCACAGCAATAGTGGGCTTCTCAGGGCCAGCCACCTTTTTCCACACATTTTACCCTAGAGAATACTATCATCACATAGAACCCCAAGCTGAAAGAAACATTTGTGAAACTTAAACATTGCTGATCCCAAAAGCAGGATCCTTGGGGGCATAAAATTAATCATCCAATTCCATGTATGATCAAAATGCCTTTTAATAAGAGATAAAAATTGAATGCTTTATTTTTAATTAGCAAAGAAGTATTAATACAATCATAATTTTGGTCCACTAAAAATCGAATACTATTATAATGAAACAAAACTTCAGACTGCAAAGAACCAACACTGTCTCTCTTGACATAACAGAACTAATTTGATCCTAACCATATCTATGGAAATGAAACAGGATGAGTATTATTAAGTTTAAAATAAGGACAAATAGGCTGAAGCACATAAAAACCTCCAAAACCTGGCTATAGCAAGTGAAAAAGTGGAATCTTATTTCAGGGATTTTTCTGCTTCATAGTGAGGGTTCTGTTCACAGACTAAAATTTCATCCTCCACAAGAAATTTCCATCCTGATATTTATGAGGACCACTGTGGGGTCTAGTTACTCTTCTGATGCAGTTTTTAAATTACAGTTATTTACATTCTAGTTGGTATGACTGCTTTCTCTTGGGGATACATGGGGCAAAAAAATACCCAAACTGCTGAGGGACATGCATGCATGGAGGAATGATAATCAGGGGCAATTCCCTGAGTCTCCTGATCTTTATCCCCTAGTGGAAACCTGTTTGTTGACATTTGTATTTATCATCTTAAAGACTTTGCTCACTCAGTATTGGAAATTCTAACTAACAGGGAAGAGAATCAGTCACCTTCTCATCAGCTCATCATTATTATTCTTTAGAGCCAACTCAATAATTGGCTGTTTTTAAAGATCATTCTAAGACTCCATGTGTGAAATACAACTGTGTGTCATATTTAGAATGAATAAAGTGGCCCCTAAACTATGAAGCAAATGAAATCTCCTAAACCACAAGGTGAAATGAAAAAACCCTAGGCAATTCATGAACATCAGCTCATGAAGGATTGAACTGAAATCATCACAAAAGCCTCTCAAACTTGTCACATAGCATGTGAATTTTTACATGTGTGCTTTGGCAGATTGATTTATCAAGTAACATACTAGAAGTTAAAAAAATGTGTTTTTCTTCCTTTTTTTACTGAAGAAGAGCAATCAAATTCATTACCTGAAGCTGTACTTAAAATAATGTTTTTATGGTGGCAGTCAGACATTTTTCCACCCCTCTATCTTTGGTTTTCCCAACATATTTGAGACAAGCCCACACACAATCCTCAAAGGATAGAAATTGGAAGGCTAACTAATGAGTTGAAAATAACATCCACACTCATAATCTACACTCGATCTCTCCTCTTGTTAAACCTCATAGCAACTTTCATAAAGAATAAATTTTGGGGAGATCCAACATGGTGGCGGGCAGGGAGGCAGCACTTTCAGTACCTCCTCAATAACGGGGTCAGAGAGACGCATTGATACACTTAGATTCTACCTGCTAAGAAACTCCTAGCAAAATTCCACTGAAGAGAGACTGGCCGGGAATTAGTAGCATTTTTGGAGGTGACAGTTTGCCCCAGACGAGTGAATCTCCGCCATGCAGCACAGAGGTCCAGACCAGCCAGCCGCTGCCCACGCGACTCTGCGACCATCGGCCACCCGCCTGCGCGGTGGACCGGGCCGTGCCACTCAGCAACTAGCCTCCGAGGCACAGCTGAGCAGGAGCGGTGCGGTGCAGGGACTCTAGGAAGAGGTCTCTAGCCAAGCCTTCATGAAATAGCGAACTAGGAACTGAAACTAACCAGAGAGAGACCAGTCCCACCCCTCCCTTTGGACACTCTGGCAAGAAGCCTGGGGCCCGCCATAGCAGAGAGGTAACGTCACCAGAGTTTGGCCGACGGAATTCCTTCCCAGCAGAATCCACTTTAGCAGGTGTGTGACTCCCACCCCTTCCAGATACAAGCAGCCAGGAAACCTCGGGAATCTCTCCGGGGGCGTGTCTGTGGGGAAGCAGAGAGGATTCCCAAACCCCAACTCCCCTTACCACCAGCGGCAACACCCAAGGTCTTAACCGCCAGTTTCCAGGGGTGTGCCCACCAAAGGGGTCCGGAAAAATTAAACTGTTGGTTCCCAGGTAACGTCACCACAGCACTGGGGCTTAGATGAATGACAGAGAGAGTGCTCAGTCATTTGGGAAATAGGACACGCGGTGGGGCTGCAAGTGTAACCACATCCTTGGGGAACCGCCTCCGGTGAACAGGACCTGCTGGCTGGCTGGCAGGAGGAAGGGGGGGAGGGGCCGGAGAAGTGAAAGGGCTCTGGACTAACAGGATTGAGAGATTCCCAGGAGCCACTTTACAGGGATTGCTGTTGGCACATAGAGGGCAGAAGCTTGGCTCGGAGGGACAGCTCCGCCTACTGGAAGACAAGAAAATGGATCTCTTAGACTTCAATTTTTTCTCTCTTTTTTCTTTTCTCCCCTTTTTCTTCTTTCTTTCTTACCTGTTTCAAGTTTTATTGTTCTTTCCATTCTCCTTTAATCTATCTATCTCTCTCTCCTTCTTTCTTTTTAAGAGCACCTTCCTTCCCCTAACCCCCAACTTTCATCCTTAGCATTACGTCTTCCATTAAGTGTAATTGTCTAAATGCAAATAGGTGAGTGTTTTGAGACTGTCTATAGGGCTCCTAAATTCCTAGCTACTACCAAACACCCTGATCCAATCGCCTGTTAGAATCCCCCTTCAGTAGAACAATCTTCTAAAGTAGCCAAGATATACTAACCCTCATACCATCATAACACCTAACCTAAACATAAAGTCATAAGAACAAGCATGAGGAAAAGATTAACATTAAACAGAGATGAGTGGTGGGAGAGAAAGGGAGAGAGAAGGGAAATTGTATTGAAATGGAAGGAGACCCTCAATGTTACACAAAATTACATATAAGAGGTTGTGAGGGGAAAGGGGGGGGAACAGGGAGGGAATTGAACAACAGCAGAGGAGGTAGGGAGGGAAGATGGGAGGGGAGGGGAGGGGGGATAGTAGAGGATAGGAAAGGTAGCAGAATACAACAGTCACTAGTATGGCATTATGTAAAAATGTGAATGTGTAACTGATGTGATTCTGCAATTTGTATTTGGGGTAAAAATGGGAGTTCATAACCCACTTGAGTCAAATGTATGAAAGATGATATGTCATGAGCTTTGTAATGTTTTGAACAACCAATAAAAAAAGAGAATAAATTTGTGACAAGTAGGAAAGTGTTGTCTATAATGTAAAAATGTTGAATTAATGTAGTCTTGGCCTTCTGAATAAAAGCACATTTAAAATCATGATCATTTTTATTTTTAAGTGAAAATTTTATTTCAACTCAAAATCACTGTGTAATTTTCATCATAAACAAAAACTGCCAAAGTATGAATTTAGCCACTGTGTACCCAATGGCCAAGAGCCCAGAAGTGCAGCACCAAAGCATGTTTAGTCTACTATCAAAATCACTGATAACACACCACTCAAGCCCCTCATGTCTCATCCATCCCATTCCATCCTTTTCAACGGAGTCACAGAACAGAACCCCATTCCTTCCTAGCCTTGGCTCTGCCCTTGTTTATTTTAATCAAGTGCTCTAACTTGTACTTCTCATGACTATATTCCTCGTGCACATTTCTAAAATCAAAATTCACACTTTCCTAGAATAACTGTACCTGAAACCTATGATTTGATAATTAATGTTCCAACTCTGCAAAATAAGTTGTATTCCCTATTTAGTGATTGATTCATGCTTACACTCTGAAACATTGAAAAATCATTTCCTGATGACATTACTGGCAATCACTGTTTTTTTCTGAGGAGCATTAATGAACAATATTTTCCATCTAGTGGAAAACTTTTACTGTAGAGAGCTTGAGGTATCTTCAGAGCAAAGGAAAATTGGCCTCTGTCCCTAATTTTGCACAACTCAATTTTCCATAGACAGCCACAAACAGGATGTGAGCCTCTAGCATGAAAACCAATCTGGACTTGATATCTGAAGCAAAAAAAAAATCTAAATTAGTTTTATGATTTCCCTTTCTATACCTTGGGTACCAATATTACACCTGAAATAAAATCATTGAAATGCGCTTTGGAGCGTGTGTGTGTGTGTGTGGGGGGGGGTATGTGCATATACAAATTTGTCAAAAAAGCAAATTGTGTTATAATTTTTTAAAGTTGTGATTGTGACAGTTGAACTTTATTTCCTTCATAATTAAAATATTTGGAATATTCTATATTGGTTATATAAGTAAAGATGAAAAGAAATAAAGAAATTGAAGCAATCAATACAATGAAGATGAAATTATATTAACAAAAAAACAGTGAAACGCATGAATCTGACACCTGAACTTTGATGGCTCTCACATTTATCTTTCTCTCAAGAAGGTGCCATTGTTAAGTCATGACCTCAAAATCAGCAAGCCTGAGGGGAACATTTTTCACCTCATCCTTGAGGTGCATTTCAAAGTGTTTTTCTAAGCAGGATAACAATAAGCATTCATAATAAAAGAAAACAATGATCATATAGGATGGTGAAACTCCAGGTAAGTCAAGATTCTTATTTGACAAATTGCTCAGAACTTGAGTATATTCATGTATATTATAATTCCTCAAAGGAAGAAAACAGACACTATGAGGCATACCCTCCACTCAAGAAGCCTTTTCTCAATAGTGTACCTTATAGTATTATGTTCCATGTAACACCCTTTAGAGACCAGGTCATAGAGAACTATAAGTCCATTATAGACTGAGAGAGGAAAAAAAAGTAAATAATTGAGATGCTAGAATAAATTAGAGGTGAAAAGTGGAAATAGGTGAAGTTTTCCAAATTTATAAGCTCATAACCCTATATATAATGTCTATAGGAGACCCAGGCAATAATCATCAATGGCTGCTAAAACTATTAAGACAGAAACTGATGGGAAACTTTATAACAGATCAGGCTGGAAACATCTGAACCCAGGGATCAATCTTAACATCTTAAAGAGGGGAACAGACATTGTGTGTCATATGAGGATTCAATAGGAAACATACAATACCATCCATGGAGATATTTTCATGTCAGAAAAATAAGACTTGCATTGCATCCAATCTCTGTTTCCAAATACCAGTTTATAGGAACTAAGGAGGAGAAGAATACATTAAATGAAACCATGGGAATGTAACCAGAAAAGTCCAGAGTATGGGAATATTTTTAGAAAAATAAACAAACAACCTGGTCTTTCAACAAATGAATAATGTGGTTTTTTCTGCACATAAATTATAAGATTAAAGAAAAGAGAACATTAAAAGTGTCTTAAAAGAGACAGCAACCAAACACAATGTATGAAATTATGTGGATCCTAATTTAAAGAAGCCAAGGGGAAAAGGCATTTGTGAAACAATCGAATACAAGTACTGACAGCATGATTTTAAGTAGCAATTATCAATATCATTTTAGATATGATAACAATATTATGGATATGTTTACAAAGCAAGTCATACTTTTAGAGAAAGACACTGAAGTATTTTGGGGTGAAATTAAAAGATTCCCTGGATTCATTTAAAGATAACTCAATATGAAAGAGATAGAAAAGGACATCCACCCAAGACTGGCTGCAAGTTGATAATTGTCAAGTTCAGTGTAGGCAGATGGGATTCACTAAATTATTTTGCTTTAGTATGTTTGAAATTTTCTATGATAACATTTTAAAATCAATAGCCTTCCATACATTTGGAGTACAATATTATAAAGGTTTCTCTGCTATTCCAACAATGTAGCTTCTATATATCTGATATAAATGGAACACTGTGGTGATAAATGAGAGGCTTCCTTCTGATGCTGAGCATGTTTGTATCAACTTTAAGGCAACTGTATGACAAGTCATTGGCAAGTGTGTCAAAAGGATTCTATCTATGTAGAAAGATACTACAAATAGTGGATAAAATGAATATGGTTCATTTGAGATTATAACTATGATAAAAATGATATTGATTTAGTTATAATTCTTGCTCTTGTCTAGAAAATACAATAATACCTTCTAGGTGATTCCAAAAATAACTTATTTTGTATCCTGGGTATATTTTCCCTTAGCAATAAATTGATAACGTTGTTTTGAGATTTTGGCTTTTAAAGTTTGAATTCATTTAAAATTTATAAGTAATATTTGAGCCAGGTGCAGTGGTGACCCCTGTAATCTCAGTGGCTTGGAAGGCTGAGGCAGGAGCATCACAGGTTCAAAGCCAGCCTCAGCAACAAAGTGAGACTACAAGCAACCTAGGGAGACCCTGTCTCAAAATTAAAAATAACAATAATAATAATAATATAAAAAGAGTTAAGAATGTGGCTAAATGCCCTTGGGTTCAATCCCTGGTACCAAAAAAAAAGTAACATTTAAGAAATAAAATAGTACAGCTAGTTCCAACAATATATATTGTCAAATGAGTGAATGAGTTGTGAATATGTGGCTCAAAAATTCTATCTACTGTGGTAAGAGTCACAGGGAATCATTAACGTGGAATTCTTATGCTTAGAAAAGACCTTAAAATCTCATTTTGTTTGATCCTTGTCCTCTTGGCAGAATCAAACTGAGATGTAACAAAGCTAGAACTGCATAACCAGGCTTCTCCCACTAAGCTACTACTATTGTTTGATCTTAGGTAACCATATAGTGAACTTTCATATCCTTATTTCTCTACTGAGGCATGTGAACTAGGTGGAAGACCTCAAATCTCCCCACAACTCTGGATGACATTCACAGCAGAGCACACAACCACATATTTGCTCAAATTATTGGGGGGTCCCACACATAAAATAGGTCACAAATTATTAGTAATTCCTGAGCTACTAAGTACATCAGGATGCAAGTGAGAACTGCTCCTGTAAAGGCAAACCTGAATTTTCTCCAACTTAAAATGCTACATGTCAAATGTCAGTAGTTTACAAACTTAAGCAATTTCTCCATTATTTCTAATGTATTATTCAGGCTACTTTTCACAACTGATCAAAACAGATGAAGGTTTATATATTTTGAAATGAAAAATTTCTTAGATTTCTCAGAACACTAATGTGGTTTTTGATTTCATCATTTTCTCTTGTAAAGCCTCAGTATTTACATTTATTTTTTAAGGTACTTCATAGTGATCTATAAATATCCAGGCATGTGGAAAGCCTTTAAAATGACAAGACAATTCACTGAGTACTTGTTAAATTCCAGGCACTCTTCTACATGCACACATCTCTTATACAAATGGTACGTATACTATAGAACATGGCAGAGGAAGCCTAAAATAAACACAGACAAATCCAACTAGAAAAGTCAAAAACACAACTCAAGAATGTGGAAAGCAAAAGAAAATTTCCTCAAATCATAATTATTATCTTCAAAGAAATATTTAAGAGAACTTTCAGCCAAAACAAGATTCTGTAAAATACTGACCCCTAAGAAATAAGGAAAATGTCTTAGAAATTAAAATTACAGGACTGGGGATGTGGCTCAAGCAGTAGCATGCTCTCCTGGCATGCGTGCGGCCCCGGGTTCGATCCTCAGCACCACATACAAACAAAGATGTTGTGTTCACCAAAAAGTAAAAAAATAAAATTCTCTCTCTCTCTAAAAAAAAATTAAAATTATGGTAGTGATTTTTTTTTAATTGACAGAACAGCAGGATGTTCAGGAGAAAAAAAGGGCTGGGGTTGTGACTCAGTGATAGAGTGTCTGCCTAACACATGGGAGGTCCTGGGTTTGATTCTCAGCACCACATATAAATAAATAAAATAAAGGTCCATTGACAACTAAAAAAAAATGATAAAAGAATATATTTTTTTAAAAAAAGGAGAAAATAAAATCTCCCAGGAAACAGAAAAAAAATGTGAGTAATCACCTTGAGACTAAACTCACCTCATTCTAGAGAGGTCAAATATGTGGTCCAGAGGCTGTGTATATGTGTGTGTATGTGTACGTGTGTCTGTGTGTGTGTGTGTGTGTGTGTGTGTGTGTGTATGTGTGTGTGTGTTTCACTTTTAAGCTAAGGATGACCCAGAGCCAGGCCTAACTTCTAGAACCATTCTTTTCTTGTTGTTGTTAATATGTTTTTAAGACATTAATGGGCCTTTATTTTGTTCACTTATTTATATGTGGTGCTAAGATTTGAACCCAGTGCCTCACACATGCTAGGCAAGCGTTTTACTACTGAGCTACAACCCCAGCTCCTCTAGAACCATTCTTACTAACTGGACGCCCACTTTGGCAGCTGGATAGGATGAACAGGCAGCCAAGGGATTGGCTGGCTGCCCCTCAGTCCACTCACCTGCTGGTTTTGCTCTCCTGCTGTTTACTGAGCTCCATGTGCTAAGGCGGATGGCCCTGGCCCAGTTGGCTTACAGGGCCAACCTGTCCCCCAGAGTATACGCCATCAGAAACTACCAATTAACACTTGAAGCTCACCAGGCTTTATGAGGCAAAGGTCATGTTTCCTTTTCCTGGTATAAAATCTTCAAAAGGCTAAAGTCAATCAGCTACATTTGTCAATGAGGAAGATGAAAACTAAGCCTTTGTATCCAATTCCTTATATTTCTATCATGATGTAGATTTCCCAAAAGCAAGCAGTACTATGATTTCTGTTACTTATTATCTAAAGTGATAGTCAAGATTCTAGAAGAAAGAGTAGTTCAATGGTTTCTCAATTTTGACTGCTTCAAACTCATATAGATATATTCAATGTCATAATGAATGTTCCCAACCCTTCAGTTTTGGTTTCATTTAAGTAATCCAAACACACTCAATGTGTTTTGAGAGAGCTCAAAATTTCCAAAGTCTCTTATCCCTTAAGGCCTCAGCTAGCAAACATGAATTTCTGGTTTAGGATAAATAAGTAGAAAATAAACCTGTAGAATATATTTTTCTGCCCTAATTTCTGTGTTGATATAGATTTAATCACTCTATCTATAAATGTATATAAAGACATTTATCATAATCTTGTCATTAAGCAATTTTTTAAAAACTAAATTCAAATCACTACCCTAATTAAGTAAAAAAAATAACAATGCAGGTAAACTATAGTTCAACTTTGTGCATTAAAAAATCAGGCTTTTGTAACGTTTAAAATAAGCCTTTTATACCATTAAGGGCTGAATTGTGTCCATTAAAAGTTCACATATTGAAGTATCTCCAAATATATTAGGGGACAGAGCCTTTAAAGAGGAAAATGAGTTAAATGAGGTAATTAGCACAGGCCCTGATGCTATATGAGGGTGTAAGAAGACTGAATCAAGATACAGACAGGCACAGAGGGAAGGCCATGTGGAGACACAGGGAGAAGAGCTATCTACAAGCCAAGGGGAGAGGGGCTCAGAAAAAAACAGCCCTCCCTGCACCACCTTGATCTTAGATTTCTAGTCTCCCCAACTGTGAGGGAATACATTTCTGTTGTTTAAGCCACTGGGTCTGAGGTAGTTTGTTATGGCAGCCCTAGAAAACTTATATAACTCCTTCCTCAAATGCACCTTTGTCCTTCAAGTTTATGATATCTAATGCCAATTTCAGTTTCATGGGAGATTGCCTGGGTCTTTGTAAAGCTTCTCTCCATACAGATTACATAAATAAGGTGCCAATATCTGAGTTATGGAATATTTTTAAAACACTGGAAATTACCATATTCTCATTTTTTGAAGACTGTTGCTTAAATACTAAGTATAGCATAGCTTTTCATTTAGAAATTTTCTATGTAAAAAAAACTTGTTACTGAAAATTTAACACAGCTGTCTATTTTTTACAAAAACAACATTGCTAAAATGAAATAATCTGAAGATGATGCTTTAAATTTTGAAAACATTTTGCTGGGTACCAAAATCTAATATGTAGTAAAAGAACACCATTTGGAAATTCAAATTTAATAAAGTTACTTTTTTTCAGTACTACAGGATTACCATATAAAATGTGAGTCTTGATTTAAATTTTATCATATGTATTACAATATTATGTTTAACTGCCGAAGAATTGTTTAGGTACCTTGAAAATATAGTATGGAGATACAGATAGAAATATAATTGAAGGAGAATACTATGAAGATTTTTGATTTCATAAAATGTTTTCTTCATTGATTAACAAAAAAGAAAAATAATTTAAACTAATAGATGCATTAAATATGTTGTTCTAGAATTTTCAAGTTAGAAGGAAAAAAGTCACAATAGCATTTTTTTTTCTTTTAGGGGTAATGTAGTTGAGAATCTCACAGGGCCAAATACATAGCAATCGCCCCACAGAGACTTCATTGCTTAATGTGTGTGTGTGTGTGTGTGTGTGTGTGTGTGTGTGTGTGTGTATGGTTTTGGCTGCTGTCCCTCAGAAGAGAGCAGAAAAAGTTTTTAAACCAACCATCTCTTCTATTATGAAGAAAGTCAAATACGGATTTGAATTTAATATGTAAACATCCAAGAATTTTGTCCATGGAATAACTTCCAAAATTACAAAGTAAACTTGAAAGTGCCACCTTAAAAATGTTTGCCAATAATATGGGATTATTATTAAACATTAGGAAACAAAGTATTCTTAAGAAGGGGTGCCTTATGAGGAAAGAGGGAAACTAAAGGATATTAATTATATCTAAAGATGTTCAAGCTCCATGTAAAAGTAGGCCACGGCAATCCAAAGCACTTAGAAATTGTTTCCAAATGGAAATATTAAAAACAAAGGGAGAGAAAGGAAATAAACAAAAATAAAAATCTGGCCCTTAATCATGAACATTCTGCCAGTCATTACAAAAGGATTAATTTTATATCTACTGCAACTTAAGATGAAAGTGCAACTCAATCTGGTTCTCTAGAAATTAACAATTTATAATGCAATCATTGAGAGCATGAGCCAGTCTTCCTGGGTTCAATTCCCATTTCTCCCATTTCCTAACAATGTGATCTAGGACAAGCTGCTTAACCATTATGCATCCTAGTTTCCCCTCTTAAATGGAGATAAACAGAATCATGTCAGTGGGTTGTCATATTAAAGGATGTTTCTCCATATAAATCCTTAGTGAATGAAATAACGATGTGCCATATGGTTATTGGTGGTAGAGTAATTCAAACTAACCAAAATCAGAGCAGAGTGAGTATAAAGTGACTGGTGAGGCTGGATTGGTGAAAAAACAAAAACAAAACAAAACAAAAAAACAAACAATAAAAAAATGATGAAAATTCCAGACTAGGTGATTTCTAAACACATTCACAAATTTTGTTTACATACAATTTTTTGCATCAGCCTTTATGTTCCTGAATGTTCCTTAATATTCCTGAAATTTACATCTGCTGATCTGAGCTGGGCTCATACACAGTATTGGATCAGACAAGAAAGCAAACCATCTTTTAAGGTGTTGCCTGAAACAGCTGACCTTAGGGCCTATGGATGAAATAATCGCACAGCTGATGGTTAAAGTAATGGTTAAATTCACCAGCCCAGAACATTATGGGCAAATATTGTTGGCCTGAATACTGTGAACCACAGGGACTGGATTCTCAGTAGTGGTCTCTGTGATCACTCATCCAAAGATTCAATAGTACAGTATGAAAGGCACTGGACACTCTGACTAGACCTTGACTCCAGCACACAGACTGTGCTCCCAACCACCCAGCACACCAGGGGCCTGCCTCCACCAGCCCTTCTCCCTCCATCACTGCCCCCACACCCCAGCTGAGACCCTGGCCAGCAGCTGATATTCTGCTACTTTCATTTATAGTACTGTGAAAGGTCTGGAGGCATTTCAACAATGTTATCTGGCCCTGACTGCCCTCTTAAGAAAATATATTACATTTTCATTCCACTTCCCTATCACCTCTTATTCCCTGTTCTTCTGTCTCTTCGAGAAATTGTTTATCATGCAAATATAAATAGGGTTTTTTGATTAGTTGCAAAACTGGTGGTTAACAGTGCACATAGCATTTCTGATCCAATCTGTACTTATATACACCAGGATGTTCCTGAGAGGTTTAGGCCAAAGTTGATTTCCCTCCCTGCTGTAAATGTGCGGAGTGTCCTTGGCCTATACTGGACATTCGATTTCTTCAGCATAAGTCCATTTTCTCAGCATTTCTCTTGGCCCTATCTAGCTCTTTACAGGCAGATAGAATAGCTTTGTGTATAGTCACTGTTTATTTCCTTGGTACATTTTCTTTTTTCTTTTTTTAAAGAGAGAGAGAGAGAGAGAGAGAGAGAGAGAGAGAGAGAGAGAGAGAGAGAGAATTTTTTAATATTTATTTTAAAATTTTTTTGGCAGACACAACATCTTTGTTTGTATGTGGTGCTGAGGATGGAACCCAGGCCGCACACATGCCAGGCGAGTGCACTACTGCTTGAGCCACATCCCCAATTCAATCCTTGGTACATTTTCTATCTACTGCAGGTATGCTGCCAAAAGCTTTCTACTTTGAAGCACAAGGCAATAGAAAAAGATGGCAGATACACAAAACAAGTAAAAGAGAAATACTTCTCTTAAACAAAAGCTGAATGTGGTTAAACTCAAACTGAGTTTTTGAATTATATCAAAGCCAGGATGTAAAACCACACTGGCAAAAACACATAAAGCCCTGTAAGTAGCAAGTTAATGAATCAGAAGAGCAAAGCAACATGTGCCTAGAAAAAAGCACCCTGCAGTGTGGTCTCCACAGTATTAAACTGCAAGATAATACATTAAAGAAGTCCTATTATCTAAATTTTGTTTAACCTTTTTTTTTTAGTCAAAACTATTAATCCAATGTATTGTTCTCTTTTATTTAAGGAACATTTGAAATGATACTTTTAAGAACTATTTCATTCTCTCCTACACGCTGATGAGAAGTAAGAATATCACAGCAGTGGCTAAGTAGTATAAAAAATCATTCACTAGTAAGAACAAGATCTTCTGTATCAGCAATAAATCAACTTGAAGGTATTGTCAGAATTATAAATCAACTTGAAGGTATTGTCAGAATTATAATTCCCTAATTGGAAGAAGCTCAACACCTTCAAATAATTTTGTTGCTGAAAAATTATCCTCCCAACTGACAAACTAATATTTATTAGTCTCAGACACAAGTCCATGACCAGTTCTAAAGATCTCTATACACTGCTTGTTTTATGTTTCTGAAACATTTTACTGTCAGTGATTTATTTCAGGTCCATGTGGCCAGCTATTTGTTTATTCTATTGCATATCATCTGCTTTTCAGTAGAGAGGTTTCAAGTTCTTCTCATTCCCTACCTCATATCCCACAGAAAACAATTTATGATAGACATAGATTTAAATCATTTGGATTCATGTTCAGTTGGAAACTCGAGCTGCCCTTCCTTTATATTTGGCAAATGCTTTAATGGGATTAGCAAATTGTGTTATTATGAGGTACTTATGGAGAGACGACACCTTTTTTTACAATGACAAATGATGTTAACTGTTTCATTTTGGGTGTTTAATAGCAGTACAGAAATTGCTGTGATAGACCATAAAGTCTTATTGCAAACACTGTTCATATCTTTTATTTCTGAGTGTCAACAGATATGTGTATCAGGATATAGCAGGGTCTACAGTGGGGAATAAAGAACAAGTTGCTTCACTTTTAAGGGGACATGACCCTTTGGGCCCATGGGCCTAAAAACCACCTGGTTCTTATGTGTTCATCTCATTTCCTAGACCCTACATTAGTGGCTTTGTTTGTCTAGATGCTTCTGAGAGAAGGCCATCCCCAGACTTCCCCACAGAAAAGTGTGTGCTACAGACTCCAGCTTGTCATCACCAATTGACTCCCATATTAGGGCTCACTTTGATTCAATCTACAGAAGAGCCAATCATTCAGAGAATATAATTTCTTGTTGAAACTACACAGGTAATGTGTAAGGTGTTAATTAGCATATTTACAAGAATCCTTGCTGTTTTCATGGAGAGGAGGTATCTGATGATAGGGCCCAACAGCTGTCCACAGTTCCCCGGTTGACATCTGAAGGCTGAGAAACTTCCATCTTGAGGTTTACTTGATTTTCACTAGTCCTCACCAAATCAGAATTAGATATATTTGGGGAGTAAGTGGCATCCTCATGGATGTCTTATGGACTCGGTTTACTGAAATTGTTAAGTGACATTTGTACTAAAGCTTCATGGATGAGGAGTGAATTTTCATGACACAAACCCTCAGATCAATTAAATTCCATTACCTGTGTAAAGAAATACAGAAGAAGTACTATAATTTATCCAGCACCTTAAACAAATGTAGTAAAGTGTTTATTTCCACTAGAATCTCACAATCAAGACCTCAATAAGAGTGACATCAATAAGAATATCACCATTTATTCTTTCTTCTCATTCCATTTAAATGAGCTAGAACCAAAGCTTTCAATTCACTATGTACAATGTCTTTTATAACAAAGCTGAAGTGTCCTAGACTATTAAAGAGTTTCTACTTTATTTTAATCAAAGACAGAACATTTTAATTTTTACTAAATTAAAATTGAAAACATATCCATATATACTTAAGGAATTTGCAATAAATGTAATTTAGCAAACTTGGAAGAAAAATCAGATGCAACACAGTTCTTTCTTATATACTCATTAGCTTTTACAACTTCATGCATTATCAATAAAAAGCATGCATGCAACAAATATAGCACAGAAAACTAAACTCCTGGGATAATGGAATTGCCAAGCCTTGTCAGAGAGGATGCAAAGAAAACACATAATCTTCTGAGAAAGATTTCATCCTACTCAGACACATCCTATGTCATTAATTAGCATTGAGGCAAGATAGAAAAGATAGGTAGAAAGAAAACAAAAGGGTGAGGAAAAGAAACTGTATCTTTAACTCCAGAGCCTATGGGAAAGCTCCTCTCACCTTTTATCCCCAGGCCAGTTTCTCCTCCACAACTGGAGCAAACTGAATCCAGCAAAGTAGAAAATGAATAATTACTGACAAATGTATGAATAGTAGGATTATCATAAATTCACTCATCTATGAAAATTGCCTCATTTTGATTAAGCTCAAGTGCATTGTTAGCTTACACAATGTATTTTCAGACTAAACAAAGGGAGATGTAATATTTTTAGAAACCTATAATCTAGGATACATTCCCAATGTTATCTACTGATCAGATAGAAGAGACAACATTGAACTAAGGGCCTGAGAAAGGCCAGGCTCCCATAAATGGCCTCACAATCACCAGGCTGAGGCCATTCCCAATTACATTCCCATGCCCATCTGAGACCCCAAAGCTGCTTCTTACACTCAACAGCACTTCTCTGAAAACACATCTGCACTTTCACTTTCTTTTGTGTTTTGCTTTTCACTTTCTAAGGAAGCACTCCCTCTTTGCTAAAACCTGATTCATTCTTAAATTCTTTTCTGTGATAGGTCAAGAGCCTGGAAAGTAGAGTAGAGGTGCCATCTTTCTTTGGACAGATCTCTTTGAGTCCCATTATGGCGACAGTGCAAATCATATTAACTATTATTAGTGATATGGATTTGGAATTTAATCTATCCAATTCACAAAGAGAGAATAAGCTTAGCATAACAGAATAGTGTTTTATTTGCATATAATATATATTTATACCTAACTGGTGCATGAATCATAGATAATAGAATATTCTTATTATATCCCATAAGAATAGATGGGATATAACAGGGTCCTTAAAATACTGGAAAAATGGCATGCTCACAGTGAACATGCTGCTAAGGCAAACCTGCCCTCACCTCACTGGGTCAATCTGATTCTATGTTCCTTCCTCAGGGAAAAGTGTCTCTAAATACAATGATTCAATAGAACCTTGGTCTTTAAAATTTCCATGTTTTAAGTCAAGACACATGCATTTCTTCTGAAAGCTCCTAGCTTTTATTATATACTAATTTGAGACACTTTTGTGAGCTCTTACACAACAATGAGTAACACCAGAGTTTGTATAGCATCTCGGGAGGAATGAGCTTGCTTTTGAAAGCTGCTTCGACACCCTGGAAGAGCCATACCTCCTTGCTTTCTGGTGGAAAGGCTGCTGGGAGTCTATTCTGCTGGCTGTGCTTCCAGGGACACTGCAGGCTCTGTTGGGTGCCCATGCTCTCTCTCTCTCCCTCTCCACCACCCTCTGGCCCTCATTCAGCCACTCCAAGTTTTGCTGGTACTCCTGGAGCTGATGGTCCAGCTCACTGTGGTTCTTCAGCAGAAGCTCCTCCTGTGTCTGGCACTCCCATTCCCGCACCTGCAGCCAGCTCTCCTTGGCCTCCTGCTCCCGCTGCTGCAGGTCACACCTGTGGTGCCAGCACTGCTGTTCCTGCTGGAACTGGTGTTGAAGCTTATGGATGTTAGCCAGATCCTCACGCTGCTTCTCCAGGTTGCAGGATGTTTCCTGGTCTTGGAAGGAGCCACTTTGCAAAGAGCAGCTGGGAGCCAGGCTTTCTTGCTGGAGAACCAGCTTGTGGATCTCAATGTGGCTATCCTGAATGGTCAAGGAGGCCTATAGGGCAGCGGAGGACAAATGAATAAACAGGCTTGTGTATTGTTTGCCTCTTGGGTTGGAAGCATCCCTGAACACAAAATGTATAATCAAACTATTGTCTCTTAATATTCTGTCCTTTTTCCAAATTACGTGTAAAGACAGACTTTGGCATTTCAAATAGGTTTCTCTTTAGTTCTTAATGACATTATCTGGGAAATTATAGAGAGAAGAAATCATGCACAGAATCAATATCATTTTTCCTTAGTGTCTGAGGGGATTGGTTCCAGGACTCCCTTAGCATTTGCACATAACCTACACACATCCTCCTGCATACTTTGAATCATCTCTAGATGACTCATAATTCCTATTACAATGCCCACACATCACTTCATGTGCACAAAGCCAGTGTAATACTCACAAGATGCAAACTCAAGTTTTGCTTTTTGGAACTTTATGAATATTTTCCCTACATTTTCTATCCAATGTTGTTTGAATGAAAGGATGCATAAAATGTGGTTACAGAAGGTTCATTTTATTCAACCCCTTTTCTGGAAATGTCATTGATTGCCAGCTGTTGGATAATATTTAACTAAGTCTACTTAGTAATAATATAGTACATAAACTCATAAGACTCTACATTCTCATTCTAGACCTCATTCTCCTTATATATCAGGCCTCCAGCTCCCTGCCTCACTGGCTAAAACAGTCACTGGTTGGGATAAGAAAACTGGTCTCCCCCAGAGCCTGCCTCAAATAGACTTCACTGGGCCAGTGCAAAGACTATAAATGAGGCCACAGGAGACCATCCGTTGCTTGGGAAGTGGGTCTATGCTTCATTCTTTGTCCTGCCCACAGCACACATTAACGGAACATGTGAATACTGAGGGTTTCCAGTTTCCAGAATTGAATTAAACTTTTGCTTATTCATCTATTGCCTGTCTTCTCAAATTGTATGTAAACCAGTGAGTAGCAGGACTTTGTATATTCAATATTATATCTGCAAACCTAAGAATGATGTCTGGCATGCAACGAACACTTGAATTTGATTGCACTCCACTCAATAAGTACTGATCACCCACTATCGACTCTATGCTTTATCCTATGGGAGATCATTTGACCCCCTGATCTCCAAGAGCCTACAGTCTTCAGTATGCTGCTTGTTTTCATCTGAGAAGATCTAATTTTAAGTGCAAAAAACAGTCAGTCATGGTAATGTTCTCAGGTAACTTTCAGCTTGTTGTTAAATGCAATCAGTTCAGGTTGATGATGAGCTAACCAGATCTTCTCTTCCTCCATAAGGCAAATTAAAAATTTCATTACTGAGAAGCCCTTCCAATAGAGAAAAGACAAAGTCTGAAAAAAGGAGATGAGATCTAAAGGCATTAGATCTGTGCTCAACCCTATGGAAGATAACAAGGACTAAGTATCCCCATTCTTTAGTGAGTTTTGGAGTTTTTGCTTTTCTACCGGTTCTGTCCTTGCCCATCCAAATTTTATTATTTTTGTAGCAAGAAATCCAATGGTATAGAATTTTTATACTCTAAAAATTAAACACATAGAAATGAGTTGCCTTGTGCTACCCAAGAACTACCATTACTAGTGAGAAAGGAAATGGCACATTATCCTTTTAATGGAGTTGGTCTGCCACCTTGTGGTTCAAGAGCATAACTGCAATTGGTGATTAACAGGATTTCTGCCATTGGGTTTTTGGAAGGGGGTGGTAGTGTTTTTGTTTGTTTGTTTGTTTGTGTTTTTTAAAATTATTTCAGTAATATGTTTTAACCTTATCTTATTAAGTGAGATAATGGGAAACTATCCATTATACAATTTTTAAGAGTGATTTCAAGTGGTACCTCAGCTTAGTTCCTCAAAATGCCTTATTAAGTGCCAAATTTTCTAGATAGGTTAATACAAAGAGGAACCTGGACACTTAATCTCGATTATCCTCCTATGACTAAATCATGGGTGGGAGCTGTGATGGCTTTCCATTCAAGATTAAACTATCACTGACCAACTCTTCCTACCTCCCTCCCTCTTTCCTTCCTTCCTGATAACATGAAAACAGTTAAAAGCTACAAAACAGATTTAAAAGTTAAGTCTGTACTGAGAAGAATGAAAAGCAGAAACATTTTAAGACACATAAGTTAGAAAGTTTACAATCAGAAAACATAAAACATTTATATATATATATATATATATATATATATATATATATATATATATATATATATATATATATACTTGTTTTGTCACATTCGCTTTTCTTATAAAGTTTTAAAATTACAGTTGTCTTTTCTATGTTTTTTTTAAATCTTTGAACTTTTTCTCCTAGCCATATGTAATACACACATCACCTTGCACTGATTAAAGCTAGACCTTTTGAGGCCCTTTCACACATAGTATTTCAGTGAAACAATGTCTAATCAGGACGCTGATGAAAAAGATATTTACTTTGTGGTGCTGTTTTTAAAATTCTTTATTTGATGTCATATTTTTTAAGAGAGAGAGAGAGAATTTTTAAATATTTTTCAGTTTTTGGTGGACACGACATCTTTATTTTATTTTATGTGGTGCTGAGGATCGAACCCAGTGCCCAGCGCATGCCAGCCGAGTGCCTTACCACTTGAGACACATCCCCAGCCCTTGATGTCATATTTTATACCAAATACAAAATGCTACATTTACCACATATAGATGACATACACATTTATGTTCTTTCCTACACTGGCACATGCTGATACTTGATAATGGGCCTCATTCAGTGCAATATCTGCACTTTGCCCCTCTGATGCCACAATCAGAGATCTCCCTTTAAACCACAAGTCAAGTGGTTTGTCACTTGGCCTTCTCACTTCCTTCATGTCTGCTTTCATAGCATTATATCAAAGAGGCCTTCCCTGGTCACCCTATCTAAAATGGAACCATCCTAAGTCTGTCACTCTCTATCTCTTCTGCCTTGCTTATTTTTCTTTATAGCACTTGATTCAGCCTCCATGTTTATTTCTTTATATTTTGTTCTTCCAAAATTTAAGTTCTTGGAGAGCAGGTATTCATGTCTTGTTATACTATATCCTAGCACCAAGATGATGGTACATGACATACAGTAGGTACTCAATAAACATTTTTTTTTCCTTTGTCAAAACAAATCCTTTACAAAACAATTTACCTTCTTTCTGTGTTGCTGCCAGTAAAGAGGCTGTCTGAGGAGGCTCTCCTGGATCAGGCTTAATGAGGAGGTGAGGTTCTAGATGGACATCCTCAAAGCCACTCAGCTCCCCCAGTTCAGCATAGATAGGCAGCTTTTCCTCCAAATATGTGCAAATTTGCTGGTCTTGATTACTGAGTATTTCTGTGGAATAGAATTTACCATAGAAGTTTATCACTACCATGAATACAACAAATTATATAAAAATTCAAGTTAGGAGATAAATATACTACTTAGTGAGTTGTCTGATCTAAAAGGTAAAGCTCATTTCATTGGGTAGGACAGACCCAGGTTCAAATCTTGCTTCTTCCATTTAGTGACTGTGGCCCTCAGCAAGTGACTTATCAATACTCTCAGCTTCCTCTGCACTTCATTCCCCTATTTCCAAAAAACCCTGCAAAGTTCTTCTTTGTTTATGCAGGCTGTTTCTTATTAAGACTAGACACCCTGCTCAGGAATGAAAATTGAGGCAGCCCTATCCAGGATGAGTTAATGCCCACAGGGGAAAACAACACAAATAGACATGCAAATAAACAACACAAATAGACTGAAACTCCTCAGTCCTCAGCCAGTCATGGTCAAAACCAAGCATGCTGGCTTATTTCTTTGTTTCTAAACACCTAATTTCTGTGACCACCCTTGCATGCATCCTTCTCTCCTGATTTCACTATGTTACAAAATTCTTAAACCTCAGAGACCTTAACCAAAATCTAATCCAGGAGTTCTCAGCCCTCTGTGCTCCTCAAGATTACCTGGGGGATTTTAAAAAATACTCAGGTCTACTCAGTTGGTTGAGGATGAGCAACCTCCTCAAGTGAGCTAATCTTACTTTACAGACTTGCATTTGATGGCCAGAACTTTTGGGTTCCTTGTGCAGTCATAAAACTACAATATGACAGTGTTGGACCTAAAATTAAACCATCAGGAAGCAATTCCAAGACTCATCAGTACCACACTGCCCAATTACTGTTTCATGCATGCATTTCTGTGTGTTTTAATCATTAAGGTAAAAGAAGGAGCTTGGCTAATATCAGGATGTTTTCCTGGAAGGTGGTTCAGTGCAAACCTCAGAAACAGTTAACCTTCCATTCATGACACCAGGGCTTTCCCCAAACCCAACTAGCACACCATGACCAGGGAGCCAGAAGGGCCCACACCATACCTTGACATTGGTGAATTCTGGCCACTTTGGCTTTAGCTTTCCACTTCTCTTCATCCGATTCACTTGTCCTTCCCCCTTCTTATTCTGGGCAACTTTAAGAGACAATAGTCAAGGGACACAACTGAAAGTAAATCCAAGTATGTGTAGGATCATTAGGAAAACATGGAAACTTGGTAATAAAATTAATTGTTCATAACTCACTTGAAGCTAATGTATGCTAATGTATGAAATATGATATGTCAAGAGCTTTGTAGGGTTTTGAACAACCAATAAAAAAAAAAAAAAAAAAAAAAAAAAAAAAAAGCAAAAAAAAAATCAGCATAAAGATAATTAGTGATGCCCCCTGGGCAAGAGCTTGGTTTTCTTGAGAGAAAGGACTGTGGAAAATATAACATGACTCTCAAAGTCAGCAGTATAGGATGACTCAAATATTCCAACACACACAAACACACACACACACACACACACACACACACCCAACACCCATGTTAAGTACAAATAAGATAATAATTTTTATTTTTTACAACATTTGGGTGTTTAAACAAGTGAGAGTAAGAGCATTGGGGGATGGAATTAGGAAGCCGTACTGAGTGGATAGAGTGAAGGTAGAGAAATTTTACATAATAGTAAAATCTAACTAAACAAATTACCATTAAGAATAATGTCTTGCACCCACATTTATACAAACTGTTCTTGAATACCCAAGAGAAATAGATTGATTTAGAACCTTTAGTTCCAATAATCTAAAAACA
This sequence comes from Callospermophilus lateralis, assembly GCF_048772815.1. NCBI lineage: Eukaryota > Metazoa > Chordata > Mammalia > Rodentia > Sciuridae > Callospermophilus > Callospermophilus lateralis. The sequence continues at coordinate 155,988 of NW_027510161.1, forward strand.
CTTATTGAATGATTCCTCAATACAAGGCACCCAGAGGTACGCATGACATGTCCCTGCCCTCAAGGAGCTTCCAATCTGATGAAATAAGCACATATATAAGTACATACATGTAAAAGATAAGATCCACAAACACCAGATAAATGCCTTAGAGAGCAAGTGCTAAGGCATTCTTCATGAAGCAGGCGAGGACAGGAGCTGTACCACAGTGCACAGGCAGAGGGAAGGGGAGGGCACTGCATGCAGAGAGGAATGTGGACTACAGACCTGCAGATGACACACTGTCACTATCACAGGCAGGTGCAGGGGCAGGGAGGAGACCATTCTGGCTGAAGCAGCATTTTCATGCAGGGGAGACATGGTTTTAATATTTTTTCCCAATTGAACAAGCACATTCCATGGACCAAAGACAGAAGGAAATGTTACCTTTCTACTGCCTGTTGGATCTACCTCATCCAGTTATTTCGTTCCTCCTTGGAATTGGTGTGAATTTCATACATCTCGGGACCAGTTGATGAAGCACTGATCAGAAACATTCCTCTCTCCTCATTAGCAACTTCTCTAGCAGTAAGCTTCTGAAGGGAAATGATGGATGGCTTCTGATCCTACATAAAATAGGAGGATGTGCAGATGAACCTGTGTCCTTTCTAAGGGTCACTCTGAAAACATGAGCCATGGAAACACAGGACTAGGGAAACCTTTATTTCACTTCCCACTTTTCAAAGAGCTGAAGTAGTTGATAAGATCTCTAAGGGAGAGGGTATGGGGAAGAAAGAATAGAAAGAAAAGGTTAAGGGGGGTGTTTGTGCTTAACAATTAGTGGTTTAAAAAGTCAACTTTTTAAAAAGACAGAGAAAAGTCAGAGAACTCATTTAAAAAATATCAAAATGCTGTTGTCGGGGACAAGGGATTTTTCTATGAGGATATGATAAAGGAAACAGTCTCTAAAACATGACAGATGGAGAAGGATGATGGACCTGAAGAGTCCCTTGAATTTGGCAGTTAATAGCAATATAGTTTCAGTGATTTTTTAATGGGCACAAATCCCCAGAAATCAACAACATTGGCTATAAAAAAAAGGTAAGAAAGAGAAGGCCAGACCTTACATTCCCCAGATGTCACCAGCCTCTCCTGCTATTGTCCTGTACAACCCAGCAACAGAACTGCTACAGCTCTATCTGTAGGTATCTCTCCTCACCAGCCAGATAAGCTGATTAGTGGACAGCGTGTCTAATTCATCTTTCTGTGCTGGGCACAGTGTCTTGCACAGAGCAGGCACACAAGTAGATTTAACATGATTCCACTGGAGAGAAATAGGAGGAAAGCCTAAAATGTGAAGCCACACTGTGATTCAGCCACCTGTTCTATGGACTTTCGCTGTAGTCCTTAAATGCCTCACGTGCAGCTCTGAGGACCCAAACATGAAGACGACCCTGATTGACACTGACTTGGACCAGGAGCTGAAATAATGGCCAAAAGAATGCCTGCGCTGAGCAGTGTGGGGGTGAAAATGAAAACTTGGCTTTGGTTTGTGGCTCTCAACACTGTTTACAGAGCTGGCTGCAGCGTGTGGTTTTCTTTCTCCCTCATGGACTGAGTGACGCCTTTCCCAGAACATGCTGCTCTGTGCACCACTGCTGGCTCCTTGGCACTGGCTTGTCTGCCCTCCTGACTCTGCAGTCATCACTGCCAGATCTGGAGTTCTATGCCAGGGGGGACCTGGAGTACCTCCTCCATGTTTTTTAAAGTAGCATGAAAATATAAGATGGGACAGACAGACAATTGGTCTACCTGGTTCTGTGCTTGGCCTCTGAAAATGGAAGCAAAAGCAATTTTGTGGCAAGCCTTCTCCAATATGGCCTTCTGTAATGAGGAAAGGTCTTCTGAGCATTGTTGTTCTATTACAGCCCTATTATCTGAAGTACATCTGCCTCCCTTGTTTCAATGTACTGTTTCAATTTTCTCGGATTACAAGGTTGATGGTGTCTATATGTAAAAATTCAGGGTGGGTTTAAATTGCTTAAGACATAAGCAAGAGTGAAATCACTTGAGTCAGAGTTATTGGGGGAGGGGCACTGACAGAGTTAAGGTTTTGTTTTGTTTTGTTTTGCTTTTGTTTTTGGTGTCAGGTATTGAATCCAAGGGCATTTAACCACTGATCTACATCTCTAGCACTTTTTATTTTTTATTTTGAGACAGGGTCTCACTAAGTTGCTTAGAGCTTCGCTAAATTGCTGAGTCTGGCTTTGAACCTACGATCCTCCTGCCTCAGCCTCCCAAGCCACTGGGATTACAGGTGCCACCTCACCTGGCATGATAACATCTTTAAAAAGTGAAGAATAGATAAAGGGATATAAAGTCTCACTCATTAAATAACCTTTAGGCCAGAAGATACCGAGGCAAGCCCATCACTACTCATAGTAATCATGTGAACCACTAAGCTGCAAACAAGAACTCAAATTCCCAGGAAAAAAGGCAACATGGCTTCTCTGGAGAGAGATATTAAACACTGGTAATGCAAAGATGTTTATTTGTGCCATAGCATTTAAAAACCATTTCTTACAAAATAAGTTGCCAACATTTAAAAACGGAGAGATTCTACCATTAAAAAAAAAATAAAATAAAAAAACACCTCTAGGATTCTGTGTGCTTGGTAAAACAGAAGATTGGCAATACTAGGTACATATTCTCATTTAAAAACACTGACTATGGCTGAATATCGGCTCTGCTAAGCTGGAATGTGTATTCATTAGTTGACGACAGTCTCCATCATACTCTGCTGCCTCTGCCACACTGACTCCTTGATGCTGAACTGGGATTCACTCACTTCCATTCCTGCCCAATCTCTATGGACATATAAAGCTAAAGACCAATGATGCAGGGAAAGACAAAAAGGAGCTGCTCCCTTTAGTTCTGTTGTTATATCATATCCACTTTGCACTGATTCTGTTAGTGACTGATTCCAAGGGAATGAAAAGATTTAAGATTGCTTCATACTTTGAACTTGAACTAGCTGATCTACATGTTCATTGTCTTTTTTATTGTTTAATTTAGAAATTGTCTTATTTAATATTCAAGGGATGCTTCTTAGACTCAGTATCTGAGGACTTAGTGAACTCATCTATACATTTTGTAGGTTTGGTTCCCACTCATTCCCAGCTGAGTCCTCTTTAAAAACAAACAAACAAAACCATCTGGTAAGGACAGTACTCTATCTTCTTACTACTTTCAGATGCTTAGCTTCTGGCTATTTCCCAGTTCATCATGTCTTCTATAACATGCAGCAGGATAAACATCTTAGTACTAATGAAGGTTTTTCTAAAGGGCACAAGGAATGAAGAATCTCTCTTTTTGATCTGAGGGTGAGAATAATTTTCTGAAACATTAGGATGGGAACTAGGAAATGAGGGTATCTGTGTACCCCTAGCTGATGCTTCAATTCTCCAAGATGTTCACTAAAAGAGATTGATGGTGCAGGGACAGATATAAGAGATGTCAGACAGATGTAACTAAAAGGTCTATGAGCAAACAGCAGGGTGCACTTGACACTAAGGATAAAATCCTGCTTTCTCTTTTACTCCCTGGTATCACCCTTATGATATGAATGCAGAAACAATATTAGCAACATTTTACTATTGTTCATGGCCAAACACATTTTACCGAAAACTAAGTAGTGGCTGCCTTCATTCTGATATTTGACTAACTGCATTCCAAACTGCCTGTTTGTGTGGTCTATGGGTGGTCTATGCAGATCATGTGAGATAAGAGGCCCAGATCCATATCTCAAGTCATACTGTAAGTTGAGCATCATGGCTTGACCTGCATCCATATGCTATATTGCCCAGAAAACAGGACAATTGTCTTTATACTGTATCTAATTCTTGATTAATCTGCCAGTCATTTGGCTTGAAATACCACCCAAGAAGCAGGATTTGCTTCCCTTTCTGGCCTTCAGTTTTGAAGAAATCTCAGTTTTTATAAAGATATGCTGAGATTTTCCTTCTACCAGCCTGGTTTTCACCATCCCATGGATTAATCAAAACTGTTCCCTTCACTTGCCATTTTTTTTCTCCATATTCCTTCAGAATATCCCAGATACCAGAGAGGCAGCTGGAAAAATCAGCAAGTTTTCATGAAAGTTGCAATAGTTACAATGCAAATGCATCAGGGACATGGGGCTTGTTGAAAGCTTCTTGTCATCCTCTGCTTTAGCTCTGTGAAAAACATTTCACCTTTGTACAACTCAGCATGGCTGAGCAGAATGAAGAAGCCTCTCTAGCCAACTGACATGTACCAGCAAACACTGCTCCAGCTGCCTTACCCGAGAATCTCATCACCACAGACACACTTCTTTGTTTTCTTGGAACAGAAAGATAGAAACTTCATTGAGCTTTGAATTTTCCAAAACCAGATGGAATCCATGCTATCTGCTAATGTACCAAATAGCATATCATTCAATGAATAATAGATACATTTTACAGAGCCATCACTGTACTACCCTGTCAGTATTGTCTCTTGGATTCTTCTTGTTAACAGAGCCTGATGCTCCATGATGCCCAGAAGAAGTAAATAGATGCTATCTTACTTCTCTACACTATTGTGGATTACATAGATGTTATGTAAGAAATGTGATAAAGTGTTGGCTTTCACTAAACCTAATTATGACTCAATAATAAGATTACACATTACAAAGGTGTTATTCATGACCTTAGTCATCAGAACTGGTTGTAGTAGAAATAAGAAAGAATCTTCTTCAGATGTCAGGATGGTGTTCACTTGTTTGGCAGAGGGAACATTATAATGACAGTTACAAATGAGGCCAGCAAGCAGCACAACAAGGCAATACCAGTAGGAATAGAAGGAGCAAGATGCTGAAAGTGACCCTTTGTCCCCAGCATTTAACATTTCAGTCATTAGATCTGAGAGAAGGATATAGGGTTTGGGGATAAGAGGAAAGACCAAGATAGACATAACAGAGAAGTACCCGGGGTTGGGGGGCAGGGGGCCTCAGGGAAGTGCCTATTTACTATCTAGTACCAAAGTACTACAATCTTTTCACAATTCAAATAGTTACTAAATCAGCTGTAAAATCACTAATAATAATGGAACTATATGAGGTGCATTTTATTTCACTAAGAATTTCAGGCATTTTTTCCCAAGGAAATGCAGAATGAAGTCTTATTAAAAATATGCATCATACAGTCATATACTTACTACCGCTGCAAAGATGTATTTCTGGTCTTTTTCTTGTAAAAAGCACAGCACATCAGTAAGAAGTAGAGCTAGGATATCTTCAAAGAAAAAAAAAACATTACTAATGTTAGTGATGCAAACCATATTTCAAATGCCTTTATTAAATATTCTAATTTCATGCTTACAATTTAAATAAATTAATAAAAATTAAGTGACTCAGGTTAGTCTAATTATAAAACTTTTATTAAATCCCCAGTATTTTGATCATGAAGGATATACAAACAACTTAGTAAAAAGCCAATTTTAAGTGTGCATGTTTGTATGTACAACTATACGTATACATACAGAATTTAAATTGCAGATTTCAAGATGGATGGAAAATATCTTACAGAAAGAAAGTTATAATAGACTGGAGCAAGCCCTTACATTTAGGGGAAAACCATGCTCAATTAAAAATGCAAAAAGGGGACTGGGATTGTGGCTCAGCAGTAGAGCACTCACCTAGCATGTGCGAGGCCCTGAGTTAGATCCTCATCACCACATAAAAATAAATAAATAAAATAAAGGTATTGTGTCCAACTACAACTAAAAAATAAATATTTTTTAAAAATATAAAAAGGCAGCTTGCACATCAACTTATACATGAAAACCTGCTCCTTTGTTTCATGGAGAGTTGAGTGAAGTTTGAGTATTTAGATTTCTCTTGAAAATAGTTTACAAAAGCCCACTTTCACTGGAACCACTGCACACACAGGCTGACCTGCACAGTGAATCTGTTAAAGGGACAAGGAACAATCACATCTATGGATAGTGGTTAATGCTTTTTCAATGCAACATTGCAATCAGTCAAACAACAAATCTCATTTCAGACATTAGCTGAACTTCCAACAAAACCTGATCATCCTCCTGTGAATAATGACTTTGATTTTAACAATTTAACTAGAATTTAACATTTTCTTCCTCTCGTTGATCACCTGAGAACATTACTATGATGAAGTGTTAAAAACAAGGAGACCAGGCCTGTAGCTCTTATTCCTGTCTGCAAAGCAGACTTACCTGGGGGAACTTTAAAACATCCCTCTGAGCTGGTTTTCATTCCTTCACTGATAAAATCAGAATATTGGGAGGAGACTTAAGCATCATTGGTTTTTTTTTTAAGCTCCAGGGGTGATTTTAGCGTGTAGCCAGAGTAAAAAAGCCTGGGTCAGGCAAGGTCCTACATATACGACCTCAAGAATGGAAATCAGCTGGTTTAGAGTCTAACCAGATTAACAGAATTGAGTTAATGCCATGAGCAAAAGGTAGCCTGAGGAAGTACTTACAACAGGGCCAGCAAGCAAGTGGATGTGTGTTACAGTGCTCAATAACAAAGACGATATTCAGAGTTTTCTCACTTGCTCCCTTCACGGTCTGACAGCTTCAGGATGACGTGGCACACAATGGACCCTACCTGTGTAGGTGTGATAATACCTTGCTATCAACACAACTAACAGAATAATATTCCTGTGCCAATGATGAGCAGAACTCTCAGCTCCTTTAATTTTAGACATCACAAACATGCACATTCATAAAAATACATAGGAAAGTTGTTGGCTGGGACAGCAAATTCCCATCAAAGACATGATCACTGGTCACACTTGCCTATTGAACTTCACAACTTGATCTTTCAACTGAAAAATCAAGCATCTGTGTATGCAGTCCTGCCACTCCAGAACCATCCTTCCTCTGAAAACCTGTCTTCTGTTGCCTGAACAACAGGAATGAAGGGAGGAGTGGGTCTGGTGTAGCCACCTTTGAAATGTCCCGTGGTTGTTTTCTAGTAAATGAGGCCATCGTACGGCAGGGTCCGCTCTGTACTCATCAGGTCCTGCTTTCAAAACACGTGGCCATTTTTCAGCTTTGTGTACATTTTGTTTTTGATCTTACTTAGGGTCTCAAGCTATTTTTGTTTTTTCTCATGTTCGTTGACTTTCAGATCCATGGCTGCAATCATGTCTTTAATTAAGCAAAGAGCTTTGCATAAGTCTTTATGTTCTTCAGTTCTTTCTGCATGGGAAAAAGAGAGAAAGAACACCATACAATAAGCCACTGAAAGAACACCATCCAATAAGAGCACTGGAAAAGAAAGGGTTTTTTTTTCTTTAGTTTTTAAATATAGTTATATCCAAATAGCAAAAACTCCATGCGAAAAGTGCTGGATTAAATTCAAATACTACATTATCACTCTGCACTTCCCACCCCCCAAAAAGAAACATTAAAATACTTGATTATAAAAGATTTGCATTATTAAACATGTTTTCGGGGACAATAAGATAGCTGAGTTCTATCCCCTGTAGTAGGAAATGTGTCACAGCCAATTCAGGGCTTCCTTACACCTTCCTAGACACAGCAATCCAGTAATTACTGCACCAAGTTTCTAAGAACTCAAGCCAACCATGGCATCTAGTCTCCATCCTCTTATAAACTCAGCCATGGGTAACCTGAGTGAACTTCAGATTTATTTGCCTTCTTGGATCCCTTCTTCCATAAAAAATAACATTCAAAACTGTGTTTTCCAGCCATGTTGGCATACCTATGAACATTATAATTACAATATTTTCTTTGAGGTGGATGTGTGTTACAGTGCTTAATAACAAAGATGACATTCAGAGTTTTCTCACTTGCTGTGAAATAAATTAATCTCTTTTTAAGAGCTCCAAACAGTGCTTAATCATGTCACCAGAGCAAATGATTATCAATTCCAGTAGTTACACTTTCAACCGCTAGCCACATGCTCTCATTTCTGTATCACCTTAAGAAAGTACTCTGGAGGAGTTTCTGAAATAGCCTCCTGAAGATGCACAGAAACGAAGTGAGCTCTTTTCTGTATTTGATGATAAGGTCACCTAAATGATGTTTATGAGGTGACTGGAACTCAAGGGCTAAAGAGAAGATGACAAAAGAAAAACTGGGAGAGAAACCAAAGACTCTCTAGAGGCTAGAACTGAAGAAATATATCTTAGAATGAGCAGTCAGTGGAGAATGGGAATCAACCCTCAAAAGGGTCTAACTATTTCCAGGATCTAAACATCTTCATAGATTTGGGAGTGTCTGATCAGAAAACCTCAAGGAGCAGATCCTGATGCCCATCTGTACAAGGAAGATTTTCTCTCTCGCTGCCTGTCAAAGAACACACCTCACTTCTTGACCTGCACATAGCCCTTCCTCCACGAAAGGTTCTAATTTCTTAAAAGCCTGTTTTACTACTAGAAAAGCTAAGTAGAGAAAATCAGAGTTGAGTTACAAGGTCCAGGAAAGGTCAAGAAGAGGCTCTGTTTTGACAAATTACTTCTTGCAAAGCTTAGTTACCCAAAGAGGACAGCATGGGCCTCCCTGGGAGTCCTGTTAAAAATGCTTGCTTTGGGCTCTGCCCCAGACCTACTCATTCAGAATCTTCACCTAAAACAAGGTTTCCAGGTAAAGGATATGGCTAATATAGTTTGAGAAACACTGCTGTAACAGAGTCATGGAAACTAATGTCCTCAGAAGCTCAGGGAGTGACTGACAATTGGTAAGGTCTGACCTGAGAAGGCTTCCATTTGGTCACCATGCCACTATTCCAGAAGGGCCATAACTTACAGCTTCTAACATACATTAATTTATTCATTCTACCAGAAATTTGGTGTGGGATGATTCTTGGAGTAACACTAGTTGACTACCATGATCTGACAGATTTTAGTTCTCATACTACTATAGTAAACTTAAGAGAGAATATATAAACTAAATAGCCTTAATTTTGCTTTCATTCCTTTACTGAGAGAACAAAATTTATGAGGCTTTTCTTTTTGTATTATTTTTATATTTTTTGTACATTAAATTATAGAAAGTAATAACAATGAGACATAAGAAACAAACACTATAATTTTTGCCTGGACTTAGTTCTAAATGTGACTGATAAAATGCAAAGAATAAATTATTTATGTCTGCTCACCTAGACCTCTTCCAAAAAGAAAAGTTGAGTTTTGTAGAGTGGGCATTTAAGATCTCATTACCATTTCGATTGTTTCTAAGTCAATTGGTAATAATAATAAAGGCAATAACAACAGGTTCCCTTTATTGAGCACTTTGCTTTTGCCAGGTTCTTTCTGCTGGGCACTTTCCAAGACAATCTCACTTAGTACTCACAAAAATTCCATATGGCTAAGATGATCATTCTCAGAGCACATTGCAGAACCTATAACAGAATGGTTTCAACTTGGTGCCAGACTCAGGCTGGTCAAGCAGTGGAATGCTGCAGGGCCCAGTGCAGTGAAACCCCCAGGGTGGGACCCAGGATTGGGATATAAGCATGATCCAAACACTCAGCTTATAACTATCCATTTCTCTACACTCCCCTGGTGTCCTTATTTCTTCCTAACCAGCCAGCCTCCAGGCATGTCCATTAAATGTATATTTTTGCTTCCCCCATCCTTTTGTCTTGCTCACCCTTGCAAAACTCAGACCCAGTAGGCTCTTCTGTACTTCACCAAGCTGAAAGAGAAACAGAGACATGGCCTGCATTCAGTGTAGCCCCAGCTCAGTCCACAACACTCCATTACCCCATGACCACAACACTCCATTACTCCATTTCCATCACCCCAGAAATGGAGCCATATACACTCATTCTCTGGTCTGTACTGTCAGAGATTCTTGGCTGGGCCAAGTAGTAGTCAGGTCCCTTAACTCTCCTCTATGCTCCTCTGTGCACTTCAATATCAAATCCAGACTGAGAAGATCTCCAAATCTGATCAGGCTCCTCAGCCTCTGCCATGCCCAGGTAACATCTCTGATCACCTAGGTCTATCTTGATAGAATCTTTGGTTGGTTGACCCATAATAATATCTCTATCTCCACTTAATTCATTTTCTATCCACTGTTCCCCAACCTGCTTTTTGACTCTCTATCCATTTGTTTTTGCTGTATGCACAGATTAGCCTAATCTCTTTTTCCCATGTGTAGTGGTATTACATTATAGTGGACCCTATACCTAGTGCATCAACTGATCAGGAGTAAAGTCTTTTGTGCCATGTTTTAAAATGTGTTGTGGAATTGTTTCTTTACTTAACATCACAGTCTTTCCTACACATTCCCCCATATTCTGGACTTTCAACATCCTCTTTAGCCTAACTTCTTCACTGATGGTGTCCTCTCACTCTATCTTGAGCTACCCTGGTAGCTGTATCTTTTCCTTCAGAATACAAATACTGTGAGGCTCCTCGTCTAAAAGTCATGGCACCCCACTTGCACCTTATTCCTGTACTTTTCTATCAGAAAAGTGTCTGGATATGGTTACCTACATGAATTTATCTTCTCATAGCCCTCCCTTGATGTTGGCTTTGTTCAAACTGCAGTCTCTGGGCCTGTATTTTCTGGGACAATGGTCCCCTTCTCCCATCTGCACCCGCTTAGCTCATGGTTACTTTGGGCTAACCCCTACTCACTGGCTCTTCTCTCTCTAATCCATGTACCTTTCTTGTCTCCAATTCTAAGCATAGGTGAAAAAAGGCTACCACCCAGTTCATTCTGCAGAGATTCCTTAGATCCCTGCTTCACACCACCACTCACACCACTTCTTTCCAGTGAAATTCCCTCTAAGCTCTTGAATTGATACCCAGCAGGCCTCTTTAGGTTAATGTATGCCCAACAAAACTCTTCATTGTCTCCTCCCTACCTCTGCCTCTTCTTTAACAATCTCTCAACTACAAGTTCGGGGTAGTTTATGAAGGGCTGACTAAACTTTGAAGCCCTACATGGGTGTCTGTGATACAAATTCAGACTACCTCACAGTAGAGGGTTGTGTTTGAGTCTGGCCAATAATTAAATGTACATCGCTAACTTTTTTGTTGCTGTGACAAGACAGGTAGAGTTTATTTAGGCTCCTGTGTCAGATATGTTCAGTTCATGGACAACTAATACCATAGCTCTGGCCTGAGCTGAGGTACAATGTAATGGAGGAAGGATGTGGTGGGGAAAAGTAGCTCCAGACAAGGTAATCAGAAGGAGAGAGGGTGAGGAAGAGAGAGAAATAATTTTATTTCACCAGGGACACAATACAAACCCCAAAGGAATGCTCTAAGGGTAATACTTTTTCCAACCACATCTACTTGCCTACAGTTTCCATGCAGATAATTCATGTAGTGAATTAATTCAGTGTTTAACTCTCATTATATAGTCATTTCACTGGTAAGCATTCTTGCATCATCTCATACATGAGCTTTTGGGGGAAACGTCATATCTAAAGTACAACAAAAATAATAAAATAGAAAAATTAAAAAAATACATTGTAATAAATTTTAGGTGATTGTTCTCTCTCTCTCTCTCTCTCTCTCTCTCTCTTTCATTCTCTCTCTCACTATCATATTATATTTTACTCACTATTCTCATTACTCTTGTGTTACTTAATCCTTGGAAATTGAAACCATGAATGGGGGGAGAGGTTTGGATACTACTGTATCAAGAGAGACAGAGACACAGAGAGAATACAGAAAGGGACAAATGACAATCATAATGGTAGCAAATAAAAGTGTTCAAAAGCCTAGTGACAACTGTAGTTAAATGATCTTAAAACAATGGATAGCCTCTCAGGGTGAAAATGAGCATCAGTTGTTTGTATTATTTATATGATGCCCCACAAGCAGTCGAATGTAAAGAGAATCAAAAGGAGACAGAAGCAAGGTGCAGAGGCAAAGTGGCAGAATAGGAGGATGGCAGAATGGCAGAAAGGCAGAAAGCCCTTGCCCAAGCTGTCAGCCTTATTCATATCAATAGGTTATATTAGGCCACAGGCATTGGTAGTACATTATTGTGCATTCTGTCATTAGGCAGGTTACAGAGTTAGCGATATCATGAAGCTTATTCCTCAGTTACATACTATACTTGCAATGTTCAATGTTAGGAGCTTTGTGTAGCTCTCAAGAAAGTCCATTGTTTAAAGTTACTGTTATGTGGACAGCTTCAGACACAGCATAGCATGGTGAAACACTGTGGTTGTCTAACAAGAGAGTTTTTTTTTTATTTCCAGGATCTGAGTGCCTGAGGTCAAGGTCAAGGCATATAAGACTCTAGCACAGAGCCTCCTCATGAAGGCAATTGCCACAACAGCTAGGCATTGCACATGCATTTGTTATCTTACTAGTTCATGGGAGAAACTACAAAACATTCCAAATGTGGAAAACAGGGTGCCCCCAGGAGTTTGCTTACCAGAGGAGCACTGTCTTGTACATTTCCACAATTAGATCATTACAGTCTAATTAGAGATGAGTTTTCATATGGAAAGTTCTATGCATAGAGACCAAAACTCATGAAACTGTGTAATAGACTGAAACATCTGTGGGAAGCTGGGAGGGGCTTTCTTCCAGCCAGATGTCTCCTCCTGGGGTGGAGGCAGTACCTGTGGCCTGCCTTATTTCTCCTAGACCTTGCAGGACCTGCAAGGGGGTCAAGGACTTCTCTCAGGCCACAGTGAACTTATTCAGCCCCAGGTTGTACTAAAATTTGTACAAGCTCAATAAAATGGCCATTTCTGGAAACATCTGGAAGCTGTACACCTAAGAGCTTGAAACTAAGTCATACCTTAAAGAGGGGAAATGCCATATAAGTGATTAGCCTGTTACATAGACAAAACCATTGATATTGTGACTATACTTTTCATTTCTAATTTCCTCTCTCTTTTTCTGATTGGAGTGAGCTAAAGAGAGTTTTTTAAAACTTGCTCACTGATAAGTGGAAAAAAAAGAATTTCTAATTAAAATCCAGAGTACAACATGGAGGAACCTTTGTGAATGTTGCGCGTGCATGTGTGTGTGTGTGTGTGTGTGTGTGTGCATGTTTCACTTGTAGAAGGAATCATCACCATCTCACCATTGCTACTTGAATTTGAACAGTAATCTGTGCTCCTAAATTTGAACTAAGATTCAGAAAAGATACAAAATGAGAACATACCTTTGTTAGATGAGAAGAAGTGTGGTACTGTGTCTGTCTTTACAATATGTAATGTTCCAGATGAAACTATCCATAATGCAACTGATAACTTTTCATCTTCAAGGAATGCTCTTCATCTAAAGTTGTTACAGCTATGCTGAAATTGCTGTAAATAGGTGTGCAATAGTGAATGCTTACAGATTGATTTCAGGTACTTGAATGATCACATTTCTTTCAGTAGTCATGTGGAAAATTTGTGAAATATATTCTGAAATAGTTCATTGGAGTAACATTGTATTTCTAGATATGAGAAACAGGGGATGTAGGAAGTTTACACTTTGAAGAAATAAAAGCACTGAGAATAAAGATATCTTTATATAGAAATTATTACTAATGCAGATTTTCCCTCAATAAAAGCATGTATAAAGACTTAGGTGGAAAAGGAATCCAATTTTATGTAATATATTACACTTAAAGTTATGTTCCTCAAACTTGAATTGCAAAGTGTGAAACAACAAGATAAAAAAGTACCATTAACTCATTTTTATTATGCAACTTACTATATTCTTAAACAAAAAAATACTATATATACATATGGAGATCAATTTTATAAAATTCCATTTCTCAATGTATAGCTGTTATACTAATTATGTTTTTTTCTCTTTTTAATTTCATATTGCATTTCTCTTACAAACTTTAAAACTATAGTTCATTAATGCCTGTACAAGTATCAATTCTAATATAAGAATGGAAATTAATTGAAGATAATAAGGCTATTACCTATAGAACACACAACTTGTCAAACTTAACTTTCAACATCTATACAGACTTGCCTTTATTATTTTGTTGCTTAGCTTATTATTAGAGACAATATCAAATTAGAGACAAAATTAAATTATACATTTGGTAAAAACAAGGCTTTCTTTTACTGTGATGCCCTTTTCAGCTCAATAACATTGACTTTAACAATTTTCACAGGTATAACAAGTAACTTTTGACAATTTTCTTGGCCAAATAAAAATCTTTATTAAGAAAGAAAAAGAGTACCATGAATAATGAAATGAACTAATTTTATTAGCATAGCAAGAATTTTATGAATAAATGAGAAATAGTTTTACTAAAAAGGCCCTAATTATTTTGCTTCATTTTTATTATTTGTGATATTTAATAAAATATTTAAAAATCTATTCAATAATCTCAAGGTTTAAATGACAGCCACATAACAATTCCCAGAAAGACAAAGCCTTTCTTCATTTAGGTGAACTTTTATCATAAAATATCCACATCAAGTCAATGTATTCTTTGGGATATATATGTATATAGATAGATAAATAGATATATACACAAAGACACACTTACACACACCCATATCTTCTATGACAATGCAGAATTCCCACTATTACCCCTATTGCACTGATCTTACAAACAGATTGGAATTAGCAGCATTAAATGAATCAAAATAGTCCTAATAGAACCTTTTTTTATGCACCAGTTCCAAGTACATCTGGCTAAAGAAAAAGCATGGTGAGTGTCTGATCTGAGCGTTTAATCTTGTTTTGATTTTCCAAATTCCTCTATGGGAGTTTGTTTGGAGATAATGGCTGTTGCTTTCAGTAGTTTATTCTGGTTGTATTTCATGTTTCTACTTTGTGTGTTTGTATGTGTGTATGTCCATGTGTGTGCAAATACACTTGGAAATAGAATTGACCAGTGCACAGTTGTAAGTACTGAAAGCCAAAATAGTTTTCAAATTCAGTTCTATAGCAATTTGTTTAGAAATTTCTGTAATTGAACAAGTCACAAATTCATATTAATGGAAGTAACAGAATTGATAGAAAAGAAAAATTCCACAGTTCCCACTGTATTTAGTGACTTCTTTTATTTGCATATCCTTTTATTACTGCCCTGCTTATATCTCTTTTTCTGTGTATTTAGTTATAATGTGAACACAATCTTCTTCCTACTTTTTCACTTAATATTAAAGCATTTGCCTGGCTATCCCACTCTGTCTATACCCAAAGACTTAAAATCAACATACTCTATTAGATCACCCACATCAATGTTTACAGCAGCTCAATTCACAGTAGCTAAATTATGCAACCAAACTAGGTGCCTTTCAGTTGATGAATGGATAAACAAATAGGTATATACACACAATGTAATATTACTCAGCATTGAAAGAGAATAAAATTATGGCATTTGCAGGTAAATGGATGAAGTTGGAGAATATCATGCTAAGAAAAGTAAGTCAATCCCAAAAAACAAAAGGCTGAATGTTCTCTATGATAAGTGGATGATGATCTGATCCATAATGGGGAGGGGGGCATGAGAAAAATGGAGGAACTTCAATTGGGTAAAGGGGAGGAAATATTGGGAAGAGGCATTGGGGTAGGCAGGAAAGATAGTAGAATGAGATGGATATCATTACTCTAGGTAAATGTATGACTGAACACATCATGTACAACCAGAGAAATGAAAAGTTGTGCTGCAATTGTGTACAATGAATCAAAATGCATTCTTCTCTAATATACACCAGAAAAAAAATTGTGTGTGTGTACCAGCTATTGAACTCTGGATACTCAACCTCTGAGCCATATCCTCATCCTTATTTTGTATTTTTTTAGAGGCAGGGTCACACTGAGTTGCTTTACACCTTACTTTTGCTGAGGCTCTCTTTGAATTTGTGATACTCCTGCTTCATCCCTTTAAACTGCTAGGATTATAGGTATGCACCATACACACGCAAAAAATTTGGTTTCTTCTAATTATTTTCTGCAACAAGTGCAAATATGCCAAGATAATTTTAGATATCTTAAAAATAGTATACTAAAGAAGGTGTGAAAATTTTTCCCCATCATATGCCATCACAGAGAAATGGGGCTTTTACAAAAATTCATTTCCCTTAGTTTTTTTAAAAAAATCTTATATTAAGAATATTTTGTAAGCAGAAGTAATAAAAAACTGAGTGAAAATATGGCTTTTTGGAGCTGAGGTTGTGGCTCAGAGGTAGAATGCTCACCTAGCGTGTTTGGGGCCTTGGGTTCAAAACTCAGCACCATGTAATAATAAATAAGTAAAATAAAGGTATTGTGTCCAACTGCAACTAAAAAATAAATAATTTTAAAAGATATAGCTTTAAATATAAGTGTATATTTCTGTGGCTCAAATTCAGGATTGAATGAAAATTACAGAAATATTTTGTTTTTTTTCTGAGGATAAATACCAAAAAATTAAGAAACACTTTGTTACAATTAAGGATCTCTCCAATGATTAGGAGAGATACCAGATGGAAATAAATATTTTTGTACTTACAAATTGGAGTCAAGCATTGAAAGAGAGAAAGAAATAGAAATAGAATGCAAGAGAGCCCTGTGTCTACTCTTTTATTGGGTTCAAGGAATCATCCAAACAGGTGTCCTCTGGGGAGTTTTAATTAGTGGGATTAAAGCAGGCAGCCAGGAGTTCCAGGTGATCACACTGTGACTGAGTGATGGTCACTGTGGCAGATTTGCACTGTCTGTGTAGGCTGTGGGGCTCAGTGGAGAGCTTCAAATAGTTGTATCTTTCTGTCCCATGGAGAGATGTTCACCAAGAAGTGGTTGTGAGTCAGATATCTAGATAGACCCCTTTGAGGATTTAGGATGATTAGGAGGTTTAGAAACTATGTCAAGGGTGAATGAGCCCTGATTCTGACACAAAACAATTAAACATATTTAAAATAGATGTAGAGACAACAAACAAATAAAAAAAAATAAATGACCCAGACTCAGTGGCCCATGCCTATAATACCACTACTCAGGAGGCTGAGGTAGGACTATCACAAGTTCAATGGCAGCCTGGGCCATTTAGTGGAAACCTGTAGCAAAATAGAAATTAAAATTGGGGAAATTTGGGGATGTAGCTCAGTAGTAAAGCATTTGCCTGGCATACAAGTAACCCTGAGTTCACTCCACAGTACTGAATATATATATATATATATATATATATATATATATATATATATATATATATATATATATATATATATATATATATATATGTGTGTGTGTGTGTGTGTATAAATTCACTACAAACTTTAATTAGCACTGCAATTTTTAAAAGTTCAGTGAAGAATGTGGAAAATAACATGAAACTTTTATTTTTAAACCTTTTTTGTGGTAATTACTAGAAGTCACAAAATTTATAAAATACATTTTTTAGCAAGCAGAAATGGCATGTATAGTAAAAATGAAAGACAAATAACATGAAACTATAAGAAACATGAAAAATTTGTAAATCTCCAAATATCAATTTTAGTTCTTTTCTCTCTCAAGCCTAGTAACTTGACTGACCAGTGAAAGATCATAGAAGTGCTAAAAATCATAAAATTACTCTGTCCTTAGGTGTTCCAAATCCATTGCAAGAAAACATAACTGGCTGTAATTTGTGTAACTACTGATAGAAAACAATTCATCCTTAACCAATTCCACATTTTGACAAAATTTTCACTTTATAACACTGTGCATTTGGCCTTTTCTGCTCATTAGTAATCTTGTATGTACTGGACCTTTCCAGGCTGATCCTTTGAAACCAAATCTCTTGTGTTTATTTGGATGATTCTATTTAAATGTCACCCCCACACACACCATTTACAAAGGTGTCAATAACTGCTGACCTAAAACAGCTTAGATATAACCTTAAATATTAAGCTACTATACAATATGGAAATCTTCACAAAAAGAAAGACTCACATAAATTATGTCACAATTAATTTTAAATCTTCTTAATGAGAAAGGGACATCATTGTTGAGGTTACAATTTGTTATAACTTTTACATTCTTCCAACACTTTAGCCTCATAGCTTTATTTGACCCTAAAAAATAAGTAGCTCTTTTTGGTTTTCCTAGTATGTTTTCTGAAGTTCATCTACAAATTTCTACATCACGGATTGACCCCTGGGTTTTGTGAAAGCCACAGTTGTCTTTAGTAATTGAAAAAAACAACATTAAATTATACATAAAAACAAAAGCAATAAAAAGCCTAAAGTGATTGTCATTTAAAATATATTCTGGATAGATTTACATGTGAAATGATGATCTGAAACAATGTATATAGAAATAAGTGTAACTTAAAGTTTCAAAATCAATGCACATGCCCTAAAGGGGCTCCCCTCCCTATCTTTTTGCCCATTTCACTTAAATGCAGCCAAATGGGGAAAAAGATAGGGAGGGGAGCCCCTTTAGGGCATGTACATTGATTTTAAAAGTTTAAAACCTTCTCCTTCTTCTTCAGGCCCCCTTATTTTCCACATCAACTTCCTTCCCCAATAGGCATACCTTTTTATTCTTACATTCCTTTCTCCCCTTTCCATTTCCTTTCGTTTGCCCTGCTCATGAAAGAAATTGTAAACTTCAAAATGTATTTTACCAGTTCAATGGAACTATATATTTTTATATTCTGCATAAAAGAGTAGTTATATTTTATTATGTCTAAAAATAATTTCTTAAAACATGATTCTGTTTAATGCCTATGTAATGTTAAATATTATTTTCCTTTGATTCAGTGACCTTGAATGGTTACTGAAAGTTTACCCACCCCCTTTGTGTATTGGTGACTTTAGTTCACTCTACACATGGTGGTTTTGTTGTTTTGTTTTTTGTTGTTGTTTTTTAATTTCTATAGGTCAGAACTTAGGCTTTGTGTTCAAACATAAAACCAATCTTTGAAATAGATGATTTTTGTTGAAAATAGACACTTTTAAATGTGCAATTCTTTACTGTGATTTTTAAATAATTTCCTTTGCTAGTATTTTCCCCATCTAGTATTGTGAACTCTGATGTTGGCTGCATTGAGTCAGTATAATTCTCACCCTCTCATGTGAGTTTTCCTAATCAGAGTGAGCGGAGACTGTAGCTCCTAGTGAACACTGGTGCATGGGAGAGATGTCTGTTTGGATTGGGAAGAGGGACAAGGAAAACAGTTGCATTACAAGCAAGTTTTTTTTTAAAGAATGCTTTTACTTTTATTTTTTTTTCAGTTGTAGATGAACCCAATATCTTTATTTTTTAAATTTCTTTTTATGGGGTGCTGAATATTGAACCCAGTGCTTCACACCTGCTGGGAAAGTTCTCTACAACAGAGCCACAACTCCTGTCCCCAAGCAAAATTTTTGAAGAGAATGCCATTTCAACTCTTTTTCAGACTATGGGTTAATATATACAGATATATTATAATCTCCAGAGAAAGTTCTGTGTGTATCATGAGGAAGCATCAATGGTAGGTAGGTGTTCTTCTTGTGAAGCTGGTTGCCTCTGGAGCAGGGGAGAAAGTAGAGAAATACACATGCTTCCAATGCTCTGGGTTTAAAATTACATATAATCCTAAGTGCGGATCTTACTACCTCAATTGGCACAGATGACATCAGAATCAGACACACCCTCAAGTCCACCATGGCATTCAGCTGAATTCCTGCCTTTTAGAGACAGCCTGTGTTTTTCTTCAAAGGGGAGATCTTAAATTAAACTCTGGGTATCCAATTTTTAGGAATCAACAAGGAGTTTATGATTGATAGAGGAGGGGGAGGTCCAGACATGGACACTTCCCTTCCACCTGCTTTGAAAGAGGCAGCTGGAGGGAGTAATTACAACCTGCTCCCAACTTGTCTCATATTTCATCACCTCCCATTTCTCACCAACCCTGACTTCTAGGGGGTGGGGACTACTTGGTACCTCAATAAGCAGGCAAATTATGTAAATATCAGTTCTGTAAGGAACATGTGTACAATTAGCAGGGAATTTCTGTAAAAAAATGGAGAATACTAATGGAGGAAGATATAGAAGGAACAGCTAAGGTTCTGAGATAGCCCCACTGTGAGCTATTTGAGTGGTCTTTTAGTTGGTATGAAACTATGGGGAACTCAGGTCTTTTCTTGGGAATGTCTTTACTTATAAACTGTGTGACCTAGGGCAAGTTGTTTAAACTCTCTGTGCTTTTGTATAATGGGGGAATGACAATTCTGCACAGAATAGTTACTGGGAAGATAAATGAATCCAAGGCCTCTATTCTAAAGACTAGACCCCCAGTATGTGGCCCTTTGGGGAGTGGTTGAACCTTTAGGAGGTGGGACCTAGTGGGAAAAAGTTAGGTACTCCAGACCCTTCTCAGCTCTTTCTTTTTCTTCTTTCAAGGAGGTAAACAGGCCTCTTCTCTCCAAATTACTGCCCTGATATACTTTGCCAACACAGGTCCAGAGTAACAGGGCCAAGTGACCATAGGCTGACCCCACTAACAACTGTGAGTGACAACATACCTTTCCTCTTTGAAGTTGGTTATCACCAAAATTTCATCACAGGAATGTAAAACTAACACATAAAAGCCCTCTGAGAACACTGCTGGAAGAAGAGGCCCAGGCCAGGGGAGCCAAATCAAAATGATGTCACAGAGACCTGGAAAGACATCAGCTTTTGCTGGAAGAGCAGGAAGCACTTCAGGAGGGGGCCTGCTTGAGGGGGTGGCCTCAAAGCTGCAGCCAGGAAGAAAACTAATGGTAAAGGAACAGCCCCTGCAAAAGCCTCACCTGACAGATAACAAAACAAGGCCCAAGGTGCTTAATAAGACCAACTGTGCTGGAATTTTAACCCCACAAAACCACTAAAAATTTACTTTGTCCCCCACCCTATCACTGTTGCTGAAAATCAGATCTAAGACCCTATTCCCTACATTTTTCTCTATGTATACCCCCAATTACTCTACCTTTTCCTAACTGTGCCCTGTGCTAGCAAGCACCACAGGTTCCAACTGTGAAAATCTTCCTATATGCACCATTTCTGCTTTTGGGCACTAGAATCTCCTTGAAATGCTTTGGCAGTTTGTCCATAGTCTGCACATAGCTTCACACTTGCTGTCTACTTCTGGGTCTGGCATTGCTGCCTCCTCTAAGTCTGACTGAGTCAACTTTTATTGGCACCTGATACTGACTTAGCCTCAAATGTAACAGAGGAGTCCAGACTGTACCTAAGGATTTTCATAAAATGCACATAATTGATTTTCACTTTTCTCACAGTGGCTGAGACTTTCAGAAATGCTGTGCATCTGGACAAATATAATTGAAAACACGCCAAGACCTGTATCTGGTTTAAAACAATTGAAAGGCAACATGTAATCTTAAATTAACCTAAAAAAATTTGATATTTCAAATTTAATGTTACATAAAAAATACAATAAGTGCTGGCGAGGATGTGGGGAAAGGGATACACTTGTACATTGCTGGTGGGACTGCAAATTGGTGCGGCCAATATGGAAAGCAGTATGGAGATTCCTGGGAAAGCTAGGAATGGAACCACCATTTGACCCAGCTATCACCCTCCTCAGACTATTCCCTGAGGATTTTAAAAGAGCATACTATAGGGATACTGCCACATTAATGATCATAGCAGCACAATTCACAATAGCTAGACTGTGGAACCAACCTAGATGCCCTTCAATAGATGAATGGATAAAAAAAAATGTGGCATCTATACACAATGGAGTATTATGCAGCACTAAAAAATGACAAAATCATGGAATTTGCAGGGAAATGGATGGCATTAGAGCAGATTATGCTAAGTGAAGCTAGCCAATCCTTAAAAAACAAATGCCAAATGTCTTCTTTGATTTAAGGAGAGCAACTAAGAACTGATCAGGGGGAAAGAGCATGAGGAAAAGATTAACATTAAACTGAGATGAGTGATGGGAGGGAACGGGAGAGAGAAGGGAAATTGCATGGAAACGGAAGGAAACCCTCATCGTTATACAAAATCACATATATGAGGTTGTGAGGGGAAAGGGGAGTGAAGGGAGAGAACTGAACAACAACAGATGAGGTAGAGAGGGAAGATGGGAGGGGAGGGGAGGGGGGATAGTAGGGGATAGGAAAGGCAGCAGAATACAACAGTCACTAATATGGCATTATGTAAACATTGTGAATGTGTAACTGATGTGATTCTGCAATTTGTATTTGGGGTAAAAATGGAAGTACATAACTCACTTGAATCAAATGTATGAAAGATGGAAAAATAAAATAAAAATAAAAATAAAAGAATCATAAAAAAAGAAAGAGGTGAAAGATCTATAAAATAAAAACTACAGAACCCTTAAGAAAGAAATCAAGGAAGACCTTAGAAGATTGAAAGATCTACCTTGCTCTTGGATAGGCAGAATTAATATTATCAAAATGGCCATACTATCAAAAGCACTAGACAGATTTAATGCAATTCCAATCAAAATCCTAATGACATTCCTCATAGAAATAGAAAAAGCAATTATTAAATTTATTTGGAAGAATAAGAGGCCCAGAATAGCTAAAGCAATCCTTAGCAGAAGAGTGAAGCAGATGGCATCACTATACCAGACCTTAAAATATACTGCAGAGCAATAGTATCAAAAACAGCTTGGTATTGGCTCCAAAACACACTGGTAGACCAATGGTACAGAATAAAGAATAAAGGACACAGAGACTAACCCACAAAATTGCAATTATCTTATCTTAGACAAAGTTTCCCAAAACAGGCATTGGAGAAAAGATAGCCTCTTCAACAAATGGTGCTGGGAAACCTGGAAATCCATATGCAACAAGATGAAATTAAATCCCTATTTCTCATCATTTACAAAACTCAAATCAAAGTGGATCAAGGACCTAGGTATTAAACCAGAGACTCTGTGTCTAATAGAATAAAAATTAAGCCCTCATCTTCATCATGTGGGATTTGGCCCAAATTTTCTTTATAAAACTCCTGTAGCACAAGAATTAAAATCAAGAATCAATAAATGGAATGTATTCAAACTAAAAAGGTTCTTCTCAGCAAAAGAAACACTATGTGGGGTGAACAGAGAGCCTACATCCTAAGAGAAAATGTTTACCTCTCACACATCAGATAGAGCATTAATCTCTAGGGTATGTAAAGAACTCAAAAAGCTAAGCACTAGAAAAAACAAATAACCCAATCAACAAATGGGCCAAGGACCTGAATAGATACTTATCAGAAGAGGATATACAATTAATCAACAAATATATGAAAAAATGTTCATCATCTCTAGCAATTATAGAAATGCAAATCAAAACTACTCTTAAGATATCATCTCACTCCAGTCAGAATGGCAGCTATTATGTACACAAACAATAAATATTGGCAAGGATGTGGGGGAAGAGGCACACTCGTACATTGCTGGTGGGTCTGCAAATTGGTACAGCCAACTTGGAAAGCAGTATGAAGATTCCTTGCAAATCTGGGAATGAAGCCACCATTTGACCCAGCTGTCCCTCTCCTTGGTCTCTAACCAAAGAACTTAAAAACAGCATACTACAGGGACACAGAAACATCAATGTTTTCAGCAGCACAATTCACAATAGTGGAGACAATCTAGGTTCACTTCAGTGGATGAATGGATAAAAAAAATGTGGCATATATACACAATGGAATTTTACTCAGCAATAAAAGAGAATGAAATCATGGCATTTGCAGGTAAATGGATGGCATTGGAGAAGACAATGCTAAGTGAAGTTATCCAATCCCAAAAAAACAAATGCAAAATGTTTTCTCTGATATAAGGAGGCTAACTCATAGTGGGGTAGGGAAGGGAAACATGGGAGGAATAGATGAATTCTAGATAAGGAAGAGGAGTGGGAGGGAAAGGAAGGGAGCAGGGGTCTAGCAAGGATGGTGGAATGTGATAGACATCATTATCCAAAGTACATATATGAAGACACAAATTGGTGTCAACATAATTTATATACAACCAGAGATATGAAAAATTTGCTGTATCCGTAGTAAGAATTGTAATGCATTCCTCTGTAATTTGTTTTTTTAAAAAATAAATAAATAAAAATATTAATAACAAAGTAGAATTTATGATGTGATATAAAAAGCATTAATTTAAATTAAAAAAAAACATGAGGGTTACAGTCTATAATGAAGATACAAAGCATAAACTCTATATCTCAAATCAAAATAGTAAGAAGCAAAAAAAAAATGAACAAATAATAGTGGAGGACTTCTACAATTTAACAAGTCTTGTAAAACTTTTAAAGAGGAAAAGGCTTAAAAAGGATACTGAAGATTTAAGACAGTGATTATCAATAAGGGACAGTTATACCTGCCTAACAATGTTTGAAAATAGGGTATTCAGAGTATTGAGGTATTTGGATAGCCAAAATATCTGATAGTCACAATGTCTGTTTAGTGTCTAAGGATAATTTCTGGCACTTAAAAGTAAGAGTCATGAATACCAAGTATACTAAAATACAAGGAAAGTGCCTCAAAAAAGGAATTATCCCAAGCACAATGTAACAAATAACTAGTTGAGCTATATTCATTTCTCTAAATAATTAATAAATTTAAATTTGGCTTAATAGATAAAAATGCTGATACCTACAAATAACAATGTACTTTTAAACTATATAAATGAAATCATAATATACTCTTGCCAATTCATAAAAATGTATCATCTATTAGAGCAGTTGTTTTCTAGGTATAATGTCTTGTGATTTATGGAATAAAGAATAAATTTCTAAGAGGCGGGCAATTCTGAATAACTGCAAAACATGACATTCAACTGCTGATATTTATTTGCCTGGAGTGATACCCACATAAGAGATTTTCTTTTCTTCATTCTAAAAAAGCCCTAGCTAGAAACTTACCATAAGGACCCCCTCTAGGATAGCAAACTAAAAAGTGATAAACAATTAAACAGTTTCCCAATTAAACATACATAATAAATAACACCTAATCTCATTAAGAGACAATTCAAACAGAATTTTATTTTGTGATAATTTTTATTAGAATGTTCTTGTTTTTTGAACCAGGAATGTACTAATTATGATTGCATTTAAAACACAAAACAGGTCATTTGTTTATCTTAATACCTTGTACTACAGGATATTTTTAAAATTTAAATTTGTAGACTATGTTTGTGTTTAAAATTTATATACATACATGTATATAAGTACCTATATAAGGTTCTGCTATTTGTCATAATAAAGATTTCTGGGAATAATGTCATATTGCATTAAAATGTTCTAGAAAAAGTAGAATAAAAATAAAAATTTAACAGAAAGCAATAAATAATTTAAAATTTTAAAAAGTAAAAATAAAGAGGTAAGGCAAAGGATAATGCAAATTTGGCAACCCAGGGATATTGCTTGCCAAAATAAAGAGGAAAACTTTCCAAGAATAAGGAGAACAGGTTCTCCTCAGCAATGGAAGTGGTTTGACAGGATGTGAAGCATGCAGTTCTAGATCTCTGAAAACAGGATGTGGGCCCAGAAAGCCACACTCCTCAGGGTTCTTTGGTCCCAAACTTTGTTCCACGGAACACTTCTCTTCTAACCATATTTAGGACCAGATTAATTCATCACAGCTGTGAATCCAGGTGCTGAAAAGGAGACTTGCTCTGTATGAATGTTTATGAGAAGCAAAGTAAACAAAAGTAAAGTTTCCCACACACACACAGAAATGGGGTACACCAATCCTATAAGGATGCCAGTTTCAGGAATTCTGAAGCCACTCCTGGCAGAATAGTGAGAAAGTAATTCCTGGGCAGAGGACATCAGTTTCTCTCAGGAGATGGCCTTGCCTTGGCTCCAAATTGTATGTGGGTTATGTAGTGCTCATACATGTAAACCTGCAGCCAGTCTGATATCCCAGAAATCCATATTTGTGAGACTTCTTCTGACACATCCTTGAGGCTTGTATATTACCCTCCCATTGCCAGTTTTACAAGGGAGTCTAGTATTTATATCTGGGTATTCAAGGACTAAATGAAGAATCTTTCCCCACCCAACCATTAGTAAAAGCTGGAAAAGCTGAAGTAAAATTTTTTACCACAGAAATAGGTGTCAAACAGGACCCAAATGAGCCAACTGCAGGCAACATGAGGAAATTTCTAGGATAAAGAGGAATAAATAAATTCCTGAAAAGAGAAGAAACATTTCTCCAAGGAAGTGTGTATGGTTAGGCCTTAGGTTTATGTTGGGAAGTGAAGTTTGCATTCAGTGAGCACTGTCCCCAAGACTGGAACCAAACAGACACACATTTCTGAGGGTTCTTATGTCTTTGAGATGTAGTGTGAAGTTATTTATTTATTGGCTTTTTCTTCTTTCAAGGAATGAACTCCATGAAATGAGTTTTCCTCTTAGTACTGCTTTCATAGTGTATCAGATATTTTAATATGTTGTGTCTGTGTTTTCATTTACCTCTAAGAATTTTTTAATCTCCTCCTTGATGTCTTCTGTAACCCATTGTTCATTCAGTAGCATATTGTTCATTCTCCATGTGATGTAGAAATTTTTCTTTCTTATTTTATCATTGATTTCCAATTTCATTCCACTATGATCAGGTGAAATGCATGGTAGTATCTCTACTCCTTTGTATTTGCTAAGAGTTGACCTGTGGAATAATATATGGTCTATTTTCTAGAAGGATCCATGTGCTGCTGAGAAAAAAGTGTATCTGCTTGATGTTGGTTAATATATTCTATATATGTCAATTAAGTCTAAGTTATTAATTGTGTTATTGATCTCTATAGTTTCTTTATTTAACTTTTGTTTAGATTATCTGTACAGTGGTGAGAAAGATGTGTTAAAGTCACCCAAGATTATTGTGTTGTGGTCAATTTGACTCTTGAACTTGAGAAGAGTTTGTTTGATGAACATAACTGCTCCATTGTTTGGGGCATATATATTTATGATTGTTAGTGTTGTTGGTGTATTGTTCTCTTGTCCATCGTTATCCCTTTTGATTAACTTTGGCTTGAAGTCTCCTTTATTTGATATGAGTATGGAGACTCCTGCTTGCTTCCATAGTCCATGTGAGTGGTATGATTTTGCCAGCCTTTCACCTTTAGTCTGTGTATGTCTTTGCTATCAAATGAGTCTCCTGTAGGCAGTATATTGATGGATTTCTTTTTTTTGAAATTCAGTCTGCTAGCTTATGTCTTCTGATTGGTGAGTTTAAGCCATTAACATTCAGGGTTACTATTGAGACATGGTTTTTATTTCCAGCCATATTTGTTTGTTTTTGTTACTTAATTTTACTTGGTTTTCCTCTTTGATTAGTTTTTCTTTTAGTGTACTACCTCCCTCTGCTGATTGTTTTTATTTCCTCTTCATGAAATATTTTGACAAGGATGTTTTTTAGTGCCAGTTTTCTAGCTGTAAATTTTCCTAACTTTTATTTATTGTGGAAGGTTTTTATTTTATCTTCATACCTGAAGCTTAGTTTTGCTGGATACAAGATTATTGGTTGGAACCCATTATCTTTCAGAGTTTCAAATATGTTCTTCCAGGATCTTCTAGGTTTCAGGGTCTGTGTTGAAAATCAGCCATTATCCAAATTGGTTTACCCCTGTATGTAATCTGATTCCTTTCTCTTGTGGCTTTTAAAATTCTCTACTTATTCTATGTTGGGCATTTTCATTATAATATGTCTTGGTGTGGATCTCTTGTGATTTTGCACATTCGGCATCCTGTAGGCTTCTTGGATTTGGATTTCTGTTTCATTCTTCATGTCTGATAATATTTCATTGAACAGATTTCTCATTCCTTTGGTTTCGACCTTTACGCCTTCCTCTATCCCAATAACTCTTAAATTTGGTCTTTTTTATGCTATCTCACATTTCTTGAATGTTCTTCTTGTGGTTTCTTATCATTTTCACTGTTTTGTCTATGTTCTTTTCAACATGATATACTTTGTTCTCGTTTTCTGATGTCCTGTATTCTAAGTGGTCTACTCTGCTGGTGATACTCTCATTTTTGTTTTTAATTTGGTTTATTATTTCTTTCATTTCAAGAATTTATGTTTGGTGTTTTTTTGTTTGTTTTTTTGTTTTGTATAGCCTCTTTCTCCATAGAGGTGATCTTTTGCTTCTTGGATTTGTTTATGTAACCCATTGTCAAAGTGATCTTTCACTGTCTGTGTTTGTTGTCTATGTCTTCTTTGCTACTCCAAATCATCTGAATCATGTATATCCTGAAATGTTTATCTGTCATTTTTTCTGCTATAAATGTTAATTCTTTTTGTTTTTATTTCATTGATTGTCTTGAATTGTTTGCGGTACTTTCTTTCCTTAGCTTTTCATGTGGCTCGCATTTCTTTCCAGCCCTGTGAGACTGGTGTGTGTGTGTGTGTGTGTGTGTGTGTGTGTGTGTGTGTGTGTTTACCCTAGAGATTTGTAATGCTCTTGTATAGTTCCAAGATCCCCTCCTTTGTGGGAAGAACAATGTTAACAGTTCCCAATATCAACAATACATCATCTATGAGCAAATTTTTATTATTAAGACATTTATAGTTAGTATCTATGTCTAAAAATGTTGGATTCAATTATTATTTAAAATACAGTCAGTAGTTTCATAAAAGGTGTACAGTTTCTGGTGGCATATAGAGAACTGGGGTCGGGCATAGGATGGTATGTTAAGGGGGAAAGATGTGAGGATATGGGGTTAATATATCTTAGCAACTTTGGAGGAGAACTCTAATGAAGAGGGTTAGTAGCAGGAGAATAGACAAGAAGTAATTTAGGGTAGACAAGTATGTGGGAGGACAATAGGATGCATGTGTATTTAGAAAATTACACAAAGTAAAAATAGTAAAAATTAGGAGGTTGAAAGAGGAAGAGAGGGAGGTATAAAAATAAAAAGGAAAGAAAGAAAGAGAAAAAAGTGAGAGAATTAAAAAACAAACAAACAAAAAAAAAACCTCTTAGAATTCTGTTTTCTTCTCTTCCAGTAGGTGGAGTTGTCTGTTCCAGTTTGAGTCTCTGCCCTCAGGATGATGGAGTTAGTGTGAGAAGGCTTGAGCTCTCCCTCTCCTGCCTGGAGCCTCCCTAATCTTGGTCTCTCTGAGTTGCTTCTGTTTTTTACCCCCTTCCCTCTCTTGCTTATCAGGTCTCAATTGCAGAATCTCTTGCTCTAAGCCCTGGGTTCACTCCAGGTAAGAAGCGCCCTGGTTGCACTGCGCTCCTTCCTGTTCAACTGAGAGCTGTTTTTGTCAAGGATAGTCACTGCACCAAATTATCACAGCTGGGGGGAGGGGGAGTTGAAAAACAGGTACCTGTTCAGTCACATATCAATACTGATATCCATGCCCACCAAAGGACGTTGTCTATCCTTTGGACAGGCTTTCCAAAATGGAGTCCATTCTTTTTCCATGCTGGGGTGTCTGGTGCAGTGGGGGGAGCTGGAATGTCCCTGTGCTGTGGTCAGAACTCTGTCAGGCTACCTGCGCGGAAGCAGATTGCAGCATGGTGTTCTGCAGCTCTCCAGAGGTGCTGACCCCGTGCCTCTGTTCTGCCACCAAAGAGTCTCAGAAGCGCTTAAACTGGGGGCTCTGGGACCTGTGTTCAGAGTCCCACTGACTCTGTGTTCTGCATGTTCTGCACTGGTGGACTCTGCAAAAATCCACTGTATGGGATCCTGTCACAAGCTCCGAGATGCTGTATTTTGTCAAGGTGAGTCCCTATGGAGAAGCCCTCTAACTGCTTTTTGGGATTCATGCACAGAGCAGCCATAAATGGTATCTCCTGTACTCTGCCATCTTGGATCCCATCAGGAGATAAGATCTTACTGGAAATTTTATTGTGTGTCTATAGTAGAGTATGAATTGTAACTTCTTTTTTCTTTGGGCTAAATATTGACTTTTGAGAGGAAAGAACTAATGAGATTAAATTATTATTTCAGATGAGGTTTCTGGATATTTTTTAAAATATTTATTTTTTAGTTGTAGTTGTCAATAACTTTATTTTTTAATTTATTTTTTATGTGGTGCTGAGGACCAAACCCAGGGCCTTGCATGCACTAGGAGAGCACTCTACTGCTGAGCCACAACCACAGCCCCAAGTCTCTGGATTTTAATGATAGGTCTCTAGTCCATAGACTTTTTGAAACATGAATTTTTTAGTATATTAACTATTTAATCTCTGTGCACTTAACTCTTCAATAAATTATCATAAACAAAGGAAGTACAAAGTAAAACTGAAATGAATTAACTTTTTTTTAATATTCATTTTTTTAGTTTTAGTTGGACACAATACTATTATTTCACTTATTTATTTTCTTTATGTGGTGCTGAAGATAAAACCCAGGGTCTCGCATGTGCAAGGTGAGCGCTCTACCGCTGAGCCACAACCCCACCCTCTGAATTAACTTTGTAAATGTTCATAATTTGTGGTCAGATTAGATCAATGTAAAATGTGCTGACAAGAAACAGTGGGAGAAAAAGATTTTTTTTCTGGTACTGGAAATTGAACCCAAGGGCTCTCTACCACTGAGCTATGTCAGCTGTCTTTTTTATTTTGTATTTTGAAACAGGGTCTAGCTAACTTGCCCAGGTTAACCTCAACCTGGAAATCCTTCTTCCCCAAGTCCCAGAGTAGCTTGGATTATAGACATATGCCACCATGCCAGCCTGAAGATAAATTTTTCTTTCTATTGTTTCTTTGTTTTCTTGTGCTTCATAGCATTGATCTAAGTCTCTTTATAGGAATAGTATTAAGGTTCTTATTAATGTTAATATTATGAGAATTAGAATACCTAAAAAGTTAAAACCTGATAATGATTTTAAGTGCATATAAAATGTGATAGTAGTAAGTTTTATTTAATTTTTTATTAATATATGACAGCAGAAAGCATTACAATTCATTTTACACATATAGAGCACAAATTTTTTATATCTCTGGTTGTACTCAAAGTATATTCAATTTGTGTCTTTATTCATGGACTTTAGCTAATGATGTCCATCTAATTGCACCATCATTTCTAAACCCATGCCCCCTTCCACCCCTTTGTCCTATCTAGATTACATCTATTCCTCCCGTGCTCCCCCTCCCTAACCCACTATGAATCAGCCTTCCTATATCAGAGAAAACATTCAGCATTTGTTTTTGGGGGATTAGCTAACTTCACTTAGCATTATTTTCTCTAACTTCATCCATTTACCTGCAAAGAATAGCACTGCCTACTGTCAACTTTGTGACTCTTTCAGATTGTCAGAGTGAAAGAAAGCCAGTGTCAAATCATTAAACAAATGAGTCAATTATTTTATTGCTAAGATAAAATAGAGAAAGAAAATGTGATATTTTGAGCCTAGACCACAATTTCTTTCCTCATTCTCTTCCTCCACACTTTGACACTTGACTAAGATTAAAGCAAAATTGCAAAGTTAATTAGTTGGGGAAGTTAGCAGAATTATTTATAGCCATTGCTCAGCAAGTACAAAGAGAGCCATTTCTGATCATCTTCCAATGTCCCATAGAACTTTCATGGGTTTATGGGTTTCCAATGCTTGTTAGTGGAAAGATGTTCACACTGCCTTCTTTGTCAAACAGGCTTGCTTGGTTTTTGAGGCACAGGATTGACTCATGCCTTTGTAAATAGGTCCACCTAATCACTCTCTACCATGCTACTTTTACTTCACAGCACTATAAAGTCTCTGAAATAATCAGATGCTATCAATATTTAACTATAAATGATATATGTAGGACAATGTGATAATAGATATTATGACATTTAGTTTGCATTATTTGAAATGCTTCTAGCTGTCTTCTTACCTTTGTGAGAATTACCTGTGTAAATCTTACCTCAGGTAGAACCTTTATAAAAACACTTTCATGCATTTTCTTCTGAAAATTTGTGCTTCATGTTTAGGTACTAGTAGATTGAAAGGGCACACTGAAGAAAAATGCTAGATCTGCTCTTTTCCTTAACTTGAATGAAGGAAATACAGAATATCATAGAATTGAAGTCTTTGGCTGTTTTAGGTGAGAGTTTATAATATTAGGAGGATGGACATTAGAAGAAAGCTTGCTATTGAATCATTTTTCTTATGGATTTCCTGGGGTTTTGTGCTCTAACCTGCTATCTGAAACTGATAGTGCTAAACTATATTTTACTTCATTTTTTAAAATAATAATTCTTGTAGGAGGAAATGACTATATTTTATCAAAATTCACTATGCTGTCAAAACAAATAAGCTGTCAGCAAATATCATTGACAAGAACAATGAGCCCATTTATAACAAGCTGTTGGTGAACTTGCTGTGATGACATTACTATGATCCCACGGGACTTCTGATATCTGGGAACAGCAGGAAAATCAGAGAAATCCAAATGCAGTTTGGAATCCTTTTAACATTGTTCACAAGTCTTGTTGTTTTATCACAATATTTAGAAGAAATTTTCAGAATCATTAAAATTTAGTGAAGGCTGCATATCATCATGTAATGAGATGTCTTATATTGGCCTATGTTAACCTTTGATTTATTCACACAAAGGTGGCCATTCACTGGGGACAACATTTATACACTCCAGCTTCACGAAGAGGCTCATTAAATCTCTCTACCCTCTTTATGTGGAATCTGTAAATGACACAAGCCAGCAGTAGCTTAGGGACAGCCCATGACTCTCATGTTACACATGCAAAAGCTTGAATTCACCCCATGTCTAATATTAAGTTGGTGGCAGAGAACTGAGCCCTCACCTGGGGATCAGAGCCATAATGCAAATATCAATGCTGTAGTCTTTCTCCAAGACATTTTCCCAAAGCATAATTACACTTGCATTTCATACACAGAGCCTCCCTTTATTTGGGCACGTTAGGCTATCCTGTATAAATGTAAGAACAATGGAGTATGGAATCCCACACAAACCCAAATACTTATATGAGCATAAATTTCACCATGGCCTGATTTGGACCTCACCCAACCTCACATCTTTAAGGAGTAGCATCTTGGACTTTGTGCAGCCTATTTGTTGTATCTCTGTATTCTGTACAGTAGAATGTTTAGCCACAGAACCTCAAGCATAACATTGAGACTCAAAGTTACAAGTTGAGAGTTAATAGCATGCAGTTATTTTAGATCCTCTTGCTTTAAAAATATTCAAGACCTTCTCAAATTGCAGAGGACATTGACTTTCTGGGTCTTAATAAAGAGGAGGTATAACCATAGAAAATAATAAATGTTTTGCAGGCTTTGTACTTGAAAAAAATGAACAACCTTTCTTATTGTCTGAGAAATACGAGTATTTTGATATTTTAGATTGTTTTATACCTCAGTTTGCCTAGAACACCATCACCTGTGTCCAACTTCTGTAGAAATAAATCGTAGTTGTGAAGCAGATTTTCCAGAAGAGGGAGCCAAACACTCAAAAGATACAAAAAGAGCTTTTAATTAATGAAACTTAGTGAAAAGAACAGGAATGTCCCTGGTGAAGCTTGGAGCTCTCCTGGGATGTGCTCGCCCCTTGTTAGCAGGCAGAGCACCGTATCTGTCTTTCTGGAAGGTTTTCTTGTGGTGTAAGCAGATACAGTCCTCAGACAATGCTGGCTAGTGTGCTGACCTCCAAAGAAAGAATGCAGAGCTCTTGAAAGGAAACCTACCAGCAACCAAATAAGTACAAATGTGCTGGGAGCCATCAGCCAAGTAGGTATGACAAATTCCTTGCCAGCTTACGCCCATGCTGTCTAGTGGAAGGACTTCTGAAAGGTGACCTTGCTCAAGGACCAGGGCAGGATCCGTGTTTAGGGTGTTCCCCCTTTAGAATAGGGCGGTTTAGCATAATAGGAGATTAGGGTGTTCCCCCTTTAGAATAGGGCAGTTTAGCATAATAGGAGATTAGGGTGTTCCCCCTTTAGAATAGGGCATATCCTGCTGCTGAGTTCCTCTTGAGTGCTTAGGGTCAGACAGTATATTTTGGGAGACAGAAGCCCATGCGGAGTGGATTTGGGCAGAGAACGTGGATTCCCCCAGAATGTGTTTGTAGACTGCCGGTGTGAGTTCAGGAATAAAGAATTGCTGTTTGAATCTACAAGCTGTGTGGAGACTCGTGATTTGTGCCCAGCCAGAGACTGTGGCATTTGGTGGCTCGTACGCGGAACATCTGAAAAGGGGTAAGTGAAATTGCTCGCCCCTGAGGGAGAGCGAAAGAATGGGTGAGCATTTCAAAAAACCATGTGTTCTTGTTCTAATTTATTTTGTTTTTATTTCAAGTTGCCTGTTCCTAGAACTTTCTCAGGCAAACTGGGGAAAATGGTTGACTCAAAGTTTGAAGTTGTTCACCTCCGAGGAAGAGAAATTGTTAGAGAAAGGAGGCAACCCAGTAAGACCAAGAACAATAAGGGCATATGTTGATACAATACAAAAATGTAGCCCATGGCTTTTTAAAGACCAGTTATTAAATATATCAATGGGACCATCATGGTATCCTGTAGAAGGATTTTTCTTCAACAAGAAAGAGATGGCTAATTCTGTTTACTACGCTTGTCTAAGATCTTGGTTTTTACAGACATCTGATTAATTTACAAAGCTAAAGTGTTAAAATATCAACCACTAAATATAAAATCAAGTACTCTTTACTTATTAAGTTCCATAAGGTAATATGTTTAAACATTATGTGTGTTTTCATAAATTGGTGAATGGAAAAAAGTTTAATATTGCTTTGGTCTGTGTCTTTGCTAAAACAAGGTTACTAAGTGTTAAGATTCTATCAGGTGTAATTTATATACAAAGAGTATAAGAAGTTTCAGTTGGGTTTTAATTATAGAATTATAGTACCATAAAAACAAAACATGAAAGTATTTCATCTATTAAAGTGGAGTAATTTGTCTAGATCAGAAATTTTATAAGGGTTATTTCAGAATGTGAATTTATAAAAAGGGTTAATGGATAGAAAAGAGATTAAGATTAAAGATGTAAAAATATATTTTAATATGAAAGGTTAAAAAATGTTTCTAGATGAGATAATCTCTGTGTGGTAAAGTAAAAAGTTGTAAAATGCCATTTTAAAAGATTTTGAGGAAACTAAACTTACTTTAAAAGCTTGAGAAAGGGAAAAAAAGTATTTGTACATGGCAGATTGAGACAAAGCTTCTTAATGGAGTAAAAAAGGCCTTTGGTTGAAGGGCAGCCATGTAAACTAACATTAAGTGATTTAAACAGAATCTAAGCCTCGTTTAAAAAAGTGAAGCTGTAGGTGGTGAAAAAGTACATTTAAAAGTACAGTAGAGATGATAATTGGAAGGCTTTAAAAGGTTAATTTGAAGGTGGTTAAGATGCCTTCATGACGGAGGAAAGATTGCGTCATTCCAAGCCTAGTTAACCTTAAAAATTGGAAAGGGGTATATATCCCCCAAAGATAAACTTAAAATAACCCTTTTTTACTCTAAAATTTTTAAATTTGGATTCATCAGGACTTAGTGCTGCAGAAAGACATATGTATCCAAAAAATGTACATAAGACTAAAGTACTTTGGAAAGATATTCTAACAGGACAATGGAAAGATCCTGACCCAGTGATTTTTCTGGAGTCGGGGTTCTGTTTGTTTTTCCACAGGAGAACAGCAGCCGATTTGGATTCCAGAAAGACTAACTAAAATGATTTCTACAGATCGAAAAGAAGATGATTTGACTCAAATCCATAACAGCT
Source organism: Callospermophilus lateralis (assembly GCF_048772815.1). Classification (NCBI taxonomy): domain Eukaryota; kingdom Metazoa; phylum Chordata; class Mammalia; order Rodentia; family Sciuridae; genus Callospermophilus; species Callospermophilus lateralis. The sequence goes on from NW_027510161.1 coordinate 191,543, forward strand.
GATATCCAGAACTCCAGCTTGGCCATTCTTACATCTGCGACTGTGATTAACCAGGATGCTTTTCTCAATATCTATTTTATTATTGCATTTTTCCACATCATAAGGTTCTATTTTTATTTTTTGAGCTCATACAAACCTAGGTTAATGTTTTTTTGATCAGTTTTATTTTTTGACTATAGAGTTTTTAAACATTGCAATGGAGATTTCACCTAGGTAAGCTACAAGGCCTTTATTATTATCTTATGTGTTATATGTTTGTTTGCACATTTGTGTTTTGTGTTGTATGTCTGTGTGTGCGTATTTCATATATGAGGAGCGCTCATGAGAAAATGGATCCGAATTTTTTTTTTATTCACGTGATTTAAATGGCTTAATTTAAATTAGGTAAACAGCTGTTAAGGATTGTTTTTAAAGGTGGTTAACAGATCTGCTTGTTTACTAATTTAAATCAGGTAAACAGCTGTTAAGGATTGTTTTTTAAGGAGGTTAACAGATCTGTTTGTTTACTTTCACCTTTCCTTTTCATTATATTTAATAATTCTTTTCAGGTCAATGTCTTTTTAGCATCATTGCCAGAATTCCTATCTTCATCCCAATGAATATAACTCAACAAGTATGCTCAATCAAGGAGTCAACTTACTTTGGGAGGAAACGGACTTTGGGAAGAGACGGACAGATTAATAGATTCCTCCCCTTTGAACTGCTTACAGAACTTGCCTGGACTATGTAACTACGTTTAGTGCAGCAAATTGTGGTAATGCTGGCATATCTTTGCTGATGGTGTCACCAGTGATCTTTGCTGATGGTGTCACCAATGATGCAATTTTTCCAAAGGAACTGTCAATTGGCTTGGTGTCGTGGCATTTCTGTATCCTCCTCCCTTCTGCTAGTGATGGTCTAAAATTTGGGGGCCAATGGCTATATGCTGGACCGGTAGTCAGTGACGGGTATGATCCAATTGCAGTGGTATCAACCTAAGACAGGAGGCTGACGCCTAAAGGTCAGTTGCCTAAAGGTCAGTTTTCCGATGACGGGTAAGAACCATATGTTGAATTGGACAACCTACCAGGCACGGTCCTTAAGCCACATTAACCTCACTCCCCCACTGGCACCAAGGCCAAATTTGGGGGCCAACAGAGGTGAGGCAAAGAACCTCACCCCCCCACTGGTGCATAGACCTATCCACAAGTATGGCTGTATGCTGGACCGGTAGTCAGTGACGGGTATGATCCAGTTGCAGTGGTATCAACCTAAGACAGGAAGCTGACGCCTAAAGGTCAGTTTTCCAATGACGGGTAAGAGCCATATGTTGAACTGGACAACCTACCAGGCACGGTCCTTAAGCCACATTACTTGTTGTTTAATTAATCAGAAGGGGGGAGATGCTGAGAGCCATCAGCCAAGTAGGTATGACAAATTCCTTGCCAGCTTACGCCCATGCTGTCTAGTGGAAGGACTTCTGAAAGGTGACCTTGCTCAAGGACCAGCGCAGGATCCGTGTTTAGGGTGTTCCCCCTTTAGAATAGGGCGGTTTAGCATAATAGGAGATTAGGGTGTTCCCCCTTTAGAATAGGGCAGTTTAGCATAATAGGAGATTAGGGTGTTCCCCCTTTAGAATAGGGCGTATCCTGCTGCTGAGTTCCTCTTGAGTGCTTAGGGTCAGACAGTATATTTTGGGAGACAGAAGCCCATGCGGAGTGGATTTGGGCAGAGAACGTGGATTCCCCCAGAATGTGTTTGTAGACTGCCGGTGTGAGTTCGGGAATAAAGAATTGCTGTTTGAATCTACAAGCTGTGTGGAGACTCGTGATTTGTGCCCAGCCAGAGACTGCGGCACAAATGCAGGTGAATTTTACTTTAAAATCTCACTAGATGCATTCTTACACCACTTCTGTGTAGGCTTTCTATAAGGGACATTGCATTATTCACTAGACCTATTACAACTTTAGAGAAATTTTATATTAATTTCTAGTTGAATTTGGATTAACAGCAACTAATAAAATTTGAATTATGCATTTATTTCTCCCCTTGTATTCTCTAGCAAGGAATATGTGCCCACATAAATCAAAATTTAAAAATTTGGATTACAAAAAAGTGATACACCAAAATATAAATTAGTTATGTGATTATTGGATATAATAATCACATAACTAATTTATATTTTGGTGTATCACTTTTGTATAATCCAAATTTTAACACAGTTATTCTTATAAATTTATCAACTTTCTACTATTTGTAGACAGAGTGTACACTTACATGAAAATTCAAGAGCAATAAATATAGTACAATATTAAACATTCTCAATTGACCTATGGAGATACATTCTGTGATCTCATTACTCTGATTTCTAAACACTCACATGTATAGAACATACCTCAATCAGACCACTTAGAACATTTAGCTACATACATTTGGTACTAAATACCTCATGCTTGTTCTATATATTCATTTTAAAAATAGTGACTATCAGGTATTCTGTGGTATGACTATGCCACATTTACTTAATCAATTCACTCTTAATGCAAAGACATCATCACAGGCTGGAGGAAACACAGGCTAGCAAAAGAATGGACAGTTACCATGTGTGTGCAATAAAAGAAATTTTATCTACATTACCTTCAGGTCAAATTCAGCATATACAGCACTTTGGGGATTGTAGTAGTCATATTTCTGCCAGTATAACAAATACCTGAGATAATCAACTATAAAGAGAAAGAGTTTATGTACATTCAATCTTTGGGAGGTGACAGTTTATGATCAGGTGAATCCTTTGGTTTAGGCCTTGGGTGGAAGTGCAGCTTATTATGACTCAAGTGCATGGTGGAGAAAACTTCTCATCTCATCATTGGACAGAGAAAGAGAAAGAGATCCCACAATTCCCTTCTAAGGCACAATCCCAGTAATCCAAAGACCTCCCATGAGGCCCCACCTTTTGAAATTTCTACCATCTCCCAATAACACCAAACTAGACACTAAGCTTTTAATACATGAACCTTTGGGGAGCAGTCAATATCCAAACCATAACAGGAATGATGCAATGAATTAAGAAGACAGGCAGCCATAGGGAGGCCTAGGGAAAGCAGCAGGGTAGAGCCAACACAGACTGTGCTGGAAACAGTGGAGGGAGGGAGGAGAAGGAGAACAAAGAATCTCAAGAGCTGAGTAAACACCCATGAAGGTTTCAGTCACTTCACTGCTCAGGTAAAAATTCTCTTTGATAGCTTAGCCATTGTAAAATTGTATTACACATCTTAAGGTTTTTGTGACCACCCCTTTGAAAATCCCAGATAATTATTCTGAAAGATGGAAATTAGTTCCTAGAGTTCTCTCTATCTTGTTAAAGAGGAAAAATAAAAGAAGGCAGAAAGGAAGGAAAGAAAAGAAAAAATAGAGGATATTTATTTTTAACAGATCAATAAATTTATTTTATTGACTTGTTTTAGATGAGAGACAGCTAGAGTACATTTTAATTAGAAAAGAAATCTCATAAATAAGAATTACCCACAGTTATTTAGTGTGTTCTTTGTAGCAGACATTAACCTGTATTCTTTAATCTTCATAAAAAGTCTAAGGAAAGAATTATTATTAACCTGTTTACTCAGCTCCTAAACCTTTATCCTGAGAAATGTGTGCCATACCCCAAGGGGCCCTACAGCCCCCTTGCAGTGCTGCCTGCAACTCTGCATTTTCAATTTTTAAGACATTGCAAATATTTTGAAGAATCAAAATGCATATTTTGTTGGTTTCTATTGATACCACACTAAAGTGCCCTGATACTCTAGAGAAGAAGCCTGTCAGTAACATATTCCTATTCCACACAAATCCACAGTTCTTGGCATGGTATATGTGCATTGTCTAAACTGAAACCCAACTTGTGTCAGCAGTTTACATTCTCCATATTTAATAGTAAAGATAAGGGATTATTGCCAAAGACACATATATCTCCATTCTTTTTTCTTTCTGTGCTATAGAATGTCTTTACATTTGCACATCTCTGAGTGTTTCCTGTATGGTTGCTACTCTATATCAAGCAACCAAAAATCTGGGATCCCTACATTAAAGTATGTTTCTTGTATTCATTTCATTCTGGGATTAGTCAAGTGAACAAGCAATTTAGTACTCCTGGTATCTCCTTTCCAAGAGGCAAGGGGTCACTTAGGCATCTGAATTATTCCTATGAACATAGTATCTTACTTTCTGACTACAATGTTAAACTGTCAGCCATTGAAAACTATCAATGTTAGGACTGGGAGTGTAGCTCAGTGTTAGAGTATTTGCCTAGCATTAGTGCGATCCCTTGTGTTTAAATGCCAGCCATTAAAAAAAAAGTCTACCACTCCACCACTTCAGACTGGGCTTGAGCGCAAATGCATTGCTCTTGTGCCCTATACCCCAAGCCACACAGGATCTCTCTAATATGGAAAGCGTTCAAAGCATGTGATGTTTATTCCATACTTACCACCCTTTTTGCAGTGTATTTGTGTTCTGATGTATGTTTTTCAATTTGATGGTGTAGAAGAATGGATAGACCTTTAGTGACTTGTACCTGGAAGAACTAGGTAACAAATTTTGTACAAATGCCTGTAAGAGACTGGGGTTGGAGGCATGGCATGATTCCAGGGAATCTTAAGAGTTTGTATTACTCATTGCCCACGGGAACCATTCTTTAACATCAGCACTGAGTTGTAGTAAGCTCAATTCACCCAAGGAGACATTCCTATGTGCTAAAAGTGGTTTGCTGTGTATATTTTGTTCCTTACTAGGCATAGACTCAGATATAGGGACAGAAATTTTTTCTAGCAAAATAGTGGTAGAAAAATGGCCATTTCCTGTGTTGTTTGGGTCTAGAAAATCACCTGTCTTGTTACTGTAATAAGGGAATGAACAAGCCACCTCCTCAGTGAGGGGCAGCAGCTGGGGTGGGTTAAATGCAATTCACAGAAAAAGGCAGTGTCAGAACAACCTTTCTTCTTCCTGGTAGTGCTTCCATGAGCTGGAGAATGAGTGAACGGTCACCCATCTTCATGGTTAAGAGTATTCTTCTTAGCATCACAATAGCAAGGATTTATTTCTTACGGTTTTCTTCAGAAAATTGAACTGGTAATCCTGATATTAGTTCTTAGAGATTTTTAAATAATTCTCAGATAATTATAGCAGTAACAGCAGTTGTCTGATGCACTGTTGTTCTCTGCTGCATGCTTGCAATTCTCAGACAATGATATAGATTTAATTTGGGGGCTGTTTTAGATTTGTCTATGCTCTGAGGTTGGTGTTGACATATGTACTGACAGATAAATGTGGATGATGCTGCAAAGATGCAGATTATCATGGACACTGTGTGCTAGAACCCTGCTGGGTCACAATGGAGCTGGGGTCAGGGGTGGGGTTGAGGGGAGTCATCCAAGGAGCTCCAGAGTGACATGGGCATGGTTTTCTGATCAATAATTGTAGAGCTCTCAGTAAGTTAATATTTTTTTCTGGCATCTCTGCCAAAAGTCAAGTTTTATAATTTTGCAATTTTTTCCTGTATATTTTTAATAAAGTTGCTCAGGAATTAGCTGTTCCCTAAATACATCCCTAACTTTAAGAAGTTTGAATTTAGGTAGAAGTTATTGACTCCTTGTCTTGCTAAGTTTAAGTTGAGAACCTGTGTAAATGCTAACTTCTGGCTTTCTCTTGTCTTTTTTTTTTTTTTTTTTTTTTTTGGTACCAGGGATTGAACTCAGGGGCACTCTACCACTGAGCCACATCCCAGCCTTATTTTTTGTAGTTTATTTAGAGACAGAGTCTCACTGAGTTGCTTAGTGTCTCACAGTTGCTGAGGCTGGATTTGAATTTGCAATCCTCCTGCCTCAGCCTCCCTAGCTGCTGGGATTATAGGCATGCACCTGCGTGCCCAGCTTCTTTTGTCTTCTTAACCTGTGGGAGTTAGTTTCCAATGGCAAAGTGTTTTGCTTTGCTGTATTTTATGATTCTGTGATGGTGTTTTGTTTTGTCTTGTTCTGTTAGTAAATTTCAGATATTTTTCCTAATGTTTATTTTATTTTATTTTATTTTTTTTAAAGAGAGAGTGAGAGAGGGAGAGAGAGAGAAAGAATTTTAATATTTTTTTTTTTTTAGTTTTCGGTGGACACAACATCTTTGTTTGTATGTAGTGCTGAGGATCGAACCCGGGCCGCACGCATGCCAGGCGAGTGTGCTACCACTTGAGCCACATCCCCAGTCCCCTAATGTTTATTTAATAACCAAACACATATTGTTTTGTGTAGTAAATAAATTTTGTTCCAAATTGAAGTTACATGAAATGGTCAATACATTTTTATTTACAAAGTAGGATTTAGTAAACTTCTATTAGGGAAACATAGCATGCGTCTTCTGTTCTTTAAATTGCTTGCAGCTACCACAAACAGCCTCAAATCTTGACCTTTGAACAGTGTAGTAGTTCCTTTTTTGGAACTCTCTCCCTCTTGTACATCTGACATACTCCTGCTCATCCTTCCCTGCTCAGCACAGACACTGCCTTCTCAACTCAGCAGCCCAAGGTCCTTCCAGTCCTACTTTCCCTCACACTCCCCACATGTCAGGCTGCCCTGATCACTTTGACTCAGGCTTGGTCATATGTCTCTCTGAGAGAATGCAGCTTCTGAGGTCAAGGATTCTATTCTTTTCTTCCTCTGCAGAGTCCAGGTTTTGTGCATAATAGAGAACAATTGAATATACACATGCTTTTTAATGAGTGGGCTGTATTTAGTTATTTCAAGTTATTTTCTAGAGATTTTTTGATGGTCAGAGAAATCTTTCTGCTTGGCTAAGTTCACACCTGCTTTCTTCAATCACCAGGATGTGATGTTTGATGTTCCACATTCTTCTCAACCTATCCCTCAAAACTCTCCCTCATCTTATTTACCATGTCATTTCTCATATACCTTGAATGCCAATGTGCCATTTTTCTCACTGTTGAATGAGAAAAATCACATTTTTATTTTCCTCCAGATCTTTATATATCCTTTTTACCATCATGGGTGGTCAATCCTCTTCCATCATGCCAAACTAATTTTTTTTAAACTTTTATTTATTTATTTTTTACATGAGCTTTATTATCATTATTATTCTAATTTTATTATAATTCTTAATACACCTTTATACCACAAGGTGTATATATCATATCTTGGTATATAAGATATGTTGACAGCAAATTCACATCTTCATACGTGTATTTTGTATAATGTTGAGGGTATCCTTCCACCATCCATGCAATACCTTTTCTCCCTCCGTTTCCCTCCCACCCAACTTCCCTATGTAGTGGTAACCTTCCTCCCATGCTCTTTTTCCCTACCCCATTTTGAGTCACCCCACTTATATCAGAGAAGACATTTGGCACTTTTTTTGGGGGGTGGGGATTGGCTAACTTCACTTAGCATAATCTGCTCTAATGCCATCCATTTCCCTGCAAATGCCATGATCTTATTATTTTTAGTGCTGAGTAATATTCTATTGTGTATAAATGTCACATTTTTTTGATCCATTCATCCACTGAAGGCCATCTAGGTTGACTCCACAGTTTAGCTATTGTGAATTGTGCTGCTATAAACACTGATGGGGCGGTGTCCCTATAGTATGCTGTTTTTAGGTCCTTTGGGTATAGTCCGAGAAGGGGAATAGCTGGGTCAAATGGTGGTTCCATTACCAGCTTTCCAAGAAATCTCCATACTGTTTTCCAAATTGGCTGCACCAATTTGCAGTCCCACCAGCATTGTACAAGTGTACCTTTTTCCCCACATCCTCACCAGCACTTATTGTTGTTTGACTTCATGATGGCTGCCATTCTTACTGGAGTGAGGTGGTATCTTAGAGTAGTTTTAATTTGCATTTCTCTTACTGCTAGAGAGGATGAGCATTTTTTTTGTATATTTGTTGATTGATTTTATATCCTCTTCAAGAAGTCTCTGTTCGGGTCCTTGGTCCCGAAACAAAAACAAAACAAACAAAAAACCCCACAAATAATCCAATTAATAAATTAATAAAATAAATTAATAAAATAAATTAATAATAAATTAATAAAATATTAATTGGATTATTTGTGGGGTTTTTTGTTTGTTTTGTTTTTGTTTTTGTTTCGGTGCTTATCTTGTTGAGCTCTTTATATACCCTAGAGATTAGAGCTCTATCTTATGTGTGAGGGGTAAAAATTTGTTCTCAGGTTGTAGGCTCCCTATTCACCTCAAATATTATTTCTTTTGCTTAAAAAAACTTTTTAGTTTAAATTCATCCCATTTGTTGACTCTTGGTTTTAATTTTTGTGATATAGTCATCTTATTAAGGAAGGTGGGGCCTAGCCCAATGTGATGGAGATATTAGGGCCTACTTTTTCTTCTATTAAATGCAGAGTCTCTGGTTTAATTCCTAGATCCTTGGTCCATTTTGAGTTAACTTTTGTGCATGGTGAGAGATAGGGATTCAATTTTATTTTGTTGCATATGGATTTCCAGTTTTCCCAGCACCATTTGTTGAAGATGCTATCCTTTCTACAGTGCATGCTTTTGGTATCTTTGTCTAATATAAGGTAGTTGTAATTTTGTGGGTTAGTCTCTGTGTCCTCTATTCTGTACCATTGGTCTACCAGCCTGTTTTGGTGCCAGTACCATACTACTATTGCTCTGTAGTATAGTTTCATGTCTGGTATAGTGATACCACGTGTTTCACTCTTCCTGCTTAGAATTGCTTTACCTATTCTGGGTCTCCTATTTTTCCAGATGAATTTCATGATTGCTTTTTCTTTTGCTATGAGGAATGCCATTGGGATTTTGATTGGAATTGCATTGAACCTGTATAGTGCTTTTGATAATATGGTCATTTTAATAATATTAATTCTGCCTATCCATGAGCAAGGTAGATTTTTTCATCTTCTAAGGACTTCTTCTATTTCTCTCTTTAGGATTCTATAGTTTTTATTGTATAGCTCTTTCACCTCTTTTGTTAAGTTGATTCCCAAGTTGCTTTTTTTTTTGAGGATATTGTGATATTGTGAATGGCATAGTTTTCTCATTTCCTCTTCAGAGGATTTGTCACTGATATATAGAAATGCCTTTGATTTATGGGTGTTGATTTTATATCCTGCCACTTTGCTGAGTTTATTTACTAGTTCTAGAATTTTCTTGGTGGAGTTTTTTGGGTCTTCTAGGTATAGAATCATATAATCAGCAAATAGTGCTAGTTTAAGTTCTTCTTTTCCTATAGTTATTCCTTTAATTTCTTTCATCTGTCTAATTGCTCTGGCTAGTGTTTCAAGAACTATGTTGAATACAAGTGGTGAGAGAGAACATCCTTGTCTTGTTCCAGATTTTAGAAGAAATGACTTGAGTTTTACTCTGTTTAGAATGATGCTGGCCTGAAGCTGAATGTAGAGAGCTTTTACAATGTTTAGGTAAGTTCCTATTATCCCTAGTTTTTCTAGTGTTTTGAACATAAAGGGCTGCTGTATTTTGTCAAATGCTTTTTCTATGTCTATTGAGATAATCATATGGTTCTTATCTTTATTGATGTGATGAATTACATTTATTGATTTCCATATGTTGAATCAACCTTACATCCCTGAGATGAACCCCACTTGATCATGGTGCACGGTCATTTTGATATATTTTTGTTTCCAATTTGTCAGAATTTTATTGAGGATTTTTGCATCTATATTCATTCGAGATATTGGTCTGAAGTTTTCTTTCTTTGAGGTGTCTTTATCTGTTTTTGGAATCAGGGTGATATTGGCCTTGAAGAATGAATTTGGAAGTACTCCCTCTTTTTCTATTTCCTGAAATAGATTGAAGAGTATTGGTATTAGTTCTTCTTTAAAGGTCTTGTAAAACTCAGCTGTATATCCGTGAAGCCCTTGGCTTTTCTTGGTTGGTAATCTTTTGATGGCTTCTTGTATTTCCTCACTTGCTATTGGTCTGTTTAATTTGTGTATAACTTCCTGACTCAATCTGGGCAGATCATATGACTTCAGAAATTTATTGATGCCTTCACTATCTTCTATTTTATTAGAGTATAAGTTTTCAAAATAATTTCTAATTTTCTTCTGTATTTCTGTAGTGTCTGTTATGATATTGCCTTTTTCATCCCATGTGCTAGTAATTTGGGTTCTTTCTCTTCTTCTCTTTATTAGCATGGCTAAGAGTCTGTCAATCTTATTTATATTTTCAAAGAATCAATTTTTAGTTTTGTCAATTTTTTTCAATATCATTGGTTTCAGCTCTGATTTTAATTATTTCTTGCCCTCTACTGCTTTTGGTGGTGATTTGTTTTTCTTTTTCTAGGGCTTTAAGGTGTAGTGTGAGGTCATTTATTTGTTGGCTTTTCTTCTTTTAAGGAGTGAACTCCATGCAATGAATTTTCCTCTTTGTATTGCTTTCATAGTATCCCAGAGATTTCGATATATTGTGTCTGTGTTTTTATTTACCTTTAAGAATTTTTAATTTTCCTCCTTGATGTCTTCTGTAACCCATTGTTCATCCATGTTCATAGCAGCACAATTCACAATAGCAAGACTGTGGAACCAACCTAGATGCCCTTCAATAGATGAATGGATAAAAAAAAATGTGGCATTTATACACAATGGAGTATTACTCTGCATTAAAAAATGACAAAATCATAGAATTTGGAGGGAAATGGATGGCATTAGAGCAGATTATGCTAAGTGAAGCTAGCCAATCCCTTAAAAACAAATGCCAAATGTCTTCTTTGATATAAGGAGAGTAACTAAGAACAGAGTAGGGACAAAGAGCATGAGAAGAAGATTAACATTAAACAGGGATGAGAGGTGGGAGGGAAAGGGAGAGAGAAGGGAAATTGCATGGAAATGGAAGGAGACCCTCAGGGGTATACAAAATTACATACAAGAGGAAGTGAGGGGAAAGGGGGAAAATTATAAGGGGGAGAAATGAATTACAGTAGAGGGGGTAGAGAGAGAAGAGGGGAGGGGAGGGGGGAGGGGGGAATAGTAGAGGATAGGAAAGGCAGCAGAATACAACAGACACCAGAATGGCAATATGTAAATCAATGGTTGTGCAACTGATGTGATTCTGCAATCTGTATACGGGGTAAAAATGGGAGTTCATATCCCACTTGAATCAAAGTGTGAAATATGATATATCAAGAACTATGTAATGTTTTGAACAACCAACAATAAAAATTAACTTAAAAAAAGAAACATTTAAAACTGAAGTCTTAGGTTTGTGTTTATTAATATAAATGAGTGGACGGCATTTACATTAATAGATGGATACCATCTGTATCCTCTTCCTAAAAGATTCAGTGTTTTCTTATTTCTAAAGTGGTGGCTTCAAACTAAAATATTTGCCTTTATGTCTGTCTGTGTAACAAAAGTCAGTGTAATTTGTTCACAAAAAATGTTATCTGCTTATTTATATATCTTTATTTATAATTTCACAAGGCAGTAAATGCATTTTTCATGGTAACCCATGATGGCATTAAAAGTGTTCTTTTTTACCTGCTAAATACACATTGTGAAGCATTATCTGCATGTTGACATTTGATTATATGGACTTCAAAGATTTCTGTGAAGTTCTTTCCCTTGAAGATGACCAGATGTTGTAGGAAATTGGATTGACGGAGATTAAGAGTGTTATTTCCCTGGCTAGCATCACCACCCTCTCTCCCTCCTCCTTCCCTTTCCACACTCACACTGCCCCTGCCACAGTGGTCCCGGTATTCTTTGTGGAGCTGGAAATTCACTTTGTGCTGACCCAGATAATTTTGAAATTGATGCTTCTGATTCTAGCCAAAAAAGGTTTAACCATGTTTGGGAAGCTGAGCGGAGGGTGGGTAGGGTCTGGGGCTTTATTTATATTTCCCCAAAATAGAGATTTGATTATGTGTTCTCCTCACAAACTGCTTGCCTTCTTCTACAGGTTATACCCACAGTACTTTAAGTATGTGAAATGGCTTTTCCAGCCATCCTGTGCATAATGCATATTGCTATTTTGCCTTGTTGTTTTTCAGCCGTATGGGGGAACATGCAACCACTTTTTACCACACCTCACACCCTAAAATTCAATAATCTCAAAGATAAATTATGATGCATGTATGACCCCATGGGTCCACCACATGCTCATTGAATCTTATACAGGGACAGAATACTGAATGCCCCTTTGGCAGTTAAAAAAAAAATGCCAGCTCTATCTAAAAAGTTTATCATATTTGTGTGGCTAAAACTCCTGAGTATTCCTCTTGGATACAAATTCGCCTGTCTGAAAGTGCCAGATCTGGGCCAGCTGAAACCCAAAGGTTCCTTAGGTTCCAAACCTCTGTGATTTCCAGGCTCACATGTCTATTGAATGAGGGCAACAAAGCCCTGGTTGCTCATAAACAGCTGACTGCAGAGTCTAGCCAGCTGCTTTTGGTTGACTTAATGTTATTTTTCTTGTTTTGTTTGATCCCACTCCAGAAAGTGGACACTGTATGAGGCATATTTATAAATACTGTATGCACCAGTTTCAAAGCCATGGGGCTCATTTTAAAAGAAAGATTAAAACCGTAAATTATTGCAATGAATTAAGCTGCCAGCTTGTTTTTATTTCTAGCACCCAGAATATCTAAATGGATCCCACTCCAAAAATATAAATATGGAAAAAGTATGGAGACCTGGAATGCCCATATACCATGGGAAAGTTGCATAAAAGAAGCTTTCATGTGGATCCATCTTCAAGATGGCTCAGGACCTCTCTATAAAAGAGAAAATATTTCCCATTCTACACTAGATCAGCCTCTGTCTATTGCAATCATTCAGTTATCTCAGAATTTAGAGATGAGTGCTTTCATGGGCCTGCATAATGCAGGAATGGATTTAACATTCCTACTGCTCATGCCCACAACAAATTTCAAAACATGACCACATTGCTTGGTTTTGTGTATGAGAAGCTCTAATCCCTGAGTTTCAGAATTGATATATTTACTTTTAATTTTGAAAACCAGACTTTAACCAGGGTTAACAGTGCTTTGAGGACTAAAATGAAAGGCAAGTGCAGGTAGAAAGATCATGTATTATAAGATTCTCGACTTAGTTGTGTAGAACAAAAGTAATCCAGGGAAAGGAGGGGGAGTACACTCTAGAGTTACTCACTGCCCTCAGCTAGAGCAATATTGTCCTCCCATGATTAGCCAGGAACAATGGTGGCACACATTAGATCTGTCCTCTCTACCCAGCACCATCTCTCTTCTGATATCCAGGTACCACCTACTGTTCAGGACTCACTATGGCTCTGGATTCCTCCAGGAAGTGTTCCCAGTGCACACCAGGCTGCACCACCTCTCTGTTTTCTGCACAGGAAGTTTCTTACTGTGCAACAGTTTAATCACACAGGCTTGTAGATTGGTTTTCCATTCAGGTTGTGGTTTGTGGAGGCTAATATGGAAATTAACTCACAGCTCTGGAATATATACCAAGTAAGGTACAAAGCCTGAGAAAATTTAGGGGGAAAATTAAGGTAGAATTTTATGAAAAAGAGAGATGATTTGAGGCTGGGAAAATGCAATAAGGGGCATTAAACTGAATTTATCTCAACTGCTCCAGAAATGTTGGCTTATCAACCAAAGAATTCAATTTACAGGTTATTTGAAAGTAAACTTCACTTTTAAAAGCACTTTTTAAGATAAAAATGTACTGAAAATGATTATTAAAATGCAACTAAATACTTCATTGGTTCCATTTTGTGGAATAAAGCACTGTTGTAAAACAAAACCTGGAGTTGAGCAACTAGTTTTCTTTCTGTCCTCTGACACAGAAGCTGTGTGACCTCAGTAGTGTTACTTAACTTTTCTGTCAGTCTCTTTTCTCATCTATAAAATACTAGTTATTTATTATTTTCTCCATAACAATATAATGAGGATGATGTGTTTAAATTGATTAATGTATGCAAACTTCCAAGACAATCTTAATATAAAACTAAACTTTTAGCATTTTATAAGTAAATGGTCTTAGGCTATTAATAGGCATTAGAAAACTTTCAGTTATAAAATATACTGGGATACCTAGATCTGGATTATAATTCATATGGACAATCTTAATATAAAACTAAACTTTTAGCATTTTATAAGTAAATGGTCTTAGGCTATTAATGGGCATTAGAAAACTTTCAGTTATAAAATATACTGGGATACCTAGATCTGGATTATAATTCATATTTCCCAGAGGACATAATAGCCCTAGGATGTGTTCTGTGTTTTTATGAAATGAGGAGTATAAATACAAAATATAATCCATTTTTCAACACTGTAGAAATAGAACTAGAAATGTAAACATAGAGAACTTCATAAAACATTTAATAAAATTATAAAACGTTATAACTTTCCATTATCATTCACTATCTACAAAATTGTAATTAGTGTTTGTTAAAAACTCACAAAAGTGACAAGACTACTTCTATGCCAAATGAAATCAAATTTAATTGTTGGAATTAAATTCACTTTGATGTTATTTGGATCAAGACCATGGTAATAATCAGTTTTGTCCTATGGCCATGTTTTCTGTTTTCAGCAGTTTGGGCTTTTATAAAGGAAGTAAAGGCACCTTTTGATGTTGCAAGAAAAAAATAGAATTTTAATAACTGATTATCTCTATGCCCCTCAAATGTCTCATTGTCTTCATCCATGAAAAGGAATGAATCATTTGACTTAAAGTTGTGATAACTTCGAAGCAGTAGTCAGTTCCTAAGTAGCCAGAATTTGTATGTAAAATTTTCATTTAGTCACTTGCCATGTTGGTTATCACTCCCCTCTTGTGTCCAAATAAATATGGTTTGGAGATTCTCCTGCAATAGGCAGTCAGTCAATATTTGTATGGAAAAGGCAACAAAACCTACAAGTGGAGGAACTGTTGCTTTGTCACATGGTTACCATTGCCACAATTTCTCAAACACATAGAACAGATTACTTGAAAGATTCCTTATCCCCAAATCTGGCATCATACTGATCATACATAAAGGTATTCTGTTTGTGGATAAGCATACAGAATAGCTAAAGAAAGACAATCCAAAAAGAAGGCCAGAAATGTCAATCACTATCTTTTGTCTTCCTCACCATGAAAGCATGACTTTTCATAGGACAAGAAAACCCATACCCATTCCAATCCTATCAGCATCTGCCATACCTGCTGGAGCAAGATGACTCAGATGCATGTCTCTATACTTTGGGGGGATATCATTTGTGAGTATGTCACTCAAAACCAAGTAACATTGCACAGATGCCATGAGTTTCCAACTTCTGATAGGCAAGAGTAGAAAGTCAGTGTTCTCTTATTATTCACATCATTGTATCTTTCTATAAAATGACATCCCCTTTGAGTGTTCAGACCAGCGTATTCTTCCCTTAGTAATCACACTTCCTGTTCAATGTAATTTAATATTTTCCTACTCCCCTGGATATCTCAAAACTAATTATAAATTTCACAGTTTAAAAAACACTACAGAAGAGGAAAAATCATAATCACTTGATTGAATATCTACTATCTTTTCAGTAACTAGGCAATAATCCTTAGACAAGTTGAGTATCAATTTTCTGAAGTGCTTGGAGTTTCAGATTTAAAAAAAAAACTTGGAATATTTACATTCACATAATGAGGTATCTTGGGGATGGAATCAAAGTCAAAATTAAAAATTATTTATGCTCACATACAGTTTAGACACATATCCTGAAGGTAATTTTATACAATGGTTTTAGTGTACTCATATTTGGACTGTGACCTACCACATGAGGTCAAGTATGAAATTTTCCACTTTTTGGCATCATGTCAGTGCTCAAAAAGATATTTTGGAACACTTCAGACTTTATATTTTTGGATTAGGAATGTATATGTCAGCCCATTCATTTTTATAGCATATCTATAATATTTTATTACCAGAACCATTTCTCAGATGATGGCAATGGTACTCAGGAAGCTTTCATTCTTTGTTTAAAGTTTCAAAGAAGAGCTAGGATTTGAATCCAGTTGTGTATGGCCATATGTCTTTGAAATCTCAGCAAGGAATGCAGATCTTCACCTCAGGGAAGTGTTTTCTTGAATTTCATTTGCAGGTGAAACTCTGATTTGTTTTCTGAAATATTCTGTGACTATCACATGATTTCTTCTTCCTTGGATTTTTTATTATACTATGAAAGTGTGCTCCCCCAAAATACAGTTTCACTAAATATTGCCATATGTTATAGCAATGGTCTAATTTCTACCTACTAATGCTGTAAAGAGGCTGCAAGCTGATTACACAAAGAAACCTTGTTTACTTTTTTTATAATATGCTCAGAACCCCTACTCTGATCCACATATATCAAATAATTTGCCAGACCTTGTTGACATTCTAGTGACTAGTTAGATGCAATGGAATAGAGCTATATTCCCAAAGAACATGGAGAAGCATTAGAAGGCTAGAAAACAGGTTTCTTTGAAAGATTCCTTATCCCAAAGGAATAAGCAAAGTCCCTGATTGACATTCCTCTACCTTATAAGTTTTATGTTAAAACATCTACTTACAAACAACTTGCACCATCTTGAATTATACAGAACAGATAAATACTCACAATCCTCTCTGATGATGATCAAAGTATAGCTTATGGAGAGCAGCCTATTGCTGGTGAGAAAATAACAGAACAATAGATATCTGAAGGTCTCATGTCCCCTATGTGTCATCACCAAGTTTTGCTTGTGCTTCTTCCAGAAAACCAATAATGTCTCACTCATGCCTTACTCAATTTAATTCTCACAGAAGATAGTTTGGGCAGTTCATAGCAGTAAAATATAGGCAAATAGAAAAACATCTGAGATTATCATAAAACTCTTATATTTGGTAGGAAGATGAATGTTGGCCTGTGGGTTGCCATTTATACTATAGAAATTCCAGTTCACAATATTGGCAAATCACAACTTTCTTCTGGGCCTTTTCTATCATGCATTCAAGGCAGTCACTTTTAATTATTTATGGTTGTCAAATTGTAGAGGTGGTCTCTGAAGGAAAGTTGGGCTACAAAAGTCACATTGTATGAAGGATCACAATGTCTCCATCACTAAGGGGTGCCTCACTATCAGGGAGCATGTATTAGTGGATAGGGTAAAAAAGATGGTGTCAGGCATGTCCCAATATCTGTTGTTACCTAAAAATTGCCAGTATTATTCTAAGTGCAGGGGACAGAAGAAAGAACAAGACATGATTTTTGCATTAGAGATCACCATCAAAGAAATATCAGAAATATAAGGAGGTCATTTAAATAAGTAATAGAAAGTGCTATGGTAGGGTCTACAGAGATTACAGGGGGGAAAAAGTATAATTGACCTGAATGGATGTGGATGTGGAAAATGAGGAAATTTTTCTCAGATTTGATCCTTTTGTTACTCTTGAATGTCATTAAGGAGAGAAGGAACATTACTCAGGATGAGAAGACAGGGTGCTGAGAAGGGCATTCCAGAATTAAAATATGGACAAAAGCAAAGAGATGGGTTTAAACATAATCATCAGCTTGTTAGTGTTAGCTTATAGCTGCTATGTCCTTAATGTAGAACCAGTCAGTTAGATTTAACCACTGAATTGCAGGTCTGAAGAAAACACTTAAGTTCAAATTATGGTGCATGATAAAAGATTGAGACCAATGAAAAAGTCTAATCATATAAACTGAACCAAGATAAAGCAATGGCTTAAAGGTGTTGTGAAAGATGTAATTCGAAGTGAGCGAAATACAACTCCTATAACTGAGTAGTGAGTAAGCAAGTTTGAAAAGAAATTAGGAGACCAGAATTTCTAACTAGGGTGATGGCTTAACTTTGTCTCAATAGAAGATATTCATTCAGTTTAGTTTGGAACAATTACTTTAAATGGCTAATTCCACAGGTGGAAGGTATTCATTGTGAGAAACAGGGTGGTGTAGACTTAGGAATGACACTCCATTCCTCTGCATCCTTTAAATGAGTCTAGAGAATATGATCTCATTTTCTCATAACATTTTACACTATAAATTTATTACTCTGAATGCTATTGTGAGGGTAGTGTTCGAGACTGGATATGATGGATCATAAGGTCTTTACTTTAGATTTTATAAACTTCAGTCAATATTTTAAATGGTTGTGAATCTCTTAAAAATATATTTACATTATCTTCATCTTCCTAGATAGAAAATCCATAAGATTTGATCTGAAGATCCAAGAAAATCTTACCAGCTTTTTAAAAAAGTTCATGATCCCAAATTGTTTAAAATCTACTGGAGAAGTTACAAGGGGAGTCTTATTTGTTTGCCAGAAGTCACACCAACATTTTTGTAAGAAGGCAAACAGAGCTAAAGTGATGTGAAGTCAAATATATTGGTACTCACTGATGCATCTGTGACCACCCCCCTTTTCTAACCATTAGGCTTTGCTCTAATAGATCAGAACACTGTGGAAACATGGTGGACCCAAACATGACTTTCCTATTTCTAAGGCATCTTGAAGAATTCTCATCAAGATAATATTTGCTATGTATTACCTGAATGTCTCTTTAAAAATGCAGATTAGGCTTCAGGATTCATAGTTCAGTTAAGTATGAATAGGCCCAAGACTGACACTTACAACTTATGACTAATCACCCAAACCCAATACAAATCTCAGACACTTTGTGCTATGGAAACCTGATTGTCCTACTTAGGGCTCTGTTCAAGTTTTGAGAAAAACAAAGAAGCTTCCAGTTGAAATTTGGCTTGGAGAATCTGAGCTGATATCTTCATCATTTTCCTTCCCCAAAAGTCCCATCAGTACAATAGATTTCAAAGATAATCTAGTCCATGTGTAAATAGTAGAACAGGCAAAGAGAATGGATCTCTCCTCAGTCTCCTTCATGTGAGGCGAGGCTCACATGATGCTGGTCCCTTGATTATTTCTGATACCTTTACATTTTCTATGGTATTTCAGGGAATATTTGGAATTCTATTTTAGGAAGGGCTATCCTTCCCCCATATATTAGAGATCCCAGACTCTTTTATGATATATAATCAAGACCAAATTCAGGAAAATAAGTTCTTATTTTCATATCAGAGACTGTAAGGAATTCCTTGATTGAGAAAATGCCTTTGAGAGTCCTTAGAATATCCGATCATGTTCTAATTTTCTGTACCAGTTTCTAAAGCCATGTGAATCTCCAGGTAACATGTGCTAGAGTAGACTTATGAAAGCAAGGACTGCCATCTCTGGGCTGTGGCTGTATATCTCATTAGGTTTGAGAAAAAGTGAGACCTTCTAATGATCTTAGAAATGCCTCCTTGAGATTCATTTAAATTCAATTAAAAGATATTGCCTTTTTACTAGTAGGGGATATATTTACAAAACCTCCATTACAAGCATTTAAGGAAACATGGAAAGTCTCCATGGATGGAACAGAAACTTTCAGAGTTCACTCACCTTTGGTCTTAACTTCTTCCAAATACATTAGAAAACTTGGATATAAGACTACCCTACATATTATTTGTGTGGAGCCATGTAGTTAGCTCTGGACAGCACATTTTGACTAGAATTAATACGTTTCACTCTGAGCCAGAGTGTGTAGTTCTTCATATCAGACAGTTGTAGAATTGCCATGAAAATTATAGAAGTGCTTATTGATATGGAGATTTATTTCAATAAGTTTTTCTCTGTATAGTCTGCAAACCAACAGAAGGTCAGTGTCCTGTGGAGTAATTCAGACATATAACCGACTTCTCGCATGTTGAAAAATAGGACTTGTATTGTGTTTAGGCATTGAAATGTTTGTCTGCAGTATAAGCCTTCTCTGAATAAAAAAATGAAGAGGGGTGATGAAGCATTATTTGCAAAGGGATTTTGGTATTGTATAATAAAAGTAGGAAAATGTTTACAAGGAAGAATAGTATAGGAACATGATAAAAGTTGAAATGTCTAGTTTACACTGGAGACAAAGTGAACAATTAATGTTTAGTCACTAGAATATTATGAGTAGATCAGCCAGAAGACATAGGTTAGAATATAAGAACCAGATTGTGCCTAATCCTGTTGACAACAGGTGATCATTTGGTGTTGATCATTGGTGTTGTGTGGTTAATTTTGGGAAGAAGAAATGATATAGGGAAGAGGCTGGAAAAATTAATAACTTTAAGAAAGTCTAGGTAAAACTATAACAGAGTGAAGATAAAAGCAAGTAGGAAATACAACAATGTGCCAAACAACAATATTTCAGGCAATAACAGACCACAAGTTCACTGGTGGACCCATGAGATTATAATGGGAATGGAAAATTCTTGTTGCCTAGTGCTGCCATAACCTTCATAATCATACTGTGGTAGTGCAACTTGTTTGTGGTGATGCTAGTGTGAACAAGCCTAGCATGCTGCTAGTTGTATAAACCCCTAGCATGTACAATTATATATAGTACATAATACTGATAATAATAATGACTGTCATTGGTTTATATATTCACTCTACTATCCTTTTCATCATTATTTTTGAGTGTGTTCTACTTACAAAAATATAGTTTGCTACAAAACAGTATGTTGTTTTATACTGGCAGCAGTTCATCCTATGTTTGTATAAGTGTACTCTAAGATGTTCCCACAACAATAAAAGCACCTAATGACACATTTCTCAGAACATATCCCTGCCATTAAAGAATGCATGACTGCATATTTGAAGACAAAATATTGAAAAACAAAGCACTTTACTTGACTTGACAACAGACAATTGTTGGTGTGAAGGAGAGAGATGTCTTAAGGAGTGACATTAAAAGCACAGGTCATAATAGAAGGATGTTGTTAACATCATATTTAAACAAGCTTTGTGAGTCAGTCAAAGCACCTTATATCATGTCATTGGGATCTTCTCTGGGTTTCAAGCAAATAACTCACTTGGGAGCACAACCTCTTCCTAAAATGACATTGGTCTCTCTGCAGAAGATGGATTTTATATGTCCTTAAGTCCTCACTTTGCCTCAACCAGTATTTGCAATGTTTACCCATATTACCTTAGGGACAACTACCGTATTGCTCAGATCAATTTATGTGATCCATGTCATTTTGTCAGGTTGATGCATATGCCTGGAGAATGGACACCTGTCTTCTCCATACACTTAGCATGTGCATGGAACAAACACACAAAATACTTCTAATTCACAAGCATTAAGGGAACAAAGAAGAAGGAAATTGTCATAAAATTTGAAAAGAATAAAATATCTTCTAGAGCCAACATGATTGTTTTGTTATGGTTTAGACCATAGATGACACCAAAGTCCCTTGTGCTAAACTTGACAATCAGCCTGTGGTGCTTGCTATTGGAAGGTGATAGAACCTTTAGGAGATGGGGCCTAAAGGAAAGAAGTTAGTCATTAAGGTCATGCCCTTGAAGGAGATATTGGTATCTCGGCCCTTCCATTCTTTCTCTCTCTTTGGTTCCTGGACTCCATGCAGAGAACAGATTTCCTCTGCCCTGTGTTCCTGCCATAATGGACTGTTTGCCTCAAAGCAACAAGGTCAAATGTCATGAACTAGAACCTCTGAAACTGTGAATTAAAATAAACTTTTTCTCATTTTATTTCTTATAAATTGTTTTTCTCATTTTTTGTTGTTGTTATTGTCATAGCAATGGAAAGATGATTAACAAGGGTTTAAAAGAATGTGAGAAATAACAAGAATTAATGGTTAAAATGATAGAATCTGGTGGTAGGCACATTTAATTTAAATTCTCACTCAATCTGCCACTACGCGCCTCTGCAAACCTGAGTTTTCCTCTTAAAAAAAATCATCCACCATATAGTGTTATGATAATTAGATGAAATATTACTGGCAAAGTCTTGAATATTGCTAGCAAAATATTAATCATTGCTAGCAAATTCTTAATCACTCTGCCAGAGTGATTTTTTTAAACGTAAGACGGATCAAATTACTTGGCTGCTTAAAACATTCAATTTACCTGACAATGACTTCTGAGTCCTGATAGGACCAGGCCTCTGTTATCCCTTTCCACACTCACTGAGTCCCAGCTGCTGTGATTTGCTGCTGCCCCTTGACCATACCAAACTCTTTTTCCATCAACATCTCCCCATTTATTCATCTGTCAACTATGATCCATTCCCTAACTTCCTTTGAATTTTTTGCTCAAAAGCCGCCCATTTCCCCTCCATCTTGGTTAAATCAACTGCCTCCAATACACCCAATACCTCTTCTCTCTCTGTCTTTTTCCATGACATTTCTCACCTTGTGACACTCACAACTTGCTTATTTATTTTATTGTATATTTTCCTTAATATACTATAAATACTTTGAGGGCAGAGATATGGGGTCGCATTGTTCATTGTGGTGAAAGAGTGCCTAGCACATTCTAAACTTATGAATGAATGAACTTCCATTATCATTAAAACAGAAAAGTAATGCTCAGAAAAGGATGTGCATTCTACTTTCTAACTAACAGTGCTTAATTGCACTGACCTTCAATCACTCCTCTGTATCCAGTCATCCTCAGCCAGTGTCTCTGATTCACCACACATCTCCTGAGCATGCACATGTGAGAGCAGGAATTGATCCTATAGAATCTAAACAGGTAAGAATAAAACAAACATGCATTCCAGGATGCAAACCTATTTGAAGAAAAATAGCAATTGAAGAGCATAGAACAAATGAGACTGGAGGTAGAAATCAAAAGAAATTCTGATATTTCAGTTTCTTCTGACCTTTTCCACTTAAAGTTTTCTCAACACAAGACTCCATCAAATAATAACAATCATGGATTCTTATAGCGCTCTTTCCATATACCAAGCAATGTTCTAGTATTTTTTTTCCGCTTGGATGAACTCATTTATTCCTGACAATAATCATAAGAATTAGATTATTATCCCCATTTTATATATGAAGAAATAGGTAAGTCAAGCACCTTGTTCTACATAGTTAGTAAATGATGGAATAGAGCTATAGTCCTGCCTGCATAGAACATGGTTTTAAGCACATGGCTCTAGGCATATAATAAAATATTCTTTTAGTATCTGCTATCATCATGGGTGAATGTAACCATTTGAGTTGAAAGTGACATGAAATAAAATGAACAGAAAGAGCTAGAACCAAGACATGGGACAAGCCTTATCTAAGGATCACAGGACTTGCCTTCCTGGAGGTGGCACTAAGTAGCTGTGTGAATGTGGTCTAACACTTCAGCATCACCAGGCTTCAGTTATTTTTTTTATTGTATAAAAGCTCTCCTTTTGAATGCAATGGTTCATATGTTCCTCTATAGAATACAATATATATGATTCTATAATGCCACCAGAGAAGGCCTCTGCTGTTTGGCAGCTAGCAGCATTAATTTGAAAGCAATAGGGAATATGGGTAAAGGATGTAGTCATCCATATTTCACTTTAAACTCAGATCAACCTCTCTGGGGGAATTTAAGTATCGGATATATATGGGAACAAACATGTTCAAGCATAACAGCTTTGGAATTATATCCTATTGGAGAAGTATCAAGAGGCTAGGAACAGCCAGAACAGAGACAATGAGAAAATTAACCCTGCACTGACACCTTGTCCACTGGAGATAACCTATCCTTAGAAAAGTGTTTCAAATGCATCATAGTTTTAATGAGCTCCCACTGAACTCTCTCCTCCCTGCCTTTTCTCAGTTTCCACCAGCTCAGGAACCATTCACTGTTAGAAACAGTAAGACATCAAGCCACTGTGATTTAAAAAAAAAAAAAAAAGAAAGAAAGAAAAGAAATCGTTGATGAATATTTTAAGAATCAAGATAAAGTCAAAGGTAATGAAAGAGGGTCTTATCATTATCCATTTGTTGCCAGCTGGAAATAAATCAGGACTGGGGCCTCTGGTAGGGATGAAGGGAATGTTTGCAGGTGAGCCACCAGCTCAGCGTGTGCTCAGAGTGGCCGTGCTATGAAAAAAGTTGCAAACAGGTTCTGGAAGGAACAGAAATGGGTTAGGTTAATGCCCGTGTCTGAGCTGCTTGTGGGTGAGCCTGGTTAGGGAGTCAGTAGCTGCTGTGAGATGGAGAGGGGAAAGACTCAGCAGGCTGTTGCCAGGGGCAGACATTGGAAAGAAGGGACATGGACTTAGCTCAGTCTAAAAAGTACACAAGCAAACTAAAGCATGTTGCTGAGAGCACATCAGACATTCTCAAGGCTTGGAGGTATATGCCCTTTCAGAAAATTTTCTTTTGATTCAGACTGTAGGTCTAGCCACAAGAGAAAATATTGAAGGGAAAGGAATGCTATGTTTTTCCTGGTCTTTATAAAGGTGTATGGAAGTGTGAGAAATGTAGAAGACTGCAATTGCTGTAATTGCTGTAATCTGCAATTGCTGTAATCAATTAAAGCTATATCATGCATCAATCATTAATATTAAACAGTGATTGAATAATAATAGTGACATTTTAATATAAAAAGACAGTGACTCCCTTTCTCTACCCACCAAATGTGAGAAGAAGGACTAAGAAGAATGAAATGAAAGAACAACACTCAGTACTTTTGTGTTTCCCAAGAGTCACCATGTCCAGTCTTGTTTGGGGAAATCCTGCTATGGTATCTGATCAGGTACATGAGTCCCCTCTTCCAGGACTGGATTTCACCGGCAGTTCGTCTCTTGTGCCACATCACCCTTCGTGAGAGATGGAAGAAGGCTCACAGGAAAAATTTCTTACTCCATTCATTGGACAGCATCATAGAATTGCACTTAGCATTCAATAGGAAGGAGGATTCTTTCTAGGCTAATGGTGAACTTCACAAGCACATCCTGAGTGTTGTTTACCTCTCTATTCCCAGTGCCTTCCCAAAGTGATTAGTCAATAATCAACTATTTGTTAGATAAGTGAATCACAGAACAATCTCCTTGTGCATCAAATTTCTCATTCTTACATAAAAAGTGCAAACATTTTCTTCTATCAGGGTCATGTGTCTGTTCTATTAGACTGGCTATCATGGGTCTTCTTTATCACTGTCCTCCCTCTCCCCATTTCTGACTCGTTTTCCCTGCTAACTGGTCCTCTGCCTTCTACCACCTCAGTTCTGTGAGAGACAGTGCAGGGAAAAGAAGGAAAAAAAAGCATCTTCTAAGCATTCATATATTATTATTATTCGAGCCAAGAGGAGGTTGAATATACAGAGAAAAATAAGGAAGTCATTATTAAGAAAATGAGAAGTTATGTGTGATTTTTTTCTTCCTGTTATTTCTAGATGGTTATCGGCACCTCCATTTTACAGTGGTTTAAGATTATTGTAGTGGAAACCTGGTTACAAAAATACAGATTTGCTTTCCATCCTCACAACATGGACCTCACCATGTGAAGATGCAATTTGTATTTTAAAATACATATTAAATTCCATTCCAGTCCCCAAAGCTATGATCCCAGCTTTTCCCATCTTGCCACATACAGATCCACGCTGCTTGAAGCAAACCTGATGTATGGAAATCAGAATTCTCTTAAACTCCAAGGTGATTCTTTCCTTTATAAGAGTATTCACCAAAACATAAGAAATAGCTACTTCCTCCTCTGCATTTAAATGATAATATGACATACAAAAATTCAGTCCAGAAAGAAAGTTGAAGGAGTTCAACTGTGCTTTAGATTACACTAAGATGACTCACATGTGAACAGCGATTTCTACTTTTCAAAGTATTGTAATCAATCATCATGATCTTATTAAATAAATGATTGCCTTCTCAAAATAAAATAGATGTTAGGGGAAAAAATCAAAGATAAGAACATATACAGGCTGTATTCTCAAGAAGCTTATGTATGTACTAATTATAGAAAGACCTAGATGAATATTTAGAACATAAGGTGACATGTCCCATCATGAAGGCACAGAATAATGCAGAGAAGAAAAGTTATGTGCCAGCAGGAAGAGAAAGTTGGGAGAAAAGACACCCTACTAGATAACATAAAACCACATTGAAATCTCTTTCCTTAGTCCCTCTACACAGAACAAAGGAAAACCCATGCAAGAACAAGATGTTAGAAATGGTAGAAGAAAAAAATCATTTTCTCATTCATCACCTGGTTTCATCATAGCTAACATATCTACAACAAAAGACAGACCAACAGGAGGGAAGCAACAAGTATACTTAATATTAAAGTTCCCTATGACACTGGAGTCATCAGAAATGAATACCAAAAATAAACTAGACAATCTGTATATTTTTAAGCTCGGTTGTAAAGAAGCATGATTGGCAAATAAAAAGGCATGATCCAATGATAGTAAACTGGGTAGAACTTGGCAAGTTTCGCTGTTCAGATTTTTCATTATGTTCCTGGGTGACATTCCTTTCTTGGATGTTTGGGCATGACACCTGTCATGTGAAGTTCTTTCAGAGAGACAGAAGAAGGGTAGTCTAAGAGTGACTTTCCTGTGTATTACAGCATGCTCAGCATAAGGAGTGAGGGGACAATCAAGGTGGCCTTCCTGCTTCTGTTGCCTTTACAATATTCAAGATCTAGTATTTGGGCATAACATTTTCTATACCTCATCATTAGTTTTTCCTCTTACTAAAATCTGAGCACATTATTACTGTGTTATCTGTTCTGAAGCTAGAGTACAGTTTAGGTTCTTATTAACATCACATACAATCCAGGATCTTAAGGTACAAGATATATTTCTTAGATATACCAGAGTCTCACATAGTTGTAGATGATGAAATGGTTTGGATGTAGTTTGTCCTCCAAAAGCTCATGTTTTCGAAGCTTGGTTCCCAGTGTGGCAGACTTTAGGTGGTGAAATTTCAAGAGGTGGGGCCTAGTGGAAGGTAATTATATCAAAGTCTCCACCATCATGAATGGATTAATACTGGTATTACCACCCAGAGTAACTTCATTATATGCCAGTGCCATATTATTTGAACCTTTCTGTCACCAGAATTATAAACCAGATATACCTTGTTACTATAAAAAGCACCTAGACTCAGGAATTTTGCTACAGCAACAAAAACAGACTAAGAAAGATGCTAAACAAAATTTTTGACTTTCTGGATTGATTCTATGTGATCCTCTCAATGGGTACGTGAGTCACTTAAGTTCCATCCTTGGCTTCCCAATGGAGTCATAAAACATGCTCTTTTGTTACCTGGAGTAGCCCCTAGAACAACCCTAGCTAAATCTACTTGCTTAAACATAATTTTAAACAAAGTTCACACATGTAATCAAACCCAAACTAGCATGATAAAGTTGTTAATAGTGAAGAGACTTGAGAGTAGACTTTTCTTGTTTTTTCAACCGCTGTGTGAAATTCTCTATTGCCTTCTGTGTTTTATCTCCCTGGCATTACTTCTCAACATCTGATTTAATTTACAAATTATTTGCTTATTGTCTTTCTCTCCATTAGCATGTAAATATTTTTTTAAAAAACAGGAAGACATTTTTTTTTGATGGGAAAATTTGCAGCTCAGGGATTATGGGATAAATGAAGAAATACCAATCCTTTGAGAGTAGACTTTTCAGAGGTCAAGTAGACATTTAATCTTTGACCTCTGTCACTTCCTGAATGATCAACTTTGGGAAGGTCACTCTACCATCCTTAACTTCAGTTCCTTCAACTCTAAAACAGAGATTATATTTCTTACAGACTTTGTAAGAATGGAATTATATCATTTACATGAATCATTTGGCATAGGGTAGGGTACAAATGAAGTAGTTAGAAAATATTCATATTTTAATTGTTTACTTAAAAATTATATTGTCTGAACTTGATCATTTTGAGAATGCATTAGACCCTCAAGAGCACTCTTTGAGAGAACCTAGAATTGAATAAAAATTGGAATTCTTCAAAGGGGGTGACTGTCCTGATCAGTGATTTCCAATGCTCGTGTAATTAGAATTAGTTGACACTGTCTCTGGTGTGGTCTGGCAGGCCTTTCCCTGCTTCCTCTTCCTCTTCTAGGATCTTATGCCTCCCTGTTTATTCCACCAAAATCATTCATTTATGCTTTGCTCTGCTAGTCTCCATCTCTATCCCTCATACACAGTCCTTTTTACCTATCCTCTAAGACTTTGTCTACTTGTTGTTGTTGTTTTTTTAAAGACTGAATCCAGGATACTCTCTTGTCTTCTGGCTTCCATTTTGGTTTGGCCAGTGGAACACAGTAGCAAGAGATGAAAGAGGGAGAACTCCAGAGCAGGTCCTCCTCTGACTCCCTGCTTGTCATCATGGTCTAGCTGTGGCTGTGTCCATAGACCCTGTCAGGTGGCTCTCTTCCTTGCCCTTCAGTTGGGGGATGGTAATGGCTTATTGCTGTTAGTTGTCCCCAGAAACCTTGGATAATCTTTGTTGATTCCTTTAACCCTGTTTAGTAAATAATTTTCTTAGAATTTCAATTCTGCTGTTTTCTGCTGGGAAGTTGGCTATTGTCTGTTGTTCTCATTTATTCTTTGTATCTGCCTAGCCATTCATTTAGGCATCTGTTCAAATTAAAACATGACAGTCTTATGCTGGGACACTGAGATGCAAATAAGAAAGGTGAATTGAAAGAATTGTAATGGGACCCAGTCAGCCCCCTACTCTGGGGATGATAGAATATCCACAGAGATTGCCAGTTCTCCTGTTTGCGTGAGGTTTTCCTAACCAGTTGTCTTCCTGGATTTGTAAGGTAATATACAGAAAGATTGTAAAGAATGTAGCTGGAGCCCAAACTTAGAGGCAAGATCTGCATATTCTATCCCCTTTTCCTGAAACATGCACACTAAGTCTAATGGAAATCTTCCTGGAAAAGGCACAAACTTTTCGTGAGCCAGCCACTCTGACTCTATAATCCAAAAATATTGTTACATTTTAGGTACTGAAGTTGTCAGATATCCATTAGCAATGATGGGACTAAAACAGAACTTTTCAGTATAGGTGGTGACAATAGTAGCTGGAGTCAGCGGTAATCTGAGGCCACATATATCTACACAAAAGCAAAGGGCATCAAAACCACACACATGGTACTGAACCACAGAATCTGAGATTCAGAGAGAAAAGTCTTATCTAGGGGCACACATCTAGGAACGCATTTAGTTCCTGGCATGATTGTGATAAACCTACTTGTCGTGACTCCGTAACTCTGCCTTTCTAGGACTGATAATTATGAAAGAAGTTACATTTTTAACAAAAATCAGAGTCTTAAGTAGGGCACATAAAATTTCAGGAAATAAACTACATCTGGAGGAAGTCCCAGGGACCCAGGGCTTTGCTGGCTCCTCCAAGTCACACTGTGTGGGTAGTTACTTCCTCCACCCCCGCATGGCCAGGCCTGCTCTGGTCCTGCTGGCTAGGAAAGGCTCAGCTGTGATTTGTACAGTTTCTCCATATCTGAATGCCCTCAGGTAAGGGTGGATTAACTTGCCCTTGGCTTTCTTGGAGGGAGGCATCATCTGTCATGCCATATGTCTTCTTAAAATTTTCTTGGCTTGAACCTTTCCATTTTGTTATCACAAGTAAGATTGCCAGCAGTTCCGACTGTGAGCTATTTGAGTTCTCAGGTGTGTGTTTGAAGAGATGAAGACCTGTGCCAGGAATATAGGTTAATGCCACTGCCAAACACAAATTCTCCTCTATCAGATTCCAGAGAAATTCTGGAAGGGATTGTTAGAATAACTCATGGCAGTCACATGGTACACACTTTTTGTGAAAAGCAATGCTTAGAGAAAGGTGCCTAGTCTGAATTTTTCACATATACGGCAGTTTGTGAGTAGAATCCCATCTTTAACCTGATCAGTCCCTTTTGTAATGGAGGTCATGTAATGGAGGTCATGACCAGAGGCCTACCAGCAGGATGGAGTATTAACCTCCCCAAGTGTTAAGAGTATTATTTGGATACCTCTCCGCTGAGTTCTTTTCCCAAACCTGCCTTTGATCAAACAGAGATGCTTTGTCCAAAATCATACACCCTTCCTAGGGTCAGCTCTCATTTTCTATCAGGAGTGATAATAAAATGTTGAAGGATATGAAGGCCTAGTTCCTTTATCTTTAATTTGGAATAACTCACCAATCCCAAATCTCCATGGAATCGACTAAGGCCTTTGTAACTACTGTGATACCATCCAGCTGCTCCTTCTGCCTGATCCTACATCTTTCCCATCTACAAATGTGCTCTTGAGAACATTCCAATGAACTTCATGTTCCTCCTCTGCCTCAAAATGAAGGAACTTGACTGGTGACACCTATCATTCTAAACTCTGTATTATATCTACAAAAGACTTCCCGTCCATGTTTCAATGGAGTTTTATCACCATCTCTTGATAAGAATCAGCTGAGGGGGGTGATATTTTATGACTTTCTGCTAGCTCCTTCCCCAAGTCACTAGCTGTGCAAATGCTAATGTACCTCAAGTCTCCAGGCAAAAACAACTCCCTTGCAGAACAACCATCTTATCCTTAGCACCACCACCAACACATCCATTTTTATCTCCATTTTTTTTCTCAGGATCTCATAAAATATTGTTCTGTATTGTATTTTATTCATCCACTGCCCCACTCACACTTCTTTAATCATGATAGTAAGAATGAAAGGATGTGTAACTGATTGCTTAGATGTGGTAAGAGAAGTCCTACAAGATTTAGCATGATTTATCTTCATGTGGTATCTGGGAAGTGAAAAGAAGGGTAGGACAGGGATATCTTCATTGCCATTACTGTTCCATTTAGATTGTGAGTAGGGGAAGAAGCTCCAGCTTTCTCTTCTTTGGGCAGGAAAACACACATGGATTTCCAACCCTCAAAGGTTGAGAAAAGGATTAGAGATGCCTGGAATGGAAAAACAAATTAGTAAAGGAATGAATGGAGGGTGAATGAGAGAGCATTCCAGAGTATCTAGCCTAATCCTCCAGTGGATGATATTCCTCTTTAAGGAACAAGAAAATGAGGATGAACTCTCTTTTCCTGAAATAGTATATGGTTTTATATTGTTATTTACAATTAAGATTTCTCATATAAAATCTCCCCATGAAAAATTTCAACTGAAAAAATTATATCCAGGGACCAGCTGCTGACTGTGCCTGGACTTGCCTCTTTGGAGGTTCTGGAGTATACAGCATAGGCTTTCCAGTGTATTGAGGAGCTGTGTTCCCCAGAAGGTGCATTATAGAACCTGAGTTTTAACTTAGAAGTCGTGTGATAGACACTTTTCCTACCAGCATTTTAGGGATTTTCTTCACAGGCTGATTTATGTATTACATTTGTTTCCATTTCTCTCCCTGTTGACAGTATTTTATTCATCCATCACAATAGTCATCAAACAAAAATGTGCTACATTATTATTATCTAAAATAAAGGAAATTATAGACACTGCTTGTACATTAAATTTTGTATCACGTGTAAGTATGAGATTAAAATGACTCAAAAAATCAAAAGATAACAACCCCAAGTATGATATTGTCCATTTGAACATAGAAGCAATCTCAATCCTTTAAGGAAACAAAGATTTCAACTATCACACAGCCCAATTTTACTATTAACTATCTGTTCAACTTTAGACAAGTAACAACATCATAAAGCATTGCTTATCTACTCTATTGTTATGGTTTGGATACAAAGTATCCCTCAAAAGGTTATAAGTGAGATGATGCAAGAAAGTTCATAGGTGAAAAGATTTTGTTATGAAAGATGCAACTACTAGTTTAACCCATTAGTATGAATTAACTGAGCGATAACTATAGTCAGGTGGGGTGGGGTGGAGGAGGTAGATCACTGGGGGTGTGTCTTTGGGGTTTGTATTTTGTCCCTGTAAGTGGCGCTTTCTCTATTTTCTTGTTGCCATGTCTTGAACCTTTTTCTCCTTCACACTTTTCTGCCATAATGTTCTACCTCACCTTGGACCCAGAGCAATGGAGTTGGCCATCTATGGAATGAGACCTCTGAAACCATGAGCCTCAAATATTTTCTTTTCCCTCTATGTTGTCCTTTTCAGGTCTTTTGGTCACTGTTTGAAACTTTTATCTTGTCCACTTTTGAAAGTGATGGTAAAAATCTAACAAAGCACTTATTAAATGTGAGAATATAATGAGAACAACAAGAAGAAAATATCAGTACAGATGATAGGCTGTCATTCACATAAGTTCATAAAGACAATAGCTTTATTTGCAGGTTCAAGACAGTGGGACCTAACACGGAAAAATGCATCAACACTAAATCTTCCAGCTAATATTTACCTGTTTTTGCCTATTCTGCATTGGTAAAATTATAAACTAGTCCAAGAATACCTTAAGATCTCTCCTAATCCCTGACCTAGAAGTGGGTCTGGGTCAACAGATCCAAGAAAATATTCTTTCTCTTCCTTTCAGTTTGTTGTAAAATAGAAAGTTTGACCTTTGTTGCTAGTGGGAGGAAACTCTGAACCCTTGGGATTCTTAAATAGTAGGAGTATATGTGTTGTTCTTAAATCCCTTGGATCACACTTGAATAGATGATTCAGGATAGGGACTGTCATCAGAGAATATCAACACAGGATTAGCGTGGAGGAGAGGGTTGGTCCCAGCCCTGGTCAGGAAAGGGATTTGGAGATGGAGTGTTACCTGTGGCAATGATTCAATCAATCATGCCTCCATAATAGGAACTGTAGAGCTTCTGGTTAGTGACCATATGGAAGATGACTCTGTCTTGATGTGATTGCTGTCATTTAGAATAATGTTACAATCATATGTGTTCCAGTTTCCTCCATCTTGTATAGTCATACTTGTGAATTACTAAAGAGGAAGGAGATTGTGGGCACCCTCAGATTTGTAGCCATTCAGTCAGAGCATATATGACTGTCATTTGCAGGGAGGGCAGTATTGGGTACTTGTCTTTAAACCCATGATGCCTTAAACTCTGGTATGTTAGTGTCGTACTTGAACTGATACTGGACAGCAGAGTACAGTTTCTCCCCCATACCTATGGCTTCAGTTGAGCTGTCTAGGAATCATGCAGCAGCACTTCCCAGAGACAAACATAACCCCAGAATGATGGTATTTTCCTCCCTTCCTCCAAATCTAACTTGCTCCATATATCTTTTAGTCTTCCTTTTGTTCTATCCTAGGCATTCTAATTTAGCTAAAGTGGGGTTTGGTACTGATCAAAACAAAGCATTCTAGCTCTAAGACTTCAAAAATGCATATTGGTACAGTGGAAAGGTCTCTGAGTCAGGAGCTTGTGGAGCTGGGTTCAAATCTCTGCACTGATGAACTTCAAGTGGAGTGATCAAATCATTTTATCAGGCTGGAACTTGTTTTTTAAATATATATATGCATACACACATATATATGTGTGTGTGTGTGTGTATGTGTGTGTGTGTATTTTTTTTAAATATATTATTTGTTGTAAGTACCACAAGGAAGTACTTCGCAGAATTTTCCCCACATTTCACATACATTGATATTATAGTGCTATAAGGACTCTGAAATTCAGTAACCAATGTCAGATATTTACTGTATCATTTTAAGAGATGCCAGCGACTTTCAAGATGCTCCAGGTAGTGCTGTACATGTGGCATCTATTTTAATCCCTGTGAAATCACTAGGTAAGAATCGATTTCCATTTTGCAGATGAAAAACTGAGATGAAGATTTCTTTTTAAAAGTCGAATAGCTACTAAATGTCAGAGCCAGATTTTAATTCTGTGCTACATAATCTAATCCCAATGACCAATAGTCCCTCTATCAAACATAATTTACTACTTCCTCCTCTGGATACTGGCTCTACTGAGAGACAAATGAGGTCATATCTAGAGGTTCTTCCTAGAACTCATCAAATCAACCACCTACTCCGCTGGTCCTGTGTATCAGTTAGGTTTAGATCTGGCAACACTTAACTGAAAACTTAACAAATAGACCCCAAACGGCCATTCTTCTTTCATGTAAGCATATAAGAAGTTGAGCCATTCTGAGAAAGCATGGCAGCTCCATGTATCATCATGGATCTAGACCCTAAATTGTTTCCAGTTTGTTCATTTGTTTTTCTGCTCTATCATCATTAGTGCTTCAACCCATGATCCCATGTGGCTGCTGGGGCGCTGGTCACTGAGTTCACTTTTCATGCAGCAAGAATGAGAAGGAAGTGCAGGAGAAAATGGCCAAACTTTCAACCACTGCAGCTCCTTTTAAGCTTTTTTACTGGAAGCCCCCACATGCTTTCTAACAGCAACTAAACAATCCTTTGTCCCCTGACATCAACTGGAATTGAGGGAGAAAAAAAGAATGGTAGTAACAGCTTTTTAAATTACACATGTACAATTTCGCATATTTCACTGTTTACAAATTTTATCTTTAAAAAATAGGTTTAGAAGTATGGCATATCCCAGACAGAAGTAGGAGTCATTTTACTACATTCCTAAATGTTCAAGTTAATATTATGAATTCACCCATTGATAATTCATTTTTATTTAACTTCCTGAGGCATTGGATAAATTCAAGCACTGAGTGTTGAAACACCATTCAATGGCCAATATTGGTAATTGATGATAGAGATTTACAAATAATGTTTTCAAAATGAAGGAAGACACAAAGGAAAGAAATGATAAGGAAAGAAGAAAGGGGTAAAGAAAAGGAGAAGGGGAGAAGAAGGGATATAAGAAAAGAGGGAGGGAAGGAAGGAAATAAGGGAAGAAGGGAGGGAAAAGGAAGAGATGACCTAACATTCAGTGGCTTACTGTTTTGGGTAAGGGAGATGTCCATTGTCTCCACATTTCTAAAAATGGACTTATCTTGTTCATTCTGAATGTAGACACACATATTATCGGATTGAATATCTGTGCCCCTCTAAACCCCTAGTTTGGCAATATTTGGAAATTTTTCTCTAAGAAAGTAATTAAGGTCTAAAGGATGGGACCCTGTCACAATAGTGTTTTTGCAGAAGAAACACAAGAGCTCACTCTCCTGGTATAAATTGAGAAAAGGCTATATGAAGAGAAATTGAAAAGGTAGCCATCCATAAGCCAGGAAGAAAGCCCTCACCAGAAACAGAATCATCTGAAAACTTAATGTTGGACTCATGGCCCTCCATACCTGTAAAACAATCCATTTTTTTATGTCCCCAATGGTGAGAAAATTGGTGCATATACCATTTTTCCTGAACTGCTACAGAGTAACAGTAGCCATCAGCCATAACTTTTTGACCTCCCTGCTATGGAAGGAAAACCTGATATGAAGACAGAGACCTATAAATTAGGATTCCTGCCTTTCACTCATGTGGATATAATGGATTCTGTAGTCATGCCCATATTTAAAATGTACCAGTATAGAGTTTGACCAGAGGTCAACCCAGTAACAACACAATCCAACCTTGGGGTCTTAAGCCACACATATGGGACCTCTGCACCAGCAAAGAGACTGAGGGAGCCCTTTGGAGACCACCCAGCTCTAGTTTGCTACTTGTTACTGTGCTAAACTTGTAGTTTTATGTAGACTGATGTTTCTCTTCTTCTGCTTGTGAAAGAGAA
This sequence comes from Callospermophilus lateralis, assembly GCF_048772815.1. Classification (NCBI taxonomy): domain Eukaryota; kingdom Metazoa; phylum Chordata; class Mammalia; order Rodentia; family Sciuridae; genus Callospermophilus; species Callospermophilus lateralis. Next base: position 226,943 of record NW_027510161.1, read on the forward strand.
GGGAAGGAACAGCAGTCACTTGTTTTGGTTATCATCATCATCATCATCATCATTATTTACAAAAATGTACTAGAGAGATACGGTGGATTCTTACTTGCTCTGGAAAACATTTGCCTGTCATGTCCACATAAGAGACCTAGCGTGTTAATCAGCCAAACATGTCAAGAAGAAGAAGAAAGATTCCCAATGGCCAAAACACCATCATTTTACCTGTACCTGAGCACCTTGAAACTGAATGTACAGGGATATTGGGAGAAACTAAAGAGAATCCTCAGGAAATGTAGACTATTGGCACAATTGAAGTAAATGGCTACTTCAGTTCTCTAAACTCATGATGCTTTGTTTGAGTGAAGAGAATAACATGGGGCACTTGGCCACATGAATTGATTCTCCTGAACACCAATTTCATGGGGAATGCAAGAGAAGAACAACAAGGACATAATCCACTTAACAGGTTATTTCCCTTTGTTCCTATTGTTGGCTCAAGGTAGACCAGGTCATTTTGTGTAAGAACATTTTCTGACACTGAAATTCTGGGTATTTTATTGAGGAATGAACAAAAACACATCTAATTTCCCATTTTCACCTGACACCCTAGCCTATTAAAGTAAGCACTGCTTACAGATGAAGTTCTTGGGATTATACTCAGGGGAAACAGACCAGGGCCCCAGTCCCTAGAGAGTCAACCCAGAAATCCATCTGATTAAAGACCTCTACTAAGCAGTAAGATCTACAGAGAGGTTTTGCCTGGGTCTGGATGAATGTGTCAATCCCCACCAACCCACAAGTAGAGGCAATGTTGGCATGTCTTTGATCCTATCAAACATAATTGCTTTTGCTTTTTGACATTTACTACCTTCATCACAAATTTTGTTTCTACCCATGTCAAACCTTCGCTCCCCAAGTCCTTTATCTAAATGTATGCACCCTATATTCCTACACTGTTTGGAAGCCTGACTGGAAGAAGAGAAGGACTTTGGTTATTTTAGGATTTAGTGTTGATTGACTGCTTTAATTGGAAGTAATCCTTCCATTCTTGCTGATTCTGGCAAACGCTCAGATGCATTATTTCTGATTGGAGGGATGGTTCTGCAAGAGTAAGAGAGAAAATGAAACAACTCTGTCTTTTATGTTGCAGAATGTCATGCATTTAGAGGATAGTGTCAGAGCTCCTCAGAAGGAAGAGCTGCCCAGCATTGACCTCACTACTCTTTTGTAGCACATAGTTTATTAATTGCTCACTCTCTGGGCTCTACTCACTGGCCTTCAGTACCTCCCATAGACCTTGGGTGTGGTAACTGGTCAGGAGGGACCTCCTGAGCTGTCTCTGAGAAATCTCTCAAGTACCTCGTATTATACCTTTATAGTAGTTCTTGAAAGATGCTTGGGCCCCATGAGGCTCAGACTGGACTGGTTCTCTCACCAGCCTGCCTAACAGAAAGAAAACTGAGAGAGAAATATCAACTTATTCTCCTGTCACTTTCCAGGTCTTGACATAAATACTACAATAATAACACTCAGAGAAGTATACCTTTCTATTGATAAAGTGTTACTTTTTGAATTTCAGTATTTTTGTTTGTATGAAAAACTATCAATCAGACCAATGGTATTTAGGGGTTTAACTGTTTATTTCTTCTTCCATGATAGAAAAATGGAAAATGACATTAAAATGTTTTTAGCAGCCATCCATCAAAAGACTGGGCCAATTTCAGGAGTATTTTCACATTGTTATCTCATCCCCTTCCCAATAAATTAGAGTGTCTCAAGTAGTTAAATGATGGTGCCCTATTTAAAGTCTTAAAGGGCAAGTCTACCTACAGTGCTGTGATTGGTACCTATGGCCAAGTGTGAGGTTAAGAGGATAGTGGAAAACATTTAAATTGTCCCCAATCAAAGGTAAGATTTCAATATAAGTACAGAGAAGTTAATTTAAAACTAAAGTTATTTTATTGGTAATTTTTTTTCCAACAAAAAATCATGCTCTTCCATTTTCATTGATTAAAATCACAAATATATACTATGTTTTGATTTTCTAGAGTGTGTAAATCATAGATGTGGCTTCCAATTTCAGGTATCATTTTGAATATTCTCTCCAGGATTCTTTTAAATAAATAATTAACTATTTTAAACACAAACCACAAAATTCTTATCAGAAATGATACTCACAAAACACTATGCTGAGAATTCTCATAATCAAGAATTTACTGCACTATTATTTTCTTTTTTAGAGACTCCTCTGAAAATTCACTTGTACTTATTATTTTTGGAAAATACAGCTGAAGTATAATATAACTTTAAAAGGACCTACCCTCAATGCACTTAGCACAACCTGGTCTTCTTCATTCCTAAAAACAAAACAAAACAAAACAAAAAAACATGTTCCTAAATCCTTAATCAGGGATCACTTTTTACTTTTTCAATCTAGAATGCTCCTTCCCCTATGTCCGTAGGTATGGCCTTGGATCTCAGAACAAAAGTCACCTTCTTGGATGACCATCCCAGTTCAAATAGACTAATTTTTCTCTCTTACCTGTCCTTCTTAACTAAATTACCCAGCTTTATTTTATGTATAACTGTTAATCTGATATTTAAATAATAGGACTTTATTATTAATGATAACAGGAATTTAAGAAGACCTTCACTTTCACAAATCCTTGGCCATTTATTACATAAAACATGAAAATCTTAGGCTTTGGACTTACTATGCCTCCCTCCAAAATAACTCAATCCACAGTGGTAGTTCCTACTGAGATCCAGTTACGCATTTCTGTACTATGCCTTCCATCTGCATATGTTAGAGTCACTGCATTTCTGCATGTCTGAGAAATTCTCCTGTGAGGAAATTTTCCAATACTGGCAAGCTTCAAAAGAGAGCCATGTTTGTGGCATAGTATGCACTGTATCAGAATTCCCTCTCCAGGCTGGCTCTAATAAACTCATTACATTATGATCAAAATGACTGACCAGCTGTTACCCTTCCCTGAAGTATTTGCATTTTAAAAGGTGAGAAAAAGCTTAAAACTGAAAGACAAAGTTTCTATTTGTTGAAACTCAGACTTGGAAAAATAGCCAATGAACTATGGGGGAGAAAAAAATTGCAAGGAAATTTCAAAAAGCTATATTATTGCCACTGGAATCATCTCACATAGGAAACTGGCAAGCTGAGCCTCTGGGCATGCTTTCTAAAATTGTCAAATCATTTGCAAGACTCTCTGGAGAACCAACTGGTCCCTAAATTCTGACTTGATTTTCCTATTTGGCAGAGAGTTTGTTTCATTACAATCACAGGACTCACTACAGAGACTCAAGTGTAGTGGCCTCATTTGGGACCAATTCTGTCATCATGTTGGGCACAGGCTGACTCCCAGCAGGGGTCACAGCTGGCCTAGAAGAGTTAATTATCCTCAGGATGTAACCACAAAGCCATAAGCCTGTCACTCAGGCCTTTGCTCCTGCCTGCCAGTAATTTTGGATTATCAGAGGTGCAAAGAGGAATTACTATCATCATTATGATGAAATGCACTTTTATCCTTTAGGATAATGAATGACTATGAAAATGTAAGATGAAAACAATCTGTATCATTCATTCACATTTAATAAAATTTCATTGAATGTTTATTCTGTGCCAGGGACTTTTCTAAACACATGAAGAAATAGTAATTGTCAAGACAGACTAGGTTTCTGCTTCCACAAAAATTATAGCCCAACAATAGGGAATAGAGACCAAAATTGAAAAAGAAAAAAAGAAAAAAAAACCTAAAGAAGAAAATATCAGAATAATATCTATGAAATAAAACTAAACACAACTTAGTAGAGAATAACATTGTAAAAGATAAAATTAAATTTTCTGGTCTGTTGTGGTCATTTAAGACAGTAACATTTAAGTTGAGATCTAAGATTAGTCCTTAATTATTTTCCCCCATGTCATCATTAATGATGAGGAAGATAAAAAATTGAGGCAGAAAATGAAAGTTATGATATGGAAACAAGTTTGTTTATTTCAGGAATAAAAAAAAAAGATGAAAAATGTGAACTCCCATGTCCAGTTGACATTAATCATGTGTCCCTCTTCCTTCATGATGGGATAGTTTCAGAGGCAGCCCTGCGAAGGGTCAGGACACTCACTGTCACTGAGCAATTATAAGGACACCCCCACCTTTACATGCACTGTCAATGTAGGCCACTTTGGGGTGGTAATTGTCAACTGCACCTTGCCATCAAATGTTGACCCCTCTTTTAGTCATTAATGCAGATTTGAGTGAAGAATCCAGACTTTCACCTCCACTTGAGAGTAACAAATCCATACCACTTTTCCTCTGCTAGACTGGTGTCAACAGAAATATAAAAGAGAAAGATTTTGTAGTTTCAATTTGTATTTCCCTGATTACTAGAGATGCCAAACATTTTTTATATAATTGTTGGTCATTTATATTTCTTCTTTTGAGAAGTGTCCGTTTAGTTTATTTGCCCATTTATTGGTTTTTTTAAGTAAACATTTTTAATGGTCTTTATATGTTCTAGACAATAATCTTCTGTCAGAAGCATAGCTGGCAAATATTTTCCTCTCATTTTGTGAGTTCTTTCTTTGTGTTCTTAATTGTTTCCATTGCTGTGAAGAAATTTTTTAAATAACATCCTATTTATTAATTCTGGTTATTATTTCCTGAGCATTAGGGGTTCTCTGAGAAAGTTCATTCCAAAACCACACATATGTCACACTGGAACACCATATAATACTGAGATGAAATAAGTACAAGAAAGATCTGAGAAAGATTTTTAAATAGCCACTAAAGTTTTCATCAACAAGAAATCACAAAAATGCTTGAAACAAATGAAAAATTAGATAATCTCAATTTTTAAAAAATGTTGTTAAAGAAATAAGGGAAAGAACCAAATGGAAAAAATTCAACATTGAAAAAATACAAAAAAAAATAACCTATAAACAAAACCTGAATAGATGGACTCAACAGTACTGTGGAGGGGCCTGGGAGACTAATCAGTCAAATAAAGGATAAACAATAGAAATTTATGTAACCAGAAGACAGAAAAATGAACATAGACTTTAAGAACTGTGGAACTACACCAAAAAATAAAGATTCATAGTATGCAAGTTCTGGAAGTACGGTACAATTAAGGTAGGGCTGAAAAAGTGCTTGAAGAAACAATGGCTGAAATTTGCACAAAATTGGGCAAAGGGCATTAACTTACATATTAAAATTTGAATGGACACCATATAGTAAATCTCAAACAAATTCATGACAATACTGACACATCTTAAATAAATTTTTAAAAATTAAAAATAATTGTGAAGCCAGCTGGAGAAGCATGACCTCTTTCCTACAGAGAAAAGCAATTCCTATGACAGTACAACATAGATTGGAAATCAGGGAGAGCAAAAAGAAATAGTCTAACAGCTTTAAGGTCACAAAGAATTGTCAACCCACGTCATGTACACTAAAGGGTCCTTTAGGATTTAAGGGAAATTCAAAGCATTCTAAGATTAAACAAACTAATAAACCAACAAATAAGTAAACATGAGAACTAATTCAAGGAGACTTATGCTTAAAAAATAGCAAAATTAAAACAATGATTGGACCCTCAAGAATAAAGAAAAAACTCTATAAGCAAAATTATGGCTCTCTACTTTTAAGATTTCTGAATCTTGGTTAATGATTGAAAGAACAATTATAATACTGCTCAATGTGACTCTGAAAGTAGGTAGAAAAAATATTTAAAATAATTATAAGTAGGTGATTATAGAGGGAAATGAAGATTGATATATTTGACCCAGATTTATAAAATTATAAAATCAGAACTCTGATTAGCATTTACACACAGACACACACACACACACACACACACATACACACACACACACACATACACACACACCTAGAATAATATTTTAAAAGCCTTAAAAGTTTCTAGTTTCAGGTTTCATAGAGTACCATTTATTTATTTTTTGATTTATTGCCTATTCCTTGGGTTCCATATCCATGGAATCATTGCTAATTCCAAGGTCATGGAGGTTTTTATACACAGAAATAAAGATCATCAGTAAAGGTAATTTTGTAAGAAAATATGAAAGAATATACAAATGTATTTTTCACTTTTTAACTCTTTCCAGACTAAAAACCAATTGCAAAAAGCAATAATTTAAAATTTTCAATAACACACCAGTGATTTTTAGTGCTTGTGTATTTGAATTACCATCTAGTGTCATTGCTTTTCAGTCTGAAGGATATCTTTCAGTGTTTCTATAAAGCATATTTGATTACTATAATGTCTCCATGTGTTAGTCTGCTTCTCATTGCTATGACCAAAATATTGAACAAAAACAACTTACAGAAGAATTTCTTGACTGCTACTAATGTATGGGAACTTTTCAAGACTAGATCATTTTATAAAACTCCATATTGGAATTCTAGTTCATTATTGTGGGCCTGCCCCAATTAGTATCTTAACCTCAGGCTCATTGAAAGAATATTGTTCTTTCATTTGGCACTGAAATCAGTATTATTTTCAACAATGTTCTTGGACATGGGTTTCTTCTGCACTCTGATGCAAATCAGGTAAACCACTTTATAGAGTGAAGTTGTTGCTTTTTTCTGTGATGACTAAACTTCCTTGTTGATAAAGTTGGTAGAGGAAGCAAACTCAATAATTCCCACTGTGATGAAATAAATACTTCTCAATTTCTGATAAGCCTTTGGTTGTTTGATAACATATGCCTGTTTTGACATCTCTTCTAGTTTGTGACTGCTTACCCAAGAAAAGATTTCCTAATGTCCTTCATTTGCCATACCAGAACCCTTCCTGTTGGACTTTTTTTGCAAGATTGGTGTTATTTCTATTTAAAGTATTTGGTAGAATGTAAAGTGAACTGATTGGTCTGAGTTATTCTTTGGTAAAAACTTTGAATTATGGATACACTTACTTTAATTTTTATGATAATATTTATATTTTATAAATGTTTTTTAATATATTATATCTTTCTAGATATGAATTACTCTAAATTTTCAACTTTGCTCAAAGTTGTTCATTAAACTTCTTTAGGATATTTTTCATTTTTGTTGAATTTTTGGCATTATTCTTATTTCTTTTATGTGCACATTATGTGCACATTATTTCTTTTCTTAATTTTAATAAAGGGCTTTTTCATTTTATTTTTAAAAGAGTAAATTTTATTTTTCTATTTCATTAATTGCTGTCCTACCTTTAAATTTAACTTTATATTCTTAATTAATTTTCCTTACTTCATAATATGGGTACTTAAGTTATAGGATTTTTTAACATTTTCTACTTTCTATCACAGTACTTGACGGCTATAATTTTTTCCTAATCATAACTTCAGATGGATCTTACAAATTTTGATATGTTCAATCACAATTGTAATTCAGATCAAACAATTTTATAATTTCCATGGTCATTTCTTCTTTGACCTTGGAGTTACACCACAGTATTTTATTTAATTTCCATTATATGATTTTTGTAACCTTTTACTTTAAAATTTATTTCTAGCATGATTACAACTGAGGACAGAGAATAAATTTTGTCTAATTTATTCCTTTGAATTTTGTGGACTTCAAAATTCTTTGAATCTTTAATGACCTAGCATATGGTTCATTTTACTTAATCTTGTGTTATTCCTAAAAAACACTTTGCATTCTGAAATTTTTTTCAGCACAAACATCAAAAGCCAGGAGGGTTTGGAATAATGTGTTCCAAGTCCTGAAAGAAAGTAACTGTTAACCAAGATTTCTATATGCAACAAAACTATCCTTCAAAATTAAAATGGAAATAAATACTTGCAAGATAAGCATAAATTGGAAGAATTCATGACAAATAAGCTAGCACTACAGAATTTACCTAAATTAATATTCTGAAGTTTTTTTTTTTTGAAGTTTTTATATTTAAAAAAATGCTTAAATGTCCACTATATATGTTTTAAATCTTCTTCAGAATATATAATTATAAAAAGGCAATTTATATATAGGCATTCATAAGATTTTTTACAAGATCTAAAGCTGAATAGTCCCCAAACTGTCCGGGGTGCAGTGTTGAAGAAACAAGTAACTTATCAGTCCAAGAAACTGGAGCTTCAGAACAAGAGCCTAAGTCTGAGACTGAAGGCCTGGTAATTTCAATAATCACTATCCAGAGTCCACTTGAAAGCATGAAGGAGCTGGAGTCCAATGTCCTCAGGTGATTTTGACAGGAAATGAAGCATCTACTCAAAAAGAATTTAGAGCTTGTTGCCGCTGGTCAGAATGGTGTGTGCCTATAATCCAGACACTCAGGAGGCAGAGGCAGAAAGGATCACAGATTTGAGGCCAGCCTTGCCAACTTAACAAAACCCTATGTCAAAATAAAAACAAACAAATAAGTATAACAGAAGATGTAGTTCAGTGCTAAAGTGACCCTGGGCTCAATTCCCAGTTGAAGAAGGAGAAGGAGGAGAAGAAAGAAAGAGATAAGGGAAGAGAAAGAAGAGAAAAGAAAATGAAAATTGCCTTTCATTTCTCTTCCTTCTTCCATCCTGGCCCACAGACTATTGAACTATGCCCACCCACATTCAGGGATGATCTCCACACTCAGTTTACCGTTCCATATGCCAATCATTTCTGGAAAGACCCTCAAGGATATACCCAGAAATCTCTTAATCTTAGGCACCTCTTAATACAATCAAGTTGCCAAACCAGGTTAACCATCACACTCTCCCTTTCTCTGTGTTCCCACGTGTACAATCCTTTCCAAATGCTGCTGTCACATACCACAGTAGTATATTTGTTGCAATCAGTGAACCTACTTTGCCACACCAGTATCACCCAAATCCATATTTTACATATATTAGGGTTCACTGTTGATTTACATTCTGTGGGTTTCAACAAATTTATAATGACATGTGTCCACTTATATAGCATCATCCTGATTAATTTTACAACCTTAAATCCTCTGCCTATTCATTCCTCCCACTCTTCTAAGCCCTGAAAATCACCGCTCATTTTATTATCTCCATAATTTTGCTTTTCTAGAGTGCCCAATAGTTGGAATCATACAGTATACAGCTTTTTCAGATTTATTTCTTTCACTTGGAAATATGCATTTAAATTTTCTCAACACATTTGCATGGTTAATAGCTCATTACTTTTTAGTATCAAATAATATTCCACTCTCTGTAGGTACCACTGTTTATCATTCACCTACAGTATGACATCTTGGATAGTTCTAGTTTTGATGGTCGTATATAAAGCTTCTATAAACATTCATGTACAGGTGTTTGTATGGCATGATTTCAATTCATTTGGCCAAATACCAAGGAGTGTGACTGCTAGATTATATGGTAGAAATATATTTAGTTTTGTAAGAAGCTGCCAAATTGTCTTCCAAAACAGCTGTACAATTTTGCATTGCTACCAACAATGAATTGGAATTCCTGTCACTTCACATCCTCATCAACATGTGGTATTGTCAGTATTTTTAATATTGGTCATTCTAATAGCTAATAGCCAAATACCAAATTACCATTAAATATGGTTCTGTGTTCAAGTTTATTCTTTTTATGTTCATGGTATTCTAATAGCCATATATAATGGTATAATGGCATTTTATTGTTGACTAAATTTGCACTTCCCTAATGACATATGACCCTGAATATCTGTACATCTGGTGAAATATCAATAGGGCCTTTTTCATATTTTTAAACTGAGTTGTTTGTTTTTGCATATTTTAATATTTTAAAATATTTAAAGTATTTTCTGCCTTCTTTATATTTTATTTTTTCATATCTGGTTACTTATCTTTACATTCCTAGAATACATTCATCTGTTTTCATGGTCTTGGATATGGTTTTCATTTGAACAGGTAATCTTCCTTATAAATGCATAACATATTCTCTTCCTCCTCTCTCTCCCTCTCATTATCTTAAGAAATGGTTTGATCCGAAATAATTTTAATAAACACCCTTTCATGGGTTGAACTATATCTCCCAAAAGACATACTGAAATCCTACCCCTGGTTCCTATGAATATTTGGAACAGGGTATTTAAAGATAAAACCAAATTAAGACAAAGCCATGAGATGAGCCACAATCTGATTGTGGTAGTATTTTTATAAGAAAAAAAAGAATAAACATGAACACAGAGCCATACAAGAAGAATGTAGTGTGACTCCAGAGGTAGATTTGGGGTGGTGTTTTCAAATCATGGAAAGCCAAGGGTCAGTGGGAACAGCATAATCTAAAGAGATTCTCCCCCAGAGCCTCCAAAAAGATGGCCTTACAGGTTTTTTGTTATTTTAATGCAGCCCCCCAAACTGTGAGAGAATAAACTTGCGTTGTTTATGTAAACTTGGTTTGAAATATTTTATTGTATCAGCCGTGGGAAACTATACGCTCTACTTCTTACCTCAAGTAATGTTGCAAAGTCATAGGTTTCTAAATCGGCCCCTCTCTCAGCCACTCTGTCTCCCATTCCCTTCACAGTCTTGAAGGATTCCTCATCAGAAACAACTGATAACTTTTTTTGATGATTTCCTTTTCCCTTCTGATACTTTCCTTTTCTTCTATGTCCTACATTTTAATACTCTTTGAATATTTATTTATTTATTTATTTTCTAAATGTGTGTTTCTTCTTTTGTATATGCAAGGGACTGTTTATCTCTTTGCTAAAGGACAAATGTCCTTATGTTCCACATGGAACCTCAGATGTCAAGAGAAGACTGATATATTCATATTCTGACAAATGGCAAATGATGAATAGCAAGAGAACAGCTGAGGTATATTTGGGTTTGTTTATGTTTTTATCATTTAGAAAAAAAATTTGACTGCTGATATACCGTAGGACATACATTTCACATCATGAGCAAATTCACATACATATACATACTCACACATACAGATATGATAGAAAATCTCTCATGCATAAAGAGTTTAATATGTTTTAAATAAATTCTGTTATTTTCTATTGTGTGATTTTACATTTAACAATGTTATGTTCCAAATTATTGAGTTGCAGTAATAAATCCAGATTTGAGATTGAAAATTATTGCCTAGGTGGCTTCTTTTCTCCAAGACTGTACTTTGTGATGACCACTGGATGGGATAGCACATTAGCTGAGCAATACAAAGATACAGAAGCATCTGTGATCTCCTCATTAGATCTTTCTTTTAGTTTCATTCAGGTAAATCTCTGATATGTACCTGGTCATTTCATATTTCACATATACAGGAAAAACAGCTGTGCACAGTGGCCCCCACCTATAATCCCTGTGACTCAGGAGGCTGAGGCAGGGGGATCACAAGTTCAAAAGTAGCCTCAGCAATTTAGGAAGGCCCTAAACAACTTAGCAAAATCCTATCTTAAAATTAAAATAAATAAATAAATAAAAAGGCTGGAGATGTGGCTCAGTGGCTAAGCATACCCAAGTTTAATTCCCAATACCAAAAAAATAAAAAAAGAAAAAGACATATTTTTAAGGATTGAGCAAAACGATTTCTGCCTGAGAGAAGGCTAGTACTTCAGTGATTTCTCAACTTATTTTCAAGAAGGGAAATCTATGATTTCAACATCTGGCTTATTTGAAAACCCAATTTCTTCCTCTTTGCTGTCCCTTTGTTAAAAAATAATTAAGTTCCATGAAGGGACATATTTTATATCAACCAGCTAGTTCTTTAGTGCTGGATGATTCTTCTGTGTTTTATAAAGCCATTTGCAAACCAACTTCTGGTGAAAACCATCAAATCTGATATGTGGGCAAATATTAATACAAATATAAGCTATATTCTCGTAGACTATTAGAGATCAAGTGTGAAATCCAATAGTAGGTTGTTGTACAAAGAGAGCAGCTATGCAGCTCCATTGCTCACTGCTTTCCCAAATGGCTAACATCTGGAGGTTGACTGTCACATAGGTGCTCACCATCTAAGGTGAAACAGGGAAGGACCAGATAAATTGTCATTGGAAAGAGTTAATGGCAGGTGCCATGCTTGCTTATTGCTTCTTGCAGGTTTCAGAAGTTAATGCTTTTTGCCATTAAATATCTTCACATGTAGTTTTCTATTTGCCTTGAATTACAGAAATATACTAAGCATATCTCTTCAAAGACCTGGAGCCACAGTATAATAGGCTCTTGTTAATAGCTTGAGACCCCGTGCAGCAATCTAGTTTTAAAATACAACACAAATCTTTATCTAAAAGAAGTAACACCTCACTCTTGTGTTCGCAGAGTATGTTTTCACATTTCCGCTTGCGATGCAAAGAAAGGGGGGAAAAGCTACAAGAGAAATGATGCATTCTGGGCAAGGAGCCAATTTAGAAAGTCTGTTCTTTCCAGTTTGCTGTCACTTGTCGTGGTTAAACAAAACACGGAGGAGAAAAAGAGAAATTGGCTTCAGTGTAAATGTCAACATTCTGATTAAAGCAAACACAAAGCATTCAGGACTCTTGACAAAAAAAAAAAATTAAATTGAATTATGAAGGGTATGCAAATGGAGCCCTTCCTCTGTATGATTACCAGGACTTATGCATTTTGTATTTTCTGTCTGTGCTGAAGAAATCTTTGCTGCAGGACAAGGTGTTCAGGACTAGGGAAGGGAAGGTGAACAACACATTTCCTGGCTGATGACAGCTGGAACCTACCAAAATATCGGTTCAGAAATAGCCTAACACTTTACAAATATTGGGGAAGGTTAGAAAGCTGACAGGAAGCTTTCAGTTTATCATTTTTCTGGTTAAGCTTGGTCCTCCCCAAAGATAAAAAAATAAGTATTTATTTAAGGGTTTCAAAACCTATCATTTGTCTGATGGGAGGGCATTAAGAAAACCCATATTAAAATGCAGATTTGAAATGATACAGTGTCAGTTCTCTCCTATCTCCTTTAACACAGACTTCAGAAATTGAATTGTTTGAAATGCATTTTGAAAGGGTTCACAGCATGCATCGTTGATATGAAATTTTAAAGGTAGCCTAATACATTCCATTTCAGTAATTAAAATTAATGAGAAAATGAAAAATAAATGTTGTGCATTGGTTCTCCTTCCCAAAGGAAGAATTGCTGCATTGGATGAACATGCATGTCCTGTGTTCGGAAGCTGTAGAGGATGTCTGTTTGTCTCACTGTATGTGAATAAGGTTACACACTAAATAGGAGAAAATTTTCCACCCCCTTCTATTCTTTATTCTCCATGATTCTTGGCACCAGTGTGTTTCTTTAACATACCTTTGCCAGAATTTTGTATTTGCTTTCTGAATTATCATTGCTCCTGTCTCTCCCCTCCTTGGGATATTCCAAAACTCTTTCCAAAGCTCTGGTGTTCTCTAAGTATGCCATTCCTCATTCCTAAAGCTTAAATGGCTACCATTTGGCTACCAGAAAAAGAAAAAAAAAACTAAACTCTGGTTTGATGTTCCAGGTTTTCTCAAATGGACTCAGACTAATTTTGTATTTATTTCATACATATCTACTCTTGTCTATCAATGTCAGTTATTTTACCTTTTCTTCCCTTTGTTGCAAATGCAGTTCTTACTCTTAGCTTATTTATTCCCTTCTCAATGTGTTCTGTGCTTTTCCAATTCTGCAACTTTATTCTAGCTCTCCTTTTCCTTGAAAGGACCTTCCTACATCTCTATCTGCAAGACTGCATTCTTTCAGGGATACATTTTATAAAGTGTCCTTTTTCTTTAAATCTTCCCTTATTATTGAGCTTGAAAAGACCTCTTCCTCCTGGGAACTTTTACAACTTTCTATTTGCACTCCTAGGAACATATTAATTCTGCTTTGTATTAGTTATATGTGTCTATGCTGCTTCTGGCCTAAACAAATTGTAACAATGAAGCTCTTATTTGATACATCTTCATATCCTGCATAAAACTACTGCATTGTGAGGGCTGAGATATCAGTCCAGGTAACATACATCACTTATCGATGTTTCAATTCTCTTATCCATAAAATAAATACAATTATACTATATCTCTCTGAGGGCATGGTGGAAAGTAAAGGAGATAACATTTGTAAAATGCTGTAGAGCTCTAAGCATTGGCTGTAATTTATATTATTTCATTTCTTATTATTGATAGCATATCTGATGAATAAATAAATGAATGGAGATAGCAATATATGTAAAGGCACAAAAGCAGGCGCTCCAAGTATTTGCCAGGCACTTTTCATCAACTGGTAGAGATCTTGCTAGAAGTTTCAAAGGAAGGTATTAGAATTTTGGCTGTGTAGGTAAAACTTAGCAGGCCACATACAAGTAACTGGTCTGACTCCAAGACCTGTGTTTTCCTCAAATACTCAGTAATTTCTTCCTTGAACTGTCCTAACTAACAAGGGAGCTTTGTCAAACTAGACACAGAGTCAGTACAATTCATTCCTACTATGGTCCCATCCTTCTTCCCTTCATTATATTAGAATACATGAAGGGCATCTTGGAGGACCAAACATGTTTTTTTCTACCCCCAGTCCCCGCCCCCCCCCGAACAAACATATTGTTCATTCTGCTGTTCTTTCCTCACACCAAACATGAATTGCCCTAAATTTGTGTTCTTGTGCTTTCACTAATATTTTGCTTAAAAACTCTCTAAGCATTCTGTTACAGATGCTGATTGTGGCCCCATCATAGTAAGTGTCCCAGAAGATATTAATTAACACTGTCCATGACCACACTCTGAGAGACAGTGTTATAGACTCTCAGTTCAAATGTGGTTAGGGTACTCTTTGTCCGCATCACAGAGGAAACAGAAAAGCTTCCATATGGTGTGCAGTGAGAGTTCTAACATTCTGTATGACGAGGAGGCTAGAGGTTTTCTTATATTACTCTCCATTTTCAAGAAAATGAGACCTGGAAAGAGTTTAATAGGAATTAACTGGCCTAAGGAATTGAAGCCAAAAATAATTACTGAGGTGATTTTTAATAGAATTCTTATTCACTCAGTACTGACTTCTGGAGAACCCCACTCAGCACATTGTCATTCACAGAAGGGGGCAGGATATAAAGCACCTCTCATCTCTGGGAGTTTATAATCTGGATGTGACAACTACATTATCATATAAACAAAAACTATAAAGCCTGAACAGGAATTCCAAAGAGATTATCACAGATGTACTTTAAATAGGTAAATTAAAAGCACACATGCACACATTCTGTGCCTTTTATGTGCAACCTGGGAGCTGGAGTGACACAAAGCAGGTGTTTTCAGGGAAGATGAAGGTCCTCCTCATCACAGCACCCGGTCTTCCAGAGGGTTGCTGGACAGTCAGTGAAGTTTTCCCAGCCCTGACTGCATCTCCTCATCGTAGATTTGTGTGCTCAGATTTGGGAAGGATGGTTTTTGTTGTTGTTGTTTTCATGTGGAGAAAAATACATGTTCCCTCCTTCAAAGTAAATATTCTGGAAGCCGTTGCGATTGTTCAGATTTCTTTAAAGACCTTCATGCCACTTACCATTGCTTTTTAGACTGCAGGGAACATAATGAAACTGAAGTCTCTCCTGGAGCTTTTATTCCTCTTCTTTCAGACTTAACAGAAAGCAGTGGGGAACACCTGGGCCACCAATGTCAGTGCCATTTCAGCGTCTGCTTTGGTTTTATTCTTAAGGGAAAAAAATAGCATTGGATTAATTTTCTTTTTTCTTTTTTTGTAAACAAATGCTTTGCTTAGAAGAAGCACTGACATTTGTCTTTTATCTCCTCTTTTCCTGTTTCTACCTCCACTCCCTTAGCCTGCCATTTCTTCCTCTGGGGAAGGACAAAGGCCTGAGATTGAATAGGGTCTTCTTTGGATAAAGCTTTTGGCATAGAATTTGGAATTTTGTTTGACCATGGCCCACAGCATGAAATATATTTTACATCGAGATCTGGCATGTAAACACAGGAAAACATATGCACACTCATCTTGCGAACAAAACTCGATGACCTTAATGGAGAAATTATACACACACACACACACACACACACACACACACATGTGTACACACACATATATATATACACACACGCACACACACATAGTGAGAGTTTTATATAAAACTCTCACTAAAAGCTTCAAAGACAGGTATTTTATATGTGTGTGTGTGTGTGTGTGTGTGTGTGTGTGTATACACATTTTTATTTCATTCAGACATCTTCCACTTGCAAAATATTGCTTTAACCATCTTCTAATATTTAGCCTTTGGCAGTTGAACCTCATTTTCTCATAACCACACTGCAAATACACTTCACTAAATAAAAATTCACTCTTCTTGATTTTTAAATTCCTTTTATATCAACTTAAAACACAGCATTTTGCCTTCTGATTTCTCAAAAGCTCTAGGCAGCCAGCACCAAAATAAGACCTATAAGGAGAAGAAGCCCCAAACAAGCCTTGTCCTTTCTCCAGCCACTTTCCCTGATATTTTTACTTCATTTCAGAAATATTATTTTCCATCATTAAATGTTTACATTACACAAATGGGAAACCTTGTTTTGTAGTGTAAGAGCAGGGCTTGTCAGTGGTGCAACAGTAGATCTGAGGATTCCTAATTTGCTCTTGGGTTCTAGTGGGAAGAATACATGGATTGTCGAATCACCTCTGACACCGGCGTAACTATTGAGTTTTCTGGAAGGAAAGACTTCCCTTTTAAGCCCTCTGGAAGCTCTAGAGATATCTCAGACTATGAATCACCCAAGACTGCACTGTTGTTCTTGTGTGGAGAATACACATTCCCTCCTTCAAAGTAAATATTCTGGAAGCCTTTGCCACTGTTCAAATTTCTTTAAAGACTTTAACACCACTTACCATTGCTTTTTAGGTAAATACCTTTTGATGATCCAAGGTACTTTGTCTTCTGAGACCACCCTCCCTCAGGAAAAAAAAACAACAACAATAATTTTATAATTCTGTCAGTATAAGGACCAATATAATCCAGGCTGGATATGTAAATGAATATTTTATTTATTGTTATTATTACTATATCTATTTTTGTTTCTGATAAAAAAAATCAACACTGAAACATTTTCTAAAACTCTAAATTTTAATAATGTCTGTGATCTACATGGAGAGTTGACCTAGTAGCCCACTTAGAGCAAAGAGTCGCAGATCAAACAATGGACTCACTATGCCTATGAACACAGCCCAGATTACCTAATTTCTATAAAAATGAAGATTGGCTTGTGTAACAACATCCCTTTCTTTTAGCTATTAGCACAAATTTGAGGAAAGTTATTCTTAGAGTGACCACAGTAGTTGTGGTAGTTGAACTGTCTGGGACTTGAACTAGGGACCACTAGGCCTAAGTTCACAGTTAAGTCTTTAAAATTTCACAAAGAATTATACTGGAGAAGTGAAGGTATGGTTTAGAGAAGACACTCAGAAATTTTGACAAAGAGAATGTTTTTGTTTTCAAAATTTTGTCCAGAATCACAGTTATAAAGGATAATTAAAATATGTATAAATGGGACTGGGGTTGTAACTCAGAGATAGGGTGCATGCCTAAGATATATGAGGCCTTGTATTCAATCTTCAGTATGTATGTATACACACACACACACACAAACATATATATTACATACATGTGTATATTCTATACATATTATATATCAGTGATACGTTTAACATTAAATAATATAGACATGGCACACAAAAAATTAAAAGAAAGAACATCCATGATTCTATTTATTCCAGAGATCAACCTATTGTTGATATTGTTAACTAAAATCTTTACATTTGATGCATATATGTATATATGAATATAAAAACTTTTAACAGAAAAAAAAGCCTGCTCTGCTACTTGGAAATTTCACTGGAAAATATGCTATAGATAATTCCTACATCACTGATTTCTCCTTCTAAAGTATCATTCTTAATCCCTGACAGGGCAACCATTTTTTTTCATGAACCTCTTGCCTATAGTCATTCAGGTTTTCCCCAGTTATTCGCCATACAATAGCCTAAACTTACATAGTCAGGCTGTGCTCAAGGCCTGTGCATAAATACCTTATGAAAATACTTATGTCAGTGGACATTTCTACTAAAATTGTTATATATTTTAGATAATTGGTTCTTTTTCTATCTTTAATGAATTTATGCCCATATATAATTTTACTATTGTTTTCTTGATTATAAAAATACTTTTCCTAGTTAACATGTTAAACCTCTATGACTGATAACATATTGAAAATATTGGTACTAATTTATTTATATCCTTTTGAAGTTATTTTACCATTCTATGTAGGTGTTTTAAATTTATACTTGAAAGAACCTACCAGTATTATTGGTCTGCATTTTTTCTTTGGTGTTAGTGTAATATAAAAATAATATCCACATTTTACTATTTCTTGTAATATTTTGAAGTTTAAACATGTACCTGACTAAATTATTTGTGGTTTATTTTTATATAGATGAAGTATGATTCTGTGTTAGTCATGCTTTTTTGTTGTGACCTGTCGAGAATAACTAAGAGGAGGAAAGTATTTTTGGTTCACAGTTACAGAGTTCTCAGTTCATGTGTGGCCAAACTCCATTTCTGTAGACCTAAGATCAGGCAGAACATTATGGCAGAAGGCATGGTGGAGGAAATCTGATTACCTCATAGTGGTCAGGGAGCAAAGACAGGGAGAAAGAGGGGAAGGGACCACAGAGAAGAGAGACCATTCCAGGACTTGCCCCCAGTGAAATTCCTCCTCTAGTCATGCCCTAGCCACATAAGTTATCACCCAGTCAGTCTATTCAAACTGGGATATGCTAATTAGGTTCCCATAATCTAATCATCTTACCTCTGATAATTCCAGTATTAACACAGGAACTTTGGGGTAACACCTCAGATCCAAACCATAATAGTAGATTCCAACAATTTGCCTGTGTTTGTTTTCTTCTGAATTCATTAAAAGTATATCCCTATGTTTTTGAGATTGCTTCTCCATAGTTCTTTTATGAAGTAGAGCTTGTTTCTAGACTTCCTATTATTTTTCACTGGTCTATTTGTCTCTTTCATAACAACACCATGCTCTTTAGTTTTTGAAGCTGTAAAAAATGTTATCATCTAGTAAGACAATGAACCATGGATTATGCCCTTGTTTTTTTATGAGTTAATCTATCATTTATCTTACTTAGAAAACACATTAAAATTGAATATTTGGAATATTTGTCAAAATTTTACTAACATTAATGCTTAATTCAGATGAATAAATACTATCATTATATTACATCTTTTCATCCACTTTTCATCTAGGACCATAAGAGTTTGTTTTCTTTATTTATTCTCTTTCTCTTTCTCTCCTCCCCCATACATACACATACACACATGACATCGATGTTTAAGGATATATGTAAAATTTTATAGACTAGCTAATACATTCATGCTTATCTCATAATTATTTTTTAAATTTTGATTGCTATGAATAGAATTTTGTGTTCTGAGTAATTATTGGTAATCTATAGGAAAGCTTTCTCTATCCATTTTGTAACCATATGTCTTACCATATTTTATTATGAAGTCAAAGTAATTTTCCTTCAATTCACTACATTTTTGGAGTAAACAATCTAATAATC
Organism: Callospermophilus lateralis; assembly: GCF_048772815.1. Lineage (NCBI taxonomy): Eukaryota > Metazoa > Chordata > Mammalia > Rodentia > Sciuridae > Callospermophilus > Callospermophilus lateralis. The sequence goes on from NW_027510161.1 coordinate 246,468, forward strand.
TATAAGTAACGATATCTTGTTACTTTCTTCATAACATTTTAGGAATTATTTTCCATCACTATAAACATCCGAGATTATCAATTTATTTATTTATTTTTTACAAAAGGTTTACTTTGGCTCAAAATTATGGAAGTTTCCATCCATGATCAATTGACTAGATTGCTTTTGAACCTGCAGCAAGGAACCATGGATTATGCCCTTGTTTTTTTATGAGTTAATCTATCATTTATCTTACTTAGAAAAAACATTAAAATTGAATATTTGGAATATTTGTCAAAATTTTACTAACATTAATGCTTAATTCAGATGAATAAATACTATCATTATATTACATCTTTTCATCCACTTTTCATCTAGGACCATAAGAGTTTGTTTTCTTTATTTATTCTCTTTCTCTTTCTCTCCTCCCCCATACATACACATACACACATGACATCGATGTTTAAGGATATATGTAAAATTTTATAGACTAGCTAATACATTCATGCTTATCTCATAATTATTTTTTAAATTTTGATTGCTATGAATAGAATTTTGTGTTCTGAGTAATTATTGGTAATCTATAGGAAAGCTTTCTCTATCCATTTTGTAACCATATGTCTTACCATATTTTATTATGAAGTCAAAGTAATTTTCCTTCAATTCACTACATTTTTGGAGTAAACAATCTAATAATCTATAAGTAACGATATCTTGTTACTTTCTTCATAACATTTTAGGAATTATTTTCCATCACTATAAACATCCGAGATTATCAATTTATTTATTTATTTTTTACAAAAGGTTTACTTTGGCTCAAAATTATGGAAGTTTCCATCCATGATCAATTGACTAGATTGCTTTTGAACCTGCAGGAAGGAACCATGGATTATGCCCTTGTTTTTTTATGAGTTAATCTATCATTTATCTTACTTAGAAAAAACATTAAAATTGAATATTTGGAATATTTGTCAAAATTTTACTAACATTAATGCTTAATTCAGATGAATAAATACTATCATTATATTACATCTTTTCATCCACTTTTCATCTAGGACCATAAGAGTTTGTTTTCTTTATTTATTCTCTTTCTCTTTCTCTCCTCCTCCATACATACACATACACACATGACATCGATGTTTAAGGATATATGTAAAATTTTATAGACTAGCTAATACATTCATGCTTATCTCATAATTATTTTTTAAATTTTGATTGCTATGAATAGAATTTTGTGTTCTGAGTAATTATTGGTAATCTATAGGAAAGCTTTCTCTATCCATTTTGTAACCATATGTCTTACCATATTTTATTATGAAGTCAAAGTAATTTTCCTTCAATTCACTACATTTTTGGAGTAAACAATCTAATAATCTATAAGTAACGATATCTTGTTACTTTCTTCATAACATTTTAGGAATTATTTTCCATCACTATAAGCATCCGAGATTATCAATTTATTTATTTATTTTTTACAAAAGGTTTACTTTGGCTCAAAATTATGGAAGTTTCCATCCATGATCAATTGACTAGATTGCTTTTGAACCTGCAGCAAGGAAGCACAACATGGTGGGTACCTGTGCTGAAGCTAAACACTTAACTCATCATCACAGCATGAAAGACAAGAAGAGAAAATGAGGTTGTGAGGGGAAAGGGAGGGGGGAAGGGAGAGAATGGAACAACAACAGAAGAGGTAGAGAGGGAAGATGGGAGGGGAGGGGAGGGGGGATAGTAGGGGATAGGAAAGACAGCAGAATACAATAGTCACTAATATGGCATTATGTAAACATTTTGAATGTGTAACTGATGTGATTCTGCAATTTGTATTTGGGGTAAAAATGGAAATGCATAACTCACTTGAATCAAATGTATGAAAGATGAAAAAAATAAAAATTAAAAAAAAATAAATAAAATAAAATCCATCTATGTGTGCTATATGTGATCTACTACATAATTCCTCCTTTGATTTTTATTGTCATGACTATTCTTTATTTTGCTTTGTTCATGTTTAAAGTTTTTTAATTGTGTGATTTTTTTTTATTGCCATTAGTGGGTCAGTACACACATAATTTTCCAATCAACCATTTTCAAAATTCATATTCATAATTGTAATTTTCACATGTGTTTTATTTGTTCTCTTGGGAGTATTTTTCATTATAAATGTTTACTAGTTGAATTCTTTGTTACCTAAAACTTTTTCAGTACTTGTAGAAATTTTGCTACATTACACACTAAGCATCTATTGTATAAATTTAGAAAATTACTTATTAAACATATAATTATTGACATTCACATATATACTTAAAATATGTATTTCTTAAGATATTGTTATATGTTCAAATTCAGCAATTAAGCAGAAAGTAGAAAATGTGCTAAATTTTTGACCAACAGAAAAATTATAACAATTTAATTGACTTTAGAACTGACTTTGTTTGCTTTATGTTTTGAAGTATAAGAGTTGGAAAATTATTCAAAACATTAATTGTAAATGTTAATTGCCAACTGCTAGTTTTGCCAAGAATTTCAAACCTATAATGTCAATTAATTAACTGTACATAATTTAAAGTATGGAATTCTTCAAATATATATTAATATTAGTAAAATGTTCTTTCAACTTTTTGGGAAAAAGATTCTTAAAATCTCTCATAATCATTTTTATGATTCAAGGAAAGTAAGCAAATCTTACATAATCTAAAAATATTTGTCTTTTAACATAAAAAATGGACACATGCAACTTTTGTAATCTTTTCAGTTGGATTTTTTAGTTTTTTTTGTTTTGATTCACATGCAACTTTTAAAATTACTACTTTTGAATATATTTTTTTAAAAATCCCAATTATTCATTACATATATTAAAATGTTGATGGAAAATTGTGTTAAAAATTCTAATTCTAAAATGATTCTTTTCTAAACTGGGAATTTTAGTAAAGCTGAAATTTTTACCTGTTGATGAAAATATTAGTATATTTGGCCAATAGAAGTCTTTTAGTAAATTACCATAGTTTCATTCAAACTTAAGTAGTAGTCTAGTAATCTGATATGCATTGTGATTTCTTACATGAAATAGGAAGCCAATGGTAAAGTTTTTCATTTCTTAAAATATTAGCTTGATTTAAAAAGCCAGAGGAGCTAAGCCTATGTATTGCGGCCCTCCCCTCCACCCCTGCCTGCACTTCCACATCCCAAATGGAGCCCCCAATCTTGTCCTGTGGCCAGCCCTTGGGGCTTCTAGGACCAACCAGTGAAGCTGCCAGGGCAGGGAAGATTGATGCTTTTCACTGGTCTTAGCCAATCCCCAAAAAACAAATGCAAATGTTTTCTCTGATGCAAGGAGGTTGACTCATAGTGGGTTAGGGAGGGGGAGCATGGGAGGAATAAACAAACTCTAGATAGGGAAGAGGGGAGGGAGGGAAAGGGAGGGGGCAGGGGATTAGCAAGAATGGTGGAATGTGATAGACATCATTACCCAAAGTACTTGTATGAAGACATGAATTGATGTGAACATACTTTATATACAAACAGAGATATGAAAAATTGTTCTATGTGTGTAATAAGAATTGTGATGCATTCTGCTGTAATGTATTTAAAAAACAAAACTAATTAAAAAAATAAAAAAGAAAAAAAAATAGAAAATGTCTGGAGGTCCCACAATCATATTCAATAACATGTTCTTAATGATCCCCACATCTCCTACAAGACCCCTATATCCTGAAGGTTTTCCACCTCCCTGTCATGGACCAGGCACCCAGCCTTTAATATGTGGACCTTTGTGAACACATATCCAAATCATAGCAAACACATCTATCTCTATGCTTTTATTATCCTATTTCCATCAGTTAGTACTTCAGAAACTTTTGGATAGTAGCAGGGCTAGTTCTTAGTTACAATGCTTAGTTTTCTTACAAAATTTATTAGGAATGCTGATTTGAGTTGTGGGGTCTCAAAGGATATATATAGCTAGTTTGGAAAACAAGTTTATATCTTTAATTCATCTATTCTTTTAGTTTTTAATAATAGTAATAGATTTGGACATTATGAAATGTACCTTTGCATTTTTTAAGTAGGTCACTTTTTTTTCTCTTTTTTAACCTATTGCTAAGATAAGCTAGATATTTTAGATACTTTTGTTGTTTTCCTAATGGTGAGTACACCTGGAGAAAAATTTACTTGACCATACTTGACCATGGTGTATCAATTTTTTTTTTTTTTTTTTTTTTTTGGTAACGGGGATTGAACTCACAGCACTCAACCACCAAGCCATATCCCCAGCTCTATTTTCTATTTTATTTAGAGACAGGGTCTCACTGAATGGCTTAGGGCCTTGATTTTGCACTCACAATACTCCTGCCTCAGTCTCCTGAGCTTCAGGAATCAATCTTTTGATATGGAAAATTATTTTATTTACTAATATATTTTGCTTAGAAATTTTGTATCTATTTTGTAGATGTGATTATTCTATAATGAATGCATGCAAGGAGATGTACTTGAACACATGTTTGTTCTTTATCAAATTTGGCATTGTGTTTATGCCAGCCACAAAAAAAATGAGTTGAAAAGTTCTGTTTTTCCATGATCTGAAACAATTCATATTGCATGTAAATGTAGCTGTCCCTTGAAGATTTGATACAACAATTCATGATAATCTCACTCATATTGCTTTTAATTTCCAGGCAGTTTCTCCAACATTAATGAAAACTACTTTCTCCCTATTATCCATTCAGTTTCTATCAAGTCTCTACCATGCTGTATTAAGCAAGAAGACACAGGAAATGGTCACTGTAGATGCATATAAAAAAAAATGGTCCACAGTAAAAAGCAATTCATCCTAAGTCAAGGGAGTGGGGCACTCAGTGCACCCCACTGGAATTTGATAGAAAGAACAAATGACCTTGTTCTCCTTGACTTGGAAAGTTTGTTCTCATAGTTATTGCTTGTTTTATTTTGTTTAGTTTTGTTTTTCTCTGCCTTAGGAGAGATTTGAATTGAATCTCAGAATAGTCTCAGCTGAGAAATACTGAGCACACTGTAGTTGTTGATATGTAACAGTGCTTGGTATACTGACTTGTGTGCTGGGGCCACTGGAGAGCATTCTGGCAGAAACTGAGAAGGCACATTAAAGATACAATGTTGGAAAGAAAGATTCGTGTCAGATGCCCAGGGAACCTGCAACATAGTGCAACTCTTCCATCTCCAACCACCTAAATATTTCCATCCATAGGTGGTTTAATGGAAACTTCCAGCTCACTGACATCTAACATCAAAGTTCAAACAGATAACTTGCAAGCTCCCTTACCATTTTTTTTAACTCTATCTGAGATTTTGTAGCCTTAGCATGTCTCTTGGCCTTTGGAGTTGGGCATGACTTAGCCCAGGACTTAGGTAAAGAAGTGATTTTTAGTTTAACCCATCTAGTCCATTTCATTCCTCGGGTATGAATTTCCAACTCTTTGTGAGCCAACAACAACAACAGTGGTTTATATAAGTCATGTAAGAGAAAGGCACATCTATATCTTATGAGTCTATTTACCAAAGGAATTATAGAAGGTGTCTGCTTACTAGGAAAAAAAATCACCAAAGTTGAGACAGTGAAAATGCCATTAAGTCATTTTTCCATCCCCCAGAACTTGGCAGGGAATTGTTCCCTGCGGTGCATTTCCCTGCTTCTCTTGCAGCCAGGTTTTAAACATCTTAAGCTATAGCACTACCTTACCCTCCCCTGAGCAGTGACTATACTACCTCATAAATCTCTTTGGTCAGAATTCTTTCCAACATACCTCTAGGTCCCTTGTGATGGATTTTTTCCGCCCCTGGGAGGCCCCGTAGTTTTGTCATGTGTTAAGGAATTGGATTTGTGCAAACATCAGAAACTGCATATGCTGCTTTCCTTTTTTTACTTTCTTTGCTCTGATTTGAAAACACTAACTGTTAAGGGATGTTCCACCAATGTCTGAACACACAGTTGTGGCAAGTGAGCACAGAGGCCATGTTTTGTGATTGATTCCCTTCTCTGTTAAACAGCACAGTGACATAGGACTGGACCTTTGCATAGGCTATGGAGCTGACTGGATTGCTCATATGGCAGCTGTGATTTGGGAGATCATCACAATTGATCCATCGTCCCAACCTGTCCCTTGCTTTAGTTTGTCGTAAAGCTGGGATCTCTCACATTACATAACTCTCACAAAGAATCTTGTCATTTAGAAAACATTGCCAGAAGAATACACATTAAATTTGTTACCCATTAAGACCTTTGCCTGAATTAGTTTATCCACTTAGTTCTACAGTTACTTAGGCAGATTTAAGGGAACGAAATATTAAGCACACAAGAAATTCTGATTCTTTTCATTATGAAATGTATGACATGCCTCAAAAAGTCTATGCTGAAGCTCCAACCCCCAATGTGACTGTATTTGGAGATGATTCTTTAAAAGAGGCAATTAATGTTAAATGAGAACATAAAAGTGGGTGCTATTCCAATAGGACTGGTGTCTTTTTATAAAGATGAGGGGATACCAAGAGAGAGTGAGCACACATAGAAAAATGGCTATGTGAGGTCAAAGGAAGGAAGTATCCACCTTCAAGCCAAAGGGGGGGGGTGCCTCAGAAGAAATATACCTGCAGACACCTTAACATTGGACTTCTAGACTCTAACATTGTGAGAAAATAATTTCCTATTTTTTAAGATAGTCAGACTGTGGTATTTTACTATGACAGCTCTTACAAACTATGTTTATGTTTATTATTTAATATAATAGTATTAATAACCTTTCAGATGACACTTCCTTCAGCAATCCTCCGCTTGTCAGTTCCCTTCTCCCTCACAAAACAAAGAAAACAAGGACTTATGGCTATCCCTGGGACTCCTTCACTCATTGCAAATGCAGCACTGCATAGAGTAGACTGAAGATTTCTTATTCACTCATCTGGTTGTAGCAATAAATTGCATTTTGTTGGTGGCAGGGTCTGTGTCTTGTTCAGGATGTCATTCCTGGAGTGTAGCAGAGTGTCTGGTATGGCACACACTCAAAAATTTTTTAATTGAATCAAATTTAGTATATAGAAGGACTATTATTTAGATATTAGAGAGAGATTATAAACTCATTTTTCCCTTCAAAAATTTACAGATTATACAATTGCATCTCTGTAGATTCATTTTGTTAGTGCTAAATTGTGCATTTGCTGTTTCCTGGGCAGTAGGTATCATTTATCAGGTAAATGGTGGTGTTCCATTAAGACTTGTATATGTCAAAAAGTCAGTATTTGTAGGGCTTTGTACAATTGTTCTTTGTTCCATTAAAAAATGTTAGTATGTCACATCCCTGTTAAAATCTCTAATGTCATCCTATGGCTTCCAGAGTAATAGTTCAAGCTTTGGGATGGCATAAATATCTAGTTATATTGTGGGTCCTAATATTTTCCAGGCACTTCCTACCACCCATTGCTTGGTTTGGCCACGGTTGTCATGCACTTTTCTCAGAACATGACAACTAAACCTTCAAGAAATGGACTGTCCCCTCCCTTTGTCTATCCAGGAAGCTCAGTTCACACTTTAAAACTCAGTACAAATGTCACGTTTTGTGTGTGAAGCTTTGAGGATAATGCAAATCAGTTGGTCTTTTCTTCCATTATTTTCTCACAGCATTATGAATATTCATTGAATATATGCTCTTCACATTGCATTATAACTTCATGCAAATGCCAACCCAAAAAGTTCAAACAAGCACTGATAACAGTATCACTAAGAAATGATTGTCAAGTAATTTGGCAGACGAAGATGAGGAATTATTCCCCCAAATCTCAATTGATGACACAGGATTTTGTCTTTTCTCTCTTTGTGGGCTCAGAGTTTTTCTCCTTAAAAAAGACAAGGCTACTGTGATTCTTCTTCATTAAGGTGGCACTGAGGAGGACTGAGACCAACCTGGCTTTCAGGTTCACAGAAAACTTTGTTAGTCAAAAAACACCCATCTTCACAGACATATTTTGATGATGAATCTTATATAAATCCAAGTTTTCCATTGCAATATTACTCAATTTCCTTTCTTCTTCCAGTCTTGTACTTCCCAGTCCATATATTTGAAGAGAAAATTATATAATTTTGAAGGTCATAAACTTGCCAAATGTGTTGTCTGCTCCAATTCAGAGATTCTCATTCCCAGAAATTTTATGTAGTTATTTCACTTTTGTCTTATGGTGTTTGTGTTTCTTATGGCAGAAATCAACTCCATTTGAGCATCCTAAGATATACCTAGTATCTGTCACATGGTGGACCGCACGATATTGCTCAGATTCATGCAAGCATTCCAAAAGGTCCAACATGAAAATATCATATCAGAACAAATACCTAATAAAATCTAGATTATTAAATATAGGAAAACCTCAGGAAAAGATTACAAATCAAAAGAGAATACCTTGCAATTTATTAATAGAACTAGCCCTGTCACAAATAAATAAATTCAAATTTTACAATCAAAACTCCTTTCACCTCCTATGCTTGATCCAATAAAGTTCATCTCAACTCTATTTTTCTTGCTTCCATTTAAGAACCCCTCAGTCAGACATTCACCTGAGCATGAGACCTGACTGCTTCCACACTCATTTTGGCTTAACTTCACTTGCAAAATAAAGTACAATCCCCTCAACAATTCATTACCTTCACATTCTGGCCTGAAACCAATTTTTAGGACTGGTACTCCACAGCTCATCCCAATTCTACTGTATACTCTGTGTTTCACCCTAACTGAACTGCTTAAAATTCTGCAAACATATCATCTATCTTCTTGCTCCTGGGTTTCATTTTGTTCCTGCTGTTTCTGCTGCCTGAAATGTCCTCCTACACCCAGACCATGCCTGTTCTTTCTCAGGGCCCAACCCAAATGCCATCTCCATGAATTATTTACTCCTTTCACATGCAAAGAAAATGCATTGTTCACACACTGTCACCATGATGCACACAGTTCTTTGTTCCTTATTTTACCAGGTGATGTGCTATCTGACATTTTCCTACAGACTCCATCCTCCTCACCCCACCCACAATCCTTTCTCTCAAGGGGGTAAGTGCTGTATTTATTTTCTAACCATCTGCATTACATTCTCTGTTCCTGTAAAAAATGAAGTCTTGTTATATATTGGCTCTAAAAACTGAGAATATCTGAATAATTTTCTAATGTTTTAGAAAATGAAATCTAGAAATATTTAAAGGACAAGGAACAAGACATTTTACATGTAAAGATATTCCTGTTGACAACCTCAGGAAAAGGTAAGCTCTCAGGTATCTTAGAGAGAAAATAACAGGGTGAATCTTTAAGGAGACATTTCAAAAAATAAAAGCAAAGGTGTTTCCCATTTTGAAGGATAAAATGGACTATCTTCTTAAATTTTCAGAAATGAGAGAGTTATACTGTCAGACTCCAAACTGAAGTTTCAAGCAACTTAGACAACAGCAAATTTGCACTTGAGGCAATTTGAGACCACAGCCTAACTTATCTCATTGAGGAAACCCATATGTGAAGAAGAGACAGAATTCACAGAGGGGAAAAAAATATATTTCTGAAACTCTTGAAAAAAATTAATCTGGGGAAAATACTTTTTCACATAAAGTAGGAAGGTCAACATTCATCTGGTCTAACAGAGTAAGTCTTTCCAAAGATAAATAAAATTAATTAAAAGACCCTAAGAAGTAACAACTTTAGGGACCACAGTGACTAAAAGAAAACACACAGTGAAAATCATTCTTCCAAGGCTCTGAGGAGCTCTCTGAAAAGGAATGCACTTAGCTTTGTTTAATCAGTGGGGTTTTTAAAAAATTGTTTTTTATTTGTTTTAATTAGTTATACATTACAGTAGAATGCATTTATGCACTTTGATATATCATACATAGATGGGATATAATTTCTCATTTTTGTGAGTGTACATGTTATAGAATCACCTGGCCATGATCAGTGTTTCGAAAGCTTATTTAGACAGGGAACACTGTTCCTATCATTCAAACCAACCTATACACTTGGCTTTAGGAAATTTAGTCTGACTGTGCTTTCCTGATATTTTATTTATGCAGCATTCATGTTTGTATGAACAACAGAATAGGTGCCAGCACTGTGGAAGGTCCCTGTCTACCTTGGGCATCTCCCAGTTGAGGAGGTTTATTAAGAAGCGAGAAGTTTACATTCCCACTCAGATCCTACTGTCTAGTTGAATAAGACCACCTTCCATTAGTTCTTAATCATGCCCCAAATTGAAAAACAATGAAAAAACATGAAGAAAACTCAAATCAGGAAAAAAAAAGAAAAAGAAAAAAAGAACAGAATATAAACTTGAAGAAATGCCTTAAAAACTAGATACCAACAGCAAAGCATAAAAAAAAATCCCTGCCAGATGTAGCCAGCTAAAGTCTAACTGAAGTTTCAGTGGCAGGCATTTCATCTGTCATATCAAAACATTTTCAATACCATCTACCAATACAGCACTAAATTCTGGACTGCCATTAATGTCAACCCATTTATAATTTTGGCCCGCAGCACTAAAAAAAGGCAGATGACAGCCTACTATTTCACACCTGCTGTTGAAATGAATAAAAATGACTGAAACCCTTAAAAGCAGAAGAAAGAGGAAGGGGAAAAATAAAGCCAACAATACTGTACGATAAGGCTCGAGAGAATTCCCGGTCTGCCTGCCAGCCTGCCTTAAGTTTTGATATCAGGTTTCAAATGTGTCCCATACACATCTAATAGCAGCAATACAGAGGAGTTCAGGTGTGGAAACTTACCTGCTTGGAGATAATTTACTCTTTTTTTGATTGGTATCAAAACCCACTCACTGGATTTTCATGACTTGAACCTGTCCACTCATTCTCTTTCTCCTTGGCCAAAATAAATATGATATACATTTTCTGTAACATTCTTTTATGAACTTTGGAATATATAATATTGGGAACTTTTTAATGAACCTGTGTTCATTTCGGTGTATTTTGTGAATGTTCTTCATTATTCTTTCCCTCAGAGAAGGCAGCAGAACATGGGGACCACTGCGTGTTTGACTAGTATGATTAGTAATCATATTGTCTTTAACCCACCCAATAATAACTGAAATGCAAAATACAACTTTGAATAATTAGATGCCCTGGCTTTTAATCCTTAAGTATGCATGACCTTGCCAAGTGTAGTTATGATAACATCTAAGCAGCTCTTCTTAAAGTACAGATGGTAGATCCATACTTTTATGATAACATTAAGACATTATTTGCCTTTTTCTTTATCTTCTCATTTATGTTGGCAGTAGTAAAACGATGGGGATAAAACTGCTAGTACCTAAGCAAATGATAGTTTTTGCTTTGATATTATCTACTAGCTTCAGTTGAAACCTCCAATTATTCATAACTGTGATTTTTCCCATTTCAAGAACAAAGACGAGTTTTCAATACTTTCAGACTCTCTTGATACAGCACAAATCCAGATTATCTAGAATAATATTGAATGGAAATTTACATTCATAGTAAAGTAAAACCAAAACCACAAAGCTGAAAACAAGTCCTACTTATACATCATTCTAAAGGAAATCAAGTATCGTGCATATTCCTGTAGCGCCCAGTGATGTCACTAGGCTTCAGATGACATAAAGAGAAGATAAAGAACTTAGGAAAATTTTGCTTAATTGTGAGATTTCAATCATGGGAGAAAAAGTTATGCTCCAAAGCCCCAAGTTTTTGTAGAAATTAATCGTACCCATCAGACAGCTGTATCTTATTCCCTGGCTAAATACCTGCTGAGTCATTTTTATAGCTGACATGACTACCTATTTTAAAAGGAGAAAAGGAATTCAAGAGAGTTTGAAGGGCAAACAGAAAATTTAATCACAAACTTGTATCACTGAAGTAGCAAAGATGTAAAAAGTAAATTTCCCAACTTAATGCACCAAACATAGACAGGAATGAAATATCATCCACATATCGCATTTTAAAAGTATCTCCTATACCAGAGGATCCCCCAGTGGTAAAAGGGCTTGTGCTGTAATGCCAAGGATTGGAGCTGAGAGAAAGTGGTAAGAAGCTAAGCCACAGAGGGTATCCTCTACTTCCAAGAACTTGTCTTCTAGAGGACGTAACATGTGTCCTTCTGAGCCTTTATTTGGATGCCAACCACACAAGTTTTCTACATTCTCATAAGGATGTTTTACCTTTTCCGTCAATTTTATAGGTATCAACCTACTGGAGATGAAAGAGAGGATGAAGAAGACCAACAAGTCCCCTTTTCTTAAGAGACCCTAAAGAAGAGGATTGAATTTTTAACTAACAGAAGGAGAACTTCCAACTCTGTAAGTTGCCTCTATGTCTTTAAGAGATGTGAGGAAAAAACTTGACAGTTGAAGGTAATGATCAAGAAAAATGAGCAAAGCCATTTCAAATTTGTTACCCCACTCAGTTTGTACTCCAATCTATCTTTAGTGAAGTTAGTTTATCTTTTAAGTATCACAATACTTTCATATATCTCAAAACATAAAATTATACAATGTAAAACTTATTTCTAATTATTATCAATAAACTAAAATGTCTCCCTGCATACAATTCTAAGTGAGAAATGCCCACAAAGAACTGTTTTTATATTTATTGTTTTCCATATGGAAAATAATAATGTCTTCCTATGCATCTCACTAATTCCAGTTATATATATTTTTTTTCATGTCAATGAGGTTACAATGAATGCTTGTATCTTCAAATCAAAAATATGCGATGTTGGGCTGTGTGCTGTCAGAATCCTCTAATTAAAAAGAATTGGTCTCTAAAACTCTCATCCATGGCACAGCTAGGAAAACCTGTCCACAAACACATGTGATTTGTAGAATGCAGGGGGAGAAAAAGAGTAACCGTGTTATCATCCATCACTACTTGCAGAATATCTAGAGGCAGTTTACAACATTTGTCCAGTGGGAGAACAGTAAGATGCCTTGACGCTCCTAAATTATCTAACTACTTTGGAAAGCCTCTTTCTAAAAAACAAAACAAAAACAAAAAAAACATAGATTGCCTTGCACACTTCTGTCACACCAAAGCCTGATTTGTTAAAACATGGCATTACAGGCAATGATAGAAGAGAACTTCAATTTTATTTACTGTAAACTTTGTAATTTATTGGTGAATATATTCAGGTACAGGTAAGTTGAATGACTTGTCCAAGGTCTAGAAGACCATAATTCAGTTCTCATATTTGCAGTCCAGTCTTTCCCTTAAGATTCCTGTTTCTAAAACATCTGTTTATTTACCTCATGCACATTCTCAAATCTGAGTCCAAGAAATATAGGTGAAAATGGGACCTGGAAATTTTTTCCTTTCTGGAATAGAAGAACAAAAATGGCAACCATATCAGCAATCCTTATCTTTTGCAAAGAGATTAGAAGATGATAGGATAATAGACAACAATTAGTAAATATCATAGGCATGTAGGACATAATCATACTATCAGTCCAAAATTCCTCCTTGTTATAAATATTGCTGTTTGCTGGTGAAAAAACATAAAATAAATTTTCTATGACTTGTGGTCTCCATTCAGGCTATGATCCCTGAGAATAGAATAATCCCAATAGGAGAGAACAAAGATAATCAATGGCAAGGGGTTATTTTTTTCTCCAAGAACTTTTAGAATCTGATGTCCAAAAATATATGACAACTGTGGTTTCACTGTGGATATCTATAATACCCGGCATAACTTGACAGTCTGTAGTAGATGCCCAAGGCAAGAGGACCCTAGGCATAGAGCTTAATGAAATTATACAGAGCTGGATTGGTTGTTCTTTTCAGAAAGAATGTGGTTGGCAAAGTTAAGAAAAAAATTGATTGTTGCCAAAAGAGTAAATATGTGAATGATTTGTAGGCAACAATTGGGGCAGTCTAGTTGCACATGATAAGTAAATAGAGAAGTGGATCTAGAATGAACAAATACATAAAGGCAACCATGTTGTTGGGTAACGGTGGGTTTATCAAATATTGACAAACATGAAATGATTGTAATCAGTCACTGTCAAGGGAGAACAGGTCCCCTCCTCTCTTTTACAAATGATCCAATTAAAGGAAACATGTTGGCTATAAAAGTCAAAATCAACAATGCACTATATACTGACAACCCATCCAACATATAAAATCAATAGTGCATTCTGCTGCCATCCAGCACAAAGCGACAATAGCAACTTCCCCACCTCTTTAGTCAAATATGACACTATATCAATCGATCAAAACTCAGTACTTATTGAGAAATGCCTCTGAAGAATGCAAACTACATTATATGTTATGCCCCCCATTTTATTTCGATAAATTTTAACTTAAAGGCATAATACCTGAGAATGTTCTGTTGGCATCTAGAGTGTTTCTTTGTGTAATCACCACACAATTTGACATTGACTCTATTTACAACAAAATCATACAACACTGTAGGGCTAGAAATGCAAATGTCACTGAATCAGGAGCTATAATTTTAGTGCTGTCTCCATACCATGGCTTTGCCCAAGTCCTCCATTTAGTGTGACAAACAAGACATATATGGCTCTAATTAGTCATCAGGCTGGCACTAGAACTAAAAATAACATGAAGGGGAGCTGAAAGAGGACTTGGAGATGGAATAAATTATGAGTTTGGCAGAAGAAAAAACAATCTACAACTTCATATTTGCTTCAATGTGAAAGGGGAACAGAGCAGAAGGGGACTTTAATTCTATGTGTTCTGTCACCTTGAGCAAATAATTTTTTCTTGTCTGGATCTCAAGTCTCTTTAAAAACTGAAGCATAGGCTCCCTGGACTACAGTAACCAGACAAAGACTAAATTTTGATATTCTAACTTAATGGATTTTTAAGCTTTAACCCTCAAGATCCACAGTCCAAAATATATTTCTGATCATGACAGAGTGCATAAAAATAGAAAGAAAATTTCCTAAACAGTATTTGCCAATGTTCTGAGCAATGTTCTGTAACACTTTCTCTTCTATTCATTTCTATTTTCTTAATAAATGCTCGTTATGCCTTCCTATGGATCACAACCCACCATTTGAAAAACACTGTTTCATGTTTGTTGGTTTTCCATTCTGTTCTCCTTTTTTCCCTTCCTTCAGGAATTTCTACCTAAATCCTAATCTCTGATTCTTTGTATTTATCTGAATTTGCATTTTTCTTCAAATAATTTACATATCTACATTCCACAGGAATAGTGCAATACAGTTCCCTCATTAGGAGCTCAATAAATATTTATTCATTTTACCTACTAATCTCTTGGCTTCTTTGAGAATATAAGCCATGGGAAAGAAATCTTCTATTACCTGGAGTTTTTTGAAAAATTTTCATACCATAGGGTAAATTGTCTAGTTCTTTAAAATTTTAGAGCACTTACAAAGACAGAAATATGTTCATAATATAATTTTAAGTAAAATTATAGATACAATAGTTCATATAGAGTATGATTTCAGTTAAATGCAAGTATGAGAAAGGCTGGAAGGAGAATTTTCAATATAATGATAGACTTTAATTTCTTGGTAGGGAGTTTCTAGGCAATTTTTAAACTTGCCTTTTATAATTTATTCTGTTTTATAAGTTATCTTCCTTAACATGCGCTACTTTGATAATTAAAGAAATACATTTTTTAAATCTTTGAGAACACGAAAACATATGCCAGAAAGTGTGTGTATTAATATATTCCTATATATTTAATTTATTTCCTGACAAAGAACTGGTTCTATCCTTAACTTGTCTTTTAGCCCATTTCTTTTACATTCTTAAGGAATCCAGTACTGAGATTATTTTGTTGCAGTAACAATACTTCATTTTTTTTACCAACCAAGGTGACAATCTAAAATTAATCAAAGTCTGATTGCTATTTCTTTGTTTTTTTCCCATGTATGCCAATATGAATAAAGTGTGGATATAATAAACTATCACTGATAGAAGCTGATCATGTCAGATGTTGTTCTTACTTGCTCCATGTGATCTCATCACTCCTCACGGTTATCCTAGGACCCCTTCATAGTAGTATTCAATTTTCACAGGCGAGAAAACCAAAGATTGAAAGATTAAATAGGTCACCATTTTAAGTGGTGGAACCCTCACTTGAATTTCAGCAGTTACAACAAAATTGTGCACTAGAGACATAGTTGTCTTTAATCCTCATTCATGTAGGAAGTTAGTACTATTATTATGACCAACTTATATGTGAAAAAAGAGGCAAAGAAATGGCAAGATGGTAGGATGCAGAAGATGAAGTTGTATTGTGCATTTATAAGTTGTCTGCACACACAAAAAAGGAAAAAATAATCCTATTTATGAAAACTCTTAACTAGAAGATGGTTTAATTCTATCTTTCATATTTTTTATTAATTTCCATAAGGGCATGGAGAATTTCACCTCTAAATTTCCCAGAAATTTGCATGAAAAAAATAAGGCAAGGCTAGATATACTAGTGACTATTTTTCCTGAAAGACCTTTAAGAGATATGGCATATAGTTAACATATAGTAAACAAAATCATAACTCTTCCTCAGTATTTTATATTTTAATTACAAGTTTCAAAATAATACTACTCAACAAAATATGAATAAACTCAATTTTTATATGTGAATTATAACACTATTTGTTCTTGTCTTCCCAAGTCTGCCCAGCTCTCCTTTCTACCATAAAAACGTTTCCTGATTAGTACCATATTATCCACCATATTTTTTCACTCTGTATCCCTAGGAATTTATTTTTATTCCACCTAAAATGTGTATCAGTAGAATTGCCTCATTCTAAAGTTCTCAGAAACTCTTCATTGGCAGTAAGGCAGAGACAAAATGGTTTAATGAGCATACAAGACCTCCTACAAGGATGCTTCAATTAGCCTTTCAATCTGATTTGGGGCAGGACTATGTTTTAGGTTACTCTGTATACACCTCTCTGATTAGTGTGGTGAAAAGATTAATAGAATTTAAGAGCTAGAAAAGACATTAGTATTCATTTCCCTCAGCCAGGTCATTTCAAATAAAATACTGGTGCAAGGAGTATTCTAGATTATATAGATTATAGGTTAACAGAAACTTTTCTTCAACTTCTAAACATAAGTGGCTCAAAAAATTGTTGAATTAGCTGCATTTTGCCATATATTTTATGCCATATGAGACTTGGTTAGAATTGCAGTGTTTAATGTAAATGAATGGAATGAGCCAAAGTAAGAGACAGGTCCATGTGATAAGCACTTCAATATCAGTGAGACACAGCAATACATTCTTTGAAGATGCTTATTCCTATGTGTCATGAGAAGGAAGGGAGTAAGGAAGAGTATTTCCTGAACCCCAAGTTCTATTGAATGTGCCCCACAGCAGACTTCTAATAAGATTCAGACCTGAATTACCAAGAACATCATTCAGTTTACTTTCTGATTGAGGTGATCAGAGGAATCTAAGAACACAAACAGTTAGAATTAAAAGAGACCATGGAGATGAGCCACATGGTCCAGCCTCTTTATTTTGAACGAGGAAATTGAAATCTAATAAATTAGGATCTAGGATACAATTTTAAATCTTCCTTAAAATAATCTCTAAGAAAATCCATGGATCATGTCAATAGGGTTTATAAACTGCACCTTACTAAACCTTTTGGAGCTCCTGCATATTTTCTTTGGTCCACTTCTCACAATGGAAAGTGACTGAGGGGTTAACCACATGTAACTTCTCTGTCCTAAATAAGGAAGATCTGAATGATATTCTCTATGAGAAAAAGATTCTAATGCTTAAAATTACTTATCCCAGGATGAATAATTTAGAAAATAGCATATAAAATAGGGACAGATTCCATGCCACCCTTATTCTCCTCTTTTTATCTCTTTGGTGAATCCACCCAGAGTTTAGAGTTGCCATACTTTACGGTTGTAGAGTACCTTTAAGAATGGTGGTGGAAAGGAATTGAATGAGGCACTGAGGTTTAATGTTTAAAATTCATGTTTAAACCTTAAAAAGTTTCTTTCATAGTCAAAGCTCTCAACTAAAGAAGACAGACAATTATTTCAATCATTTGAGCCATCTGAAACCTTTTTGGAATTGCCTTCAAAATCCAAAAACTATTATTTCAGCTCTTCTCAATTGTGGCAGAAGTGTGTCTTTAAAAAAAAAAAAATATATATATATATATATATATATATATATATTTCATTATTAAAATGATAATGAGAAGAAAGTCAGTTACTGAGTGTGAAATCAAGCTTAAGACAACACTCAAGGTGTAAACAGGTCATGATTAAAAAAGGATCAGGGTGATGCCTTAGATACTTATTAGAAGTTTTATATGCTGGAAAAAAAAGAATTCCAAAAAATATTGAAGATTTGGATAAAATCGGTGCCATATCTTGACTGTATTAAGCTGAAAGAATAAAATTTGATTTGGTACAAGAAATACTTTGGTTTTGAGGAGATCCAAAAAAGAACCAAAGAAACCTAAACCTCTTTTCCACTATTCCCAAGTTTTGGGACCTTCCAATATAGGGATAACTTTTCTTACTTTCTTTACTTTAATGTATGCCTACTAGGGAGAATATAAATGATGTGCATAAGGCACTCACCATAATTTTTGGCAACTTTCCTGAGACAAAGGTCCAATCTTAGGAAAAATTCCAGGTTAACTTTGAAAGATAACACCCCTCTTGCCATCCATTTTTATTCTTTTCTGAGCCACATCTTCCATGATATTGTGTGACATGAACTTTCCTAAGTATATTTATATTATTTGTAAGAATAATACTTCTCATTTTCCTGCCAAGAAAATAGGTCCAAGAGGGCCTCACTGCTACACTTATGGTCACACCAAGTTAGCCACATCACGTGACAAAGCTCTTCCAACAGTGAATCAAAGGATGTTTCCATTCTTCCACCTGAATCTTATGTTACTGACAGACTAGAAGGAAGAGATCTGCATAAAGTAAGTGTGTTGCACACTTATCTATTTCATTTTCACATACACTGCTACAAAAATTAAGTATTAATACACTTACTGTACATGGGAAAATATTAAAGTTCTTAAAGTATCAGCATCTGCCCCAAATGCACACAGTGATGAAGTAGCAAATTGGATTTTAAATCCAAATCTTTCTGGAAAAAACACAAATTTCAAACTTATTCATGATAGAAAAAAAAAATCAAAGCATTGATGGCCTCACTTCAAAATACTCTAGGAAGAACTTGGCAGAAATATTATGAAATGTGTAAATTATTTAAATAAAAACATGATGATAGTATAACATCTGTTCATACCTGTCCTCACCTTTGCCTCTTATATCTCGATTGCAGGTGTAAGAATGTTCAATCATGTGTAAACATGCCTTTGTACTCCCAATTTTTTTCACATCACTCCTCAACTGGTTCTCTATTTGTGACCTGGAGGATACAGGAGCTACCAAAATTTCCCCAGAACTGAATGAACCTAATAACCATGCCACTGTATAAATGACTAGTTTATAGTCCTTTACTTTTTTCTCTCAACCTTAGCCATATGTGTTTTCACTCTTAAGTTCCTGAAACATTTGTCTACATGCTCTTTGAGGATCCTGATGAAATCTCCACCTTTGTATTCAATATTTAGTCACCAACTCAGAGGACACTAGTATACTTCTTTGATCAAACTGATTGCTAAGTGGGGCAGTCTGAGTAATTTAGGGCAGGGCTCATTCATCTTTCTTCCACACCAGAATTTTTAGACTTAGAGGAACCAAGGAGAGGATGAGCTGGGGAAAACAGAGGAGACTGTTGGTCAAGAGCCTTATAGAAGTATAGAAGACTCAAATTTGCCCAAAATTTGTGTTCATCATATATTCTCTAATCCATGTTGGCATCAGATGGTCAATGGTGAATGTAGGGGACATGGGACCTGGCCCAACATCTTTCTATGTCACCATAGGTTCCAATTGTTTAAAATGTGTTTGAGACTTTTAATAAACGATGCCTGGAAGAGACATGTTTTCGTAATAGACACTCCATAAATATTTCTTGATTTGATTAACAGTATTAGAAAGCCAGGATTATAAACTATCTAACAAAGTGTTGGTATCTTAAAATACTTTTATCTCCCAGGACTCTCTCAGGTGCTCTCAAATGCAATTGAAATATATGAACAATTCCATCCACAAAGAGCTTACAATTAGCCAAAAGAAATGGTATTTAGTCTACTTTTAGACTGGAAAAAAAATCCAACTTCAGCCATTAAATAAAAAGAGAGAATTCATTTCAGCTTCATTTTCTCTCAGCCTGTGTATTAATATCTTGATTTCCCTGATAGTATCTAGGCATAAAAGTTATGTTTCCAATTTTTCATTTAGATGAAAGATATTCCACATTGCCTGCTACACCACTAAGGACTAAGTAAATGCTCTTCAGCTTTCCTTTTTAAAAAATAATAACCCACACTTATTTGGATCATTTTCTCTATATGGCTTGAGAAAAAGAAGTATCAGGGTTGCAGGGATATTGTTAACCATGAAAATGACATTCTAATTGCAAAGCCTTCTTGGCTCACCTGGGATATCACTTCTAAAATTATATCCCAGTAATTTATTCTTTCAATTCCCTAAAGAGCTGGCTTGAGGTCAGCATCATAGTGAGACAGACAGCATCTCTTTTGATAAAAACTACAGTAAACTGCTATTTTAAAAATCCTTTCATTCCTCTTCCTCCTCCCTTAATAATTTGTTCAAAAAGAATTTCATATAAGATATGGTCAAATGCTGGTGATTTCATCTCATGCAAAATGGACCTCTATGAAGACAATTAACTAGTAATTTTAGGATGAGGTATCACAGGGTCACAGACATGGCCTCTTAATTTAGGCCTAACCACTCCAAACTGATACTACGGGATACTGGGAATGTAGGTGAAATAGTTGCCAAGAAATTGCAGAAGAGAAAATGACTTAAAATTAGATCACTTCTCTCTGGATGATTGTCTTCTTGTCATTAAGATGAGGGTTTGGACAAGACATCACAGTTCCAGTAGAGAAGGAATATGCAGCCACTGATGGATCATCAAGATGGCACAAGTTTCTAGAATCTGCATTATCTAGTTGGAAGTTTCCACCTTACTGGGTTGTGATCATTGAAAACTTTGAAAAGTTTCTAAACATCATTTTTCTCATCTAAAGGAAAAAAAATATATCAAAGAGACAATGCCAGCTCATTATAAGCACTCAATTAATGTTTGCCATTTTTCTTATAAAAAACAAAAGATAAAGGGCAATCAATAATGGACTTTTCTGCCCCAGTGAGGCAGATCTTTCCTTTCTTCCAGATCTCTACATTCTATTACCAGTCCACAGTGCTTTGGTGCTGCTTCTGGGAGACCCAAAACACAGACAGTGTTTACCTGGAAAAGACCTGTGATCCTGCAGTAGTTACCATTGTGAGTCATCAAAGAGGCAATTAGCGCCATGTCCCACTTCCCATCTTAGACTAAACTTCCTACAACTCAGCTACATATCCCAAATCTTTCCACAGATTTATCTTTCCTACAGATATCGTGCTTGGCAGATCAGTCCATGGTTTGGCTCCATGTTATCTGATCACATTTTACTTCTCTTGTCCATTAGAAACCTGCTCCTGCTCACCTAGAAATCTCCATGCTATGCTCACTTTTTGATCCCTCATCTTCATTCACATTGCTTCCTTCTTCAGGCATGTTTTCTTTCTCCTTTCTCATTTTCCACATGCTGCCAGTGTTTCAAAGTTCACCTCTTCTTGAAGGCCTTGCTGTTTTTTACAGAACATACTCTGTAAATCAGAATTGATGGCATTTTTCTGTAAAGGGCAGGAGAATAAATATTTTAGGTTTTGGAGACAACATCACTTCTGTGGTGACTTCTCAACTGGTTGTAACGCAATGGTAAACATAGACAACATGAATGGGTGTGGTTTTGTTCCAACACACATGGATGTATAACCAATGTGATCCTGCAATATGTACATGTGGAAAAATGAGAATTCATACTCTATTTGAATCAAATATATGATATGTCAAGATCATTGTATTGTCTTGAGCAACTAATAAAAAATAAATAAATAAAAGCATCTGCTATTACACTTAGCATGAATATTGTAAGATTTTATGATATTTAGTATCAATATCAAGATATACTGCTATTTATTGAGTTCATCAGAGTAAAAATGACTCTCAAGTTAGACTTAATTGAAGAGTAGGTACTATGTCTTGTAAACCTATTGTCTAATCTTTGATGCCACATTTGTTACAATTCCTTTCTTTCTAAGGCTGAATACTACATTATATGTGTATACTGAATTTTCTTATCCACTTACCTATTTATGGACACCTGTGTTGCTTCTATATTTTAACTATTGTGAATAAGGTTGCTATGAACATGGTACACACATGTCTATCTCTTTATGACAGTGATTTTATTTGGTTATATCACTAGAATTAGAAATGCTGGGTCATACTGTAGTTATATATTTAATACTGTTTGAGGAATCATCATTTTATTTACAGTGGCTATATACTATGCTATATTCATACTTATATTGTACAAAGTTTCCAATTCCCCCAACTTTTTTTAATGATAGCTATCATAATGAGTATAAGAGAGTTTTGTAGTACAGTAGTTTTGATTTGAATTTCTTTAATGATTAGTATTTTTGAGCATGTATTCATGTATTTATTGAACATTTATATATCTTATTTAGAGAAATGCCGCCCCTTTTAGAATCAGGTTCTTTGATTTTTCATTGTTAACTCTTAGAAGAACTCTATATATTCTAAACATTAATCCCTTTACCTGGACTCTTTTATTTTTTTCCACTGGTCTATATGCCTCTCTTTGGCCCAGTTAACACAATGTTTATTACTGAAATTTTGTAGTAAGTTTTGAAACCAATAAGAGTGAATTCTACGAATGTTTTCCTGTTTTTCAAGATTGTTTTAACTTTCTGGATCCCTTGAATTCCATAAGGATGTTAGGAGAGATTTTCTATTTCTTCAACAATATCAGTGGAATTCACATAGGGATTGCCTTGAATCTCTAGAATGCTTTGGATAGTGCTAATGATCTACCAAAATTAAATTATATAATCTATGAACATGTAAGTCTATGTATATTTTATAATTTCTTTCAGCATCAGTTTTCATTGTATGAATCTTTCACCTTTTTAAGTTAATTCTAAAGTATTTTAAAGCTATTATAAATAGAATTATTTTAAAATTTCTTTCTCCAATTGCTCATTGCTGCTATACAGAAATACAAATGGTTTTTTTGTGTTTACTTTATATGATGCCATTTTTTAATTAGTTCTATGAACTTGTGGATTGTTTAGTGTTTCCTACATATAAGATCATATCATCTGTGAGCAGAGATAATTTTACTTCTTGATTTCCAATCTGGAAGCCTATTAATTGTGTTTTGTTGTTGTTGTTGTTATTTGTTTGTTTGTTTTCCAATTGCTCTGGCTAGAATATCCAGTACTATCTTGAAAACAATGTGAGTGAAAATTGATATCCTTGCCTGTTTCTGATCTTAATAGTAAAGCTTTCAGTATTTACCATTGTATATGATGTTTATTATGAGTTTTTCAGGTATAATTTTAACTATGCTGTGGCTCTTCCATTGTATTCCTAGTTTCTTAGATATCATATCATGGAAAGGTAATTTTGTCACATGATTTCTATTAATTGAAAAAATCATGTTTGCTTGTGTTTCCTCATTCTGTTAAGGTAGTCTAATGTGTAATATGGTAGATTGGTTTTTGTATAAAGATCTGTCCTTGCATTCTGGGAGTAAATTCCAGCTGGCCGTGGTATATAAACTTTTTAATATACTGATGAATTTGATTTGCTAGTATCAGGTCAATAATGACCCTACAGAATTACATAGGATGTTTTCCTCCCTCTTTATATTTTGGGGAATATTTAAGAAGTAATGATGTTAGTTCTTCCTTAAGCGTTTGGAAAAAATCACCAAGGAAGATGTTAAATACAGAGCTTTTCTTTGTTGGGAAAAAATTTGTTATTGATTTAATTCCTACAAATAAATCAGGTTTCCTTTTTCACTTTTAATCTTATAGTTGCCATATATTTACTTAAGAACATTATTTTCATATGGTTTTGAATTTTTGTCTACTACTTTTCATTCCAACCTAAAGTACTCCCTTTAGCGATTCTTGTAGAATTGGTCTGCTGGTAACAAACTCCCTCAGTTTATCTATAAATGTCTTAAATTCTCTCTCATTTTTGGAGAAAGTTTGGCTTGATACAGCACTTTGATTATATCTGTATCTGATTTTTAAAGCTTTACATGAGAATTTTGTTACTAATCATATTTACAATAGCTATATGTGAGAAGTCACTTCTCTCTTACTGCTTTTATGAGTGTCTCTATGTTTTTGTCTCTTGACAGTTTGATTCTAATGTTTCTTAGCATGAACTTCATTTACTTTGTCCTACTTTGGAAGTTGCTGAATTTCTTGGATGTTTATGTTCATGTCTTTCATCAAGCATGGAAAGTTTTCAGCTATTAATTTTTTAAAAAATCTGCATGCTCTTTTCTTTTTCTCTTCTCATTCTGTGACTCCTGTAATATGTATGCTGATTGGCTTAATGATATCCCAAAGATCCCTTAGGTGATGTTCACATTTGCTTTGTCTTTTCTCTCTGTTTTTCAGACTCAGTAATTTTAATTACCCTATTCCAAGTTTGCTGGTTCTTTCTTCTGTATCCCCATATAAAAATTTGAATCCCTCTATGGATTTTCTTTTTCATTACAATTGTCATAGTTTTAATCTCTATAATGTTTTGTTTTTTTGTTATATTTCTATTTTTTAATTGATCTTTCCATTTTGATAGTACCTCATTATCCTGACTTTTCTATGTCTTCCTTTAGTTCTTTGAGGATCTTTAAGAAAATCATTTCAATCTCTTTGCCTGATAGGTCCACCAATGAGTAGTATTCAGGGACAGTTTCTTTGGCTTACTTTTTTTTTCTTTTGAATGGACCAATTTTGTATATGCTTCTGATTTTTGTTATTTAAAACTGAGTATTTGAATCTAATCCCTTTCCTAAGGTGTGAAGGATTTTCATTTTTTTGTCCTCTTCACTTTTTTGTTATTATCATTGTTGTAACCTGTCTTCATGGAGAAGATTGCACTGAGTTAAACATTTAATGTCTTCTGAAGCCACTTAACTTCTGAGTCTTCTCCTTCCCAGGAGCAGGTTTGTTTTTCTAATTGTCTTTGTGTAAACTATTGCTTTGGGATGTCTTTATCTTCAATGTCTGACACTCAAAAGGGAGAAGAGAGTAAAATGAAACAAGGGGGAAACAAGATGCTGGCCCTTGAAATATCCTTTCAGTCACTTTACTCAAAGGAGTAGGGGTTTGCAACAGTGGGGTAGCTTTTTAACAGTGGCTTCTTGCCTTTGTGTATGCACCTCCATTGTCAGAAGCAGCAATCAACAATCAGGATAAGATTACCCAATATTTGAAGAAAAAACCCCTTATTGCCCATGGTGGCTCCAAGCAGTGTATAAGCTGCTCCAGGGCCATATGCACAGTTGCCACACACCAGGTTGGAGTTGTTGGAAATGTGTAGTTTCTTTGCTGTTAAAAGTGAAAACAATCAAAATTAGCCACAACTTACTGTGCAACTCTCTGTTTGGAACCCCAGACAGAATTCTAAAGACTTACATGAGACAGGTTCTGCCAATATAATTGTAATCTAGGTGGAGTGATTTCTGGTGCTTCCTACTAAACCATCTTCCCAGAATCATCTTGAAAATTTAAGCTCTTATTAGATGAAATGTGATAAAAGCTTGGAGCCATTCAATGTCTGCATGAATTCAGTCCTCTCTGGAAACTCCAAAAAACCAAATAGGCTCTTGCCCCTCACACACTATGAGGAAGATTTGGGTTAAGAAAATTAAAACACAGTTGGAGAGACAATCTTAATGATATTATAATAGAATCCAATATAGACATTATAGGTTTAGTATGTCATCGATAGAGTATCCCTGTTGTTCACAGATAAGGAATAAAACAGCAAATACTAATTTACTTTCTTGTGGGAATGGCTACGTGCTCCAACCTTTTCAAGCTGAGAAATGTGATGTTTCCTGGGGGACTCAAAACAGAAGAATGGAAATCTCTCCCAGAGATTCTTCTTCTCCTCTCCTTCTTCTTTGTAAAGATACATTTATAATACGGTATCACTAAATTCCTACCATAGGATAGGGAAATCAAAGCTGGCCTAATGTAATGGACATAGAAGGGATTGAAGGAGGTGAACTGATGAGGATAGGACACTGAAGGAGATCAGAGTCCAAGGGAAATGAACATTGCTTTCATAAATGTGACCAAAAGAGTAACCTTAAGGCATATTGTCCTCAATATCAAATGGACAATAATTCCCTGATCAGGTGTCCTCTCCTTAAGTTCTCTGATTTCTCTGGGGATCTAACAATAACTATTGCTATTTTATTTATTCAAATAATAAAGAGTTGAGCATTCCGTAGCAAATAATATTACAGATAATTGACACTTATCTCTCAAGTTTTTATCTCATTTTTTGAGTGACAAGTAAAAGAAAATATCTACCTGCTTTTGTAAGCATAACTCATACGTAGCAGTTTAATCATTAGTATTGAACACTTGGTGTTATAAGCATGAGTTTCTACATGATCAAAAAAAAATGCTCTTGGGAACTTTTAAAGAGCAAGGGATGATCATTTTCCACATACCCAGTAGACAAGCAGTTATATTTTGGGGTAATTTGATAAGGTTTTGGGCCACTTTGCCCTTTTTAACTGTCAGACTACCTTCTACCACCTCAAATTATTATTTTTCTTCTGGTTAGTGTAGTTTATACATTCATCATCTCAACAGCCTGTGGGTAAACATAGACTTCTAGTAGACTTTAATAGGCAAATAATATACCCCCAAATAGTTATCTTATTGGCCTAAAAAATTTACACTATAAGTTAATGCTTGACTATTTGTGTAGACTTTATAATTATTGGTATTCTTGCTAGATTTTAAATTGTGTTTTTATTGTTAAAGCTTTAGAACAAATACCTTATAGGTAATTGATGTGATTCTTATAAAAGTGAAAGAAAATAAAATTGTGGTTGACCATATTTTAATTGACATGCTCAATCACACCCCTAATTGTCCTTTTTTTGTTCCAATGCCCTCATGATAAGCATTTTTCATCACCTGCTTTCTGAGGCCTTCATATTATATAGTGAACAAACAGGTAGATATGTGGATTAGACATACAATTATTCATGAAACAAATGAAAGCAAACACAATGCAGTTGAAAGAAGGATAATCGATGGCTGGACTTTGAATCTTAATATGACTTTAATTAAAATGTCCTATATAATTTCAAATAGTATTATTTCATAACTCTGAGACTTATTTTGACTGTCTCTAATGTGAAAGACTGAATCATCTCTAAGGTATCTTAATATTTTGGGATTCTACTCTTTGAGATATAACTTTCCATTCTTGTGTAATCTGCCCAAAAAAACACCAAAAAATAATTATGATTGTAGAATGATGCATGATCCAACAGTCACACCAGATAATTTTTGAAGTTTATTCCCTGGATCCTACTCGGTTAGAAACCTATTAGCATGGGGTTGGTTGCACAAATTTCTTTTGCTGCACTAAGTCACTGTGCTCACTGGAAAACCAAAAGTCTTGTCAAAGTAAATACTGGCTGCCAAACTGCCAGAGAGAAGGTGAGCTGACACAGATATGAAGAGCACCAGAATAAAAACTTAGCAGAGACACAGACCTTTGGAAATGCAGGAAGGAATTCTGCAACCCTCTTTCTTTCCTCTGTAGAAATTGTGCCTTCCCCTATTGTGATTCTGTGTGTAACCTGGGGCCCGATAAAGAAATACAGAAACGCCACAGGGAACGCTTCTCTCCCCACACGTCCAACTTGATTAAAACTGGGGCACATGTTCAGGGCTCTCCCTCTGAAAGCTGGGCCTCTAGGGATGTCAACACAAGAAAGAATGAGCACAGCTACAGCATACCTGCTCCCTGCAGCTGCCAGTGGTTTGTCCAGGCTGAGGCTAAGGGGGTGTGTTTTCTCCTAGGTAGAGGGTCCATGAAGTTCAGGCATGGGCTTTCAGGATGCCCAAACATAATGCTCCATGTCCATGAAAATGTGAAGCAATGAGGACATTTAGGGTTAGACAACCTAGGTTGAATTTGACTCTGTCACTTAGGAGCTATGGTTCTTCTAGTTACTGAACATGTGTTTCAGTTTCCTCATCTGAAGAAAATACAGATGAACTTGTTTTATTGTCATTAGGCTGTGGAGAAAAAAATTCAAGATAAAACATACAAAATCCTGGATCCATTGTTTAGAACAGGATTGTTCTGGACATCAATGAAGGTAGGAACGAACTTTGTTGTGCCTGAGTGTGTTTACTTAAAGAATGAAACAGTAATATAAATACCTCATAAAACTTTGGGGAAGACTGAAACAAGCTGATTCTTATTAAAATTATTTACATCGATGCCTGTAAAAATCCCCATCCAATTGGCTTGTATTGTACTGATTCCATTATGGCAATCAACAACTTTGTCAGAGGTGGAAAAGTTCAAGAGTCTAGCCCAAGATATTTGAGTTTTGAGTGAGACACAGTTGGGTTTACAGTTCATGGGTGGTTTCGAGCCTCTGCTTTCTCATCACCAGAAAGGCATTACATATCTACTTCCTGAGATAGCAGAGCATGAAGTCTGGATTCATATGCTCTTGGCTAAAACTCCAGCTCCAAAATTTATTAATTATGTGCTTTTACATAAATTTTTCAGTCTCATTGCATCTTGCTTTTTTCATCTGTAAAGTGAAGGATTTTTCTTAGTATATATACATCTGATGGGGTTGCTATGAGAAGTAGGTGCTAGAATGCTTTTAGCTGGTTTAGGTTTCAGAATTCAGAGCCCTTAAGTCATGAATGGCATTGCTTAGATGTGTGTGTGTGTGTGTGTGTGTGTGTGTGTGTGTGTCACAGAGACAGAGAGAGAGAGAAAGAGAGACTGTGTGTGTATACTGTACCACTGCTCTAAGTAGGGATTGGTTCACTTTCTCTGTGTTCATTTTGTATCTCCCTAATGTATTAATGTATGTGGTGTTTGACCTTGTGCTGTCTTACCCCATCATCCCGAGAATATAGGAACATTGTCTGGATAGCATGATTCTCACCTGTGTCCTCTAGGAAAGACAGGCAAGCTTTCCTTGTTCTCCTATGACAGCAAAACACTATGTTACTGAAAGCTACCAAATAAGCTCTCCTTTTTTTTTTTTTTTTTGGCGCAGAGTACTGGGGATGAAACTCAGTGGGACTTGACCACTGAGTTATTGCATTGAATTATAATCTAGTCAGGCTATGACTGAGCATAGTAGTCTCTTTTTGAGTTTTTCTCTTTATCAGGGGGGCAAAATTGCACGACAAGAAAAATTTCTCTACTATTTCTTAACTGCAAGAAAGACAGAAAAGTAGTAACCAATAAATAATAATATAACCAATAAAAATAATGCTGTTTATATCAATGGGTGATGGGGTTGGAACGAGAGTTAAAGAATCTGTGATTGAATTGTTCCAGCCCTCTGAGAGGACAAAGGAGATGAATTCAAGTGGCTCTGAAATGGTCTCAGTATCTAATAAGACAACACTTTCACATTTAAGCAGTTTTGTCCTGGTCCTGCCTAAGTGAGTACACAGAGAGATTCAGAGAATCACTCCATAAAATGAATTATTAGGTAAGGGACATTACTTATGTACTTTTATATTTGTTAATTGGCCTGTGCAGTTTATAGTACACACAAATATGCAACAGATAATACAAGCCGGCATCCTTGTAGTTAATTTTGTGAGAAAGGCTTGGCTTACATATGCAATTTAGAATTTACATTTACATATGCATGCTAACAAATTGACACATTATAAAGCTATCAGTGAGCACATCTGAAATGTTACCTAACTTTCCTAGTCCTCTTATAACACAAGTAAACACAATGAACCAGCACTTCATTTTTAGCCAGCAGAAGGGATAAAGCTGATATAGAAGGGGAAGAGGCAGAGACTATGGTATTTTTTCTGTTTGTGTGTTTTCTTCTTATTCTAGCAAAAGTCAAGGTGGGAATACCTGCTTCTCCTCTGTATAAGGATCACATTGTTCTTGGCCCTGGAAGATGTCACAGTTCAATTTATTCCTGTTTAGACAACTCTCATTTTTTTTCATACTTTTCTTTATCCAAGTAACCTGAGTTTATCATTAAACTGAAATCAAGAAAAGTCAAAGTCATCAAACACCTTTTCCTTACCCTTGTAGTAGCCCTACATTTCCGGTGTTCTTCACCATATCCAATAGCATTACTATCATCACCACAAGGCAAAAGTCACTTTTGAAAACTGAAATGGGTTTTAACATGAGCTTGTTACAAAGAAAACTGTAAACATTTCATTGTCTAAACAAGGACAGTGCCACTTTTTAACTATAAAAAATATTGATAGTGTGTCTTTGATTGTTATGAAACAGTCAGTGATCCATTCTGTATGGCCCTCTTCAGTTAAGATTGTTTATAACAAGTATGCATTTCTCATCCAAATACTCATTAATGCATTCCAAAAAGCACTGCTATTCTGATCACACAATGCTATGATGAGCAAAAGGTAAAAAGGTAAAAGTGCACAAGCCCAATACTGCATATTCTACTTATATCCCCAGGAGAAGGGCTGCAGGTATAACCTTCCTTTTCTCCTACTGGACAGTTTGGAAGGACATACTAATGAGAAGAATATAAAAAGCTAAAAAAAATTTTAAAAAAGGCGATAATCCAAAATTCAAAACAGTAAAGTACTAGTTGGTTGAGCACTGTTTAGTGATAATAATAAATTAAAGGATAAAAGTAACTCAACAAAAATTTCCCAGCATACCTCTTTCGAAAAGGATAATAGAATTCTGGTCTTGGATGGCTGAGGAAGTTCCTGTCTGACATTTTTTTTTCTAATTCCTTCATGAAACATGAGATAAAATTATGAGGTAAGAATAGATAGCAGATTGGAGGTATGTGGGTGAGAAAATGAAATGTTATATCCCTAAGTGGTAGAATTAGAAATAACAGGAAAAAGATCGTGACAACAGTGAATTGGACTCAGTGATAAAACAATGAGGTAGTCAGAAGAGAAAGAGAGAGATGGTATTGTTAGTGCCTGTGTGCCTTTAGGCAAGTCACTGAGCTCTCCTATTTCCCTTTACTCACCTGGCACATGCAATATAAATATGGTGGTTATGGCAATTTATGCCAGGGGTTTGTATGGAGCACAGGTCATAATGCAGGTCCACACTGCATTCCCTCAACATCAGCCTCCTCCCTTCTTGGGAGTGCTGGGTACCTTTTGAGCTGCCTGGGCTGCCAATCCTCAAGGCTGCTGATAAAAGACCTCTGTGGAGGAAACAGGTAGTGAAAATGAATGGTCATAAATTCGGACACCCTCCTGTTCCAAACCCTCAACTCATCATTTTTGCAATAAAATGATCCCACCTAGTGTTTCAGAGTAGACTTTAAGAAATGCTTTGTACAGAGAGAGGACAACCTGCTGCTTTTCCACGTTTTAGAAATATGTGGATAAAATAAAGTTTTGACTCAGATGACAAAGCAACATTACCAAATAACTTTAAATAGACACTCAGAGGAAGTCATTTAAATAGCAAGCCATATATTTACATGAACAGAAATTACATCCTCAAAAGCGGAATTTTACAAATAGAAGAAAAGAATAAAGTTTTTCTTCTTTCAAAAAAATAATTAGTAGCCAATTGCCAAATGTATTTTTCAACTATGTTTTTCTAAGCCAAATTATGCACGTGGACACAGCTGTCTTTACCTGCAGGAAGAACGAGTCCACAAAGAGCATTAGCAAGGCATTTCCAGAAACTGCCAGTTAAAAGCTATCTTGGTTAAATACAATGTGTCCTTGAAGAGTGGGCTCTTCCTTGCCCTAAAGTGCTCTAAGAGGGGGAAATGCACTCTGGTGGGTGTCTTGTGGCTTGTGGGCTGGATCAGAGTGAGTAGTTTGATTCCTACCTTGTACTTAGAACCGAGGATCCCTAGTATCTCCCCACTCCTGTTGAGAACCCATCTGAGAAGTTAAAATGAAAAACAAGAAGCAAAGGATTTTCGAGTTATTTAGAGAAATTCAAGTGACAGCCACTCATCCTGGTTATTTGGTATCATGCAACCAAAATATCAAGCTGTTTGACTGGAATTTGGAGTCTCTGCATCAAGTGATGCTTTTCTTGTCATGCAGACACTGCCTTTATTTGGAAGAACATGTGTCATATGAAGATCAAAACCTTTCCAGAACTCATTCATAATTGTTATTTATTTATTTTTTTGCTTTTGACTTTTATTACAGAGACACCAAATATTGGTAATATTACCATTGGTAATTCTAGTTCTTTTTAAAGATTAAACAAATAAATAAATAAATGCAACATTATTTTGCTTTGGCTTCTGATTAAAATTGCCTCAAAAATTCTATATTTGAGCTCAGGCTATCCAAACATTAGTCAACTCAATAAAAAAAATAGATTTAGACGTAATTATTGATGAAACCTGGATAGGGCTTAAATAATTCCAATGATGGTGGTCTCACTACTACAGCAAACCACATTCTGTTAAAGAATAATCTAATCTTTAGAGAGGATTCTCCTAAATTAAGCCCAGATCATTCTCCCTACTGATTTTACCCACCCTCCCCTTGGGCTACCACTCCATATTAAAACGTTAAACTATTTTAAAACAATAATATAAATTTTGTCTAACTGAGTCAAAGAAGACATTTACATGCAAAGATTCTGTTGAATCCAACATTGATACGTGGCTAACCCTTATTGATAAGAAATAAATTCACAAAAAAGTAGTATACCCAGACACTTGTCTTGCTTTTGACACCATTTGTTTGTTGACAAGTCAAGTCAGAAGTGTCAAGAAGATCTGATTTAAGAAAATTCTAATTTCTGCCAATATGCTATTCATCAGGAGAAAAGTATTCTCGGTACTAACACTGTCTATGTTGGTTACAGTATTATCTTATAGAGATATTGGTATGTAGCTTTTTCACAATTTTGTCTAACAGCTTCCTACTCTGACTACAAATCTCATGTTTATCTTTTGCATTAACTCTCTATATTTGGTCATCATTTTCTTGTACCCAAATTAATTGTTCCTCACACCATTTATGGTTTCCCCCCACCCTTGAATCTGGGTTGAGCTGGTAACTTGATTTAACCAAAGCAGTGGGATAGAAGTGGTACTCTGACAGTTTAAGACTCAAGCCTGAGGAGAGACAGAGTTTCCACCTTGGTGCTCTCTTAATCCATTTTCATGCTGTGCAACTCCAAATCTACCTGGACAGTCCATGTGGACAAGAAATATGATCTGGTATTTAACCAGATGACCAGCACCAACCATTACTTGTGTACCATGTTGTGAACCATCTTGGAAGATGCAGAGATGCTGGGCCTCAGATGACTACAGATCCCATGATATGTTAGGGAACAGAGGATTGCTCAGATGAGTCTACAGTAACTAATACAACAAACCACATTCCATTAAGAATAATCAGAAAATAAGAAAATAGTTGCTGTTTTAGACTACTAAGTTTTGGAGTGGTATTACACAGCAGTGGGTAACTTTAACATTACCTATTAAAGGACATATATCAAGTTCTTCCTCCAGCCATCCAATTAGGTTCTGAAATCTTACTCTGGTACATGAGTGTGTATAAAATAAAGACTATTCTAAAAGAAACATTACATGAAATTTTCTGACAACTGTAATTTCACTTCTAGAGCAACTTGACTGGAAAACTGAGTGGTGCAGCCATATTCACATTCTGCACCTACCAAACATCAAAGAGCCATTATCATCACAAAATCTGTCCTCTGTACTCTTGTGATGTTCTTTATTGCCTTCTTTTTCTGTTTCTACTCCATTCCTTTGCTTCTTCCCCTTATTGCACTCTGACCTAGGACAAAAATCTCACCTTGTAGTTGAACTTACTCATCGTGGAAAAAAAATAGAATTCTGGCTTAGGATTAATCTGGCTAAGAGTATGATTGTTTATACAAGATATTAGAAGCTGATTGTTAGCACTAGTAGACTTTGGGCTTCTCTGTGATAGCTTTTAGTCTTTAGCATATTGAGGCACCCTCAGAGATAAAGTGAGTCACTGGTTGGCTCTGGGAAGCACCCAGTAACTGCTTTGGTAAAGAGAAATAATCAGAGAAGCTAAAGCAATTCTTAGGAAGGCTGCTAGCTGATTGGTGAAAAAGTAAGACAAAGGGGTAGAAAAAAACAAAATGATTGGCTAAATTAAGTGAATATGAAGAGAGGAAGAGAAGGAAGGGGAAGGAAGAGAGAAATGCACTTCACCAATTATACATTTTAAGAAGCCCCCCAGTGGTTTCCTAGTCATATTTTCTCCTGGAACTTAAATTACATTGGGGAGGCAATATATATATATATATATATATATATATATATATATATATATATATAATATATATTATATATATATTATTATATATATAATATATTATATATATTATTATTATATATATTATATATATAATGAGGAAGAACATTGCTGCCAAATTGATGGTATCATCCTGTATGTCAATATGAATAAGCCAATAAGATGCTAACAAACAACCTAAAAAGATCTGGCCTCAATAAATGACGGAACTGGAAGCAAGGACGCCGGGCTGTGAGCTGAGGCTGTGATTCCATTGCTGATTGCTCTGGGCCTCCGGGTGGGTCATTTAACCTTGCCTGTCTTCAGATTTCCTATCACCAAAAAGGAAATTAAAACTGGAATTCATTCTCCTGGGTGGCGGCCTAAGAGCCAGAGAGCATCTTATCATCCTATTTATAATTGTAGACTCACAGAATTTTAGAGTTGGATGGGTCTTTAGCCACCACCAAATTAATCCCCTCGTTTTACAGATGCAGGCACTGGGACTCTGCAAGGTGAAGCATGGCTCTCAAGGTCAAGCCAGCTGGTACCTGACTTTTAACCTGAGAGTCTATCATGATATATAACACAGCCCACTCCCCCACAGTATCCTTTTCTCCTTTCCTCTTTTTGACCATCAACAGTCCTGCATTCAGAGAAAATGTATTTGAGGATACAGAATCACCTTGAGTCACATTCCAATTGTGTCTTAATGAACAATGCACACATTCACTATAGCCCTTAATGTTAAGTTCCACATTTACCTAAACATGGACTGTACTAGTTCTAACTGCAGATCCATTAGGCTGATTTCGGAAGGCACAGGAAATGCCTTTGCTTAACAAGTTATGTTTGCTGTTAGTTAGGAATGTGATTATAGCTGGGCTATAATCGGATTAATTCTCCTAGGATTATCTGACCACTTCGTGAGAATGTTTCTCTTAAGATGACAGAAGAGGTTATGATAATCCAAGCTTAAAAAAATAAATAAACAAAAATCACCCCCAGGTGTCATTTTTACAAGCCCATGATATCCACACAAATCATGGTATGAACAATGAGAGGAAAATTTCACTGGATTCCTTTCTATCACCCTTCTACTAGGTCCCACTTAATTTTGAATTTCAGTGGGGGCAAAGGAATGTCCTACAGTTGACAATTTTATTTACATTTCGGACAGAAAGCAAACATCATATGGCCTAAGTCCCAGTGATGCCCCTTTCCACTCCCTTTAAAAGAAAAACATGGCCATCTCCATTTGAGCAATGCTTTAAGGAAATGGAAATCAGAGCTCCAGGCTTTGTGTATGGTGGCTTACAAAGGTGTTTTCTATAATGTATGGAATGAACTGTTTCAAGTTTTTATTTTTCTTTCCTTGCTGCTATAATTTTTATATCTCATTTTACCTCTGTAATTAAGATAGGTCTGGTAGGTATTTAAATTAGCCTGGCTTTCGTCTCTATCACACATTCATTTCAAAACTTTTAT
Organism: Callospermophilus lateralis; assembly: GCF_048772815.1. Lineage (NCBI taxonomy): Eukaryota > Metazoa > Chordata > Mammalia > Rodentia > Sciuridae > Callospermophilus > Callospermophilus lateralis. The sequence goes on from NW_027510161.1 coordinate 282,457, forward strand.
GAATATTTAATAGAGGTTTTATAATTCATGGTGATATGATGAACAACCTTTTGGCCGTTAAGCCAATTGACAGAAAAAAAAAATCTCTCTCTTCAGGCAGAAATAATAACGATTCTATTTCTGTTCCTAGATTGGTGATTACACAGTCACCTGTTTTCACATTAAACTTTGATGATAAATTACTCATCAACCATGATAATATCAGAAGTTTTACTGGCCAGAACAAATTGCCAGTAATTGCTCGCAAGATAAAGAGAAAGCACTGCCTCTCTTTTCCCCCCTGTCCTTCCCCCAGGGGGTTATGGTGAGACCCCGCAATTCAACTGGCTCGAATTCCTTTCATTTGCTCTTTCCTTTATATTCTATTTTATTTTTGTTTCCTTTCAAGCCTTAATCTGTCCTCATAGTAAGAATATATTAATATTCCATTAGCAATGCTGCAGATTTAGCTAGCACACCCAGAACACAGGCTGCATAAAAACAGTTAACTTTGAGATGAATTGTAGTTCAAACAGGTTCATTTTCTACCCGACTCCCCACAGGACATACATGCACATTTTAAAAAATATTTGGGGAAATGTCTCCAGATTAAAGTATGCGTCAAATGATGCAGTTTCCAAAGCAACCTAGAGGTTTTATTTCATTTCAATATATCAAAGGTTTAGAAAAAGACAGTCTGATAATGCCTAAGTTATGTATCAGACAATTATAAAATCTAACCTTGGCATCAGATCCAGGTAGCTGGGGCATCCTGCTTTAAGTATTCATCTCAGCACAAAACTGGAACCATAAATGGTAAGATATGAAGGAGTCACGCTCCTGGCTCCAACCCCTCCAGGTCTCCAAGGGGCCCAGGAGGAGGCCTTCCCTATAGCATATTGGGGAACTGGACCATCCGGCCAGGCTTTATGTCCCCTGTAATGGGGTCACAGACTCCACTGTCTCCCTGGGGAGGTAATTCTGCTGCCTAATAGCTTCCACTCCAACAAACTTTTTTCCCTGATATGCAGACAACTCCTCTCTGCTCATTTCCTTCTCAGTAATGCCCCTTTTACTACCCTGCAAATTCCTCTTTGGGGGTTTACAGCCCTGCGGCAGAGGCTGTGATACCATAGCTTTTTAGCAGTAGCTCCACAGAGCTACACACACTACTATGTTCTTTTAATCTCACCTCGTATGTTAGGGCCTTCATCCCTTCAATCATTTTTGTGGCTCTTCTCCCTACTTTGTCCAATTTGTACAAGTATATGATTTGTATGAATGATGAATTTGACTCTATAAACTGCAATGCATCAATGACGACTTGATAGTAAATACTTGAACTCTCGCTGTATCCACAGTGTGTACACGCACATGCACACTGCTCTTTTAATATATTTCATCCCAAGGTCGTAAATTCTAATGGCATTCACTTGCCCTTGGTTTTGCCCAACAAGAAATGCCAAGAAGACTAGATTGTCCCTCCTCTCCTCAACTCCTTCCAAACTTTATTTCTTCGTGAGATTTTTTGGAAATCTGTCCTTGGATGAGAGAGAGTTAGCAAACTACAGAACAGAATTATATCATGATATTATCCAATGCAAATTTACTTCCATAAAAAGTCATTAAACATAAGCATGCTTAGGTTGAGTAGTATTCAGAGTCCTTTTTGAGAAATAAAACTGGGGATTCTGTGAATATTCTCCCTCTGGAGAGATCTGTCCCTGATAAACTTGTCCTGGAGAAGGGTGGAGAGAGTCAATTGTTATCTAAATTTCAGACAGGATCATTTTAAACATCATACCCCTTAGCTCTTATGAGGAGAGAGGCTAAAATTCACCATCAAAAATTCCACACATTCCATTCCCTCTTCCTTCCAATGAAACCTCAGCACTATGCTACCAAAGTGGCATCATGCAAACAGGAGCTCATAAACATCAACTGTCTCTGTTGTACAGCTTTTGATGTGTGAACAATGTGCCATTGTGATGCTGGCAGAAGCCCAGCTCCCTCCTTCTTTATTGTGGGCTGCAGGGCCTAATAGGCATAAAATAACTGCCAACTGGGCCCACGTGCATTTTAGTGCTTTTAGATGCTGAATAATTTAAATACTCATTTCAGTGAGGTGGGGTAAACTTAAGAAAGCAAATGTTTGCAGGATGGTTGTTGTACATAGGTGGACACTCTGGATTCCTGCAGAACATACTTGCACATGTAAATGTATGTGAACACACACACACACACATGCACGCACACACATGCACACACACACACAACTTAGAGCCATAAAACAAGAGGAGTTGGGTGAGCACAACTTTTTGTTATTATGTCTTTGCCTTCGATACATGTGCACTGTACCTTTGTTGAATGTCATCCTTTTCACTTGTGAATTCTTTTCATCCATAAATTCACCATCCAAAACACTATCTCAAACATGTAATTGAAATGCAAATCTCACAATGTTGCCATCTTCCTTTATTCTATAGTCATAGGCATGGAAAAGAAGTTAAAGTTGATTTTGTCCTATCATAAGCAGTTTCAAGAAATCTTCTGGACTAAGAGGAAAGTCTACATTATTTAACACTGTGATGTTCTTGTTTCATTGAGTGCAATTACTACATTTCTAATTTTGATTTTATGCTAGGTCTTTCTGGTAAGATATACATAAAGCTGTTTTTACATATACTTGAATATGATGAGAAAGACAGATGCTCAGATGGTGTCCATCACAATCCATCTCTCTGCTAGGTAGAATCTTGACTAGAGTTTGGTCAGAGCATACTGCTGTGACTAAAGCTATGCAGGTAGACCAGATATCCTTGAGGATCCTGGCAGTTGCTGACAGTTTATAAAGACAAATATATGAATTCACTAGTAAATCTGTATGCTTGGTCCTTTAAATGTATATCAAGTATCTGAATAAATGTCACTCTTTGGGGCAAGCCAGAGATTGATCATAGATGTATAAATGGCAGTTTGCCAGCAAGGCTGTGTCTCATATCACGGTCATTACAAATTACAGTCAATTGTGATCATTTTTACATACATCACCACTACTTCAACCAAGTATTGTTTCATACTTCAAAGACTGAGACAATGACCAGAAGATAGAATAAAAACATATACAAATCTCAGAGATTTTGTCTTAGAAAGTAGTAGAATGGAAAGGATGCTTAATAATTCCCTAAAATCTGGGTGCTATGCTAAAATGGAAACTGGTGCTTACTTACTTGACCCTTATAACAGCTCTTTGAGATAGGGTGTAGACACCCCCACACTGCAAAGGATACAAAGGCTCAGCATAATTCACAAGGTTTCCCAGGAAACACTGCACCAAAATCCAGGTTCTGAGTCCAGGTCTGATCACAAAGCCTAAGACACTGTGCTCATATTATCTACAATGAAAGATGTAGCCTCAGAGTTTGCATTGGATTCTAAATTCAGACTCTGTGGGTCGCCAACATTAACAGCTGGAGGGAAGAACTGAGTCATTATTCAGATGTACAGTTGCTTTATATAGAGGCAGAATAGACTGAGACTCTATGGAAGCATTTAAAGGGCTCTGGTGAAGATCACTACTATTTCCCCAATGAGCTATACCACCTGCTTGCCAGTGCCTGCATTCCTTTACAGGGAACAACACCTTCCATTTCACAAAAACAGAGAAGTCTTAAAATAAAAACCTCCCAGAGAGTTGTACTACATAGTCTGAAATACATACCTAAATTAGACAAGCTCCATTCCTGGGAGTAAGTTTGATCATACAATAAAATATACAGGAAAACATGGATGTGCTGACTATCTCCCTTGAAGGAAAAGGCTGGAGGCACTAGAAATAAAAATAGAGGTGCAATTTGCCAAGTCCAAGTGTGTTCTGATTATTTGATCATTAAATATTGAAATTTAAGTGCCATGTGACTTAGGCAGGTCAGGTCCTTTATTTTGCTCTAGGTTTCCATTGAAAGTGGAGACAAATATTTATTTGAATCAGAAATATTCAGCCACTGCAATAAAAATATTTATGTTTACATGGATAATGTGGTGCATGAAGCAAAAATTTACACCTGTTTCTCTGAGAAAAACATTAAAATTAGGAAAAACAAAAACCTCAGAAAAATTTTATAAAGGTAATTTTTGTCCCTCTCATGCTGAATCTAGCAATGACTAGCTGAGATATATTTAGAAAGCATATGCGAATATTAAGGAAATATGCCAACTTGTTCCTCAAACAGAGTTCTAAAAAAGAAAACTATCATATTCCCTGAAGAACAAGACTGCATGAGATCACAATGATCAACCCCACCCTACATAAGGAATAACTGCTTTTGATACAGCAAGAATATATCCAAGTGAGCTGATCCAGTAAAATTAAAAGGACTAACATAAGCTGGAAGGACCATAGTCAAGCATAGAAAAGAACTGAGTGTATAGAAATGCAACTGATTTTTAGAATGCTTATTTTTCTGTTCTATAACTTTACTGAGTCTATTATTTCTAAAAGATTTTATTTTTATTTTTTGGTGAAGTCTTTAGTGTTTTTTACATATATAGGAGTATGTCACCTACAAACAAAGATAATTTAATATCTCACTTTTCAAATTGGATGGCTTTTATTTGTTTTTCTTATTTAATTGCTTGGGCTGGAACTTCCAGAGGCAGAGAGGGACACCTTTTTCTTATTCCTGATCCCAGAGGAAAAGCTTTCAACTATTTTTTAAAGCTTCACCAGTATACACTAACAATGAATAATTGGAAGAAAGATATTAATAAAATAATCTCATTATCAATAATATCAAAAAGAATAAAATACTGAAGAATAAATTTAACTGAGAAGGTAAAAGATCCATATACTGAAAACTTTAAGATATTGGAAAAGAAAAATAGATGAAAAAAATAAATGAAAAAATATATCACATTTAAAATTGAAACTATTAAAATATCCACACTACCTAGACAAATCCACATATGCAATAAAACACCTACAAAAATCTCAGTGGAGTTTTTCACCAAAACAACAAATCTTAAAAATTTTTATGCAACACAAAAACACCTGAGGAGCCAAAGTAATTTTGAAGAAGAAAACTAGAAGAGTCATTCTCCCTGATTTGAAACTATCTTACAAATCTACTGTAACCAAAACAGTATGGTATGGACATAAATTCATAGACTAAAGGAACAGAATAAGGAGCCTGAAAGTAAATCTACATATATATGCTCAGCTAATCTTTGACAAGAATAAATAGGAAAAGTCAATTATTCCCAATAAATGGTGTTAGGGAAATGAGCTATCCACAACTAACATGAAGGTCTTGGACTTTTGTCTTGCACAAACTACAAAAAAAAGTAATGGTTTAAAACTTAAATGTAAGATCTAAAATGATAATAACTAGAGGAAAATATAGAAAAAATTTTCCTTGGCATTGGTTTTAGTAATGACATTTTGGATATGATACCAACAGCACAAAAGCAATAAAAATATAAATAAACAAATGTGATAAACCAAATTAAAAGATTCTGTGTAACAGACAATCAATATAGTGAAAACCTACAGAATGGAATAGAATACTTTCAAACACTAGATCAATTACAAGATTCATGTCCAAAATACAAAAGGGACACACACCACAGAGCAAAAATAAATAACCAAGTCAAAATCCTTGGAAAAGGACCAGAATAGACGTTTTCCCCCTCCAAGGAAGATTCATAAATTGCCAATAAATATATAAAAATGTCAACATAACCACTGATCAGAAAAATGCAATTCAGAACCACAATGAGTTATCACTTCTAGAAGGCTATTATCAAAAAGACAACATTTTAGAAAAGTTACAAAGAGAATCCTTGTATCCTGTTGGAGGGATGTAAATTGATAGTACCATTATGAAAAAAATATATAAATCTTGCTCAGTAATTTAAGAAAATAACTATTTCTGGGTGTATATCCCAAGGCAATGATATTAGTATATTGAAGAGGTATCTGCAACCACCTGCATAGCAACATTGTTCAAAACAGTCAAGATATGGATAGTTCAGACATGCCCATGAATGAATGTGGATATCAAGACATACCCATGAATGGATATGAATAGTCAACACATGCTTATGGATGGAGGGATGAATATACAATGGAACTTTGTACATCAAAAAGTCTGCCATGTGCAACAATATGAATGAACCCAGAGGAAATTTTGCTATATTATACATGCCACCACAGGAAGATAAATATCATATGATCTAGCTTACATGTGAAATTATACTGAAAAATTTCACAGTGATAGAAGCAGAATAGAATAGTGGTTACCAGGGGTGCAGTGGAAAAATTTTAAAAAATGTCAGTCAAAGAGTAAAACTTTAAGTTGTAAAGCAAACTGGTTCTGGGAATTTAATGTACTGCCTGGTGACATGTAACTAATAATTATGTGTTTTATATATGAAATTTGCTAACACAGTAGATCTTCCACTCACTCATGACACATACACTTATACAAAGTGTAACTATCAGGCAGTGGATTTGTACATTAACTTGATTGTGGTAATCACTGTACAATGTATACATATATAAAATCATCACCTTATAGATCTTGAATATGTACAATCTTATTTGTCAATTAAATGTTTTAAAGTAAAAAATAAACACATATTCAAATAAATAAAACTCTCTTGTAGTTCAGTTAGAGTTAACAGGTAACCACAGTGAAGATTTTGATATCCTTTCCATCTTTGATTTCGTCCCTGCTTATATAAATTAATAAAAACATATATAATACTTTTTCATTGACACATGCTTGTAAACTTATCTATATCTGTTAAGTGAGAAGTTAGAAATTTAAAACTGTATTACTTTTTAAAATTAACATTATAATGTGATTACTTTTCTAAGTTACTAAAACATTTTTCTTATTGACATAAATAAAAAAGAACTGATTGACTAATAGTGATCAAATATTGACCTAGACAGGTGAATAATCTATTCCCAGAGATATTCTGAAGCATGCATTTTTCTGAACATTTTCCTAACTGCACCACACAATGAGTCTTCTCTCAGTGACTTATTAAAGAAAAAAGTTTTGAAATGAATTAACTATTTTGCTTTAATTGCTTAACATATAAATAGTGTCATTTTCTTAATAACAAGACTAGTCATTTTATAGTAATATTTACTATTTTTTTAGGTTATTGCTCAATGTAGCCTATTTTCTATACTGTAGTGTCTTAATGTGGAATGTAACTTTTGATAGTCACATGGTTAATAAATGACATTGTCAGATATTTAGATAATAACAAGTTCAGTTACTTCTACAACGTGAAATTCTTTGAAAATATCGAGACTTTAAATTTTCTTGAACTTTCTTTTCTTGAACTCAAAATAAAATGCAGCCACAACCTTTTTCTCACATTTGACTCTTTGGCCAGCTCATCGGCCATCCAGTAATGTTCATTGTTCTTCCTCCTTAACATGTCCTGTGTTTAACACCTGTGTACCACAACTTCACTTTCTTCAAATGGGCCCACATTGCCCTGATCTCTCATATACAGGATCAATTATTGGTTTTGTGTTCTTCTCCAACAAACGTCTTCTTGATGCTAGAGGACATTCTAAAATTCAAATCAGATCAGATGTTGCTCTTCCCTACAACTCTCCAGTGGTTCCAATTCTACCCAGAATGCCATCCACCTCCAGCACAACCTCTCTGGTCCTTATCCCTGCTGTTCTCCCCGTCCATCAGGGCATTTCGCAATGTCTTCCACAGGCTGGCTTCTGTTCATGCTACCCTGACCTGTAGAGACTGCACAGGATGCAGCTTATGTAATCAACTCAGGAATTCCTTCCTTTGTTTCATGAGCCTCTTCCAAGGGGAATATGCTTTCCCTTTTCAGAGCACTTAAGACTTTGTGCCATGAACTGTTTACTCATCTTGTTCCTGGCAAGACTATAAGCTTTTCAGTGGCAGTGACTTGGACTTACCCATTGATGAATCTTCATGAGCTTCTTTTTTTTTAATTTAATTTAATTTATTTATTTATTTTTGATTGTGTTATCTTCTTGGTTTATTTTTTTAAATTAATTTTTATTGTTGGTTGTTCAAAACATTACATAGTTCTTGATATATCATATTTCACACTTTGATTCAAGTGGGATATGAACTCCCATTTTTACCCCGTATACAGATTGCAGAATCACATCAGTTGCACCTCCATTGATTTACATATTGCCATTCTGGTGTCTGTTGTATTCTGCTGCCTTTCCTATCCTCTACTATCCCCCCTCCCCCCTCCCCTCCCCTCTTCTCTCTCTACCCCCTCTACTGTAATTCATTTCTCCCCCTTATATTTTTCCCCCTAACCCCTCACTTCCTCTTGTATGTAATTTTGTATACCCCTAAGGGTCTCCTTCCATTTCCATGCAATTTCCCTTCTCTCTCCCTTTCCCTCCCACCTCTCATCCCTGTTTAATGTTAATCTTCTTCTCATGCTCTTCGTCCCTACTCTGTTCTTAGTTACTCTCCTTATATCAAAGAAGACATTTGGCATTTGTTTTTAAGGGATTGGCTAGCTTCACTTAGCATAATCTGCTCTAATGCCATCCATTTCCCTCCAAATTCTATGATTTTGTCATTTTTTAATGCAGAGTAATACTCCATTGTGTATAAATGCCACATTTTTTTAATCCATTCGTCTATTGAAGGACATCTAGGTTGGTTCCACAGTCTTGCTATTGTGAATTGTGCTGGTATGAACATGGATGTAGCAGTGTCCCTATAGTGTGCTTTTTTTAGGTCTTTAGGGAATAGACCGAGTAGGGGAATAGCTGAGTCAAATGGTGGTTCCATTCCGAGCTTTCCAAGAAATCTCCATACTGCTTTCCAAATTGGCCGCACCAATTTGCAGTCCCACCAGCAATGTACAAGTGAACCCTTTTCCCCACATCCTCGCCAGCACTTGTTGTTGTCTGACTTCCTAATGGCTGCCAATCTTACTGGTGTGAGATGGTATCTTAGGGTGGTTTTGATTTGCATTTCTCTGACTGCTAGAGATGGTGAGCATTTTTTCATGTACTTGTTGATTGATTGTATGTCCTCCTCTGAGAAATGTCTGTTCAGGTCCTTGGCCCATTTGTTGATTGGGTTATTTGTTATCTTATTGTCTAGTTTTTTTAGTTCTTTGTATATTCTGGGTATTAGGGCTCTGTCTGAAGTGTGAGGAGTAAAGATTTGTTCCCAGGATGTAGGCTCCCTATTTACCTCTCTTATTGTTTCTTTTGCTGAGAAAAAACTCTTTAGTTTGAGTAAGTCCCATTTGTTGATTCTAGTTATTAACTTTTGTGCTATGGGTGTCCTATTGAGGAATTTGGAGCCCGACCCCACAGTATGTAGATCATAGCCAACGTTTTCTTCTATCTGACGCCATGTCTCTGATTTGATATCAAGTTCCTTGATCCACTTTGCGTTAACTTTTGTGCATGGCGAGAGAAAGGGATTCAGTTTCATTTTGTTGCATATGGATTTCCAGTTTTCCCAGCACCATTTGTTGAAGATGCTGTCCTTCCTCCATTGCATGCTTTTAGCCCCTTTATCAAATATAAGATAGTTGTAATTTTGTGGATTGGTTTCTGTGTCCTCTATTCTGTACCATTGGTCCACCCGCCTGTTTTGGTACCAGTACCATGCTGTTTTTGTTACTATTGCTCTGTAGTATAGTGTGAAGTCTGGTATGGCTATACCGCCTGATTCACACTTCCTGCTTAGCATTGTTTTTGCTATTCTGGGTCTTTTATTTTTCCATATGAATTTCATGATTGCTTTCTCTATTTCTACAAGAAATGCCATTGGGATTTTGATTGGCATTGCATTAAACCTATAGAGAACTTTTGGTAATATCGCCATTTTGATGATGTTAGTTTTACCTATCCATGAACAGGGTATATTTTTCCATCTTCTAAGATCTTCTTCTATGTCTCTCTTTAGGGTTCTGTAGTTTTCATTGTATAAGTCTTTCACCTCTTTTGTTAGGTTGATTCCCAAGTATTTTTTTTTCTTTGAGGATATTGTGAATGGAGTGGTTGTCCTCACTTCTATTTCAGAGGATTTGTCGCTGATATACAGGAATGCCTTTGATTTATGCATGTTGATTTTATATCCTGCCACTTTGCTGAATTCATTTATTAGCTCTAATAGTTTCTTTGTAGACCCTGTTGGGTCTGCTAGGTATAGAATCATGTCATCTGCAAATAGTGATAATTTGAGTTCTTCTTTTCCTATTTTTATGCCTTTAATTTCTTTTGTCTGTCTAATTGCTCTGGCCAGTGATTCGAGAACTATGTTTAACAGAAGTGGTGAGAGAGGGCATCCCTGTCTTGTTCCAGATTTTAGAGGGAATGCCTTCAGTTTTTCTCCATTCAGAATGATGCTAGCCTGAGGCTTAGCATAAATTGCTTTTACAATATTGAGGTATGTTCCTGTTATCCCTAGTTTTTCTAGAGTTTTGAACATAAAGGGATGCTGTACTTTGTCGAATGCTTTTTCTGCATCTATCGAGATGATCATATGGTTCTTATTTTTAAGACTATTGATGTGGTGAATAACATTTATTGATTTCCGTATATTGAACCAACCTTGCATCCCAGGGATAAATCCTACCTGATCATGGTGCACAATTTTTTTGATATGTTTTTGTATCCGGTTCACCAGAATTTTATTGAGGATTTTTGCATCTATGTTCATTAGAGATATTGGTCTATAGTTTTCTTTCTTTGAAGTGTCTTTGTCTGGTTTAGGAATCAGGGTGATGTTGGCCTCATAGAATGAATTTGGAAGTTCTCCCCCTTTTTCTATTTCCTGAAATAGCTTGAAAAGTATTGGTATTAGTTCCTCTTTAAAGGTTTTGTAAAACTCTGCTGTATACCCATCCGGTCCTGGTAGTCTTTTGATGGTTTCTTCTATTTCCTCAATTGATATTGGTCTGTTTAGGTTGTCAATATCCTCCTGACTCAATCTGGGCAGATCATATGACTTAAGAAATTTATCGATGCCTTCACAATCTTCTATTTTATTGGAGTATAAGGATTCAAAATAATTTCTGATAATCTTCTGTATTTCTGAAGTGTCTGTTGTGATATTGCCTTTTTCATCCCGTATGCTAGTAATTTGAGTTCTCTCTCTTCTTCTCTTCGTTAGCGTGGCTAAGGGTCTGTCGATTTTATTTATTTTTTCAAAGAACCAACTTTTAGTTTTGTCAAGTTTTTCAATTGTTTCTTTTGTTTCGATTTCATTGATTTCAGCTCTTTTGCTGTTGTTTTGCTCTTCTTTTTCTAGGATTTTGAGATGAAATATTAGATCATTTATTTGTTGGTTTTTTCTTTTCTTAAGGAATAAACTCCATGCAATAAATTTTCCTCTTAGAACTGCTTTCAATGTGTCCCATAGATTCCGATATGTTGTGTCTGTGTTTTCATTTATCTCTAAGAATTTTTTAATTTCCTCCTTAATGTCTTCTATAACTCATTGATCATTCAGTAACCTATTGTTCATTCTCCAAGTGATGCATGGTTTTTCCTTACTTCTTTTATCGTTGATTTTCAATTTCATTCCATTATGATCAGATAAGATGCATGGTATTATCTCTACTCCTTTATATTGTCTAAGAGTTGCCCTGTGACATAATATATGTTCTATTTTTGAGAAGGATCCATGTGCTGCTGAGAAAAAAGTGTAACAGCTTGATGTTGGGTGGTATATTCTATATATGTCAATTAAGTATAGGTTATTAATTATGTTATTGAGTTCTATAGTTTCCTTATTCAACTTTTGTTTGTAAGATCTGTCCAGTGGTGAGAGAGGTGTGTTGAAGTCTCCCATGATTATTGTATGGTGGTCTATTAGACTCTTGAACTTGAGAAGTGTTTGTTTGATGAACATAGCTGCACCTTTGTTTGGGGCATATATATTTATGATTGTTATGTCTTGTTGGTGTATGGTTCCCTTGAGCAGTATGTAGTGTCCCTCTTTATCGCTTTTGATTAACTTTGGCTTAAAATCTATTTTATTTGATATGAGTATGGACACTCCTGCGTGTTTCCGAAGTCCATATGAGTGATATGATTTCTCCCCAACCTTTCACCTTCAGTCTATGTATGTTTTTTCCTATCAAATGTGTCTCCTGAAGGCAGCATATTGTTGGGTCTTGTTTTGTGATCCATTCTACTACCCTGTGTCTCTTAATTGGTGAGTTTAAGCCATTAACATTTAGGGTTATTATTGAGATATGGGTTGTTCTTCCAGCCATATTTGTTTATTTATGTTACTAACATGGTTTGTTTTCCTCTTTGATTATCCCCCCCCCTTTACTGTACTACCTCCCGCTGTTGGTTTTCATTGATATTTTCCATTTCCTCTTCCTGTAATATTTTGCCAAGGATGTTTTGAAGAGATGGTTTTCTAGCTGCAAATTCTTTTAACGTTTGTTTTTCATGGAAGGTTTTAATTTCATCTTCCATCCTGAAGCTTAATTTCACTGGATACACAATTCTTGGTTGGAACCCATTTTCTTTCAGTGTTTGAAATATGTTATTCCAGTATCTTCTAGCTTTCAGAGTCTGTATTGAAAAACCAGCTGTTATCCTGATTGGTTTACCCCTAAATGTAATCTGCTTCCTTTCTCTTGTAGCTTTTTAAATTCTCTTCTTATTCTGTATGTTGGGCATCTTCATTATAATGTGTCTAGGTGTGGATCTCTTATGATTATGTACATTCGGCGTCCTGCAGGCTTCTAGGATTTGGGATTCTGTCTCATTCTTCAAGTCTGGGAAGTTTTCTCGTATTATTTCATTGAATAGATTGCTCATTCCTTTGGTTTGGACCTCTATACCTTCCTGTATCCCAATGACTCTTAAGTTTGGTCTCTTTATGTTATCCCATATTTCTTGAATGTTCTGCTCATGGTTTCTTAACAGTTTTGCTGAGCTGTCTATGTTCTTCTCCAGTTGAAATACTTTGTCTTCATTGTCTGATGTTCTATCTTCTAAGTGTTCTACTCTGCTGGTAGTATTCTCAATTGAGTTTTTAAGTTGGTTTATTGCTTCCTGCATTTCTAGGATTTCTGTTTATTTTTTATAACCTCTATCTCCCTGTATAATTTATCTTTTGCTTCTTGGATTTGTTTATGTAATTCATTGTCGAAGTGGTCGAAGTGGTCTTTCATTGTCTGATTTTGCTGTCTAATGTCTTCCTTGAGACTCCAGATCATCTGAAGCATGTATATCCTGAATTCTTTATCTGACATTCCATCTGCTGCAGATATTACCTCTTCTAAAGTTGAGTTGACCTGCATTGCTTGTGGTCCTTTCTTTCCTCGTCTTTTCATACTGATCGCGTTTCTTTCTGCTTGGTGAAACTGTTGTGTTATTGATTTGTACCCCTATATATTTATATTGCTCTTGTATAGTTGCAAAGTCTCCCTCGCAGGCTTTGGCGGTGGTTCTGCCCCTCCTCCAATTGGGGCAATGTGCCTACCACGCTGGCAGGCCGCTGGGCCTGTACTTTCGGTGGGCCTGTTCTTTCGGTGGTCACAGGTCCGCCTATCTTGCAGGCGCAAGCAGCTGCTCAGACCCTCTGCAGGCTGCTGGGCCTGTTCTTCTGGTGGGTCGCAGGTCGGCCTACCTTGCAGGCGTGAGCAGTGTCTCTGCCCCTCCGCTGGCCGCAAGGCCTGTTCTGTCTGTCGGTTGCAGGTCTGTCTACCTAGAAGGCGCTGGTGGCGGCTCTGCTCCTCCCCCAACCAAGGCGATGTGTCTGGCGGGCCACTGGGCCTGTTCTGTCGGTGGTCACGATTGCGCCTACCTTGAAGGCGCGTGGGGCAGCAGTGTCCCTCCGCAGGTTGCTGGGCCTGACCTGCCGGTGGGTGGCAGGTCCGCCTACCTTGCAGGCGTGGGGTGGTGGCTCTGCCGCTCTGCGGATTGCTGTGCCTGTTTTGCTCTTCATGAGCTTCTGATGTTCTCAATCCAGGATGAGAGTCTAGGCTTTCCACTGGAGATTAATAAACACTTACTAACTAAATCTATGTATATATTAAATCTTGTATGATCTAGTCTATATTAATCCAACTTAGAAACAAAGGCTTTCCATTTTCCGAGCCACAAAACTTCATGTCGAACATCAAACCAGAAGAATGAACCGAACCACTAGAGAAGAGAATGAGGACTGCTCTCTCTGAACAAGAGAGAGGAGTGTTCAGTGTCCACCAGTTTATTCTCCTCTGTTGTTTTTCTCAAGGGTGTACACATAAAGCTGATTTTCTTGCAACAATACAGATTTTTTGGCTAGGCAACATTAACAAATGTGTTAAGTCCCTGTGACAACTGATTAATTTTAGTCTAAGGTTATGAATACAAAACAACAAATGTTGGTATGTAACGTGCATTTTAATGATGTCACAGCAAAAGTAAAGGATGAGAAAGATAATTTAATTTGCTTTCTCTGAAAGGTCAGTTCTCCTGAGATAAAAATTATCCCTTGGGATACCAATGCCTTTTCCAGCATTCTGCTGTTTCTCTGGCTCTTCTGTTCCTTAGGGATGGGAACATTTATAGTTAAAGACAATTAGACTGTTGTTTGGAACAAAATTGGGTTGGTAGAGGAGAGCAGAGGATACCTCATGCTCCTGAAATGAATACACACACACACACACACACACACACACACACACACACGTATATATACATACATTTGCTCATAATTTCATCATTATTCTAACATACCTTAAGTCACTTTAAAGTATACATTAAAAAAATAAAATAAATATTAATGGATATGTGCAATTAAATCCATTGGCCAATCTTTGTGTATACAAAGAAATGGAGGTTTCTGTAAGGAAAATAAAATAAAAAAAACCCTATATGTCATGAGATCAAAGCTTGCCATCAAAGTGATTATAAGTGAGATCTTGTCTTTGGGCAGAATTGAATCTTTCCTAGCAGCAGGAATCCACACAGGGTGTTCAAAATCTGGGAGCTCTATGCAGAACTGTAGAATCCATAGATTAATATCCAACTCTAGCCAAATCTCCAGTACACAGCCCTTAAGCTCCACTCAGTGGCACTCAGGAGGTTTTATAAGCAAGGAAACAAATATTTAGGACATAACTGTTCAAAGCAGAAATTCCTTTAAGAATACATATTTAGATTTAAGTTTCATAGAACAACACAAATAAAGAAGTTTAATGACATATATTCAATCAAAATTTCAAAAAGCAATTGAATATAAATCGTAATTACACTTAAGAAATCAAAAAGTAATCTTTAATATTAAACATATCACAAATCTGTGCATTAAATAAATAAAACTGAAAGCCCAAAAGATAGATGATAGATCAAATAAGAGACAGGATACAATAATTGAATTCTAGGAGAAACAATTGTCCAAGGAGGAAATGTTTCTCTTAAGAAGAAATGTTTATGAGAAGACCAGAAGAATTCCCAAAAAATGGACTCAAATATCTATCTCTTTATCTTCTATTTATCAATCTATGTATCAATGCTCTAATTAGCAAAATTAGAAGAAGTTGAATAAGAGCTAAGTGAAAATGCAGTTAAGTCCATATCAGTTGAAGACAGGTTGTGGTGACATATGTCTTCACATATTTGTGGGCTGGAGACACTCAGATCCATCACCATGTTGTCCCCCCTTCAGCTTACGCCATGTTTCATATTCAGGCTGCATGGAAGGAGAATGGTTACTCTAAAACTTCCAAATCTGAGGGTCTCTTCCTGAGTGGAAGATCCTATCACCATGTTCAGAAACAAAGACTTGTAGGTTTCTGTCTTAATGTCAGTGCAGGCTGGACTTACATGTACAATTAATGCACCAAGGCCCCAAACTAGGGAGACCACCTATGATGGGAGTGAGAGGAGACAGAACATACTGGTGGAAATTTTCACTTTCTACACAGAATCATTGGTTTCCTGAAAATTGTGTGCAAAGTGAATTTTTTAAATCCAACCATATTGTCTCTCGGTTTTGTAACTAAGCTGCTGCTCCTATAGCTCTTTTCCAGTGTTTATTTGTCCTCCTTTTCCACTAAGACATTAAAATCATAGGAAAAAAAGGTTAAAATCTGTTCAAAATGGTGTCGAATGAAAAGTAAACTTTTTATAAGCTATTATTACCAATAATCAACCAAAGTCTCAAAAGATTAATTCATGTAAGCTATTTTCTCAATTGACATAATAATGTTGTGAAGAACAAAAATACAGCTCAACTGAACAGAACACCCCCTAGAATCCCATGGGTTCTGGTAGTTTCAGTCTCAGTTGCCCATGGAGTAAGGGAATGGACTCTTTCTATTACAGTCCAGTGTGGAAACAATCAGCAAGGTAACTGAAAGCCAGGGAATAAAAGAGATATGAAAACCGGGAAGAAAATAGTGATTTCAGATACATGCACATATACAAGGAGTCAATGACTGCAATTAAATAACACAAGACACATGCAAAATAAATTAAATGCTCAGGACCTAAGCTTAGTGGCTAAAATGCTTGACCAAGGAGTTCAGAAAATGTTGTCACTTCTTCAAGTAACACACATCAAACCAACTTACTTCTTTTGCAAACAATGTGGAGAATGTTATTCTCTGGACATACCATTTTTGTAGAGAAAAATCAAGCTATATTTGTTGATGCTTCTCAAAGCTTAAATCTACCTTAAAGTATAATGCACTCAAGACTGTTCGCCCCTGCAAAAAACTAACTAGTAATGATCAAAGATGTGCAGGTTGGGTAGTTCAGACTAAACTGATGAGATAGTATTCAACCACTTCCTATTTAACTCTCAAGGCTTGAGGACATTTAAGGCAGGGGGAATTATCAGAAAGATAGGGAATCCAGACCTCAAGAGCAGAAGAATAATAACTCAATTAAGAATGTGTACTGACAGGTATAAATAAGAAACAAAAATAAATACATTTTCCCACACTTGCCTGTTAGGAGTACCTGATTCATTAAGAATTATTTATGTAATGCCAAAATATACATCAGTCTTCAATTTGGCATCATAACAAGATTGTCATTTGTTTTTGCAACTGATAGTAATGAAAGGCAGGCAGATCAAGGAAAATGAAATACTCCCATTCTCTTGAAAACACTTTTTTTCCCAGGAAATTAAAAAAATGGTTTCCTTTATGTCTCCCCCAAAAAAGCTTTGTGAGAAGGAGAATTAGATTCCATATGCAGAATATGAGCCACGCTTCAATGTGACCTCTGCTATATGCTACATGCATGTTTGTATTTCTGCACATTAGACTCACTTTTTCCAACCCCATGTTTGAGAAACAAGCATAGAAGAGAAGTACCTCCATGGAAGAAAAAGGCTACCCTCTCAAAAAATTTGTGATAAACTACTTTCCATGTTTGTCGCATCCATGAAACAAAAATATTTTCATCATTAAAACTCTGAATTGATTCTTAAATACAGGCAAAAAAAATTATAGTGTTGCTCCCAGAACTGAGCTCACTTATTAAACAATGCTAGAGGATGCTATTCTCATTGAGATATCTATGAATGTTGTAGCAAAGTTATACAATATACAGTCTGCACAGCTGAACATGGCAGCCCCATGCCAATCTCTCTGTGTATGAGAAGTGCTGACCTTCACACCTTGACAGTTTGAAGGAAAATGATTTTAACCATGCAGATGGCTAAATAATAATGAATGTGGACATATCCACAACCCCCCTATAAAGTATAACAATTTTAACCTCAGTCTTAATAATAGTATGGAAAATTTGGAATCACCCTTTCAAGATTTGGCACTGTGTTTATGAAAACAAGTTACTTATTATCACTGACCACATTCTCCCCACCAATTGTCTTATCAAGTTCTTCTCCTAAACACTTACTGACCAGCAAAGTAATGAATAGAAATGCTTCCATCACAAGTGCCTCCTTTGTGTATAATATTTGCAATTTTTCAAATCCATTCAAAACTTGCTTCCATGAGGGACTGAGAATCCAGAGAACTCAGAATAGATCCTGAATAAGATCAGCCACGTGATGATGAAATAAATATGTTTTCTTACACTACTTTATCACCCAGGCAGAAACAGGCATGTAATCATTTCCTTTTTGTTTGCTTGTTTGTTTGTTTTTCTTTTGTTTGCAGCCTGGTAAAATATGAAACCAAATATTTGAGCCCAACAAGTTCACTTTTTCAAGAAAGAAGGGAGACATGATCTCCTACATTTTACTCTGATTTTAGGCTGGGTCCCTTCATGACAGACTCTTCATGGCACATTTCGGTTTTGTACCTTAGGCTCGTCAGTCCAAATCCAGAAGCCCTGCAGGCATGGGTGTCTCCTGTTCTCTGCCATGTCCCTTGTGACCATGGCCTCCTGTCATATGCACTAACTCTCTGCAGTTTTCCAACACGGCATCTCCCCCCAGCCAGTTAATCAGCACCTCGTCCCTCTGCTAGAGCCTGGCTAGACTACGTAGACAGTGTCACTATTAAGCCTCTGAGAATCAGATGCCATGTCACACATGCAGTTTCACAAGAGTGGCTATAAGAGGGACAGCAACCTCCCTGCCTCGTGACACTGTGATGGCTGGCCCAGTGGACAAGCAGACCAGAATCTCATTAGCCTCTTTCCTGACGGCAGTATTGCATGTTAAGCATCCGTCTGTTTTGATTTCAGTTCTCAGCCTGGGGCCTTCAGGGAGTATCCCTCCAATCTAAGAGCCTTGTCACCACCCTAGTTTTTAATGTGGCTAAATCTTTTCAAAATCTTCTTGTCTCTCTGGCCCAGCTTTAATATCACCAAACATCATCTCCTCATATACATTCAAGCTTTATCATCACCTAGTGTAATTTCTTTTGTGTTTCTGTTACCTTTCTAGCTCATAACCCTCAAGGTATTATACTTATCTTGGACAAGCCTGGGTGCCAGTCTTTTCACAGGTTTATTTCATAATGCTTAACCAAACTGCTGCCTGACCCAGGGGTCTCATTTATACTGAGTTTCCATGAAATATCTGTCCTTGCTTCTAAATGTCTTGTGTGTATCAACTGACCAAGCATTCCATGCTTGATCAGTTGTTAAAATTACATGCTGTCTCTGGACCTACCTGTATCTGATTAATAATCCTTAGGAGAATCTAAGGTATGCACATCTTTTCTACCTATAAACTCTTACCACATCAACATGAACATTGAAGCAAAGAGCACAATCTCCCCTATTCCTCAACAACTCCACATTTTTATAGATTTTTTGCAGAGCATCGACAATGTTTCTGTATAGCATTCAAATATGCTCTTGGTGGTGATTGCAGTTGGCCGTACCCCTTTTCCTCAAAGTTTATTCCTTTCCATTAAGTCATGGCAGTATTTATTCTATTTCAAGCATTGGAGTTTAAAAGGGCAGGACACAGATCTCAGCCCTCAAGAACTCTTAGTCTGTGAGGAAAAGGTCCATCTTGACTTTGGCAATTTGCACAAGCTTATAGTTGTAAAGCACAGGGATTAGTGATTCAACAAAGGCGGTTGGTGAACCTTATTTAAGACTGCTTTATGTGCCAGAAATGGTAGAGTGGGACTTAACGGGCATAGAAAGTACAGAAGAAAGGCCTTTGGTCGGGAAGACTTTAAAAGGCAACTGAGATGACATGTCAAATGCTTTAATTTTATGTTTGGAAGAAGAGAAACTAGCGAAAGAAATTGAAATGATTTTGAATGTCAGAATCTGGTAGGTGACAAATAATCAATGTGTCAAGTACAGTGACTCACCTCTAATGTTCAATTCATTAAAATGTATACATTTTTTGGTTGATTGTTCCATGAATGATTTAGTTTGAAAACAGCAAGATAACAGGGAAGGAGTCCACCCTTTAATTTCTGAAAGATTATAGTGGTCTGTTTGTTGTAAGTGCTCCACTAAATGTATTTCTTTTGAAGACAAAAAAAGAAAAAATTGTTTAGACTAAGAATGATAACATCTTCTTTATCATCTACCATGCTAGGCACCATACTGGGCTTTCTGCTTTCATGATTTGAATCGCAGCAACCCTATGAATCATTCATTTCCATTGTCCTTTACTAAGTCAGGCTCTGAGGCCCAGAGCCGTCAAGCACCTTGTACTTGTGAAACAACTAGTAGAAGATGAAGCTGGAATTCAAACCCTGCATCTTCTGGTTTATGGGGCAGGTTTTATATGATCTGCTCTAGAAACTTAGCTAGGCTGGACTCTGTTCTTGGCCTTTGATCTAATGCAAGAGGGGAATGGATTCTAGATCTTAGAAGGAGTCCTCTTGAACTTCTTAGTATCCTTTAAAGGAGCTTATGAATCACTCTGGGACTTAGCTCCTTCTCTGGTCTCCCTTGCAGGTGGTACAGGCTGCATTACTGTCAGGTTAAAGCATACTGTTCTCACCTTTTGCAGACAGGCATCCACAATTATAGGACTATGCCTCATTCCCCTTAGTGTGCTCAGCTCCTGGCTTTGTAGGAGTCCAGAGATGTTTGTTGAGTTATATTGAATCTTACTAGGATTTGGGCTGGGTGTAAGTATAATACAGTATCTAGGTCACAGACCTGGAACTAGGTTCCAGGCCTCAGGATGTCTGATATTGGTAGTATAACTGCTGGATCCTTACTCTCTTTGAATCTCAGTTTCCTCTTCCATTACTCCCTTACTCAGGATTATTGTGAAGATTAGATGAAGGTAAGAAGATGAAAGAAGCACCCAGCATAGTGTTCATCTCACAATTACAGAATCGGATCAGGATTCCTTTTCCTCCCCTCTTCTCCTTTGATGCTAATTTTGAAGGTGACTTTGGTAGATGAGCATCCTTTGAAACCTAGACATTCCAGAATTCAGAATATTCTTGTGTTTCAACTGTTCTTAGATGTATGCTAAGTGCCCTGAAGCCATTAATGATTCACTCATTGGTCTTAACAAGCTAATATGCCCCCAAAGGTGCCTTTGTAACACAAGCAAAGGGAAGCAAAGGGTTGAACAATTTATTCTGTGAATTTGATTGATGTTGACAGGCAATCTGGACAGCTGAGGCCCAAATGCACATTTTTTTTCCCTTCTCCTTCATGGCAGGATTGATTTTGGCCTGAATCATCTAAATAATTGCCTTCACTCCCCTAAGACATATCTTTTACCTTGTGGGTGTAGACAGATATAGAAAACAAGTATTATTTAACCTCCTCAAAACATGGAAACTCTCAAACACAGAGAGGTTAATTGATTTGACAAATGTCACACAGCTCCTCAGTCACGAAGCTGAGAGACAGCCTCCAGGTTTCCAAGCTACCCCCTCCTCCCCACACATTAAAGAAACTGTTACAGCTGCTTAAATGCATCTGTGCTTTAAATAGAAATAATAACCTTTATAAGCACACATTTCTTCCCTTTTGGGCACAGAAAAACTTAGTTTGAAGCTGGTATAATAATGAAGTAATCACAGATGAAGAATTTTTATTATTCCCATTATTTAAATGTCTTCTGTTTTAAACTTATACTTTGTACTCAGGTAAAGCTGACAGTAGATATTTGTGGGAAAAACAGATTAAAGCCCTTTATTAAATTGTAAATAATGCAATTGAGAGACCTAAATTCATTGAATCAAGTGATTTTAAAGATCTTTCTGAAAAAGGTGCTTTGTGTTAGAAAGTCAGACTCCAGATAGGGATGAATGAGATACTGCCCAGGAAGACATCCTTGCTCATGGTGGGAAGGAGTGGGGCTCTCTCTAGGATCTGCACTAACTGTCCACAACACTGCCAAGTGGAGGCTATAGATTCTAGCTAGACTAAGACTAATGAGTTTTATTTACAACCCCGTGAGATAATCTAGAAGAACAAATGTAAAAAAATAGCAGAGGACTATATGAATAAATTACTATAAAGGAGGAAGTCTAAATGATGATCAGTACCAGGCTGTACACAAGTGCTGAATCCATAAAGCAAATATTATGCACCCAGAGAATTTCTAGAAGAAAGAGTCCCTATCTGCATCGACAGTAGGGAAATGTCCCCTATTGAAGCTGAGTGGCAGAGAGGAGCATTCACTTACATAGTGCTTTAACTGTGTTCATGGGTATTATGCAGAGATTCTCATTATCACACCCATTATTCCCTGAGATGGCCATGTGAAGTCCATGTAGGTAAATTCATTGTCTTGCTCAAAATCACACAGCATGCATCTCTGTAAGGATAGGATTTGTAAGTCAGGGCAGTTGGATTGGAGTTGTGCTCAGGAGGCATAAATGTAAGATCAGAGAGAAGAGAAAGGAAAACATCATATAGAGTCACTCACCTCTGTTTTGCAGATGAGGTGCTAAACCTAGTGGAAGTCTTAGAAATACCTGTCTGCTCCAATCCCAGTCTCTCCTTCTTATCCCCTCACAATTAATTGAAAGTTCTTGCTCACTACTTTGTGTGCTAGCTCAAATGCTCATTGTACTTGCTCTAAGATGCTTTCATAATACTTAAACCTAAAGAAGGTGAAGGGACTACGCATAAGATAAGGCCCAGGAAACTGCACATTTACTCTTAGTTTGGGGACTGACTTGCTCTGTGACTTTGAGCCATTTCTTGAATTTCCTTTAGCTCTCTTATGTTTAATTCTTGCTTCCCTTTAAAATGAAGAGATTATACTAACAATGGGCTATGATAATTTATGTTACTATAAAGGTTAAAATGCTATGCAAATACAAGATGTTTTATTAAGACAGTTGCTCTGACGGCTATTATAGAAAATGATAGTATATATGATAATCAGTCAATCAAAATGTCCTGAATACTGCATAGGTACTGTAGAGAGAATAAAAAAAAATTTTTGCAAGATCATAAGAGTTTTAAGGGGATCATCAAGCTAAGTAGATGTGATGAGTATGCCCAGGTAGTTTCACACTCAAAGGAAGCATTGCTTGCTAAAGACTAAACAGGTGGTTCGCATCTTAGAAAATTCAAAATTTCAGAAGAAAAAAAATATATTTCACAGAGAATTTGAAACTTTATCACGTTCTGATAATTGATTGATAGGACAAGGAGGAGCAGAAAGGAAGAGATATAACTGTGGAGGAGAATATAATCTTCATCAGGACAGGGCTTTCGATCTTAATTGGTTGATGCATCTCAGAGCCATCTAGCTGGTTAAAGTACCATAAAATACATAGGATTTATCAATGAATGACAGCATGAGCAAGATAGGCAAATGAAAATGAGCCAGCGTTCTGGAGTAACTGTGGTTGTCTTTCAGACAGGAGAAGTTTCCTGATGGAGGTCAGTGGAAGTTAAATTTGAAGAGTGAGATGCAGTCAAAGCTGAGAATGATAATAAAAGAATCAAATTTCCTAGCAGTAGTAGGTTCCACAAGGAACCTTAGCAGAGTGATATTTCTAGTTGGACAGACTCCCAGGAAGAAGAAGCTTCTACATATGTCCTGAGGAATCCTTAACACCCTCCTCCAACATGGTTCACACATGTGTGCACTTTTCATGGCTGAGCTTAGCTTTCTGTCTCACCCCTAAAGTAGTATATACCATAAAGCAGAGTCAGAGTGTCTGACCGAGGTCCTAATAGACCTTTATTTGTAATGGTTTTGTTATAAGAGGAGTTTTTTTTAATCACTTGTTATTGCATCTGGAGAATCTTCATCATTGACTAATTGCAACTAACTCAGTATCCTACGTTACCTAAATTTCCAGCATGTGTGTTTATCACCTTGTAAGAAAGTGGGATGTGTCTCTGCCTTCAATACATGGCCCAGCCCCAATCAGATTGTAGGGGCTCAAGAATGCCTTTGTGAATAAGAACGTGTCTTAATCCACGAAGTAATATAGCTCAGTGTTATAATTTATTTCGTATTATGAAAATACAACACTTATTATTTCAAAGAGATGGTCTTTTCTGCTATGTGTTTGAGCATCTTTGGTATTCAAATACATCTTCAAGTGCTTTTGAGACATTGTCTATACAGGATTCAATTTCAATAAGTTCTTCTTGAGGACATTTCCAAATAGTCAAAGCTTCTAAGATCACATCTTAGAAAATATCTCTACACCTGCTTTTATGACTAGGCAGAAATATAAGAATCATGCCTTGAATAGTGGAATCGGGCATTCCTTCACTGAAATCAGAAATTGTAAAAATAAATTGTTTAATATGAATTTTTCAGGTAAGAAGACATACATTTCCTTTAAAATTAAATGAAGTAGTGAGAATATAGATTGGCAGTGTCCTCTGAGATGAGAGCCTTAGGTGGTAGCCTCCCAGTGAGGAAGAAATGAAAGTCCATCAAGCATGACAAAATCATGGTCACAAACACCTCTGCCTATGAAAATTAACTCAGAAATAAAGGCTAGAAAATTGTTTGAAAATGTAGTCAGTTCTAATTCTAGTAATTAGAAAAATGCCTTCAGATAAATACTTCTCAGCAAGCTGTGACCAGCAATCTTAGAGCTGTCTGATGAAATTCTAACTTGGTCTGAGAGTTGAGGCATACCCCTTCCCCAACAATTTTACCTGCAGAGTTTACTAACAGGTGTCCCAATGAGTGAAAATGCAAAAGAGTCTTCTTATCACAACAGAAACTTTGGTCTTCCCAGAATGCTGACTGTGGTCAACATGTTTTGCTGTAGAATGCAGCTCCTTGTCTTTGTCTTACTGACATCTCTGTACCATCCCACTTACTCCTTGCCTCTTGGAATTATTTTACACCATTGTAGTGGGATTTTATGATAGTTTTCCTCATACATCATGTAGCTTATTTCCTTAAGGGTTTATGACTCTTCTTTGGGAATACCCTTCCTTCTGCCCTTACCAGTGGAACTCAAATTCCATCTCATTTAGGAAGCCTGGGCTGACAAAGCTGTATAATCCTATGCATATTTCTTATCTAGAACTTTCTGCCAAATTAGTTTGGATTGTATGATGCTTCTCTGGTACTCTGCCTTTTTGACCGACAAAAAAAAGAATTTCTTGTGTATAATCCTGTCTGTCTTGCCCTCAGGGAGGTCTGCTGAATGTAGGACAATGTCTTATTTTGTTTTATTCCTCAACAGGCTGCACAGTAGACAAAAATGGTGTCTTACATATACAGGCTTATGGATTTGACTTGCACTAAGGTACCAATTTTTATTTGTCTAGACCATGAGAAGCAATAAACATATCAATCATGATTTCTCTGTAAATATTTGTTGTTTGGAATATAAAACATAATTCAAACCCTTGTTTGTCAGTTCTCATCAACAAGGGAAATGGGTGAAAATTATCTTTTTTTTTTTTTTTTCATTCTTGGTCTGGACTTTACCAAGAATGTACCTCAACTTGCAGAAGAATCGTTTGTAAACATACTTTTAAGAATGGTAAAATTTAACTTAATAAAACAGGCTAATCAATACAATTAATCAAATGCCCTCATTAGGAAAACACCAGGGGTAAGACAGTAGGTTTTATAAAACATATATTAATACATATAAATGAACCAGGTAGAGGTTGAGGTACCTTGTCATTTGTTAAAAATCCCTCTGGCCACAAACTGCATCTGATTATGTTTATGTCACTCAAAGTACGAGGGCCACGGAATCTGAGACCCAAATGGGGCTGACAATCAGAAGCCTCATTTGAGCCTTGGAGATTTATAGTCTATTTCCAAGTCACTTTTCCTTCTTTATTCATAAAAAAAAAGGAAAGAGAAATGCCACCTGACCAACAATGACTAATGAGTATTCATAAATCTCTCTCAAGTCCTATCCAAACTAAGGTTTCCCTGGTAATTCTCCTATAAAAGGAAATGTCAAATTTATTCCAAAACAGGGGGGTGGGAGGGGACATGGCTGAGTGCATTCAGGAAGCCAGGGCTTTTGAGCAAAATTAGCTCCTGCTTCTTCTTCTGGCAGGAGTCACATTTGGGGCTCTCATTTCATGAGAAAACCATTTGTTGTGAAATGTAAGGATTCAGCCTGCATGTGTGTGTGTTTGCACATGCACACGTAAATTCTCATCCCCAGTGGCACAGTGCACAGGGATGTGGGTCCCCATCCCTTCACGCCTCGTTAGGGCCAGGCTGGGTCAGCTGGCCAGGCTGTCCCTGTCCTGAGGCCTGGGCACCATTGTCCCGGAGCTCAACCAGCCCGCATCCCTTTGAAGCTGCTCCAAAGAAACTTTATCCCTCTGTTCCAGCTGGCATTTCATTAAGCCCCAGCTTCACAGGATTTTCCACTCCCATTGACACATCAGAGCAAAGATGTAGCCATTAAAATAATGAAGAAAAAGGAAGCAGCAGAGGAAAAGCGGTTCTGAGGGGAAATTGAAAAGGAGTACAAGGTTATTTAAAAAATAAAGGCCAACTGCAGAAAAAATAAAATGTACCCACTTTCTCATTGCCCTCTATCTTTCTTTTCCTCTTTTTTTTTTCTCTATCCTACATGTGTGTGTGTCCTAAGCTGTCCAAATGTTTCACAAAAGCCTCACGAGGAGCCGCTTCAGAGAGTCACCAGGTCTGTGAAAAAGCCGACAGTCACAGGTCTAAATTAAAGCAGTAGATAAGATTTCCAAAGTCATTCTGAACATACATGAAGGCTGGGGAACTCTGCACTAAAGATGCAGTGAATATTAAATTTAACCTTCTTTCTTGCTCTGAAAAAAACCATGGCATCTCCTGCTGTTTCAACATTAAGCCCATCTAAATTATTAGCCTCCCTGGGTGTGTCCTGTTTCCCAGTCTTGCCCCTCCAATGCCGAGCCTTTAAGGCCTATTCCACACTGTTCCTTCCACTTCTTCAAGGGAACATTGGCTCCATGCTTATCTGGCCATAAAATGTTTTTTGATGTTTACTTATCCATGGGTCATGCATCTCTGATGTTTTTTTTTTTTTTCTCCAAAACTAGACTTTGAATTAAAGAATCAAAAGAATGGCACTGTTTTGTTGGTCTTTCTAAACAAAGACTTTACTCAAGATTCTAGACAGAAGTTTTATTTCCTATATTATCTGCCCATAGTATCAGCAGACTTCAGTCACCTCCACCAAAGACACAGACAAGGAGGTTTTTGCAAAAGGCCTCTAGTCTCCCAAACCAGCTATGACAAAGTCTGAGCACTAAACCTACATAGTTTACTCCCCTGAGCTCTAATTCAGGCATTGTGATTTCATTAACATGCTTGTCTACTGTCTCTTCCCACAGAATTAGAAGCAATAACCTAGAAGTGGGTTCTTAGATATACGCCTGATGACACAAGGTAAGTGACAGCTGACATGTAGTTGAAGGAAAGAACAAATAACAACAAAATCAATGAACAAACAAATTGCTTCACAAAGACAATTTGTTATCTGTGAAAATGAATTTTGAAATCTATTCAAAAACTGCTGTTAAAATGAAAAGGCACATACTCTTAAAAGATGTGATACAAAAATTGTTAAAATTTGTAGTAAGAGGCCCAAAGTATCAGGTGTTTAAAACATTAACTTCCCTCTTATTTCAAGTATTTTAGATAGAAGGGGGGGGTCATCCACACATGTTACAAAATCAGTTCTTATTTATGTTGTTATATTAAAGGGCATGGGAAGAAACACTTGCTTATGAAACTAAACAACTACCATAGTTAAGAAAGAATCATGAGCCTCAATATAAACCCAGGGAATAGTGAGCCAAAGGAAATATATCCTGTACATATATAGAGTAATGCAAGAGGAGAATTGAAGTCCAGAGAATGATAATCACATGTTCCAATCTTAACATTTCCTTTTCTGCATTGTCATTGAGTGATTCTGATCATGTCCTTTAGTATCTCTGATTCACACTACACAATATGTTGTGGGAATTAAGTGAGATATATGCTTTTCAGGATTTTGTGTTGGTGAAAGGCATTCAATAAGATATTTGACAAGCCCATGGGGTAGTACAGTACTGAATGTCATCTTCAGAAAAAAATAATTAACCAATAAATTATTATTTGTGAGATAAGTTCTTTTGAGAAAAATAGAAGAGAATAGAAAAGTATTTCTTTCATTAAAGAAATAGAAGTTTCCTTAGGGAAAAAATGATTTGATTCATTCAGGATACTATAACAAAATACCATAGACTGGATGTCTGATAAATAGACATTTATTCCTGGAAGTTCTGCAGGCTGAGAAGTTCAAGATCAATGTGCCAGCAGATTCTCTGTATGTTGAGGACCTATTTGCTGATTCATAGATGACTTTCTTCTTAACTTGTGCTCATAAAAAGAGGGACAAGTGAGTTTTCTGAGGTCTCTTTTATAAGGGCATTAATCCCCCTCTGGAGGACTCTACTCAGTCACCTCCCACAGGCTCCCTTCCAAATGTTATCACATGGGGGAACAGGTTTTCACTTAGGAATATAGGGTAGAGCAGGCACCTCACACATTCACTTCACTACATAAGATCAGATGCATGAATTAACCAGTAATTTCCCAGTAATGCAGGGAGTTGGCCAGGTACTAATTGGAAGATTGCAATTGCTATAATCAGGAGAACTGAGTCACTGAGGATTGGACATGCCATGGGAGATACTATGGTGATAATAGGACTGGATAATGGGGAAGGGCAAAGAAGGACACCACAGACGTAAGGAATGAAAGAGAATTCATGATGTGGGGAGGGGCCGAGTTAGCATGGTGTGCTAGCTGGCCAATCAGAAGCCTCTGGTCAGGTTCCATGTGGCACTCCACAGTTGCACAGCATCCACACATCACAGTCACAGGGGGTTTAGAATCTCACCTCTGCCTCTTGCAAGTCCTGGCACACTGGGGAAACTAGTATAACAGCAGTGCCTAGGTTTCCTCAGCTGTAAAATCAGCTTAACCTCTGTCTTAAAAAGCTGTGGGGAAGATTACCTGTGGGAGTGAATGGCAATATCCTCAGTGCTGAGACTAAGCAGGCTTATGCAATCTTTTCTAGCAGCCCATGATTATCTGTTGACATAGACCTTCTGTCCTCTCTCCCTACTCTTGCATTGTGTCCCTTGTTTTGTTTATATTCCTTGCACTTCCTTGATTCTGATCTTTACCTAACCAAACCATTGAAATTACTCCGTGTCTTCAATTCTCCCTTTCTCTTCCCTAGATTATATCTATTAACTTGTTATCTTTCATCTCATCCTCCAAGGTCTCGATCAAATCACACCTCTTTTATAAACCCTTCCAAGTTGCCAGGGCCATTTTTATTATGCATTTTAACCTTTGTTACAGCCGTGACCATAAACTACATTATTTTATTATGATATCTAATGCAAATGACAACCTCTTGCTGCGTCCTTATTAGGCAAAAATACTTTTTGTTAAGTTTAATTTTCTCCAAGGTAACTTTATAAAAGTTTGAACAGATATGCCCAAATCATCTGATCTCTTTTCCTTCTTTCCAAGGATAGACTCTAAGTTACTACTTCTGTTTTTTTTCTTTTAATGTTATTCTATATTTTTTAAAATATATTTTTCATTGCATGAGAAGTATTCAAGGAAAATGAGGAATCGAAATAAATGATCTGACAATTAATTTTGAGTCCACAGATCATCTTGACCAATGCATTATTTTTCCTTATGACCTAACCCCAATGGGAAGAGAATTCTGATTATAATAATTATAATAATTTCTGATAGACAGGGGATCCCCACGTTAGCCTAACAATCTGAGGTATACTCTGAAGAGGCAAATCACTTCTAGACACATTGTCACTAGCTGTTGTATTGAGATG
Source organism: Callospermophilus lateralis (assembly GCF_048772815.1). Taxonomy (NCBI): domain Eukaryota; kingdom Metazoa; phylum Chordata; class Mammalia; order Rodentia; family Sciuridae; genus Callospermophilus; species Callospermophilus lateralis. Next base: position 312,143 of record NW_027510161.1, read on the forward strand.
GGAGAAGGGAGTTTGAGGCCAGCTTGGTCTACACAGCAAGACCCTGTCTTAAATGTTCACACCTACCTGCAAACAGTCACATTGTGAGGTCCTAGGAGTGAGGATTTTAACATAGGGATTTAGGGAGGCATACAATGCAGCCCATGACACTGATTATAGTGAGGAATTGAAGTTTATTTATAATTATTTCTCATTTTTATTGAAAGACATGTTAGGCTTCTTGCTGCTAGTTTAAAAATCAGGTTAGTTGGGGATGGGGATACAGCTCAGCTGGTAGAGTGCTTGCCTTGCATGCACAAGTTCCTGGGTTCAATCCCTAGCAGAAAAAAAATTGAAATCAGGTTAGTTGAAGCACTGACATGTCTCATTCTTGAAAACAAAACCCACACTTAACTGGGCTTCCAAGTGCAGCCCCTGCCTGGCTTGGCCACGTGGCTTCCTCTGGCCACTGGAGCCCAATCCCCCGTCCAAGGCAGGCAAGGAGGGCCAGAAAGTGACTGATCAGCTTTCCAGCTGCTCACTACAGCTGCTTCCCACAAGCCTCCAGGGCTCCCCAGGGCTCCCCAGAGGGCAGGAGCCTCAGTCTCTCACAACCACTTCCTGCTCCATCACACAGGCCTGTCAGCCATCTTTATTATTGTTTCTTCTCTTATTGGTGCTTCATGGTTTCATTTTTCAAATTAATCACTTGTGTTATAGAACCCAGGGCCAGAGGCTCTTCCCACAGAATAAAACAATGTCAAAAACAATGTCTGAGGTGAATGTTGGGGAAAAAGAAAGGCTTTTTTTTCAGAGACCAAAGAACAGAGAAGAGGGAGGTATGCTTCCAAATCAGCCTCTAAATTAAGCAGCCTAAGTAGGGGATTGTCCTACACTACCCAGTGGAATAGTAGACCTTCACTGGGACCAATTTGGGGTTCATTTTCCCAGACATGATGACTACCAGATACTGATGGAAGCCCAGTTTTGGCACACTAGGCTCGGATTCCATGTAAGGATCTATTTTGGAAAAATTTTGTAGGTCTCTGAGGTTCAAACAAACTCACTCTGATTTTTATTTATTTACTTATTTATTCATTGCAGTTATGTTGTTTTTTTCGGAAGAAATGTTATTGGGAAGATGAAAGTGAAATATTGAAACATGGTAATCACCACAGAAACCAGAAGAAACCAGAAATAATTAACCTCCCCTGCCAAATTATGGGATAATTTGACAGATAAGTTTTTTGTTTGTTTGTTTTTAAGTAGAGAATTGCTATACTACATTCATTCAGCATTATGTGGAATTAATTGCCACCTCTGTGCTTTAATCATGCATTTCCCAGAGTTGGTCAAGGGAGGCTAAAGTTTCCACAAGCTGTTTAAAATATTTCAGGTTAGGGGACTGTGAGAGGTTATTTCAAAGAAAACAGAGATGGCATGTAGATTAAGACCACCTAGTTCAGTGATCACTATGGAAAGAAGTATGGAGATTTCTTAGGAAACCTGGACTAGAAGCATTATTTGACACATTCATCCCACTCCACAATCTAAAGCCAAAGAACTTAAAAATAGCATACTACAGTGACACAACCACATCAATATTTATAACAGCTCAACTCACAATAGCCAAGCTATGGAACTATGTGGGTGTCCTTCAACTAATGAATGGATAAAGAAAATGTGTTAAATATACACAGTGAAATATTACTTTGCCATAAAGAAGAATGAAATAATAGCATTTGACAGTAAACGGATGGAAATGGAGAATATCATGCTAAGTGAAATAAGCACCCCACCAAAAAAAAAAAAAAGGCCAAATGTCCTCTCTTACTTGTGGATGTTAATCCAAAACAAGGGAGGTTGGGGAACGGAATAATAGAAATCCATTTGATTAGACAAAGAGAAATAAAAGGAAGGGGTAAGGGGAATTGAAATGACAGTAGAATTAATCAGACATAACTTTCCTGGCCTTGTATTTGAATACATGACCAGGGTAACGCTGCATCAGTGCAACCACAAGAGTGGAATCCTAAACAGAATAAATTATATTTATGTATGTATAATTTCCTAAAATACATTCTACTATCATGTATAACTAAAAAGAAAAAAGAAAGAAAAACCATTTAGTTCAGTGATCAATGAATTGCTAAATGATGGTGTCACCAGCCACTCATAGTGCCCAAGATTATCTGGGAGGCTGAAGCTTACTCTCTGATACCACAGGGGAAGGGAAGACTCTGGGAGTTTTATAATTGAGCTTCATGAATGTCCCATATATTTGGTTCAGAAGGTGAGGGATGGTAGGCACAGTTATAAACAGGTAAGTCTGGGATGGTACCCACATTGAGCACACAGAAGTTTTAACAAACACAGTTTTCTGCTACAGATAATCATGAAGGAAACAGACTTTAAAGCACCTTCTCTCTGATGGGCTTGGCATGTTTGTGGAGGGCTTAATGAGGGACTCCAGATGGGGTCAACTGGGATTCAGGCACAGGTCTATCCAGGAGCTTCACAAAGATGGACTTGACACTGATAGCTACTCAGCCTAGGTGCATTCTATGAAGCATATTGCCTCAAATTCCTTAGGTTGAAGGCATAACCACTCTGAACAATTCTAGGATTTGAGGCAGGATGTAAAACTCTAAGATCTCAGCCATTTTAACTTTGAAGATGCGCAGAGACCTTCCTGTGACTATTTCCCAAGAGCTATGTGTATTTCCAATTTTGATCATCTAAGAGCTAGTCTCCACAAGGTAGCAGAAGTTCCTGACTGGCAGCATCGGTGTGATAGGCCAGGCAGGTGGGCATAATATTCCCACAGTGACTTCCTGGGCTGAGCCTGAGATAGAGATTTCTTGGCACTGCTGGTCAAGGGGATAGGGAGTGGCAGTAACCTTCAGCTAAGGGTGTGGAATTATTCCACTTGGGTGTAAAAATGAGTTGTACTGTAAAGGATGCATATAAATTTTTTTTGGATGAGTGTGTATTTGTAATGAATACTTAAAATTGAACTGAACACCTATAATTTAGATAAATGCATTTCATTGCATCCAATGATTTTTTATTCCACTTATTCTTCACCATCATCAATGAGGTAGAAAGTGTTAATACTATTTTTAATTGGGAGAATTGAGACTCAGAATTATTCAATATTTTGTCCTTGACCACACAGTTGAAAATAAAAACCAAGTTATTAAGCAAACACACATAGATACCTCAGCATTGGTGACCCAAAATGCAGATGCTTTTACTTGGTCTCCATCTCATAATAAAAATGATAACAGTTGTAATACTGTGTGCTTATTATTCATCAAGAATATGATATGGTCTTTCTTTTAAATTGAGAAAAGTAACTTATTATCTCATTTACCTTATAGCACTACACACGGAAAATAGCTTCTTGAAGTCTTGTTCTCAGAGCATTTTCTACTTTGAAAGAGACATATGAAAAAACTAATGTGTAACCTGAAGGAATCAATGATTAATTATGGAATGTTAGACCTTGTAACAGGCAATACAAGGAAGGTTTCAGAGTCAAAGATGATCTTAAAGATCATTCTTTCTTCCCCTTTGCATAGAATCTTGCCACAGTTCATTTTCCAACCCCTATTTTGGCTTACGTGACCCTAAAGCAAAGGGAATTATAATAAAGAAATTTGATAAATATAGCTTCTTCAAAAGGCACAACATGGATAGAGTCAAACTGTCTCAATGCAGCTTTGTGTCTAAAATTGTGTCTAAAATCCCATTAGAAATTAATTTCTTCCTATTAATTTTATCTCAAAATCCAAATATTCTGAAAGGTCATATAATTTTTAGATATTGTTTCACTTGGTATAAATAAGCTCATTGTTTATCAGTTCTGAGAGTTGAAAAGCTTGCTTGACTGAGTGTGAGAAATAGTTGGTTAGGATCCTTAACAGAGCTCCTAAAGGGTTAGCTTCTAGGACTGGTGTGGCCTATGTGATAAATTTTGGAAGTGGTGGCATGGTTAACAAATGACATGAGGAAAGTTTTAAGAGATCATACCCAAGTCAGGGCCCACAGGTTGGTGTACCAAAGAGCAGAGCAGAGAGTTCACTGCCAGGAAGGCCAGGTTTAAGTTCAGCTGTGCTGTAGCTTTCTGTCTGCATCAATTCCTTCATTTCTGAATCTGTCTCCTCAACTCTAAAGTCAAAAAACAAAAGTATAATGATTTGGGAGGAAGTCTGTTATTTTGAAGAAAGCAGGCCCTCTGCATGGAAGTCATATGAGGGGTGTAAATTATGATACAGATGTTGGTAGGAATTGTTAAATGATAAGAACCAAGAAGGCCCAGATGCTGATAAGGTTGAGAGACTTCAGCAAGGTCTTAGTTTTGGCTAGATAAACAGAAGCTCCTTAAACTGAAAACCTTGAAGAATCTAACCTGGACAGTTTGTAGATTAACTTTTCCAACTGGTACAAATTCACACAAATCACAGCTGTCTCACATGCAGAAAAACAGCACAGGCTGGTGGAAACATCACCTCCAATATCTGAAGGTGGCGCATCCAAGGGCCTGTGTATAAGGTGTTTATAAAAAAAGAACCTTAATCTCTAAACCACAGCTTCAAATGATGCTGTTTGGAGTAAATGACTTGAAATAATGATTAGAGAACCCAGCATGAAAACTGTTTCTGTTACAACAAAGGGTCAATGTCGCTGGAATGTAGGAAATGACAGAAAATGCTCCCACAGATATTCTGTATGCTGATCTCAAGTTAAGATCTGTGTCAATGGCGGAGTCTATGCAGAAAAAGATTCAGCTGAAAAATTAGCTTTTTATGATTCAGAGTTCAGAGCACCTCATCCATGAGATGGAATTGCAACCGGCCTCTTATATGACTTAATGATGGACAATGTTAATTCATGCTTTTGAACTCTTTTTCAGAATTAAAGTCAGCACCACTTTACATCTTTCTGTTATAGTTTCTCCTCTGTTTCCTGGTGACAGGACCTGCTGCTATGGGTTGTCAGGTTTACTTGTGTGGTCAGAGAATGAGCTGATCTCTTGACTGTTTCCCCAATCCCACAGGCATCACCACCAAGGAGGACATGTCACTCATCCCGGCTTGATCTGTGGCCTCTGTTGCCTTCCAGTAAATACCTAGGATTCACAAATCTCAGATTTGCATCCTCCGTCCAAATTCTAATGCTATTTACAGCAAGTGCAGCCTCGGGAGGTGGGAGGTGGGGGATTTTAGGTTTAACTGTGTGCAGATAAATGTGCTGAGTGGCATATTCCAGCACATAAAGAAGGATATCCAAGTGACTGTGCTGCTCAAAAATGCAATTTAAATTAAATTTCACTTCTCCCCATGCCCACCCCACCATTTCTGTACTCATGTTCGTAGGCCAGACGGCAATCACCCTTGAAATAGTAGCAAATAAAATCAGAGACACAATCAAAGCTTCAGGTGTTGAGAAGAGTCAGCCTTGTAGGACCACAGTCTGTGTTATAACTGACTTGCTGCTTGGGAATCCAGGACATGCCCTGTGCCCATTCCCTACTTGCATCCAAGCTCAGGTCCCAGAATGAGTTGCTCGAAACATGCCTTTGAAAAGGAATAGTGTTTATAGATTTATTTATTTATTTTTCTTTCCATAACAAAGACTAGACATCATATAAAGAAAACAGGCTTAAATCACAACTTCTGGGATTAAATAAAATGAAGTCAAATCCTGACCTGGCCTTCCACAAGCTCTCTGACAATGTATGAGTCACAGGGTCTGAATGCCCACTTCCCCACCTGTTGAATGTAGTTAAGAACATACGCTCGTACTGTTGCACAGGACAGGATTAGAGCCAGGGTCGTATAAGCACTTTGTGACTACAGCACACTAATGTGCCTGTTCAATTAATCAAAGCTCTAACAGTACATGTTTGAAGATATAATGACCCAGGAGGTGAAGTGGGTTGCCCTAAACATTCAACATACTATTTACAATGCACAGCCTTTAAGCCAGATCCCCTGTCCAGGCCAAGGCATGTGGAAGAGAAGGAATCACAGCAGATAAGCTCCACTTAGAGCTGCCTTCACACTGAGACCAAGCCAGGGGTACTGGTCAGCAGGACTCCCTTCTGCAGTTCCCACGTTTTGCACATTGATAGCCTCTCTTAATGTCCCTGTATCTGCTGCAGATCTGAGGTTGTGGCTGCACTGAGGGGAACATGCCTCCATTTTCCAGTAGGACAGGTGTAGCCCAATAGTTTGTAGTTCCTTAGAGTGAATTCAGGCCAGGAGGAGTGATATAGCCACCAGGAGAAGCCTTGTTTTTTTGCACCTGTCCTAATGAAGATTCTCTCTTCTTTCCTAGAAGATTCCCTTTCCCAGTGTCTCTGTCACTGTCTGCCAGTGGCCACAGCAGTCCACGTCTTGTCACCTCTCCTTTCTTCTCACCCTGTCCTCAGTGACCTCACTCTTCTCACTGCTGAATCATCTGGCCAATTCTTTAAAGGGGAATCATTTAAGCTAATTAAAGTTGGGGTTTTAGCCCATGTATTTCTTCTTTCACCCTGACCTTTAAGAAGATTCAAGTTCAAAGATTAGACATTCAAGACCTTGACTGGGCTCTGTGGAGAAGTTTTCAGGCTGATGGGACATTTATAGCTCTCTGATCATTCTCTATATGCGCTCCTCAGTCAAGACAGCTGTTTCTGGTAAAAAATAAGAACAAGTAATCAGGGAAGTGGTGAAAAACTACCAGGTTTTAAATGGCAGCATCATCTTCACACTATAAAACAACACTGTGGGATAGGATGGATGGTAGGTGCATGGAGGATATTTTGAATAATGCAAAGCAAGAGAGGCATTAGGTGGTAGCACTTATAAACTCAGCTGTGAAACCAACTTCCAGGATTGGAACTCCTGTGGTGCTACTCCACAGCTCTGTGACCTCAGGTAAGTTGCTTGATATCTGCTTCTGTTACTTTATATGTAGAATGGGCAATAACTATGCTTACCTGATGGTGTTGCTGCAAGAGTTAAATGGCTATACTTGCACAGTGCTCGGATCAATCACCTGACTATCATAAATGCTCAGTTACACTTAACCTTTATTGTCAATGAAAGGTTGGGTTCAGTGGCATTGGAATCTGATAGACTATGGTTAAAGTTTTGGTTCCTTCACTGTTGGGCCATGAAAAGGTTATTTACTTCCCTATGCTTTAGATTCCTCACCTGCAAAAAGAAAAAAAAAGAATATCAGTAATGATGATATGCACCACCACTTCCACAGCATTTAGAACAGAATATATGGACCAGTAAAGTGATTGTGAATTATTAAAGAACTAGGCCAGTGCTCCATGACCAACCCAGTACCTGTCTCTGAGACAATCAGAATTATTCCACTTATGTGTTTACTCTCATAAATAAACCTTATCAATGACACATTTCAAAGTCAGGTTCAAATGCATCCTTCTCTGTAATCTGCTTGACCAAACAACCCTGGCCTCCCATCATCCAGGTTGTGAATCTTCTGAACTGACTTATGGTACACTAGTTTGCATGTAGTTTATCTTTCTTGGAATGAAGAGACCATCACAAATTCATCTTTTTCACCCCACAATTTGGCAGAATACACTCCAGTGTTGTATATAGATCCTGACCCTTTAAATTCTGCTTTAGATGCTATCAATTTTCTTCCTTTAGAGCTGTTTATTCTGCTACTGTTTTGTTGGCATGCTCTAAACATGATTAACAGTCCTTTTCTTTAGTTACAAGCACAGTAACTTCATGGTGCTTCATGGACAAGGTAAACGGGAAAGATAGGCTCCTTAGCACAGAGTTTGAAATATATATAATTTTTTTTTAAATGTTCAAGATTTCAAATATCTCTTTTTAAAGACTTTTTGTTTGTTTGCTTGCTTCATATCAAATAACTAGAATCAAAAGTCCTAAAGCTGACACAGTCTTAGGACAGGGCCCAATTCTCAGATTCTTTGTTTGTACCAACAAAGCTCTCCATGCATATGATCAGTCTCAGCATTCAGCTTTTCTCCCAAACTCCAATTAGCTAATTTCTTTGGGAAATGGTTCTCTGCAGAAGTTCAGGCAAAATATCTGATATCCACACATTGCTGAGGAATTTTTTTTATTTCCTTAGTTGATTAAAATAACATAAGACTGGTGATTGCTTAAAATATTTATTCCTTATACTGTGTGTTTTTTTTCCCCCTAAATCTGGAATTCAATGATCATTATAGTCTGAAATTCTTTGCAGTTCGTCCAAGTTGACACAGTCCATCAACAGTGATGGCTTATGTTGGATCAACTTGAACTTCTTGATATACAGGTACAATAGATCTAGGTACTCAGGGTTAAAATGCACTGCTGGCACTGGTCTGGAAAGATGATTCTACTGAGAAAGAGTTGGAGTATGCACTTACTATGTCCCTATGGGAATCATCCAACAAGCCCATGTATGACCTTGTTCCAGTCTTAGGGATGCGTTGATTTTAATGAAACACAACCCATCAATCAAGAGTGATGGAAATAGAATTCTTGTATTTAGTGATATTTTGAAAAGATCTTAAAAGGGCTTCTCATTAATAACTTATAGCAACTTTTCACAAAATCTTCGTTTCTCCTTTCAGTACAAATAAAACTGGCATCAAAGATACAAGTGGTAGTTAGAGGGTACAAATATGGAATGCTTATTAAGGTGAAGATATAAATGTTCTGAGCATGTAGGGCCACAGATGGACAGTGCAGGTAAGCCTGAAAATTTTCTCCAACTAACTTGAATTTTATTATTATTATTATTATAAAGATTGAAACCAGTGTACTTAACCACTGAGCTATATCCCCAGCTTTTTATATGTTTTGATTTTGAGAGGTTCTTGCTAAGTTGCTTAGGGTCTCAATAAATTGCTGAGACTCTCTTTAAACTTGTAATCCTCCTGCCTCAACCTCCTGAGTCTCTGGAATTACAGCATGCACCACCGTGACCAGCCTAGATTTATCATTATCTTACATTAGTAATATTAGTAATATTAGTACTATAGAATATTCTTTGAACAAGTGAATAGATTTTCTCTCTCTCTCTTTCATATTCACACACACACACACAGACACACACACACATATAATGCACAAACACATACATGCAAAAACTAGGCATATACCAATTGATTCACTTAATAAGTGGAAAACATGCACATTTTTTTTTTTGCTTTTGTTTTAATCAAATGTGACCATACAGCTCCTGGATAGATATAGCTTAGAGAAAAATTGAAATAGCTATTCATTCATCATTTCATTCATTCATTCAAGAAACTCTTTGGGACACCTACCAGAAACTTGACACTTTTCTGGGCACTATAGTTGGACACAGAAGCAGAGATACTGTACCCAAGGAACTTAGATTTGTTGGGGATAGTAAACAAATGCAATGTGATGAAATTATGCAAATAACAGGGTAAAGGGACAGAAAGGGATTGTGGAGTTGTTTTACACATGGTGTCAGGTAAGTACTCAATAAATTGGTATCCGAGCAAAGACCTGAATAAAGAGAAATGAGATTGGAAGTAAGATAAACGGGTACTGGGAGGCACCGACAAGCCAGCATTGTTCTTTAATACCTTCATTCCATTTATGAATGGAATGCTTTTTTGCTCTTTTTCTTTCTTTTATTTTTTTTTCCTTAAGAAATCCTGTGCTTGTTGAAATGTGAAATAGGTGAAGGAAAATACAGTTCGGCACCATTAATTGTGCTTTCTTATTGAGTATATAAATTTGATGTCAAACGGGCCTGGCTGAATGGTATATATTTATTTCAAAAATATCATTTCTGTGAGGCATTGCTGCATCATCTTATTGATTTAGGGATTGGTGTGATTGTGCCTGATGCTTTTATGAAAGGCAGGCTATTAACAAACTAAATTGAAAAACTAGTGAGTCTGCCTTTCCGGGCCCAATCCAGCATGCTTCCCATGTGAGGCTTAAATGGGGAAATACTGTAAAAAGACTTATTTTAATGCGACAGATTCCTCATTGCAATCCATAAACCTTATTTGCTGTGAAGAAAAAAAAATTCCTACAAGATAGAATTCTCATGCTCGGGCAGCAATCTCCCTCTGGTTTCTCTCCCATCCATGGCAACATTAATCTTTCCATTTCAGAAGCTGACTCTCTTTGACCTTGTTGGACATTAGGATTAAAATCTTGTGTAAGACAAAGTAGCTTTAAGAGAGTCAGAGGAACCCTGGGTGCTAATGCAAAAGGCCCTGGAAGTATCAGGGATTGAAGTTTCCCTGAATTCTTGGTGTAAAGCTGGAAGATTAAAAATAGGGTATGGAGGCTAGACATCATGAGATTTTGATTAGTTCATACTCCTTGTTTTACAGATAGAAACAAAGGCACAGATAAGGGGTGACAGTTTGACATCTGTCCTCTATCACGCAAACTAGTGGCAGAGCTGAGGGTCCCAGAGCGGTTTCCAATCAGCCTCACTAACTCCTTTAAACCTTGCCTTCCTGTGACCCATGCCCCATGGAGAATGATCCAGGTCAGTGTTTGAAAAGAATTTGGAATCTTCAATTGCATGAAATAGCTGTATTAAATAGCACTCACAGGAAAGGTACCTCGGTTTTGATCAAAAGTGAAGGGGTTCCGATGGTGGCTTCTTCTGCCTGCAGTGCTGTGTAAGTTAATACCCCAGTTCTGCTCCTCTGATAACAAATACCCAAGATACTATCAGTGGCCCTGGAGTACCTAAGAGGCAGGGGTCTGCATAAGAGACCCGATGGCACGGGACATTCTTAAATCATGACGTAGACGATGCATAGAGGGACACTTATTGGATGATAGATCAAAAACTTACACATTGTATGGAGTTTTCTTGTCTATTACTGTATTAGTAGAGGGCACGTATTAACCCACAGATGTGAATTGAGAACCTGAAATACCCTTAGGCCTGCATGATGTTACCCAGAAAGTGTAGACAAGAAATGTAACACAGACTTGCTTTCTGCTTGAAGGGCTTCAACTCAAATGGAGGAGGGCCCAAGGACTGAGGAGCAGAGAAATCCTGCTGTGAGCTTCACAGACTGGAAGCTTGGAGATCAGAGAGAAAGAAATGAAATTTTGTATACAAAATTACATACAAGAGGAAGTGAGGGGAAAGGAGGGAAAATATAAGGGGGAGAAATGAATTACAGTAGAGGGGGTAGAGAGAGAAGAGGGGAGGGGAGGGGGGAGGGGGGATAGTGGAGGATGGGAAAGGCAGCAGAATACAACAGACTCCAGAATGGCAATATGTAAATCAATGTGCAACTGATGTGATTCTGCAATCTGTATATGGGGTAAAAATGGGAGTTCATATCCCACTTGAATCAAAGTGTGAATTATGATATATCAAGAACTATGTAATGTTTTGAACAACCTACAATAAAAATTAATTAAAAAAAATAAATTAAAAAAAAAAAAAGAGAGAAAGAAATGATGAAAGGAAGCCGCAAAGCCTACTCTATGGGTGAGTTGGTGCAACTTTCTCTGCAGGCCCCTGCTTGGGGTGGTCTGGACTGAAGGTAAGAGTTGAAATAAAATTGCCAGGAGCAAAGTTGGCCGTACCACTGGCATATGGCATATGATTTACTTGCTGACATCTTTCTTCTCTCCTTTCCTTTCCCTCCCTCCCTCCCTCCCTCGCTTCCTTCTTTCTTTCTCTTCCATTTCTCTTCTTCCCTCCCTTCCTCACTTCTTTATTTGCACACACCCAATAACAGTGTCTGCAAAGTCACTCCTGGAGAGAGATGCCTCTGAGAGAAAGGTATTCCAGTTCAAGTTCAAGTTCAAGGCTGCATGGAGGCCTTTTGTATTACATTAGGAGAGCTATGTCTTTTCTGGAAAGGAGGAGAGGTGCACAGCAAGCAGCAGACTCTTCCCTAAGGGAACACACTGGGAAGATGTGCCTGTGCTCCATTTCTCACTCTTCAGAAGGTGGGTGACCTTGGGCTTCCCTGCTGTGTGCAAAGCTGGCCCCTGGATATTTTTTTGGAATGCTGCAATGAGAAATATATACTGGCCTACCCTGCATTTTGTTTAAGTTATACTTCATTAAAGCAGAAAGCTCTCTGAATTTCCCATATTTTCTCTCACAAAATCTGTATTTTACCCACTTCCTTTCTTCTGCCTCTCTATGTCCTCCTCCTCCTTCCCTCCTGCTCATAACACTCACACTCCTTTCTACTGGTTGGAATTTCAAATGACTGTTCCAACTAGACAAAAAGAAATCCTGTTTCTATGCTCAGACAGCCTTCAGACTGATGGCCCATTACATTAGCATACAATAAAAGCCAGCAGGGGGTGGTCTCTGTGCCCCAGGGGGCTGAGAAGGTTCCTAGCATGCAGCTCCTCTCTCTGGTAATGAGGCAATTGTACACTTTGGTGACAGCTCCTTGGCCTGGATGGGAGCCGCAGTCTTAGTGGAAGGAGAAAGGAGTGAAGGTCGACACCAAGCATCCTGCAAGCTGACGTGGGCTTGTTGCTTTCCCTGGCCTCTTCATTTTCTCCTGCACCAGCCTCAGAACTGCTTCAAATTCCTAGGTTTCCTGTCCATAATAAATCAGACAGTTTTTAACATGGGAAGGACTAATTCTAAACCTCACCCTTTAAAATACAAAGAGCAAGCAATCATATATTTTCAGCATCCAACCTGTTTGCTCATCCTGTAGGAAAGACAGGGGAACCGGGGCTATTGGGGAAAAGATGCAGGCGACCCTCCTTCCTCTTACTGTGTATATGATACAATCAACTCCCTAGGAGCATTACTCTCAGGCTGAAGCTAGGACTTTAGCACCCAGAGTTCAGAGCCATCCTGAAGCCATTCAGGGACACAAACAATAATCCTGCCTCCCCAGTGGAGTCACCTAAGCTCCTTCTAGCAACACTGGGGTCTTTAACTGAATCCCTGCACCTATCTTTAAATGCTGTCTTGGGTCCTTCTCTCCAGCCTTCTCTGGCATGGAGTCACCATAGCCATTCTGCTAGGCTAGCTCTTTGTTTAAATCTCTGATGAAAGGGAGGGAGAACTGAGCTGTGTGCATTTATGAAGACGCACACACGTGCGCACACACACACCAGAAAGCCTGGGCGCATCACCTCTGTTGCTTCTCCATTGCAGGAAACCAGAGAAAACAGAGCATGGACAAGTTCCAGTTCCCTTTTTTGTGATAATGCCCTTGCTTTCTCTCCAGGGAGGGGATGGATAGAAATAAGCAGATTAGCAGCCCACAAAAAGGGCTGTAAACCCCAGATAGAAATAGAACAATTGATATACAGGTTCCTTTGTGATCGAGTGACATAGACTAGCCCACCCAAGTTCCATGACTACACTCTACTCTCCCTCCTACAGTAATTCAATTCCACATGGGCCTGCTCCAGGCACATGCAGATTTCCTGAGTCTTAGAGCCTCTCCTTCCTGAGATGTCACTGAAAGCTGGATTACAGATCACTTACTAATAGGATATTGAAGCTTCCTGACCCCAAACCTTTTAACTTGAGGAAAAGAATGGGAACGTTACTTTGGATAAAGTCAGATGTCCCTGACCATAGGCAGGCATCAGGTCCTGAGAAGGAGGGTGGATGGAGTGTCAGGGTCTCTGCTCTCACATATCCTCAAGAAGAAAACCTACCCTCGATGTGTTCAGGCTAGTTTGTTCCCTTAAAGGGACCAAATCAAGTGTCTTGAGACTCTCAGGTTCTTGACCCCATAATCTTGTACTACCATCACTGGTGTGAGATGGTAATTCCTGAAAATGACGGTATCCTCTGGAGTATTCTTTTAAAATTATCCTCATGTCCTTGTCCGCTCACCAAGGGTGCTTGGACGTTGGCCAGCACTCCCTATGCTTGAACGATGACCTGCCTCCTTAGCTACTACATAAGCTGCAACTAGGTCAATACTCCTACCAGACCATTCTGGAGACCTTCTTCCTTAAAACCTTTTGATGACCCCTATAGGGAAACTGGAATTCAAATCCCTAAATTACTCAAGGTTGTGCAACCTCAACTCCGTCTGTATCCTTATAAATTCTCTTCTGTGTCCACAGTGGGCATGTCTCTGTGCACCTTAAATTTCATTTCTTTTTCTTTTTACTTTCATGCAGAATTGCAGAGTAGGAGAGAGAAGGTAGGATATGGGGAATAAGCACCAGATAGGTATTTGACACATGAGTTTGAATAGTATATCTACTACTTAGTAACCTTTACTTGGTCATTTAATATTTTTCTGAGTTTGCATTATGAACTTTCAGCTGGGAATAATAATAATCCATATTTTTAAGATTCAGAAGTTAACGTATGTAGCATATCTTATGCATGGTAGGGTCTTCATGTACTATGAAGTGAAGGCATTTATTATTATGCCTTCACTCTTTTATACTCCTGTATCTAGTAGAGATGACCCTCACATGAGGGCGGTGTTTACATTTTACTTACTCCATGAAGCTTCCTAATGCCAACAACTCTTATTTCTTCTCAAATTTTTTAAATTTTTTTTTCTAATAATAGTTATATACAAGACAGTAGAATGCATTTTAACACATAATACATAAATGGTCTTCTCAAATCTTTTATTCGATTGTAAAAAAAAAATATATCCTGGGAAATTACTTTACATCGCTAATTGTATTTTCATGAATATACAGTCTGCATATTCAGCAGGACTAAGAGTGGCAATCGCCATCTCTGACTATTCTCCTCCAACCCCATTCTCATCTAAGTAAGGGTGGCCACCACATTGGTTCTTGAGCCAGTTCACAGTCATTCAGGAAATGCCTGAGAGGCTCAGATCCTATATGCAATAATCATCTGTCCTGTTGCATGTACCCAGACGATGTCGCTGGTATTTTCAGGTAAGCTTTTGTAGGCAGGACCCCAACCTGGGAAGCTTGGATGTTGCTCAGTGGTAGAGTACTTGCCTGAACAAGGTCCAGAGTTCAATCGCCGGGATCTCAAAAACAGAAAAGAAAAGAAAAAAAAAAAAACTATCCTGTAAAAGCAGAAATTGAACCAGATACTTTCTAATTTATTTCCTTTACTTCCATGGGACCCCTTTTTCAAATTCTTGAATTTGAAGTTTAAAATTCAGTATCTCCCTGTTCCTATAAGCATTTTCCTGTTAAAACTCATATATATGTTCCAAGGGCACCTACCTGAAAGTCCATATGTTATATAGGTCTGAGGTCAAGTCTGGGCCCCCCAGTTTTGTAATCTAGACTCTGCTGCTTCAGAACTCATTCCTTTCAGGTGCTATCCCAGTGTTCAAAGATCAACAGCTATTCAAAGTCCCTTCTGCACAGGCTTTAGCCCCTGATGTTGACTATTATAAAATGTGCAGCTAGCCACCTTTGGGTGCTGATCCTTACTCTTAGCTGGCCTGTCCCAGTGCTCTTTCCTCAGCAGACTTAGTTACAGTTACTTTTCCTGCTGTTATAGGGTTACAGGTAACAACCAAATCCAAAATACAAGGTGGCATTATACACAGGTGTATTTTCCAGCCATCTCTGTCCCCTTCCAAGAATTTTTACTTTTCCTGATATGAATGGGGTATTTCTAAACAGAGATGTCTGACTACCAAACTGATGAAACAAAAGGATTTGCATAGAAGACCAGGTGTGCAATTATAAACTCATGGTGGCTCTGTGAGTCTGGGTTATGTCAGAGGAGGCTTTGTGGAGGGCAGACAGGTAGACAGCCTTGGGAGCTTTGATATGAGTGGGGAACTCAAGACTCTTGCCTGCCCTGACATTCACTGTTCTGTGACCTTGGGAAAGTCACTTATCCTTGTGAGGATTAATGAGTTAATCTCACAAAAAGTACTTTGAGATCATTGGATGACAGGTGCTGTATAAGTACAAAGTATTATTATTAAAATGTCACTGTGCTGGCTGCTTTTGCTCTTGAGGGTGCAGAGGCAGGAATGACAGCCCCGGGTGAGTGGATAAGGATTACATAAGACAGGAAATAGAGAGTTCTTTCATGAGAAGTTCTTTCCTGCAACACTACACCTCTCCACCACCACTCGGGTTAGCAATCTTGTGACTTGTCTCCAAGACACAGGTGAGCTGCATTTTCTTAAAATCAGTAGATTTATGTCCAAATATCTTCCTGTTCCTTAGCATAGCCTTGAAAGTAGAGACAAGAAAAACTTATTTTAACTTCCCCCAAATACTATTTTTGCCCCCAACAAACTCAAAAACTTCCCACCTGTTAATAGAAGTGAAAATACAGAGAATTTATAAGATAGAGATCTCAGACCATCATAGTACAAACTAACTTTCTCTGTTAGCAAAATCTTCCATCTTCTTTGTGTCTAGCTTTTAGCTTATTTTTGTTCCTGAATCAAAGAACTTTGGGGAAATAAGTTATTATTATCTTTGTGTATGTGTCTGAAAACACCCAGCACAAAATAGACACCCAGTTTAAAAAAAAAAAAAAGAATGAGTTCTTTTTGTCCAAGTCTTGATATCAAAATTCCAAGGCATATTAAAATATCAAAAAGTCAACAAATAACCATTGAGTATTGGTTCATTTAAAAGAAAATCAAAATGTGAAGGACCCAGTTGTTCCCCTCAAGGGTTGTTAGGTTGGTTTGTTGTGGCTAAGGAAACAAAGCACCAGGCAATGCTGGCGTGAAAGAACAACAAATCAGGCACCCACAGACAAGCAATGAACCACCTGTTAATCAGATGGGATCTCCTGACCAACCTGGAAGGACATGGATCTCAGGGTCAACCCCAGGAGGACAAGGGACTCTAAAAACCTCCCTTTCCTGTCCCAAGCCCTCTCTTTCTGCTGTAAACCCAATCAAATTCCAATCTGGCTGAGCCTGGGTGCGACTCCCCCCACCCACCCACCCACTCTGTTGGACTGGAGGGTCTTCCCTGGAACAAATCTCAATAAAGCCTTTTTCAGCAGCTTTTAATGTGCCTCCTTTTGGTCACTGGTGCCTGATCTTACAAGGATCGTCTTGTTTTTGGGGACAAATATAATTTAAGGAGATGGAAATTGGGCACTGTTGCAGTCTGAGGGAACATGTACACAGGGAGAGGCATGGCATTTTTAGAAGGTATTTGAGTGGTAAATATAATCAGTAAGAGAGACAGCAGAACCTACACAGGTGACAAAAGATGAAAAAATATGAAATAAGACTTTGAGCAAGTGAAGATCTAGGAAGACTTCCTGTATATTAGTAATATGTGAGGTTTTCAAGAGAATCAAAGAAGGACCAGGCTGTACCCAAATGCCTACAGGTTAATAGGAGGTTTGCTTACAACTGGTGTAGCCTCAGTTGTGGTTCTAAGAGTTAAAGAAGGGTTTAGTTTAGATTGTGTAGTTTGGGTTTTTTTTCTTTGTTTGTTTGTTTGTTTACAGTTGTTTCTTAAAATAAGTACACTGTGGACTCTATTAAGGGGGCAGACACCTCCAGAGGAATTGCTATGCAGTCTGCCTATTCCTGACTTCCAGAGCTCTGGGAAAAAATTCATAGCTGGAAAGGAAGTCCATTTCCAAGAAGGAGAATGAAACCCACTGCTTATCCACAAGCTGTGTTTCCACAGCAGGCTCACCTTGTGCAAGATCAAACCTGTCCTGGACAGAGAGAAAGGGCTTGTTGCTCAGCTCTGAGGAGCCAGGAGACTGGCCTTCAAGATTTTATATGCAGAACCTAGGTTTTTCCAGTACAAGCTCAGGTAAGGTAGAGAAACAGTTCCCTATTAACAGCTGTATGTAGTCAATTGCTCTTTTTTATTTTTTAAAAATTATTACCTTAGCACCATTGTCATTCTGTATGTAACTTTTCTTGGAAACGTGTTGAGACTTTCTCATAGAAGCAACTGTGTGAATGAACGAAAAGACGGAAAAAAAAGTCCTTGTGCTGTGAAGTCACCTCTTCTCTGTTCTGCAACTTCTCTGCAGCCTTCTGCTACTCTATCAACCCTGTGATCTCACACTTTTGACTTGGACTCCCTGCAATCCCCCAAAAGGGACAAAAAGTAACTGCTTCTCAAAGCCACCTATACCTCAACACTGAACTATGTGATTAATGAATTTGATGATCAACCATTCTTTGCTAGGGTATTAATAACCATTAATATCTAACCTCCTTCATAGCAATTTTATTTTAAAAGTTGGATTGAATGTGTTTCTATGAAGTGCAATTCAGCATGGAAATCTTAGAAGTCTATGGAGGGCCAGTTTAGCAGGTATTTGGAGCAGAGATACCAATAATCATGGCTTCTAAGCAAACACTATTCATATAGAAAAGTAACATGAACTGATGACTTTTTTTGACAAACTCCCTTAATTTACAGACCTTAGCCTGAACACTGCTTGAAATGACACCTGGCGGCGGGGGTGGGAGGGGTGGGGAGGGCGGGCAGGGGCGCAAAGCTAACTCAGCAAAAAGAGAACACAAGACCAGGTGCTGTGTCTCAGACTGGAGCAGAACCCACACACAGCACCAGGTTGTTTTGTAAACCCAATCCTGCCCCTGTCTTTCTCTGTGACCTTACACAAAAAAACTCAGTTTCTGGGTTTCTCTTTTTATTCTGTAAAACAGGAGTTAGATTAATGAGTCTTTAAAGAAAGGACTCTTTCAGCTTTTCAAGTATTTTGATTCTGTGCATGTGGAATCACACATATGCATTTTACATTCATCTACATATATAGAGACTTGGGAATTTGACTTTATCATTTCTTCAAGTTTCCCTATGCCATGATGCCTCACTCCTGGTAATGGTCTTTAGCATGTCAATGATTCAAATACAAGGCCATTTTCTTGGGCCTTCATTGTTTCAGAGTGAAATTGAAAGAGGGAATCCAGCTGTTTATATGCAATATGCAGCAATTATGAAGTTCATTTCCAGAAGCCTCTGTAACCATGGCAACCTGTAATTCTGGAAGAATAGAGACATGCCACAGTCTCTCGGCTGGGCACAAATCACAAGTCTCCACACAGCTTGTAGATTCAAACAGCAATTCTTTATTCCCGAACTCACACCGGCCGTCTACAAACACGTTCTGGGGGAATCCAGGTTCTCTGCCCAAATCCAATCCGCCCAAATCCACTCCTGCCTAAATCCACTCCGCATGGGCTTCTGTCTCCCAAAATATACTGTCTGACCCTAAGCACTCAAGAGGAACTCAGCAGCAGGATACGCCCTATTCCAAAAGAGGAACACCCTAATCTCCTATTACTAAACCGCCCTATTCTAAAGGGGAAACACCCTACTCTCCTATTATGCTAAACTGCCCTATTCTAAAGGGGAAACACCCTAAACACGGATCCTGCCCTGGTCCTTGAGCAAGGTCACCTTTCAGAAGTCCTTCCACTAGACAGCATGGGAGTAAGCTGGCAAGGAATTTGTCATACCTACTTGGCTGATGGCTCCCAGCATCTCCCCCCTTCTGATTAATTAAACAACAAGTAATGTGGCTTAAGGACCATGCCTGGTAGGTTGTCCAGTTCAACATATGGCTCTTACCCGTCATCGGAAAACTGACCTTTAGGTAACTGACCTTTAGGCGTCAGCCTCCTGTCTTAGGTTGATACCATTGCAACTGGATCATACCCGTCACTGACTGCCGGTCCAGCATATAGCCATGGGCCCCCAAATTTAGACCATCACTAGCAGAAGGGAGGAGGATACAGAAATGCCATGACACCAAGCCAATTGACAGTTCCTTTGGAAAAATTGCATCATTGGTGACACCATCAGCAAAGATCACTGGTGACACCATCAGCAAAGATATGCCAGCATTACCATAATTTGCTGCACTAAACGTAGTTACATAGTCCAGGCAAGTTCTGTAAGCAGTTCAAAGGGGAGGAATCTATCAATCTGTCCGTCTCCTCCCAAAGTCCGTTTCCTCCCAAAGTAAGTTGACTCCTTGATTGAGCATACTTGTTGAGTTATATTCATTGGGATGAAGATAGGAATTCTGGCAATGATGCTAAAAAGACATTAACCTGAAAAGAATTATTAAATATAATGAAAAGGAAAGGTGAAAGTAAACAAACAGATCTGTTAACCTACTTAAAAAACAATCCTTAACAGCTGTTTACCTGATTTCAATTAGTAAACAAGCAGATCTGTTAACCACCTTTAAAAAGAATCCTTAACAGCTGTTTACTTAATTTAAATTAAGCCATTTAAATCACGTGAATAAAAAATAAATAATTCGGATCCATTTTCTCATGAGCGCTCCTCATATATGAAATATCGGGGAACGTCTGAAACTTGGAGGTAAGTGAAATTGCTCGCCCCTGAGGGAAGGCGAGAGAATGGGTGAACATTTCAGAAAACAATGTGTTCTTCTTTTGATTTATTTTGTTTTTCTTTCAAGCTGCCTATCCCTAGAAATTTCTCAGGCAAACTGGAAAAAATGGTTGACTAAAGGTTTGAAGTTTGTCGGCCCTGAGGAAGAGAAAATTGATACAACGATTTTTTATTCTGTTTTTGCTTCATTCAGTTTCGGTTTTGTTTTGTGTTATCTTATTGGGTTGCGTTATCTTTATATTAGATTAAAACAAACTGAAAAGATGTTAAGTAAATTGTTAGAGGTTCAGAACATGGTGAAAGACATTTTAGATCAAGCAAAAGAGAAGGTCTCTCCAGCTAGTCAGACAGAGGAAGAAAATTTAAAGGAAAAGGGGTTGTTAGGAAAAAGGCCACAACAGGAGGCTGTTACTAACTCCGTTTTATCACAAGAGGGTTTAATTCAACCAACAGCCCCACCGATAGAGACAGCTGAGTGGCCCTCAAACCCCATAGTTGATAAATGGAATCCTGAGACAGGACCTCAAAGATTAGCATGCCCTGTACTTGAACAGGTAGGAGGGCAGCGAATTCACCGTGCTTTAGATTTTAAAACAGTGAAGCAGTTAAAAGAGGCTGTAACAACCTATGGTCCCCAAGCTCCCTTCACGGTGAGCATGGTCGAGTCCATTACTAACTTGGACATGACGCCAGCAGATTGGGCTAGCATGTGTAAATCTGTGCTAAATGGAGGACAATATTTGTTATGGAAGGTTGCCAATGAGGAATTTTGTGCAGAGACAGCTAGGAGAAATGCAGCAGCCGGTTACCCTCAAAGAAGTTTAGAAATGTTGCTAGGAAAAGGACCTTATGAGGGTCAGCGGCAACAAATTGAATATGATCCTGCTATATATGCACAAATTGCTGCAGACGCAGTTAGGGCATGGAAGACTTTACAAGGACATGGAGATTTACAAGGTCAGCTATCTAAGGTAATACAGAGAGCTAATGAACCTTACGCTGACTTTGTAGATAGGCTAATTCAAACGGCTGCCAAAATTTTTGGGGATACGGAACAAGCAATGCCATTAATAAAACAACTGGCTTATGACCAAGCAAATCGTTGCTGCAAAGAGGTTATTAGACCATGGAGACATGAAGATTTAAACACATATATTAAATTATGTAGAGATATTAATGAACAAGGGCAAGTCTTGGCATCTGCAGTACAACAGGCTTTAGATACCAGGCCAAAAACATGCTATGATTGTGAACAAACAGGACATTTTAAAAGGAGTTGCCCCATAGGAGGAGGATTTAACAAAACTAGGTATCAAAGAAATAGAATACCGGGTATTTGCCCACGATGCCGTAGAGGGAGACATTGGGCTAATGAATGCCGTTCTCAAACTACCATAGAGGGTACTCCCTTACCAAAAAACGGAAAAGGACCAGGTATTTACCCACGATACCGTGGAGAAAGGCATCAGGCTCCGTTGCCAAAAAACGGACAGCCGGGCCCAATGCTCCGGGGCCCACAACCACAAATATACGGGGCAGTGGAGGAACCCAGCAACACCATCAGAGTAGTGCCCAGGACACATTGTCCATTAAATCCCTCATCAGACAAACCCGAGGGAGCGCAGGGTTGGACATCTGCGCCTCTGCCAGAGCAGTACTAACTCCAGAGATGGGAGTTCAAATCATTCCCACAGGAATAAAAGGACCTCTTCCCCAAGGGACAGTAGGCTTATTATTGGGACGTAGTTCATCTACATTAAAAGGACTTATGATAAGTCCCGGGGTAATTGATCCCGATTATGTAGGTGAAATAAAAATTATAGCTAGTTCTCCAAGAGGTATATCAGTAATTTCACCTGGAGACAGAATAGCACAGTTGTTAATAATACCCAGCCTACATAATAAATTTCCTAGTCATAGTGTAAAAAGAGGTTCCAGGGGATTAGGCTCCACAGGTGTAGATTGGGCTATGTTGTCTTTAAATTTAGATTCTCGCCCAATGTTAAAACTAAATATTCAAGGACACGACTTTAATGGGCACAGGTGCAGACCTTAGCATCATATCTAGTAAGGAATGGCCAAAACATTGGCCATTACAACAAGCCACTCAAACGCTTCGAGGCCTAGGAGTGGCTACTAATCCCCATAGAAGTGCAATGATATTAGATTGGAAGGATCCTGAAGGTTGTGAGGGAACTATACAGCCCTATGTATTGGATCATCTTCCTATAAATTTATGGGGACGAGATCTCCTAGATCAATTAGGTTTGACGTTAACAAATAACATCAATCCTAATGCGCCCACTACTAGGGCTAGACAAGGTTTTAGGAAAGAAAAAAGATTAGGAAAACAAGGACAAGATATAGCAGCACCAATTCAAATAGATCAAGGAACAGACAGACATGGGTTGGATTTTCAGAAAGGGCCACTGAGACAATAAAAATTACTTGGAAATCAGAAAGACCAGTGTGGGTTCCTCAGTGGCCCCTGACTAAAGAAAAGATACAAGTAGCCCATGATCTGGTCAAACAACAATTAGCGGAAGGACATATACAACCTTCCATATCTCCCCATAATACTCCCATTTTTGTCATTAAAAAGAAATCTGGTAAATGGAGATTATTGCAAGATTTAAGAGCCATTAATAATGAGATGGTTATTATGGGACCTGCTCAATCAGGGATTCCTCAATTGTCTGCTTTGCCAAAAACCTGGCATGTTTTAGCCATAGATATTAAAGATTGTTTTTTTTCAATTCCAATTCATCCCGAGGATAGTCCACGTTTTGCATTTACTATCCCTGCATTAAATCATGAAGGTCCTGATCAGAGATATGAATGGAAAGTACTCCCTCAAGGGATGGCTAACAGTCCAACTATGTGTCAAATATATGTTAACAAAGCAATCCAGCCACTTAGAAATCAAAATCCTGAACTACAAATATTTCACTATATGGATGATGTATTATTGGCACATAAAGATAAAAACATATTGCTGGAATGTTATGCCACACTTACAAACTTATTAAAAAATTATAATCTAGAGATAGCAATAGATAAAGTACAATTAAATTTTCCAATTAATTATTTAGGAGTTCTATTATCCTCAACCATGGTCCGTCCACCAAAAATTCAAATACGAGTAGATCAACTCAAGTCACTTAACGACTTTCAAAAGTTATTGGGAGACATAAATTGGATAAGGCCTTATCTAGGCATACCAACAGGAGAGTTGGGACCTTTATTTGATATTCTAAAAGGTCCATCAGATCCAAACTCACCCCGCATGTTAATGCCTGAAGCAAGAAAGGCATTGAAAATTATTGAAACATATATGGAAAATATACATTTGGATAGAATTGATATAAGTTTGCCTTTATTATTTATTGTACTACCAACAAAAAATATTCCTACAGGAGTATTTTGGCAAGAAGGTCCATTATTGTGGATACATTTATCTTATTCTCCTAACACTATTCTTACTAGGTATCCTGAGGCTGTAGGACAATTAATACTCAAAGGAATAAAAGCAGCGAAGGGAGTGTTTGGAATTTCTCCCAATAAAATTATTACTCCATATACTATGGATCAAATTGATGAGTTAGCTAATGAGTTAAATACTTGGGCAATAATCATGTGTAAATCTAATGTTTCATTTGATAATCACTTACCATCTAATCCTTTGTTGTCTTTTTGGTCTAAGCATCCTGTAGTTTTTCCAAAAATGACAAGAAAAACCCCTATCATGAATGCTCCAAATATATTCACTGATGGGTCAAATAATGGTACAGCAGCAGGATACGCCCTATTCCAAAAGAGGAACACCCTAATCTCCTATTACTAAACCACCCTATTCTAAAGGGGAAACACCCTACTCTCCTATTATGCTAAACTGCCCTATTCTAAAGGGGGAACACCCTAAACACAGATCCTGCCCTGGTCCTTGAGCAAGGTCACCTTTCAGAAGTCCTTCCACTAGACAGCATGGGAGTAAGCTGGCAAGGAATTTGTCATACCTACTTGGCTGATGGCTCCCAGCAGAGACAGGCTATAGACTGACTTCCAATGGGGCCAAATTGTAACCAGAGCCCTGCTCAGGAAATGCTGATGAGGAGTCAGAGCTATTTACTTTAAGTTAGGAGCAGTTTCTGAAACTCAGACTCCCTTAATCCATAACTTCAGTCCTTCTTTAAAATTCAGTAATAAGTGAAACTCAAAATTTCTAGATTTGCCGGAGTCTGCCCTAGGGGGCTAAATAGTTCAAATGAAACAAGAGCCAGCATTGTATTGATGTTTATTTCATAGCACCTTAAACGCAAAACTCCAAGTCATCTCATCAAACTGACTGAACTTTAAGTCAGTGTTGCGGGAACCTCAGAAAGTTCAAATGAGGACCACAGAACCCAATCTCTTGATATACAGTGTTTCTGAGAGCACACTGACTTCTTTGATATTTCCAAAAAAAAAAAAAAAAGAATAAGATTTATGTTAGAATGGATGATTTTGTGATATTTTGACCTCATCAGGCCAGAACGGAAGCAGGATTTGCAGAAGGGCAGGCAAGAATGGGTGACATCAAAAGGACAGAGACAGGGTAGTTTTGAATCAGAAATCATTTGAAACAATTTGTCCAGGTTACTGAGTTGCTTGTCTTCTTATCTGTCACCTCACATGTGTCCCTTTGACTAATAGTGTGAATTTCTGGATGCCCTAAAAGGGAATGGGACAATGGGCAGCTAAGGGTCAAATCTTAAATGCACACAACTCCTGCGTGCACCTTGGGAAATTCATGGAGATGAAATGCTAAATGACTGCCAGCTGCAAAGGCATCGGAATTGGATTTTTGCTATTTCTGCCTCCTTTGACTTTGTCTTTGATCCCTGCTGGCAGCATGCTGGGCATGTGTGAATACCACAGCTCATAGATACTGTACCTATTGGGAAAGTGAAAGAAAAGCTGAGCCTATCAACCTCAGGTCTTCCTCTCTGAAATTCCCAGGGGAGTTAAAATCAGGGGCACACTCCAAAAAGGTTGAGATGTACTCCATCTGAATGGGGCATCGTTCTATGCTTAATGCCTGAGGGTGAGCAGACAGTCTTGCACAGACCTGAAGCAACAGACAGTCGTGAGCTAATAAACAGTCCCCAAGATCGGTTGACTGTCACTCCTAGAAACAAGTAGACTAGGGAAGCAACTTGTTAGGGAAGTTCCAAAAAGCCACTGAGAGTTTGATTGTGTCCAGATTTAGGCCTAAAGGGAGGTTACAGAAAGAACCTAAATATGCACAAGGTAAACACACACAAGGATTTTCATGGCAGCCTGGAGCTTATTGCAGAAGACACAAATCATGAAGACATCAGGAAGACCTCCCATAGTGATTCCCAGGTTTCTGGATCCCATCCTTGACTTTGTGTGGACTCCTGTCAGCTGTGACTGTTCTTTCTAAAAGTCCTGAATTTTTCTGCCCAGAAGTGACACTTCCTTCCATGCTAGCCTGATACTATATTCTGGGTCGTGTACACTGGGGCCTGACTCTGAGACAGAAGTTAGCTTTCTCCTGCAGAAGGTCATGGAAGAGAACACAAGTTTTGGAAGCTGATAGTTTCATCTATCTGTGTATGTCTGGACTGCTATTACAAATTACCAGCAATTGGAAAGCTTGCAAAGAACGAAAATTTATTTCTCTCAGTTATGGAGGCTAGAAGTCTGAGATCAGGATGCCAGCATGGTTGGTTCTAGCAAAGGCCTCCATACTACATGCTGCCAACTTCTCCTTGTATTCTAATATGACACATAAGGAAAGCTAGCTTATAGCACTCAGACTTTTTCTTATAAGGCCACTAACTCCATTCTTAAGGATTCCACCATCATGATCTTCAGAATTACCTTCCACTGATGCCTCTTTTAAATGCCATTGGGTAAGATTAGGTTTTAACAGATGAAGCTTGAAGTGACACAAAAATTCAGTTCATTGTAGCTGCTCACTACACCTGACCCAGAGCAATTTGCCTGACCTTCCAACCCACCTGTAAAAGGCTGATCATGAAACACTGCTTATATGGTATGCTCAGCATAGGGCCTAGCAGGGGGCAGGCTTTCACTAATGGTAACAACATATATCTAACCCCTGTCTAGATTAGAATTCAAAGGAGCTGTACCAATTGCCTCCACAACATAACTGAAAAAATAAAAGGTCAGGAACCCAAGAAATCAGACAGAAAATAAGGTCTATAGTCAGGGTAACACCAGTCTCAGAGAGGCAGGGAAGCAGATGGCATTCTATATGCAAATGAAAAAAATATATAGCAAACATGGTTTAACATCATTTGAACTCAGAATATTGGAAGAACAGGGTTTATGCTCCCATGCATCATTCACTGGTACATCCCCAAGGAAATGGATTAGGCCCCATGGTCAATGGAATGCTCTGTACAACAAACTGGTGGGAGGACCAAGCAGATGCTGAGAATTGATCTACACTATTATAGAGAAAATACTAAAGAAGAAGAACAGAGTGAAGAGGATGTTGAAAGAATTCCTTAAAGGAATAACTGAAAGAAAAGGAAAATATTACCTGGGTAAGTTCAGAGGTTAAGGAGGAAATCTAAGATCAATGGAGTGGTCAATGAAAAGATAAGGTTGAATGGAAGAAAATAGACTGAAGTCAAATAGTAAAACCTAAATATTTATTTTTATTTTATAAGAAATGAAGAACCATTAAAATTGCAGCATGGGAAACAAAACTAAAGTGTTTCATTTGCTTTCATCCTTATCAATTTATAGGAGATTCTGCACCTACATGGTAACTCTATGTGATCAACTTTATACTGTCTACCTCTTCGTATAGTTTATATTCATGAAAATGTGTATGCTTGTATATACATATTTTTTATAGTACAAATACTCAAATAAGTTAGGTCACTAGTAGAAAAATAGTATCAAATGTATACATTTCTGTAATTTTTCCCACATATAGAAATCAATCAGCCCCTATACTGTGAACATGCTGACCTATACTTTTAATATATGTGCAATATTTTATGGTGATTATTTGATGACTTTGTTTCCTGGTAACCATTTATTTCTTCACGAAGGATTTTTTTGTTTGTTTGTTTCTTGGCTTGTTTACTATTTCAAATTCCTCTGCCACAAAGACCCTCACCTATTGTTTAAGTACTAGTAGATTTATTATTATAAAATAGATTCTTATGTGTGATATTGTTCCAATGTGTCAAAATACATGTGCATTTTTAAAAAAATTTGGATTGCTTTTAAAAATCTATCAATTCGCATTTCTACATGCTACATATAAGACTATATTTTTTTGTAGAACCTTGTCAGCATTAGCTGTTATTGTTCTTTTCATTTCTTTTTCAGTATCCTGGTCATAAAGCAATATCTCATTATTAGGTTAATTTGAGTTTCCCTGGACCATTAGTGATTTTGAGATGTTTCTTGGTTGTTTGTAATTTCTCTCTTTCCTATTGATTGCAGATAAATGTTGTTCATTTTTTCTGTTGGGCTATTTCTCTTTCTCTTGTCAGAAAATCTTGTATTTTAGAGACATTAACCTGGGCATGAGCTTGGCAGAATTGCCTGGAGGAGGGAGAGATGGAGCCATCAGGTAACAATCACATTGGTCTGAAAATGAGGTGAGGTGAGTCTCCTCTAGACATGGGTATTTGGCAATGTAAAGAATGGGCTGAGGAAATGTTTTAGAAAAAGGAATAACAGTACCAAAGAATTGATGTTTCTATAATAAAATGGGTGGGGAGAGATTGCAATCATTTTGTGGTTTGGCAGGTCTGATGGTTGGGAAATTGGTTATTGCATTTTAAAAATAGGGAAGTCAGAGGAGGAAAGAACAAGAGTTGTAGGAAAGATGAGTTTGGTTTACAAATGAGGTGATTTTGCAGGGGCAGTGAGTCTTGACAATGAGACTTGCAGGATTAGAATTTGGGAGAAGGAGGTCAATGGAAGAGCTTCATGAGGAAGAGAGAGACAGGAGAAGGGGCTAGATTTTTCCCTGTCTTGGAGAGTGGAAGGTGGTATGACATCTCTGAGAATCAAATGCCAACATGTCTGAAAACATTCACGGCCATGTCGAGTTATGGAAAGAGACTTAACAGAAATGTTGTGTAGAAGAGAAACTGGGTTTTTATTAGGGTCACTAGATTTAGCAATAAAAATACAAAATGCTCATTTGAATTTGAATTTCAAATAAATGATGAATAATATTTTAGGATAAATAGGTCCCATTCAATATTTGGGATATACTGAAAATACTCAATCCTCTCTACATACCTATCTTTAAAAATTTTTTTTAGAATTTGCTGCATACTCATCAAATAAAATGTCCATTCTTTATCTGTGATTTAAATTTAGCTGGACTCTTTATTTTATCCGACAACCCTACTTTGTACCTTAACACAATTAGGCATGAATCTTTGTCCTTCTATCCTTTAGCTGGATGGTGCCAACCAATCACTTCACCATCTCTAAAAGAAAAAAAAAGACATTCTTTTGGATCAAAAAGCTTTTTGTGGCAATACCCTAGGCAGTGAAATATCTGTCATTCTCTTTTATAGCACTTTATCCATCTAAAATAATATAATGATTATTGAAGTCCATTCACATCTATCCATTCTACCAGCAAACACTTATTGAGCATATGTCATGTGTAAAAGAAGGTGGTTGGTGAAAATGTTCACAATAGTAACCCTGAAGTGACTTGGGCACCATGTAGTGATTGCCAAGCTATAGAAGGTTTAAATAATACCCAGGAGGTTTTGATTATTTACATTTATTTTATCACTTTCCATGTTAAAAAGAATCACTAATACAGAGCTTCTATTAAGCAGAATGTTAACTCCAGTCTCAATAAGTAGAAATTGAGAAAGTACAATTTGGAAGCTTTTCTCTTTAACAAATAATGTGCCATTTATTATCCCATAACCAATTCATATTCCTCAAGGACCATGCAAGTACTTTCTGCTGTTAGCATTGAGCAAAGTAGCCTTTCTTTCTACTTGAACAGGCTTGTTACTAACATGTTTAGGTCCCCTACATGTGTCAGATGTTTTTATCCAGCCTCACAACACTCTCACAAGGGTAGTATTGTGAAATGAAAAAACAAAGAACACAGTCCTTGAGTAACTCCCCAAGGTCTCACAGGAGAAAATGGCCAAACATGGTTCAAAATCCCAGTTGACAGAGTTCCAGTGCACTTTTCCATGACTAATACACTTCATTCTGTAACCTACTACAAGGCAGGAGCACTAGACGGAATTGGGTGGCACTACGAAGAAAATAGCCTTCAGACTTCAGCTTAGGCTCAGAGAAGGACTTTCATCTGGGTAGAGAAACAGCAGAGGTGAGATCCTACCAGAGTCCTAATGAAACTTACTATTTCTAAGACCCAGCAGCTGAGTCTGAGAAGCACACAGGTGACTTGAAGTAGGAGTTAATGGGAGCTGAGTCATATAGAACTAGCTTTAAGGTCTTAGACCCGATGCCTGAACAGCTGTCAAGGATCAGAAACCCCTGGGGAGCAGCATGCCAGAGTGTACCCCAAGCTGCTAGGGGGATCTCTCTGACTTGCCCCACCCATGAAATGGGCAAGAGTCTGATGCTGTCCTTCCTACCCTATCAGTATTACCAAACTGGACAAGTCAGAGAGGCCAAGTACTTGAAAAGTTTGATACATGATCAGGTTCTGAAAGCAATGAATGCATTCATAAGAGAAGTCTTAAGATTTAACTTAGGATGAAAATATATAGTTAAAGTATGCCTAAATATCATTAATAAAATCCAGTACACTTCTGAAAAACAATACCAAAAGTTAAAGTACTAATCCAAAACACTGGGTAGTTTTTGTAGAGAAGGAACAACTTATACTCGCCTCTATCCCATACTCTCAACAGCACCTGACCAATTCAAAGAGGTGGAGCTCTTCAACTTTAGTCATGTGATTCAGCTTCAAATATTTTACATGACTTCCCTGTTTTTCTGATGGAAGTCACTAGGCTTTTAGGAAGAGTTATAAAGTAATATAGAAATAACTCTCATTTGCCCCAACTTTCCCCATGACGTGCCAAATGTAATTCCATTTCTTTCTGACTCCATGTCATTTTGATGGTTTATAATAGTCAACTATCCATCAACCTACTGTTTCCACAAGCTGCTAATCCATCTTAAAGGGCACCTCCGCTAAGCAGACACCTGGTGATGGAGGAAATCTCTGCTCTATCAGCAGTAATAGGAAATTATTCAGCCAAAGAAGAGAAGAGAGCACAACAGCCCATCACCCAGGAAGTGGATGGACAGGAGACAAACATCAGGGACTGGAGAGCGGAGTGCACCATGATTGAAGGTTTTAGGGGAGGTTACTTTAGGGAAGTTTTAACCTGACGAATTCTTTAGCTGAAAGAAGAATATTGAATCCAGCCCAGGTAACCTGCCCCTCTCTAGCCATGTACCTCTCTCTGCCTTCTGCTCTCTAGACTCAGATAAATTGTAAGTATCATTTTACAATATTTGTGGAACTCATTCTAGGTGCCAGGCAATGTTGTAGTCTGAGGACATAATTATCAACTAAACAATGAGTAATCCCTCTCTGTATGGACTATTCATTATAATAAATTTGAAATTAAATTCATAACACCTCATAATTATCTCTTAAAACAATGGAATAAAATAAAAATCCTTTGTACAAAGTGCTAATCCTTAAAAATCTGAGATTGACAGGTAGTTATTTCTATCTTATTAGTGTTGTTATATTAGATACCACAGAAAGTACATAGCTCCTATTGCCAAAGAACTTAACTCTACAGTTAGAAATACATTATACCCAAAATGGCCACTTGCACTACAGAAAGCCTTTCTTTAAACTATAAGCTATGTCTACTTATGTCTACATAATATGGGAAAAAGTCAGAAAATTATATATACATACATACACACACACACACACACACACACACACACACACATATATATATATATATATATATACATACACTCATATATAATTATAGTTATATATAATGCTATATATAATTATTTACATAATTATATATAGTATTGTGTGTATATGTATGTATGTATGTATATATATATATATATATATATATATATATATATATATATATACATGCACACACACATACACACTAAACACACAGGAACACATTTTTTTGTCCCTCAGCATATATGTCTTTAAAAATATACCATTTATTTTTAGAAAATATCTGAGAGTTAAGGAGTGAGAATGATTCTTGATCTTTCCTTCTGTCTTTGAACACATAAGAAATAACAGCTTGAGGATGAGGTATAGTGAATATTCAGAGGAGCCATCAATGGAAGAATGAAAATTAGAGCTCATAGGTGACTTACCCATTTATCCAACCCCTTCACTTTGCAGATAAGGAAACCGAAGCTATGGAGAGTTACCCTAACTGACTTAACTGCTGCAAGGCTAACAGGCAGCCGGATTGGGAGAAAACTGACCTCCTCTGAACCACAGTCCAGGGTCCTATCAATTATATCACATTCTCCCACCTATTAAAGAGAGATTACCTATAAATCATGCTCGTGTTAGGAGTAATGTTTTCAAGCCAAGGCAGGAAGCCAAGACAGGCACAGTGAAAATTACTAACTGCAGAAGATGATTAAGGAGTCAGCCATCAGGCCCTTTGCCCCAGGTGCCTGACTACATGGGCCCTAAATCACCAGTATAGTTGTAACCAATGAAGAAATTTATATTTACCTGGGAAAATACCAAATGTGATGCCAGAACACATTTTGATACACAACCTTAAGAATAAACAGACCCAAAGGGAGAACCTAGTAGAATCTGCTCGAGTAGGGATAACATATATAACTTTGTATTCATAAGAATTAAACAAATATTATTAGTAGTATACCTTCAGGGAAAATTCCAGCTGTTTATCAAGTATTCATCTGACCTCTTTTCCATTACTCATACCTCCCTTCTTTTTCCTCCCAAAGAGGAATGAGACTGTATCTAAGGTGGGATAAATCCTATCCCTCACTCCAAACTGAGCACTTTGATATAAGTCAATTCCCCTCCTTGCTACAATGAATGGCTCAGCAATGGATGCTTGAGCTAAGATAATTCAATTGGAGAGAAGGCTTAGAAAGGTAAGGAAAATAGTAGTCCCTTCCCCTATGACACGAAAAAGAAAGAACATTGTTGTGTTTTCTGGAGGAAGTTCTGATACAGTCACAGGAGGGACAGTTATGAGCTAAAACCAGTACCTTGGACTCAGAGTTGAGAGATTGAAAACAAGAAATGTTTCTTG
The DNA here is from genome assembly GCF_048772815.1 of Callospermophilus lateralis. Lineage (NCBI taxonomy): Eukaryota > Metazoa > Chordata > Mammalia > Rodentia > Sciuridae > Callospermophilus > Callospermophilus lateralis. The sequence continues at coordinate 344,757 of NW_027510161.1, forward strand.
AGTACATCATCATTAGCTGTTAGATCCACCTTTTTTTTTTGAAACCTTAAAAACATGAACTTCTTGATATACCTGTCAGTACTTTTTTCAGTTTCCTTAAGTCAGTTTAATGTTTTAATATCTTCATTCCTTGTAAGCATGGAACTTTAAAGAATACCTGACATACGTGCTTCATTCTGTATCAGAATCTTAAGAGAATTTAATGATGGTAAGTGCTTTTCTTCCAGGACCAATTTCCTAAATCTGCTTTCTTCCTTTTCTCTTATTTTCTGTGTAAAATGAACTTTCAAAGTTCATTTCTCAAATGCTAATAACATACATTGGTGAATAACAAAATGTTCTTCTTCCTTCCAAACTGGGTACTTTGCTTTGGCTAGAATAACCTCAATCTTCTCTATGTCAAATTGCCAAGCTCTTGCCTCTCTTATTTTTCTTCTGTAGTTGCATTCTTAGTGACCCCTGCTCCTGTGACACAATGATGAGTTTGGGATCATTCACGGTGTTTAAACCTTTCAGGAACATTTTCCACTTGAAGAATTCTCTTAAAGTGAATATACATTATTGAGCATGATTATCCAGGCTTAGAAGAACAATACACAGAACAATATGGTCTCTGTGGAATTTGATGACAATCCTGCCATGACTCCCTACTCACATTTTCAATTCAGGTTTAGATTCATTGTTGATTGAATGCTTTGTCTTATTCCTCCATTTCTTGGAATCAAAATCTCAGGGTTGAAGGAACTTGAAAAGTGATGTAAGCCAGTGATTCTCAAACTTCGCTATGCATCACTATCCCCTAAATAAGTGGTTGAAACAAAGATTATTTGGGCCTCATCCCCAGAGATTTTGATTCAGTAATGTAGGATGTTATTAATAAATTGCATTTCTAGCAACTTGGTACCAATTTAAAAGAAAGTGAGTTTTTTAAATTGATTTATTAATTTTAATTAGGTATGTATGACAGCAGAAGACATTTTGAATAATTTTACACAACTGCAGCACAACTTTTCATTTCTCTGGTTGTACACAATGTAGCATCATACCATATGTGTAGTCATACATGTACCTAGGGTAATCATGTCCATCTCATTCCACTATCTTTTCTGCCCCCCATACCTTCCCCACCTTTCCCTCCCCTCTTTCCAAAGTTCCTCCATTTTTCCAATTCTTCCCTCCGCTTATGGATCAGCATCCACTTATCAGAGAGAACATTCAGTCTTTGGTATTTTGGGATTGGCTTACTTCACTTAGCATGATATTTTCCAACTCCACCATTTATCCGCAAATGCCATAGTTTTATTCTCTTTGATGCTGAGTACTATTCCATTGGGTATATGTACCACAGATTCTTTATCTATTCAAAAATATTGGAGGGCATCTGGGTTACTTCCACAGTTTAGCTATTGTGAATTGAGGTGCTATGAACATTGATGTGGCTGTGTTACTATAGTATTATAGTATTGGTGATTTTAAGTCCTTTGGGTATAGACTAAGGAGTGGGGTATCTGGGTCTAACGGTCGTACCATTCCAAGTTTTCTAAGGAATCTCCATACTGCTCTTCAGATTGGTTGCACCAATTTGCAGTCTCACCAGCAATGTATGTGTGTTCATTTCCCCCACATCCTAGCCAACATTTATTGTTGCCTGCATTCTTGATAACCGCCATTCTGACTAGCATGAGATGAAAACTTAGAATAGTTTTGATTTGCATTTCTATAATTACTAGAGATGTTGAACATTTTTTTCATATATTTGGTGATAGAATGAATATCTTCTTCTGGGAAGGGTCTGTTCAGCTCCTTAGCCCATTTACTGATTGGGTTGGGTTTTTTTTTGTTTTCTTTCGTTGGTGGTAAGATTTGAGTTCTTTATATAACCTAAAGATTAGTGTTCTGACATGAATATGGCAAAAGTTTGCTCCCAAAATGTAGGCTTTCTGTTCACCTGATTGTGTCTTTTGCTGAGAAGAAGCTTTTGAGTTTGAGTTCATCCCATTTATTAATTCTTGATTTATTTCTTGTGCTATAACAGTCTTATTAAGGAAGTCGGGGCCTAATCTGGCATGATGAAGATTTGAGCCTACTTTTTCCTATTAGGCTCAGCATCTTTGGTCTAATTCCTAAATCATTGATCCACTTTGAGTTGAGTTTTATGCATGGTGAGAGATAGGGGTTTATTTTCATTTGGCTGCGTATGGATTTCCAGTTCTCCCAGAACAATTTGTTGAAGAGGCTATTTTTTCTCCAACATGTGTTTTGGTGCCTTTGTATGAAATAACTGTATTTATGAGAGTTTGTCACTCTGTCTTCTATTCTGTACCATTGGTCTACATGTCTATTTTGGTGCCAATACCATGCCATTTTTGTTACGATAGCTTCTTAGTATAGTTTAAGGTCTGGTATTGTGATGCCTACTGCTTCACTCTTCTTGCTAAGCATTGCTTTGGCTATTCTGGGTCTCTTATTTTTCCAACTGAATATCATGATTGCTTTTTCTATTTCTATAAGGAATAATGTTGGTATTCTAATTGGAATCCCTTTGAATCTTTATAATGCTTTGAATAATATGGTCATTTTGACAATATTAATTCTGCATATCCAAGAGCATGGGAGATCTTTCCATTTTCTAAGGTCTTCTTCAATTTATTTCTTTAGTATTCTGTAGTCTTAATTATAGAGTTCTTTCACCTCTTCTCTTAAGTTAATTCCCAAGTATTTTATTATTTTTTGAGGCTATTATGAATTGGGTAGTTTTCCTAAATTCCTGAAAGAGTTCAGAGAATTCATCACTGATATATAGAAATGCATTTGATTTATGAGTATTGATTTTATATCCTGCTGCTTTGCTGAATTCATTAATTAATTCTAGAAGTTTTCTGGTGGAGTTTTTAGATCCTCTAAGTATAGAATCATGTTGCCAGCAAATAATCATAGTTTGAGTTCTTCTTTTCCTATTTGTATTCCTTTAATGTCTTTTATCTGTTAATTGCTCTAGCTAGAGTTTCAAGGACTATGTTGAAGAGAAGTGGTGAAAAAGGGCATTCCTGTCTTATTCCAATTTTTAGAGGGAATGCTTTCAATTTTTCAATATTTAGATGATGTTGCCCTTGGGTTTAACATAGATAGTTTTTCCAATGTTGAGGTATGTTCCTACTATCTCTAGTTTTTCTAGTGTTTTGAACATGAAAAGGTACTATATTTTGTCAAAAATAATTGATATAATCATACAATTCCTATCTTTAAGTCTATTGATGTGATGAATTATATTTATTGATTTCCATATGTCAAAACAAACTTGCATTACTGGGATGAATACCACTTGATCATGGTGCACTATTTTTTTAAATATTATTTTTAGATTTACCAGAATTTTATTGAGAATTTTTGCAAAAATGTTCATCAGGGGACATTGGTCTGAAATGTTCTTTCCTTGATGTGTCTCTGCCTGGTTTTGATATCAGGATAATACTAGCTGTTTAGAATGAGTTTGGAAGGGTTCCTTCCCTTTCTGTTTCATGGAATAATTTGAGGAGTATTGGTACTAATTCTTCTTTGTAGGTCTTATAGAACTCAGTTGTGAATTCATCTGGTCCTGGGATTTACTTGGTTGGAAGCTTTTGATGTCATCTTCTATTTTCTTGCTTGAAATTGATCTGTTTAAGTTGAGTATGTCCTCTTGGCTCAGTTTGGGTTGATCATATGCCTCTAGAAATTTGTTGGTTTCTTTGAGGTTTCCTATTTTACTTGAATAAATTTTCAAAATAATTTTTAATTGTCTTCTGTATTTCAATAGTTTTGTCATGATATTTCCTTTTGCACCATAAATTATAGTAATTTGAGTTCTCTCCTTCTTTTCATTAGAGTGCTAAGGATTTAAAATTTTATTTATTTTTCAAAGAACCAGCTTTTTGTTTTGTCAATTTTTTGAATTGTTTCTTTAGTTTCAATTTCATTGATTTCTGCCCTGATTTTAATTATTTCTTGTCTTCTGCTACTTTTGGTGTTGTTTTGTTCTTCTTTTTCTAGGGCTATGAACTGTAATGTCAGGTTTATTGACTTTTTCTTCTTTTAATGAATGAACTCCATGAAATGAACTTTCCTCTTAGCACATAGTGTCCCAGAGATTTTGTAAGTTGTACTGGAGTTCTCACTGACCTCTAAGAATTGAAAATAGAATTACCACATGATCCAACCACCCAACTACTCCACCACTGATGATACATTCAAAGTAAGGAAAAGAAGTGTGTTGAGATATCTATAGTCTCATGTTTATTGAAGTATTATTCATAATAATCAAGATACAGAATCAAACTGTCCATCAACAAATAAACGGATAAGGAAAATATGGTATACATGCACTTAAACATAAATGAATATATGTGTGCATATACACAAGTATGCAAATGGACATATGTATATACACATGTATATGTGTATACATATGTATATGTATATAACAATGTGTGTGTGTTTATGTATATATGGATACATGTGAATATGTAAATATATACATATGTATGTATACATATTATGTAATACTATTAAACCATAAAAAATGAAATTCTGTCATCGGTGACAACATAAAACCCTGAAGGACCTTTTGTCCAGATACAGATAGATAAATATCACATGGTCTCACTTATATATGGAATTTAAAGAAGCGAATCTCAGAGAAGTAGAGAATAGAAGAGTGTCTACCAGAAACTAGGGAAAGAAGTGATAGGAAGACATTGTTCAAGGAGTTCAAAATTATAGTTAAATAGAATAAATTACAGAATTCTATTGTACAGTAGGAGACTATGATCCATAATATTTTATTGAATATTTTAAAAAGCAGGAGATGGTTTTGAATATTCTTACCACAAAGAAATGGAAAATGCATGAAAAGGTGGATATGCTGAATATATTGATTTGATCATTATGCAATTTAGACATCTATTGAAGCATCACACAGCACCCCACAAGTATGTACAATTATTATGTGTCAATTAAAAACAAAGTCTGGAGGGGATGGCAAGGGGAGGTACTGAGATTGAAATTGATGCGACATTATTATGCATCAATAAAAACCAATTTAAAATATTTCTCAAAGAAAATCAATAGCGATTAGTAATGTCTTCTGATTATTTGTATTCTAAAAGTTTTAGATATTTACCCTATTCTAGTCTTCTTAGAAATGTGGAAAGAAATTATCATAAATTTGATGGTTTAAAAAGCCAGTTTTGAGCTGGGGATATACCTCAGTGTTAGAGTACCTGCCTTGCATACATGAGACCCTGGGTTCAATCCCCAGTACTACAAAAAAATAAGATAAAATGGCAGTTTAAGTGGCAGCTGTCATGTTTCCAGGGGAGACTCTGTTCTTGGGTATTTTCCAGCTCCTGGTGTCTCCAGGCTATCCTCGGCTTGTTGCTACCCCACCCCAGTTTCCACTTTCATCTTCTCATGACCTTCTCTTTTTACATCTCTTATGGGGACACCTGTCATTGGATTTAGGGCTCACCCGGATAACCCTGGATATGCTCATTGTAGGATCCTTAACTTACTTTTGTCTATAAAGACCCTTTTTCCAAATAAGGTAAGATTCATAGGTCCTGGGACTTACGGTGTGGACGCATCTTGTTAGGTATATCATTGGACTCTCTTTAAGGCCATAAGTTATCAATTCATATTTGAGATTTATTCCTATTTATTTTCTCACTACCATCCAACAAGTGTGGCCTATGCAAAAAAAAAATCAAAAACTTAGAAGATGAAGAGAAGATTAAGGATGAGGATACTTGAAACCATAACATAAATGGTGAAAGAAATGGAGTTGATTCCATCTCCTGGAGAAGAAAACACTCAAAAAGATCATAACAGCTATTTTTTATGTATTTTAAAGAATCACAGGTGAATGACAGAATTGTCTTCTATGTAAATCCTGAAAGATAAATTTAAACCAATGGTTAATGGTTACCAGAATATATGCTATCAACTTAAAGATCAATTTCCCTAATATAACCATCCACAGCTGGGCTGGAGTGTCTCAAAATGCAGCAAAATGTTTATTATGGAAGATATTCAAACATAGTTTTGTATGGTGACTGTAAAGCAAACTAATTAAAATTTCTACATTTTTTAATGATTAATAAAAGACTTAAAATTAGAGTCATTTGGATATCTTTGTAAGCTGTCACATGATCTCGAGTTAGAAGTAGGTCTGAGTATGAATGGTTAATAAGCTATCCTGTTGATTCTCCTTGGTACCTGCAGGTTGATATTTGTAGTTCACAAGGTGTGATCAGGGACCAGCAGAATCAACATTACCTGGGAACTTGCTAGAAAGGCAAATTCTTGATTACCACCCCAGATCTTCTATATCAGAATTTCTGTGTTGGGACCTAGAAAATCCTTGTTTCAACTGAAACAAGGTGATTGTAATGCACAGTAAAGTTTGGGAATAACTGGTTAATGTAACCTTTCAAACTCCTTCAACCCTGAGATTTGTTTCCAAGAGATAGAGAAGAAGCACAAAGCATTCAATCAATAACAAATCTAAAATTGAACTGAAATGTACAGAATTCTCCTCAAACTCTTTCAAAGAGTTGAAGAAGAGGGAATATTCCCAAATTTATTTTCACAGCCAGCATTACCCTGCTACCAAAACCAGGCATAAATACCTCAAAAACAAATGCAAAAAAAAAATCTACAGGTGCTGTTAAATACAGATACAGCTGGGCACATTGGCACAAGCCTGTAATACCAGTGGCTCAAGAGGCTGAAGCAGGAGGATCGCAAGTTCAAAGCCAGCCTCAGTAAAAGAAGGCACTAAGCAATTCAGTGAGTCCCTGTCTCTAAATAAAATACAAAATATGACTGGGGGTGTGGCTCAGTGGTTCAGTGCCCTTCAGTTTAATCCGGGGTCCCCTCTCAAAAAAAAGCAGATACAAGCCAGTCATGTTGGTACACACCTATAATCCCAGTAGCTTGGGAGGCTGAGGCAGGAGGATTGCAAGTTCAAAGCCAGCCTCAGCCACAGCAAGGCACTAAACAATTCAGTGATACTCTTTCTCTAAATAAAATACAAAATAAGACTGGGAATGTTGCTCAGTGGTCAAGTGCCCCTGAGTTCAATTCCTGGTATGCGCCCCCACCAAATAGATGCAAACAAAATACTAGCAGACCAAATTCAACAACATATTAACTGAATCATTCACTTGATCATGTGGCATTCATTGGGGGGATCCAAGAATGGATCAATGTACATAAATTAAAAAGTGTGATATATTAACAGAATGAAAGACAGAATCAAAATGCTCATTTTAATAGATTCAAGAAAGCATTTCACAAATTCCAATACCCCTTTATGATGAAAACATTCAACACATTTTGTATAGAAACATCATAAGGGCTGCATATGACAAAACCCACATTTGGTATCACAGGAGAGGGGAAAAGCAGAAAACCTTCCTCTAAGATCTAGAACAAGACAAGGATGTGTACTTGCACTACTTCTAATTGTGCTGGAAGTGGGGTCCAGAGCAATCACAGGGTAGAGAGAAATAAAAGTCATCCAAATTGGAAAGGAAGAAATTAATTTAGTTTTGTTAATAAACAGCATGAACTTATACATAGGAAAAGCCTAAAACACAGTTAGAACCAATTTAAAAAATCAGTAAAGAAAAATCAGTATTGGAGGACATAAAATCAGAACACAAAAATAAGTAGAATTTTTGTGTTCTAAAAATAAACCTATTTAAAACAGAGGTCAATCACATTTGTAATAACTACAAAATAAATAAAATTCTCTAAAAAGTTTTGATGATTAGATCAAACATCATTTGAATCCAAGTGCCAATCAGAATACAAAGGTCCTTATTTTCAGAATACAAAGCTAATCTTTACCAAAGAGTTTACTAGAAAGATTTCTAGTGCAGACAAAAGAATGCACTTGTAGGAGCCAATACAAATGCACATAAGAAGCTCATATGCTTGATTTCTTTTCTTCAGAGAATTACTAGACATTTTGTTCAGAGATGTGCTATAGATAGGATTATGTCTTGACTTCAGACAAGCACTTGGCAAAGTCATGGTAATATATAAAGATAAATGTAGGAATATGAGCTTGATGATAGAAATATTATGTCATTCACAAAAAATGAGATTGTTAGTGAATGGATCAATGACAATTAAGGAAATCAGTTTCAGGGATGCCACTGTCCTATACTTTAAATTCATCCATTTCCATCATAATGTGGTGATTAAACTTATGTTCTTTATTTTTATGAAGAATAGAAAAATTACCAAATACATGGGAAAACATTTCAGGACAAAAATGTATTAATAGATTAGACCAAACATATCTCCATTATTTTTTCAGTACCCAACATCTCCAGAGATTCTTTCTTGCCTGCTATGTGTGTACAAGGTGAGGTTAACTCCAGTTACATGCGGGGAAATTCTGGGCCATTTTCCCAGCCACGTGCCCCCACCCCCTCCTCCTTTCCTCCTCCTTTCCTCCTGCTCTTTCTCCTCCTCCTCTTTTTTTTTAATATATCTACAGTCCTGCGTGATATCTCTTCCAACAAAAAGCCTCACTTTGCTAAATAGGAAAAATACAGCCTAGAACAAGTGGCCCAAAGCAAACTGATAAAATTTAACATAAAGTCCTTGACTCAGTCATTTATTTAATGAACACTTACTATATTCTTTATTGTTCTAAGCACTTTACAAATATTAACTTGCCTAATCTCCATGGCCATCTTACAAGTCAGGTATTATAACTCCACTCCTCCCACTGATGAGGAAAATGACACAGAGAGGCCCTTTGGGATCACATCACTAATACAAGGACTTGCGTACATCCTCTGGCTATGGCATCCCTGTGGTTTGTCGGCACCCTTTGCTGACTCTTGGATGTATTTTAGAAAAACAGGAAAGACTTGGCTTTTTAGCTCCTGAAAAACAGATCTGTGCTCGTGGTGATACCACTGGCACCCTGGAACGTATTGCCAAGTTTGGAAATGTTCATAAACCAAAGCTCTTTCTAAAGAAAGCACTGCAAACAATAGCTGGTAGGTAAATTGTGTGGCATCTCAGATTCTTGAGAGGGAGAGGAAAGTTGAATATGAATCACAGAAGACATAGGAGGGCAAAAATAATCAACACATACAAATATGTGAGGGACTACAGGTGGGAGAGTGATTAGATGCATCCTATGCTGTGAGGAGACGAATTAATCTAATAGTCAAAATTTTAAGGAGACTATGACCAGTAGAGCTCTCCCAAAATTACGGCAGGGCAGTGAATTCTGAGCTATATATTGTGTTAGTTAAAAATTGGTGACCTTCTGACGGCACTGTGGTAGGAAAATTTTCTGCATTATGTAGGGAGCTGGATTAGATAATTTGTGGGTTTCCTTCCAAATATTAGATTCTATATTTCTGTGTTTATTTTTCTGCAGGCATGCTGAGAAATTGACATGGCAGTCAATGAGAGTTTTTGCTTGAATAAATATTTCAAAGTCAAGCCCACGTTTCTCAGGAATTCTATTGTATCTCCTTTCTCTACCACTTTCCAAATGCCTGTTTCAAAATTGAATGAAACCCACAAGAGCAATTTCTTTCTAATTACATAATTGCTACATTTTGGTGTAACACCAGTGAGAAAAAAAAAAATGGCTTGACACCCTGAGATTTCAGCAAAGAATTACTTAATAAAGAATCTAGACTCAAATAATTGTTTACTTAAAACTGGAATTTACTGAAAAACAAACCACCACTGTTTCCTCCTTACTACTGCCACATAATTAAATAATTTCACAATTAATTACTTTCAGGAGAGATAATTTGTTTTCATTAAAATATGTAAATATGCATCCCTTGCTGGGCTTCCTTTTTCTTCCTAAAGCTTCCTCACCCACTGTTGTGCTGATACTCCATCATAAAGGGCTCCACCAGGGTCCTCCTTTGTCCCTCAGCCTGGGACACCACTTTTCCTTCACTACAGGGCCTCCACGGCCCCAGCCACACACAGTCATTTTTCAGAACAACCTCAAAGGTTACTGCTTTGCATTATCTTGCTGCCTCTGTTTCCCACAGCCTTTAGTTTTGAAGACCCAGTGTGTCAGATGACATCACAGATAAAAGAAAATGTTGGGTTCAAAGAAATTCGAAAAAAAACAATCCAGAGCGTGAATGGCAAGGGGTGGAGTGCATTTGGGGTTATTTAAATATAATTGGATTTTAAAAAGGATCTAATGCAAACAAACCAACAGACACAGTGTCCTCTATATGCAAGGCACTGTGTATTAAGCCCTGAGACATGAAACAACCAGGAAAAATCCCTTCAGAGGAACTTTTTCTTATCGGAATCAAATATAGAAGCTGCTGTGTTTGCATAAGAAAGGGAATGTTCATACAGGAAAAGGAAATAGATGAAGCAGTTTTCATTCTGTGTCCAAGGATCTTCTTCCATCTTCACTGCCATCATCAAACCAGATTATGGAAGGAAGAGTCAAATGTCAAATTTTTCTTGGCTCATGCTAGCCTAATGAGATGCTATGACATTCAAAAAGAACACCAACAACTGAACAATATCATAAAGGAAATAAACATGGTAAGTACATGGGTCTATATCCAGAGGTTCAGGTGAGGAATTCATATCCTACTATAGAGGTCACTCCTGATGCTGTAGGTCCTGTTCATTATGAATGCTGCCTAAGGATGTTCATCCTCCCTGAGATACTACACACCAGGCCATCTCTAGAGACTGGTGACCAATTTAGACCCCAACTGATTGAACACCAGTGAGAGGTGTATGTGGAATTCCACAAAAGACACATTAGGAATATGTAGTAGCTATGAGCTATCCCTTTCACAAGTGTGTTAGTCAGCTATTTCACTGCTGTGACCAAAGGCCCCGACAAGAACAATTAGGAGATGAAAAGTGTATGATGTGGTTTACAGTTTCAGAGGTCTCAGTCCATAGATGGTTGACTCTATTCCTCTGGGCCCAAGATGAGGCAGGACATCGTCAAAGAAGAGTGTGATAGAAGAAAATGGCTCAGAATTTCTCACCAGGAAGCCGAGAGAGCTTAGCTCACCACAGAAAACGTGAACCCCAAAGGCACACCCCCAGTGACCAACCTTTGCCACCCACATCCTACCTGCCTACAGTTACTACACAGTTAAATCCTATCAGGGGATTAATGTGCTGTTGAGGATAAGGGTCTCATAACTCAAGCATGTTACCTCAAAACTTTCTATGTTGTCTTACACATGAACTTTTGGTAGAAACCTTATAGCTAAACCATAAGAGCTAGCTAGCTATGTTTAATAGGAGACTTGCTATTCTTTTCTAGGATACTCTTTCATCTGGCGTTTATCTTGAAGACAGAAATGTTGGGTTATTGGTGGGCTTTTATTTCCTCTTTTTAGGTACCTTAATGGGAGAGTAATTTGTCTGGGAATCTCTGTTTTTTGTAAGACTTTCTTCTTTCTTGGCTGATTCCCCTCCAAAAGAAAGTTACTTTGCTGTTGAATGTTCCATGCTAGGATTATGTCTTTTTTGTCTTTAGTTTCTATTGTAGCCATTAAAATAATTTTCTAAAATTTCAAGGGAAAGATAAAGTGTACTGCCAATGCCAAAAAGAATTTTAAAGATTATGAGCAACTTTGATGGGAATTAAATGTCATTCATACAAAGAAGTTTATTGCCAGGTATTAAAATGACTACATGTTACTGAAACTCATTTGCTTATTGGATTTTATTTTTAATAGGAGGCTGAGGCAGGAGGATCACAAGTTCAAAGCCAGCCTCAGCAACTTGGCAAGACCCTGTCAGGAAGTAAAAAAATAAAAAAAGGCTAGTGATGGAGCTCAGTGTTATAGTACGCCTGAGTTCAAAGCTGGTACTGCAAAAATAAAAAGAAAATTTATTAAAGATTTTTATTTTTGAAAGCTGACCCTATTAAAAAGAGGAAGTTCTCATAACACCATAATATTGGAAGAAAAATGCCATACTTTTAAGTGCGTACAACATAAATTAAGACCTTTAGCTTTTCTTGTGTGTGTGTGTGTTTTTTTTTTTTTTTTTTTTTTTTTTTTTTGCTTTACACAGAACTATTTTTAAGGAACCTAATCATTTGGTGGTTTCTAATTTGTTTTCCAAGGCCCCTTTCCTGGGTTAAGCCCTCTATCCCCAGGCCTTTAAAATGAAATGCTAACAGACCATTAACTGCAGTGGCACTCGGAGGCCTCTCCATTAGAGCCTCTGCTTTGTTAATTAAAGAGATGCCATCAAGGCAGCAAGGGTCTGAATCATGAAACCTTTTGAGATCAGTTTTGTAAATGTCTCTTGGCTACTTTATGTGCAACTTAACTTTCAAATAAAACCCAGGAAAGAATGAAAAGCTTCCTCTTTCTCCAACATCTATAAGAATATACAGAACATCTGAAAATGGAATAAAGAGAAGCCTCATTTATCTCTTGTCATTAGGGAAGGCAATGCTACAAGATAAGCAGTTTCAACCAAAGGAAGCAGTCTTTTTCAGTTAATTATTTGAAAGGGAATATTTCAGACTATGGCACGCTCTATGTTTCCTTTATTTTCATTAATTTGGGGTTATGAAATAAAACACACAGAATGTGTGAAATACACATGTAGAGTTTAATAAAATACTATAAATATATTCTTCTCTAACATGTCCCCTCCCCTACTAAGTCAGGATATAGAACAATGTATGGAAAACTCCAAAAGTAATCACTATCTTAACTTTTATGGTAATCACTGCCTTTATTGTTTTTTCTTCTCTGTCTTTATTTTTTATTTTTTTAATTTTATCACCTAGTTAGGGCTTTCAAAATGAAAAAAAATGTGGTACTAGTTTGCCAATTTCTTTGATATTTCATAAAGAAATAAGACATTAGGTGTTCCTTTGCATCTGATATTTTATGATGCCAATAACATAATTTTAGGATTTTTTTGTTCCATATAAACTACTTCATTGCCATATAGTATCTCGTTATTTGAATATATCACAATTTATTTATGCCTAGTATTACTGATGAACATTTTGATCAACTCCAAGTTCTGACTGCTATAAACATGGTTCTTATAAACATGCTTGTTTTGTACCCTAGTATGTATATTTGTGTGTATGTGTGTGTGTATGTGTGTGTGTGTGTGTGTGTGTGTGTGTGTGTGTGTTTGTGTATGGAGAGAGAAAGAGAGAGAGAGAGAAAAGGGAGATACTTATCCATGGGAGTGTTGGCTCATACACTAAATATTGACAATGGTTTTTCCAAAGAGTTTATAGAAATGTATACTGCTACAAATAAAATATGATTTTCTCATTACAATATATTCTACTCAGACTTTTGTATTTCATGAGTCTTCATTTGAGCCAATATGAAATGTGAATAGCATTATCCTGATACAAATTGCATTCCTTTGATTATCATAAATTTACAATGGCCTTTAATATATTTAATAGTCAATGGATCTTCTATTGAGAATTTAAATCTTTTTCCTATTTTAAATTGGTTTGCCAAAATTTTTAATATTAATCTATATGAGTCTTCATTTATGTTTGGGCAAACGTTTGTAAGTTATATGTACTACAAATGTTCATTCACATTTACATAACTTGAGTTTTCACTTTCTTAATGGTGTCTCTTGTAAGCAAAAGTTCTTCATTTTAATGTATACAGATTTGTTGACATTTTTCTATTTAGTGCCGTACATACCTTATTTAAGAATTTTTTGCATACTGAAATCATGAAACCCACCTATGTTATTTGTGAAAGATTCTTTATTTCATTTTCTTATGTTATTTCTTATGCTAGTTCCTAAAACTTTCATTGTTTTTATCTTATAAATTTAGGTCTATACTATATAAGAAATAAGTTTTAATTATGTGAATACATATAGAATTTCTGGTATTTTGTCATATACAATTATTCAATCTTTCTAGATTTATATAAAATGTATTCCTCCTTGTTATATCATGTCATATGGACCTTAGTCTTTTCTAAACATGTTGCATTGTCTTTTTCTACACCAGTTGTATGTGTCTTAATTCCTATTGATCAAATCTTCCCACATTGTTCTCCCAGTATGGCTCATTCTTTGCATTTTCTATATGCATGTCAAAATCAATCTCTCAAGTTTCAAAAGTAAATAATGAAGTTAAAACTTTGGGAATTGCAATGAACTTGAATAAAATTAGCTTCTATATAGCAATATATTTTTTTAAATGTCTCCCATTTTATAGTATTCACTTTAATGAACTTCAGCATATTTTGTTAGATTTATTCCTAGATATATAACTGACATTTTTTGATCCATAGAAATGACATATATATGCATAAATAGATAATAGAACTATTTAGTCTTATTGAAAAATTTAATTGATATTTGGAGATAAAATTGATCTTGAATTTGTGATTGCAGCCTACTATGTTATCACACTGATTTCACTACTTAAAATATTTTTTAGGTTTTCTATCAATTGTGAAATTTCTATAAATATCACTTGTAAATAAAGACATTTTGAAGAATGTGTGTGATTAGAATTATTTTTTCCTTAAATGTTGTTCATGAGCCACTTGTGAAGTGATCTAGGTATACTTTTCTTTGTGAGAATGTTAGCCACTTAATTAGTTGTTTTAATGAATATAGCAATATGCATACAACTGTCCTTTGTTCAGATAGTCTTTCCAGAAATATATCCACTTTATGTGATTTTTTAAAATTTTGGTTTTATTTATTTATTTATTTTTACCAGTATATTGTAATTAGCTCTTTAAGTCAACAACAACTCTGGTGAATTCAGTCCTGTATCTGTTTTTATGCCCTCTTATTTTCCCCTGGAGGTTTATCAATTATGTCTAATAGAGAACCAACTTTTGTTAGATCAGTCCTTTTATGGTGGATTTCTGTTTCATAAATATGCTACTAGTTTTATTTATTTATTTATTTATTGCTTAGCTCAACTTTAAATTGTTTTACTGTTCTTTTTCTAAATTCCTGAGATGGATGCTTAGCTCACTAATGTACAACATAAAAAAAAAGAATACTTTCCATGAATGGATTTAAAGTTTTGCTCATAGAAGCCAACATCTGGAAACAACTTAAGTGTCCATGAAGGGGAGATTAGATAAGAATATCCTGTATAGCCACACAATGGATTACACAGCACAAAATAGAATGTACTATTGACACCTACAACAATGCAGATGAAGTTCAAATAAATTATGTTGAATGAAAGAAGCTAGACAAAACATAATAAATATGTGTGATTCCAGTCATATGAAGTTCAAGAACAAGCTAAACTAATCTGAGGTGACAGAATCAAACAATGGTTGCCCGTTATGGAAATGTTCTATTATTTTGATTGTGGTAGTGGTTGCATGGATTTATACATTTGTCAAAATTCATTGAATTGCATACCTAAAATCAGTGCCTGGCAATGTAGGTGAAATTTTATCTCAATATAAAATATTATTAAAGAAATACATGAATTACACATTATGCTGTAGTAATGTGATGCACATAGGTAAGAATTACACAGATTTATAATGCTGTCTGCTCTCACTTGTAACTTTTTGTTGATATTAATGCACTGTTTTGTATTTTAATTTGTTGTTCTTGATCTGTGATGGGGTGGGAAATAGAAAACTAAGCATGGGAATTTAGGAGAATGAGAGTCTCTAGATGGCTCCCGCATGTAAAATCTAAGGATTTTAGTAAAGGATTTTTTTGATAAGTGTTTAATGAATTGCAATTCTTACTTGCTAATACATAGATAGTGTATTGTGACCCAGAAAGTACAAATACTTAAGAAGAGAGATAAGGGAATCACTATGCATATTCCAGAATGCACATATGAAGTATTCTACTTGTTTAACAACAATGAATAAAAAAAACCACAAAGAATGCTGAATATCTTACCATCTGGTATTATTCAAAAATTCCGTTTTGTAGACTGTTTGATACTTTGAACATTTTTATTAGTCCCTTTCAGGTCAAGAATGTTTGTGATTCAAATCCCAACTTTCTAAGGGAGAAAATTATATGTTGCATCCCGATGGTCCCTTTAGATATGATTAGATTTTTATTCTTTTCTTTGTTATGTACTGAATCAGTTGTATTTGCTACCTAAAAGACCTTACTTACCTTTAAGAAATGTTTGCCCTAGGATCACTGAGATTAAAGGGAAGGCTTTGTTTTATATGTATTTCTTCATTTCCATGTCAAGGTAACATTATATGTATTCTGGTTTTAAGATGTAGATAATTGCTGTTTGGGTCATTGGGTTTACATAGTTAAATTTGTTATTGCTGTTGTTGTTTGTTTTGGATCTTGTTTTATTATTTTTTAGGGGGTTCTATAAAATATTTTCTCCAACTCTGGAGTCCTGTTCTCACCTTCAGGAAAGAAATCCAAAAGCTGTCTTGCATAACAAGTCAGCAAATTCTTAGTTTATACTCTGTTCCAAATATTGATGGGACCTTGCCATTTTACCTTGAGGTGACAAGACTTCCAAGTGAGGAAACTGAACGAGATAATTGGTATGACAGGTTCTTTTACATCCATGTGTGTTCACTTCTGAAGATTACTGCAGGTGGATTGAGACTTTGGAAGCCTCTCCAGGATTGTCTTGATGCTAGACCTGGCTCACAATACCAGAAATTACCAACATTTACTGTGAAGAGATTTCCTTGGGTCAGCATTTTCTATTACTTTGTCATTGACTCCTATTACATTCACAGAATGATCTGAGCTTCTTCTTCTTTTTTTTTCCTTGAGCAAAGAAGAAAATAGAAGAAAAAAGTGTTTGGTGACGGGGGGCAATCTTGATATTTGTTATTATGCAGTTTTACTTTGTGAAGCATAATTTATAGCCAAAAGTCTCCTTTTCTGTATTAGGTGCCACTTCAGATGTTCGATGCTAAACAGAAAGTGCTATAAAAATGTCCGTCCTCCCTCAGAAAGATTCAAATGCTTGACAATAAAGTGAGAAATGGTTTCACATGTAACCTTGGTGCCACTTTCATGGAATATTTATTTGTCAATTATTTTATTCTTAGGCTAGTTTTATGCCTGTATTTTTTTTCTACTGTGGCTTCCAACACTCTGGTAACCACATCTCCCTGTAGGCATTTATGTTTTGATAACATTTCTCTAAGTCCTATCTGTTCTTCCATCTACATCCTACTTTCTCTTTGGTTGAAGTCAATTCAAGGAGTGGTCAGAGGGAAAACTTCTGTGAAAGGAGGATACAGGGGAAATAACAGTTTACTATTGCCCCCCTGCATGGAGCTGCCAGAGACAGGCCAGCTTTACACATCTGCTCATGATCTTCAACAGTAAACCAGAACCCTTGAATAAAATCCAAATTCCTTCTTTCAATATTAAAGTTACTCATCTAGCTCAAGATCATTACTACATGAACCCAAAACTATCTAAATTTTTACAGAAGCTATTTATCAGCACACATATTTTACTTTGTACAATAAGCACATGACAAGGATACAAATTCTTATAGTGTTTCTCATTCTCTCAGATCCCCAATTCTTCATTCCCTAGGACTTTCTGATTTCAGATACTGGCAGTTCAGCTCTCCAAAAATTCTGATCTGCCTCTTAGTGCAAAGGGCAATGACCTTACCTTCAATAGTGCTTATTGTTCCATTCTATTGTACGTTGAGTTTTTTTCCTTGATCATAAGACAAAAATTGTGATTGAAATAGTTTATCAAATATTTTTTTTCTTAAAAATACAAACATTGTTTCATTCATTGGTTTTTTTAAAAATATATATTTTTGGTACTGGGGATTGAATTCAGAACCCCATGCATAGAAGTTATAACAGTGAGCAACATCCCCAGCCCTTTTTAATTTTTTTTTTTTTTTTGAGACTGGGTTTCACTAAGTTGTCCAGGTTGGCTTCAAACTTGTGATACTTACACTTCAGTTTCCCAAGTAGCTGGGATTATAGATGTGTGCTACTGTGCCTGACACTAAGTCACTTTTTAAAAGGTGTATGTATCAAGAATTTGTCTATTTTATCTGTGGTATAAACTTGCTTATGATATTTTGATTCAAGATGAATCTTTCATGATATTTATTTAAACATTTTATTTTTATTTTCATACACTCATTTTTATCTTAAGACAGAGTCTCACAGATTTTCTCAGACTGACCTTAAACTTGGAAACTTCCTGCCTGAGCCTCACAATCTTGAAATTGCTATTTGAATTTTTATTTTATTTTTCCTTCTTTATTCTTAGTCATTTTTATAAAGACCCAACTTTTGAGTCACTTAGTTTTGTCAATATTATTTTTTTAATTTCTAATCCACTAATTAAGTGTATTCCTATTCTTTGTTGAATATTTTCTTCTACTTGATCTTAATGTTTTCACCTTTTTTAGCTTAATATATTTGAAAATAAAGTTATTAATTATAAATCTCTTTTAAATATCTACATTAGCACTATCAATTTACTTCTAAGCATTGCTTCAACAAGTACACAACCATGTTGAGATGTTGTGTTCTATCTAATTCAGTTTGAATATTTTTAAAATGTACCTGTTATTATTTGATTTAAAATTCATTTAAAATTTAAATTTACCAAATTTTTAGGATTTTTAAAATATGATATACAACAGCTTCCTAATTAATTTTATTTTGGGTTCAGAAAATATACTAAGTATAATTTTTGAGTATAATTTTTATGTTTTGATGTTAGGCTAATTTTCTGGCCCAAAATATGATTAACTAAAGTGAAACCATTACAAGTAATGGAATAGTATGTGTTTTGTGTGTCATTATTTTTGTAATATTTTATGTACTTTTTGTGATGTTTTGTGCATTTTTTCTTCATGTTACCAATAAAAGTGGGTTGATATTTCCTGTATAGTTGTATTTCTGTCTCTTTCTCTTATTATTTTTTGGTCTGTACATTTTGAGACTCTGCTATAGGTGTAAACATTTATAATTGTGATGTTTCCTAATGAAGTGATTCACTATTATTGTCACACTATAATAGTTCTTGGCGTAAAGTTATTCTGTAATATATTTATATAGCCATTTTATTTTATTTATGCTCACTATCTTAAGCTATATTCATGAATCCATTATTTTATTTTTGACCTCTCTTTGACTTTTGTAGATTGTAGATTTGGGTTTGCTTTTTAAATCCAGACAGATAATCTCTTTTGTTGAGAATATTTAATCCATTGATACTTAATATTGAATGATGTGATTTATCTTTACTGATTGATATTTGTTCCTACTTCTTTCTTTTGTTTTGACATTGTATTTCACATCTTACCAGGCTATATGGCTTTATTTCATAATAAGGCAAACTTAATTCTGTTTTACTTAAAATCCATGTACTTTATTTTCTGGTTTGGTGCTCTAAGTTACAATATATATCCTTAATTGACTACACTCTAGTTTGTAATTATACTGTCTCAAATAACAAAAATTATATAAATATTTAAACATCTCTCTAGTTACCAAACCCTATGCTTTGTGCTTTTGCTGTTGTATACAGTTTAGTTATGCATATTTTTAAAAAGTAAGTCATTTGTCCATTAAGGCAATTAAAAAAATTTATTTGGATAATTTCAAGGATATTTCTTTATGTGTGGTAAAGTTTAATTTAACTATGATGTGCTGTGCATGTGTATGTGTGTGTTTGTGTATGTGTGTTAGGAGATCATGCATGTTTTATATTTAATCTCCTTGAGTGTCAAATTTCTTCATGTTCTTTTTTCTTTTCTTTCTTTCTTTCGTTTTTGTTTGTTTGTTTGTTTGTTTATTTGAGGGATTGAACCTAGGGCTTCCCATGCTAAGAAAGCACTTGACCATGGAGATACATCCCCAGTCTTTTTAAAAATTTTATTTTGAAGAAGGGTTGCATTAAGGTGCCCAGTCTCGTTTTGAACTTGGCAATCTTCCTGCCTCAACCTCCTGAGCAACAGGAATTACAAGTGGACACTACAACACCCAGCTCATTTAAAAAGTTTTTTTAAATCACTTTTCTTGTTTTGATTGGACTCTCATTACATAATTTAGTTGTAATATTGTCTCAAAGATTCTGTTCATTTTATAAATTAAAGCTTAATTTTAGATAATTATAGATTCACATGAAGTTTTAAGAAAGATTACAGAATGATTACATTTTCTCTTTACACAGTTCCATGCAATGGAAATGCTTTGCAAAACTTAGCAAATGATCACAGCCAGGGCATTGACATTGATAGTTAAGATTTGGAACATTTCCATCACCACAAGGACCCTTCCTGTTGCTCTTTTATGAGTGCATCCATTTCCTCTTCCATCTTCAAAACTGGCCAACTGCTATTCTATTGTTATTTCTATGATTTTTTTAAATTTCAAGAATGTACAATATTTACCATTCTGGAATTGACTTTTTCAGTTAGCATAATTTTCTGGAAGTATATCTGAGTCATTTGTGAATATCAAGAGTTCATTCTTCTTTATTGCTGTGTTATTTTCCATGATGTGGAAGTACTAAAGTTTACTGTTCATCTACCAAAGTATATTGTGTATTTGCTCTATACATTAATGCATGATTTTTACCCGACTCTGGAAAAAAAAACCTAAAAGTCCAATTGCTAGGTATTATATGGCTGTTGCTTGTTTAATTTTTAACAGTCAGCCAAACTGTTTTCCAAAGTGGCTGTACCACAGCATGTTTCCATCAACAAATATCTAGTGATCAAGTTTTTCCACAACCTAAACAGCAGATGATGTGTCTTTTAGCTATTCTGATAGATATAGTGGTAAGTCATTGGGGTTTTAATTTACACTTTCCTAATGGTTGAATTTCTATTTTCTATCCTTGTATCCTCCCTGGCAAATTGTCTTTTCATGCTCTTTGCCCTTTTGTTTTTATGATAGAAAGGTGTTGTTGTTGTTGTTTAGTATTAAAGTTTGAGAATTCCTTAGAAATTCTCTGTACTAGTTCTTTGTCAGACATGTAATTTGAAAATATTTTTCTTTCTCCAGTCTCTGGCTTTTTTTTAACCTTCTTAATAAAATATTTGCAGAGCAAAAGATTTAATTTTAATTAAATTCAATTTACAATTTTTTTGTTATATGCTCTTGTATTAAATTAAATAACTCATTGAATTACCTAAAATACTGAATTTTGTTTGTCTGTTTTACTTTTTCATATTATACATTTTCCGTGGTGCATTTTGACTTAATTTTTTTACATGACACTATGTAAAGGTTCATTTTGTTTGTTTGTTTGTTTATAGATTTCCAATTGATCCACCAACAATTGTTCAAAAGGCTTTTTCCTCCATAGAATTGATTGTGTGTCTTTGTCAAAACTCAGGTGGGCACATTTTTGAAGGTCTATTTCTGAGTTCTCTATTATGTTCCATTGATCTATCATCTATTTTTTATTGATCATGTGTTAATGCCCCCATCAATACTACACAATTTTGATTATCATAGCTATATAATAAGTACTGAAAATGAGTAAACTGATTCCTCCCACCTCAATCTTCTCTTTCAAAATTGAGTTAGCTATTCTGACTCTGTTATATTTTCAAATAAATTAAATTATCTTGTATATATATATGCAAAATAATTGCTGAGATTTTGATAGGACTTGTATTAAATGTGTATAACAATTTTGGAAAAGTTCATATTTTTACTATGTTGAATTCTGTAAGCCATGAACATGTTTTATGACTTATACATTTAGCTCTACTTTGGTTTATTTCACCAATATTTCAGAGTTACAAACATATGTTCCTATATATATTTTGATAGATTTATACCTAACTATTTAATTTTTTATAAAATAGTAAATGGTATTGGATTCTTGGTTGTGATGTCCACATGTTCAATGGCACTGTACAGAAATATAATTGACTTTAGTATATTTTGGTTTTATACTATTAGTACGAAAAGCTCAGTCCTTTTCCCTGATGCCAATCCTATAACAAGGATCTAACAAGGGCACTGTTCAGAGAAAAAGGAAAAAAAAAGAAGCAGAAACATAGGTGACTCCTGTCCCAGAGGCTGTGATTCTGTCCATCAAGGGGAACAGAGATGATTCAAAGGCTATATTCCAGGTGTTCTCTGTCCAGGGTTGTAATTCACTTGTTAATTTGGAAGAAAGTCATTTCTTAGACCTTCTGGTGCCATCCCCATGTCTGATAGGTGGCATTAGACTTTGTTCCTGTTGTAGGTGCATGCTCAAGCAGGGATAATGCTGCCAAGAAAGGGGAAGAAAGGTAATCCTGTTTCCCCAGAGATTAGGGAGAAGAAGTTCAGGGAGAAGGAGGGAGAGAGGAAGAGAAAGAAACATGTCCAAAAATGTCCATTTGAAGAAAAAAAAATTAGTTGCAGTAGCAGAGCAGCAAGGGCTCTATCTCAAGCAGAGAGTGGACTAGTGTTACAAAATTATCCAAACCAAAGAACACAGAGAAAAAAGTGATGAGTTTTCAAAATATACAAAATGGAAAATGGAGTGAATGAAGAAGAAAGAGAAAGAGGTGGGGAGGGTAAAAAAACATATAGCATTTATTTTATTTTTGAAAGAAATAAATAAAACTGTCCGTATTTGTAGTATTTGTAGATGGCATAATTATCTACATAGACAATCCTAAGGTACCTACCCCAAATAAAACCTCATAGAGCATGTGAGAGTATATCAAGGCCACAGTGAAACAGTTGTCCGATTAATGTTTTGAATATAGCTGCTGTGCCTTATTTTTAAAAGGACATGGTTTTTTCTCTTCCTCTCTCCTCCTCTTTCCAAATCTCTTCCCCTCCCTAACCTTTGGGGAAACAGGACAACCTTTCTTCCCCATTCTTGGCAGAGTTATCAGAACTTGGTCCTTGAACACACACCCACCACTGGGACAAAGTAATTCAGACTTCAGAGATGGCACCAGAAAATTTTAAAAATCACTATCTCCCAAATTAACAAGTCAATTCCAACTCTGGATAGAGAACACCTGGAATGAAGCCTTTGAATCACCTTTTTAAGATCTCCCTATTCCCCATGATGAACAGAATCACAGCCTCTGGTTTAGGAGACCCTTGTATTTCTGTTTTGCTAACAAAGCAATAAAAATTCCTTTCTCTCCTATGCTTTGAAAGGTGTTTTCATTATTGGATTGGCATTAGGGACATGAACCAAGCTTCCACTAAATATTTCCTTTAGATCTAGCTTCAATTTCACTGACATTTATTTTATCATCTTAATTTCTTAAGTTATTTAATGACATTTTTCATTTAATTTATTGTAATTTTTAGCTTGATAGTTTTCATTTAGTTTTTATATGGTTTTCATATTTATCTATTCAATTATCAAGATCCCATTTGACTTTAAGTATGTGGGTACATAATAACAGGTGCTTTAAGTCTTTTTTGGTTTA
The DNA here is from genome assembly GCF_048772815.1 of Callospermophilus lateralis. NCBI lineage: Eukaryota > Metazoa > Chordata > Mammalia > Rodentia > Sciuridae > Callospermophilus > Callospermophilus lateralis. The sequence continues at coordinate 368,179 of NW_027510161.1, forward strand.
TTTTAGGGTTAATTTTTATATTTTTTTCCTTCTGACTCCTGTTTATATTTTCTGGGTTTCTTTTCTTTTTTTTTAACATTCTTTTATGTTTAATATTTTTCATTAAATCCTGGACACCATGCATGATACATACAGAGACTCAGCATTTTAAAATCTTTTTTTAGCCAAGCACTGTATTTCACATACTCTAGAGGCTGAAGGAGGAGGATTGAAAGGCCTGTCTGGGCAACTGAGCAAGACTCTGTATCAAAATTTTAAAATTTTTAAAAACTTGGGAGTTGTAGCTCAGTGTTAGAGTGCTTACACGCATGAGGCCCTGGGTTCTGAATTATTACCAAAAAAAAAAAAGTAATGTTTGTTCTTGTAGAGGATTTACATAGCCAGACTCAAACTGTAAATACTTTTGTTCCCTGTGGGAGGCAATTGCTGAAGTTTCAGTTTTTGTCTTTCAAAAGTCCAGGTATTGGTTTTGGCAAGGCTTTCTGGAGCCTCTCTTTATAACATAGTAAAATAATTGTGGAAGAATTTAATGTGTCTCTTTGTCACTCACCTTTTTACTTCTCTCTCATTTTCAGAGGTGGTTTTGAACAGGGTTCTGTGTCTCATACTGCCTGGACTGGAGAATGGCCTCATTGAAAAGTCATGTATAATAGATCTTTCAAGGCTTAAATTCCCCATGTTTCTGCTTGCTTTTATTCTCTCTCCAAGGTTTTCAAACAGATATTTAATTTTTTTAATAAAAAATGTAGAGTTATTATTTGCTGTATTTGAGTCCAACATAAACTACTCTGCCAATACAACAAAAACAACAACAAAAATAGATTTTGAATTACCTTGTTTTTTTTGTGTGTGTGTGTGTGTGTGTGTGTGTTTTTTTTTTTTTTTTTTTTTTTTTTTTTGTGTGTGTGTGTGTGTGTAGACATCTCTCCTGGAGTTCTCTACTCTAATATGGACACAAATCTATGATCAAAATTCCCCTCTGTAACTTCTGCTAAGACACAACCTTTTCGAAGACCACATATAATATATGTATCTTTCTTTCTTTACTCATTCATTATAACAGAGGACAATAACCACTTTGTAGGAGATATTTCGAAAATGTGCAGATTTCCCCCAATTTTTTTTTCATACATGTTTGATATTTACCTGGATATGTAGAACATTATTTATTTATATTTTGATGTTTTCTTCTATTCTTTAAATTTCTTAGTTGCTTTTTCTTGGTGTGTGTGTGTGTGTGTGTGTGTGTGTGTGTGTGTTAACTCTTTGTTCCTTTTATGTTGGAGAGTGTTTTTCAAATGTCTGATGGGCATTAAAGAGATTGTCAAATTAACAGAGAGTACAGAAAACAGTGGTTTTAAAGCCCTGCATGGAAGATAATGGCAGTATTTCTTTACTGTGAGCCTCCTCTCACCAAAAACTTCCATTTTCTTTTGGTTTGACAACCGATAACTGATAACATTTGTGTTTGTTTATCCAGAGAAGATACATAAAGTTGTAGAAGTAATAATGATGTTTCCCAGTGTTCTGAGACCCAGGTGGAGAAAACAGGGAGATTTCACCATTCAAAAAGTCGGCTTTACTTCCTGCCAGTGTATTTAGTTAGCCCTTTGCTCAGTTACCAACCCAATTTCCCAACTCCAAATTCTCGTTTGTACCAGATCTCTCACCAGTTGTCATTGCTTCTCATGTCATCTTTGCTTGCATAAGTTTATATCATTTTTAATTCCTCTGGTATTATTTTCTTCAATTAGAAAAATATGTTCCAATCACCATTTTTATTTAGGAAAAAATAACTTACGACTTGATTTGATATTAACATTTGGATTAATTCTCATAACTTTTAAACTACATGTTAATATTAAATCATATTTATACCAAATATTTGACTTTAATCAAAATTTGGAAATTTAATGTGATTTAACTTTTAAGGATAAATGACGGAATGTTAAAGATTCATAACACTCGAAACAATAATAATTGCCATTTACAAGCTTCGTTTAAGATCACAAGGTACATGTGTAATAGTTGCTAATATCAATTTTTTCATCTAGAATTTTTGGAAAATTCATCAAATTGGCTTTCCTGAGCTAGGCTTTAGATTTTTCTTGCCAATTTTTTCTATAGGAAAAGCTGAAAGAAAGTTTATTCTCTGCTTCTAACTTGTAATTAAGGGTATAGAACGTGGTACAAAGATCTGGTCAGTCCAGGAGTGCTTTAACAAACAAAAACTAGCAGCAACACATGATTAGGTTGAGAAAGGAGTCTTGAAACTCTCTTGACTTCTGTGTGAGGAAGAATGAGTCCCTAATGCCTCATATTGTAGAAGACATGAAAGGAGGGTGATATTATAAGCATGGCAAGAATCAAGAAGGGTCCAGTATATAAGTGGGAGGTAGGCAGCAAGGACTAGGTTATAAATGAAACCCATGTCTGTGAATCAGAGCAATTAACAGCTGATGACGGAGCATAAGTCACTAAGGCAATGAAGGAAGACCAGGAAGCCCTGATGACAGAAAAGAGCTCAGCTTTGGGCCACAGCTCATAGATAGGACACAAGCTTGGGCCCAGATCTCATATGTTTGGATGCATCTATGGGTGGACTGAGAATGAAGGAAGAAAATATGTAAAAATTGAACATAGTCCCAAAGGAAATTGTTTTATATATTCATTTGCTGATTTGTTGATCCATTCATCGATGCATTTATTCATTCAAGAAACATTACCTGTGTCTACAAGATAATAAATCTAGAAAATAGAAAACTACACACACATACACACAAAAAAAATCATTTCACTTCACATATCATCCTTATCTGAAGGAGACTGACTAGTCCAATAATGAGATGATTGACACATGTTTGTTCCTTGGATTATGTGGTGGATAGATTTTTGGTAGCAAATTAAGATGGGTTAGAAATAATAAAGAAACCATGCTTTGTGTACTTTTGTTTTACCATTATAATTTTATCATATTTCACATTTTATAGTTACTTGAAGTCAGGGATTTCTTTCTTTATTTATTTGATACATAATTATAAAGGGTTGACAAAGAGGCAGGTATCTGTCTAATGTGGAGAATACAATAAATAGTAAATGATTCTGTATTTGTGTTTCTTGATTAACACATTAATCACTCCATACTTGCAAAAATTAATATTAATTTTTGCTTTACTTACCATATTAGTTTTTGTGGAATGAAAAGAGAGATATATGGAAGTGCCCCCAGCATCAGACTGTGAGAACATTTTGTGTGGGACCTTCCTGGGGTCCGGGCTTTGAGGTCTCCCACGTCTCTTCCAACCTCCATGTTTATCTGTCTCATCCCAGACTGTACCAGCAAAGAACACTTCTTTAGAACCTGCAATTCTAGGCCCTACTTTATGTTATTTATGATAATATCCAATGAAAATTGAGTTTAGTTTGGATATATTGTAGCTATCTAAGTCTACATGCATGTATTTGCACATGCTCAATGTACCTTAGTAGAAATTCTTAGTGTTCAAATTTATATAATTCATGAGAAAAGTGCTAGATTATTTATGCTACTGAAAATAATGGCATTAAATCAATTAGAAGAAAAATTAGAAGAAATATTCAGGTGCAAAGCATTAGAAACTGACCCCATGAGACATGACCAAGTCTTTAAATAGTAATGATTGTCATTTTTTATGGACAGTTGATTATTTGCTGGATCTTTATTCACATAACAAAACTTTATTCAAAATTGAAAAAAAATTGCATGTATAAATTTTGTGCTTACTATATTGCTCTAAAAATTTACATGCTAGAGAATTTTCTATAAAGAAGATATCTAAAGATAGTTATAATCCCATGTAATACAAGTTCTGGTAATGCATTAGGAAATATTTATGTTTTCAAATTGATCAAATGATGTGGTAACAATTGGCATGAGGTTACTGCTTAAAACCTTGTTTCTGATTTATTTCAAATTTTCAGAATTCCCAATTGTTTCTTAATTCCGACATCCTTGGGTTTAATAGAAAAGTTTCTTGTTAACTTATTTTACTTCTTTTATTCTACTCTTAGTATTCTTTTGTCATTTCTTTTCTGAAGGTTTTGTCTTTTCAGACTAACAGCTTCTCTAAGAGTCTCCTTCAGTTTATTAAACTCAGTTTTAATGGATATTCTGAAGTGGTTCCCTTATCATTTTTCACTCCTCTTTTGTCTTCTTTCCTTTTCTTCTTCTTCCTCCTCAAGTGTACTTCCACCTTGGGAGAATTCGTAGGCTCTGGCCAGGCTGTGGTTTACATCTGTCACTAGCCCTGCAGCCTCCAGCAACTTTTTATTAAAGCCGGTGATGTAGTGGGCACTTTGGCCAAAGCTGTCCACATGATGGATAGGAGCACATCTCCAGGGGCCTTTCCCTTGCAATGAGATGAGATTGGCTGGTGTTGGGAGATGAAGCCTTTCCCCTCTAGGTCAGTGCCTGCAATCCATTCCAAGTCAGAGGGGAGAGGAAGTTATTACCAGCCGGTGGCTGCTTCCTGGTCACTGGGAATTCTATGACTGGGAGAGCCTCATCCCTCTTTTCTCTCTGTGGGACCACAGTTCCTATCAGCTAATGCTAGCCACCATGGTACCTGTCTCAGAGGAGGTGCCCTGGGCAAAATGAACTGGAGTCAATTAACTAAATCTTGACCTGCAGTGGAAAGTGAGGTGGATAATTATATTCTTTGGTTTTCCTCGGTATAAGATATAGTGGCAACATTTCCTTACAGGCAGACTTCTAGCCATCTACACTATAGAAGCATAACTCCAGCTCAACAAAGAAGTGAGGATGGCCCCATAGCAGTAAGGAAAGAAAATCACAAAGCCCACGTTCTTCATTCCACATAAACAAATAGGGAGCCATTCTCTGAGAAAACATTTTTAATTTTTCTTTGGAGAAAAGAAACTAATGGTTATTGAGCACTTACTATAAAGGAGTTTATGTCCATATTCATTGTCACAAAGATGATAATATCAATGTTAGTTATTATTTCCTAAATGTTTACCATGTGCAGTCATTTTCAAAATGCTTTATATTTATTACCTCATTTTATCCTCTGAGTGTCTTATGATATGCTTTCACTTTATATTTTTTCATTTTACAGATATATAAGATAATTTTGAAAGAGTCTAAGAAACCTGAAAGAAAATGAGAAAGGTGAAGGTCAGAGAATTTGAGCAAATTGTTAAGGTCATCCTCTTAATGATTATGCTCTTGGATACCAAAACTCAAACTTCTGCTATTTATCAAAAACTTTGAATATATTAGGAACTATACTTAGCAGTCAAAATCTACATATACATTAAAGGTGCTAAAAAAAGTAGAAGTAATGGTAAGAAAGGGACAGAGAAGCAGAAAAACCATAATCCCAGAGTTTATCTTTGTTAGTACATATTAGTAGAAATATTGTTCTACTGGAGTATAAGTAGGATAATTGATATTCATGAATATCACCCTGAGGTATCCAAAATTGGTTAACTTTGTTTCAGTATACAATTTGATAAAAATAGTTCAAAAAATTATAAACAAAATTTGAATGTGTAAATTTTTTGCAGTGTGTATTGAACTAGGTATCAAATTTCCATGCTGGAGAATTTTTCACAGAGTGGATATTGAAAGAGAACTATTATTCTATAGAAAATTTATATTTAAAGATAATTCAAGCACTGATTAGTTGTATGGTTATCTAGGTGAACTTTCAAGGTAGCTTGGACTCTACAAAATATAGGCCACACTGTTGGTAATGCTACAATGTACAGGTACTCTTCATGGATGTGCTACCCATAAATAGGAAGTGGTTGCACTAGAAATTGAAATAATTTCTCTTTTTTTTTTCTCCTAGGAATTCATCCTACACAATGGTATCTAACAGATCCCCAGCTATACCTTATTTCTTCCAAAATGAAATTCCATGGTCACCATTGTGGATATAATGTGTATAATTCTTCTAGAAAATGGCAGACAGTTAGAAAAAGCTTGCTGAACAAATTCATTAATGAATGGTACATACATAGCCACACATTGTCTTGCTTATTACTAAGAGTTCTCTTTGGCTGAAAAGATAACCAAAGGCCAGAGGGCAGAAGTGATAGATTGTTAAAGCCCCGAACAAGGTCTCATTAACAATTTGACCTCACTGGGGGAGTGAGGTCACTGAGCACAATGTCACAGTGATCAAAGCTGCCATGGGCGTCTATGCTCAGAAAAGCAGAGTACAAATGGGAAAATAACATTATCCTGCTTCTCTAAATCTCATCACCACTGATGGAAATATTGCCACAGATGAAAGTCAGATATTTGAGCTGATAAAAATGTACTTTCCAAAAATTATTCTACAGTTGAGAAAAATATTCCCTATGGAATAGCAATAATTAAGTGTTATGTTAGTGAAAAGATACACGATTTCCATGATGTTTGAGGTTTTAATTACTACATTCCCAGCTAAGAAAAAGGCAGTCTATGGGAGGGAAATGGATTGTAGAATAGATTTGACATTCTCTTTTCCATACAAACATTTAACTCAGGCTTTTGAAAATGTGCTAAAGATTTAATGAAGTCCTGTTATATCTGTTAAAATAAAATTACAAGAAGTTATTGTTTTAGACTAACATCCTACATTAGCTTTCAAGAGACTAGACTCCAGACTAAAAATCAAAATGGAGACACACAGGCTAAAGTTTCTTATCATCAAGCTAAAACAGAAATATTTATCAGCTGGGCATGGTGATGCACTCCTGTAATTCCAGCAATTTGAGATACTCAGGCAGGAGGATTGCAAGTTCAAGACCAGCCTGGGCAATTCTGCAAGATCCTATCTCAAAATAAAAGGAGTGGGAGATGTAGCTCAGCAATAAAGTGTCCCTGGGTTCATTCTTCAATTTTGCAAAGAGAAAAAAGAAAAACTGTGTATCAGACCTTCTGAGAAATCAAAAATCAGGATTAGAGACAGGAACAGCCCACTTTTCCAAACAGGTTAGTTTCAATTAGTGTGAGAATGAAGTTCCCTTTGCCTTAATCTCAACACAAAATGGTTAATTGAAGTGACCTGATACTGAGAAATCAGTTATTTTTCTATCATCTCCTTGTACCTATCTTACAGGAGAGTAACTTTGAAATGACCACTCAGCTTCTGGCTTTTGCTTTTTGCTTTTTCAGCTCTTTGCTGTCTATAAAACCAAACTTCTCTGTTGGCTCACTGGAACACTTGCTCTGTTTTATGGAGTGAACTGTTGCTTGATTCTAGGATCAAAAACAAAGCCAATTAAGATCATTAAACGAAGTTGTTGTAATTTTCTTCTTTGATATATCTCATCCACCTTTGCAATGCACAGAAAACCTCAGTTCAACGGTTTAAATCCACATTCATATAACTCTGTTTAAACTTCTATTAAAATTCTTTAATGGGGATTATAAATTTTTTAATTTTTAAAAAATTTTTAATAAAGATGACCTTGTTGAGTCTTTGTTGAAAAGTCATGACATTCTAAGGAATCATTGGAATCCTAGGACAATGAAGATCCAACTAGGGTTAGGTCTGCTTAGCTCATACATCAACGGCAAACCGGAGTCTGTCATCTCTCAAACAGCTAAAGTTTCCTTTCTGTCCAAGTACCTTAGTTTTCAGACTTGTTTTTTTCCTAATATTTTGATTGGAAGAGGGGACACTATGTTCTTGATAATAATGTCTACTCAGAGCTTTCATTCTCTGCTATGCTTTGCTCTTTCCATATTTTGGTGAAAATGAAGAATTGGAACACTCAGGGATATGGTCTGTGTCTGGAGAATGACTTCTATCTTCAACCTTTATAAAACTTTAAAGTAATATAATAAATTTAAGGACAAATATGGTTTGGTACAGCAAAGCAAGCCTATTTTCTACCTGGAGTACAAAGAGACAGTCATGAAGATTTTCACAGATAATGTCCTTTTTATAAAAAATAATCTCCTGTGAGTTCTAAATCTGTTAGTCACCAAACAACCCAGAGCTCATACTAAAAGGTCAGAACTATTATTATGAAAGAGGAGACATTTGTTCCTGCCTTACTTCCTCTTCTTTCACCATACCTAAGTCACTCCTCATGGAGTGGCTCTCTTAAGACCAATTAGCAGGGAAAAAGAAACCATGGTACTAGCTTACAGATAGACCTTCATGATATAATGTCAGCAGCCAAAGTGAGGGACCATCTCATTTTAGGTCTATTCAAGGGGTGGCTTCGAAATACAGTGAGGAAGGAAAATTCTCCATCTAGATATCTCTTCAGATATCTGTTTGTCTACTTTTTATGAAAGGAGAGATGGATAAAGGTATGGATCTATACCCAGTCATAGATAGTGAGTGAGGAGTTGGTTTGTGGGACAGAAATTTGAAAATAACAATATTGGAAAATTAGAGATAGAACATTCAGCATAGAGATATGTAGATATATAGCAACAGAGAAAATGAAGATATTTATATCACATGTAAATGCCATCCTGAGAGCATCCTTTACAGAGGAATGCCTCAATAATCATGAATGTGAAGATACTTTGGATTTCAATCATTTTTTTCTGCAATTCTTCCATTTGTTCAAAAAGTCCAAGTACAAAATGCTCATTGCCACAGAGATGATGTCCATGCAGGAGCTCAAAAACGTGCATTTCTTCTCATCAAGGGTGATATGAATGCCACACTGCTGACTGTTAACTAATAAATAATGATGACTAATGTTGAGTTCCTGACATGATGCCAGTCCCCAAAAAGGGCCAGCCAGCCACCCAGTGCCCCACTGATTACATTGGACCTCTCCTAATCATGGAGCAAGTAGCAATTTATCATCATGGGAACAGATTCATATTCCAGATCTGGATTTGCCTTTTCTTCCTGCAATGTTTGTGTCAGAAACCTTATTTTTGGAATTATAGATTACCTTAACCCTTTCCATGATGTCTCATATAACATCACATCAGACCTAAGGACTAATATTATGGGGAAGAAAAAGTAACAGTTGGTTCATTCCCACAAAATTCATGTTTCTTATCACAGTGTTCCATTCTGCATAATTATCAGGCTTTATATAATGGTGAAGTGAACTTTTGAAGGCTCCACTATTATACCATCTGCCCAAAGGAGAAAATGCATGACTTAACCAAAAATATAATATACAGTGTTTTCCTGCATAACCATATCATGCTTATCAAGGAATTCAAGTGTGGCAGGAGGTGGTCCGACTCATATTATCCCTAATAATTTGTTGAAGGAAATTTGTTTCACCCTACATTTTCATCAGCATTCCTGAGAAAAATACTCCTCTATAGGAACATTGCTGTCAGATGTGGGTTTGGAGATACTTTTTCCAAGGAAAGAATGCTATTACCAGAAAATGGAAATCCTTCATGTTCTTGTTAAGTAGCTGAGAGTGTTAATTGGACATTTTGGACTTCTTTTTTTTAATATTTATTTTTTAGTTTTCAGCAGACACAACATCTTTGTTTGTATGTGGTGCTGAGGATCAAACCCGGGCCGCACTCATGCCAGGCGAGCGCGCTACCTCTTGAGCCACATCCCCAGCCCGATTTTGGACTTCTTTTATTGCTGAACAAACAGGTGGATGTGCGGCCAGTTTGCTGGCTGACATGATTGATGCTCTTTACTATTTTGCTACTACACAATTTGGGGTAAGAGAACTTTTTCCACCATATGGGATATTTACCATGATATCTCATAATACCCCTGTGTGCAATAGTAAGAGGAAACACAAACCCATAACAAGAAAAACATTAAGGGCGTGGATTACGAGGGCAATTTGGTGCTGCTTTACCAGGAAAAAAAACTTAAGAATCTGAGGAGCTGTCTGAGAGTAAAAGAGACTTGAAATTGGTTGCATTAGAAAAAAGATATGATGACCCACTTTTACCTCATGACCATAGAGGTGGCAGAAGCAACTATATTTTAGGTCAGCTAGTGTCCCCAGTGCATGTGTCATTTTGCGAAGCATATAGTAAAATTTAGGTTTCAAATGTGAAAAAACTTTATTGACACAATGGTGACAATATAATGGCTCATAGGATTTTGAGTTCTACCTGGGTGAGGAGGCAAGTGTCTTCATCCAAATGAAGGAAAGATACTGACATTCATGTCCATGACTGACATGTAAAAAGTCTGAGTCATCTGGGCTCTCTTACCTTCTGGTTTCCAGTTGGTTTTGACAATAAGAATACAACAGGAAGATCATAGGCTAAGAGGAAAGAAGGACCTGGATTTATTTCTCCCCACTCCCTCCTGGACCCTTCCACGTAGACTTCACTGTGGTTCTGGCTACAACAGGTATCCATGGTTATCTCCTTTGGGTTGTTCTATCTCTGATTGCACCAAACTTTCTCTGGATTTTGGTAAAGAGTATTTTTCCCATTGACCCTTCAGGGTTTGTGAGGGTCCATGGTTTCCCACACTTTCTACTTTCTGCCAGTTTTAGTTGATTTCCTTAACCCTGAATCACAATGCTATATAAATTAAATTGTCCTTCCTCCATTGAACACATCTGTTGAACATGTCGGGTGTGTTAACACTTTCCTATCAGTATTTTGACTGGCAATGACCACATACCAGGCAACAGGAAGAAAAAAAAATCTATTTCAGTGGGCCCCCTCCACAAAGTGTTCACTTCTTGGTACCATAACCTCTTTATCTAAAAATGGGATGGTAATGCTGAAATTTTTTGAAGATAAAAGCTATACGACATATTGAAAGTGCTTATAGAGAGTATCTTGCTTTCTGATAAATTATTATCCTTGTTGCCATTTATTGTCATAAGTAATATCATCATCAACATCACTTTACTATTGGTGATCAGTGCATTTGGAAAGAATTTTCATCCTACATTTTTTATCAGCATTCCTGAGAAAAATACTTCTCTAAAAGAACATTGCTGTCAGATATTTTCAAAGAAGTTTTTATACTTTGTAAAGCTTCCAGTATCATTTGCTTTAGAGTAATTTCAAAGCAGAAGAATCTGAATCCATTCCTTCCAAGAAAATGAGTGTAGAGGCTATGGTCCACTAGGGCTGAACTGAGATGAAAAGAGGAAAAAATAATAAATCTCAAATGATCCTGCCTAGACTGTCTTTATTGACCTTCCAACTACCCTCTCTAACTCATGAGTATGTAGGAAAAAGATCTCTGAGTTAACAAGGGAGTATATTGTCTTCATTTTTCTTCCATTCCGTTCTCCCTAAGGAGAGGCACAAGGTAGCACCTAGTAGGGGTATATTGAATTTTAAAACAGTTCATGTAGGTATTATTGATATAAAATCAACTGCGAGTATTAAATATACCCCTCTACAACCTGTCAGAGTCTCCTACTCCTCCCTGTCTTCATCTTCAAACAGCAGGCAACCATTCATCTGCTTTTTATTGATAAAAACTTGTATAAGAATGTTCAAGCTTGGCATAGGGCACATGATTTACCTTTAATTTAAAGATAAATTAGAATGTTATGTAATTTATACAAATTGAAAGAAATGGTATAATCTCTTATTTGATCTGGCTTCTTTTACTCCGCATAAACGTTTTGGAAATCATCTATATTTTCTACGTGTCAATCACTCACACATTTTGCCTTTTTTTCTTTTTTGAACTCAGAGGTGCTTAACGACTGAGTTACATCCTCAGCCCTTTTTATTTTGAGACAAGTTTACACAAAGCTGTCCAGGCTGGCCTTGAACTTCTAATCCTCCTGCCTCAGCTTCCTGAGTAGCTGGGATTAAGGACATGTGCCATGATGCCAAGTGTGAACATTCTTAGACAAGTCTTTGCATTATCATGTTCAGTTTTTTCTCTTTGCTAACTACCTGAGAGTAAGACACCCATATGATATGGCAGCTATCTATGATCCTTTTAAAAAATTGCCACACTGTTTTCCAAAGTGGATGTACTAGTTTATATTCTCATGAGCAGTATATGTGAAGACTAGTTTTTCAACATATCCTTGTAACAGTTTGTAGGTCAGCTATTTTAGTTTTAGTTATTCTAAGAGATATATTGGAGTATCTTATTATAGTTTTAATTTTCAGTGAGGTTGAGTATTGTTTCATGATTTTATTTGCCAAATATACATCTTCTATGCAAAAATTTCTGCTCAAAATTTTTGAAGATGCTAATGTTTTTTTAATTGAGATTTTAATCCTCTTTATATAATCTAGATTTAAATCATGTAAATTAATATTTTCCTGGTCTAAGATTTAATTCTTTTTTTTCTTTCAACATCTTTTGAAGGGAATTTTTATTGTTTGATTGGTGTTATGGTTAGGTATTATGTCTCCCAAAAGCACATGCGTGAGACAATTCATGAGATTTTAGAGGTGAAATGATTGGGTTATGAAACCCTTGAAGTAATTAGTGCATTAATCCCTTGATAGGAATTAACTAGATGGTAATTGTAAGCAGGTAGGGTGTGATTAGAGGAGGTGGGACACTGGGGGCTTCCTTTCAGGTATATACTTTGTCTTTATTGAATGGAGCTCCACTCTACTCACCAGCCTTCTTGGTGTGATGTCCTGAACTGCTTCCTTCCACCACACTCTTCTGCCATGATGTTCTGCCTCAACTTAAGCCCCAAGGAATGGAGTTGACTGAGACTTCTGAAGCCATGAACCCCCAAATAAACTTTTCCTCCTCTACAGTTGTTCTTTTGAGGTCTTTTGGTCACAGCAGGGAGTGAAAGATGATAAAAACATTTGTTTTTAATTTTTATTTTCTCTGGATCATGCTTTGGTTACTATATCAAAGAAATTCTTGCCTATCCTAAGGTCATAAAGATATTCTCTAACATATGTTTTTGGTACCTTGCCAAGTATCAGAGGACTCTGTCTGTGTGGGTTTGTCTCTTTGTCTTCTCTCTTACTCCATTGATCTTCATGCTCATTTTGATGACACTACCATGCTGTTTTGTTATTACAGATTTGTAGTATAATTCGAGATTGATATTGTGATATCTCCATGATTTTTCTTCTTGTTCAATGCTGCTTTGGCTATTCTTGGTCTTTTATTCTGCAAGTAAATTTTAGAACTTTTTTTTTCTAGTTCCATGAAGACTGTCATTAGCATGTTGATGCGGATTGCATGGAATCTGTATAACACTTTTGGTAAATATGGCTGTTTTGACAGTAGTAATTTTTCCTAAAGATTTTTTGCCAGTCTAGATCCCTTTGTATTTTCATATGAGTATTATAATCAGCTTGTCAATTTCAACTGAAAAGGCCACTGAAGAAGTTATTGGAATTGCATCGAATCAATAGATAAGTTTGGAGAAAAATGACACCTTAATTATGAATATGATGAGTCATAAGTATGGCATATTTCTCTATGTATTTAGATGTTCTTTAGTTTCTTTAAACTTACACATTAGCTCTAACAGCTTTGTTCTATATTCAAAATGATTTTTTTATAAATGGATGTGTCTTCTGTGAATAAGCATTTATTTCTTCTGTACTAAAATGGATATGTTGTATTTCTTTATCTGGTTTTATTTTTCACCAATTAGCAGAACCTACAACAAAAACATGAATAGAAAATAGATATGCTCATATCATTTCTCATCCTAGAAAAGAAATATTCAGTCTGTCACCATTAAGTATGATTTTTGATGTCAGTCTTTTACAGACTTTTACAGAAATTTTTTGTAAAGTAGATGTATTTCTCTTACATTTCTAATTTACTGAAAGTAATTATCTGAAACGTTTTGACTTTTGTCAATTTTTTTGCATAAACCAATACATTTCTTTAATATGCATTATATAATATATATAAATATATACATTATACATTATACACACATATATATCTCTATATACATTCTGATGTGTTAATATGGTGAATTATAATGATTTTTAAATGTCAAACCAACCCTGCATGATTGGAAAAATCTATCCCTCGCCATGATTTATCATCTTTCTCTATTGTTACATTTTTTTGGTTAATATTTGTCAAGGATTTTTATGAGTTCATATATGGAGACTATTGGTTTATAATTTTCTTTCCTGGAAATATATCTATTTTGTAGTTGTATTAGTGTTATGCTGACCTCAGAAGATGAGTTAGAGAGTGTTCTCATTCCTTCTATTTTCTCAAAGAGATTCTATAAAAGTTTTATTATTCATTCTTTCAATGTTGGGTAGAATTCATTAGAAAAGCTATCCAGATGTAAGATTTTTCTTTCTTGAAATATTTGTAACTTACAAATTTAATTTCTAAAATAGGATTCTAGGACTTTTCATATCATCTATTTCCTCATGAATGCATTTGGGTAGTTTCTGGTTTTCAGAATAGGTTAGCCTATTCCATCTGAGTTGCCAAGTTTGGGGGCAGAGTTTGTTAATAGTGTTCCTTTATTACCTTTCTAATGTCTTGTTCATGTCTGTGGAAAGCAGTGATGGCCCAACAAATTTAAAAAGATTTTCTTTTTAAATCTGGACACAGGTTTGTCAATCTTGTTGATAATTTCAAAGAAACTACTTTTAGTTCCAATGATTTTCCCTATCTTTTTTTTTGTTTAAATGTAATTGATTTCAGTTTTAATTTTATTGTTTCCTCCATTCTGATTGTGTGGATTTAATTCACTCTACTTTCACTAATTATTTAAAGTGAAACTTGTATCATTGATATTAGGTTTTCTTAATAATATAAGTAATTCTTGCACTAATTCCCACCCCAAGTGTTGCTTTAACTGAATATCACAAACTTTGATATATTGTTTCTAAATTTTCATTAAAAATTTCATTAAAGTTTCTTTTGCCTGACACAGTGGTATACACCTGTACTTCTAGCTATGTAGGAGGCTGAGGCAGGAATATCTCAAGTTCAACACCAACCTGGGAAACTTAGCAAGAATTTATCTCAAAATAAAATAATAAAAATAAAGCAAAAGGCCCAGGGATTTAGCTCAATGGTAGAGTACTTGCCTAGCACATGGGAAACCCTTTGGTCAATTCCCACTACCCATAAAAAATAATTTTAAAACAATTCTTTTGTGACTCTCTCTTTATCCACAGTTTATTTACAAGCATGTTGTTTTGTTTCTAAATATTTAAAAATTTTATAGATTTATATCTGGTGTTGATTTTTAGATTAAATTACTTTTATATCAAAAAGTATACTTTAAATCATTTGTATTCTTTCAAGTTTATTTTTATCCTTTTGTAACCCAGGGGTACTTTACCACTGAGTAATATTATAGGCCTTTTGATTTTTTAAAATTTTTGTGACTGGGTCTCATTGCTTAGGCTTCACTTAGTTGCTGAGGTGGGCCTTGAACTTGGGAATCTCCAGTCTCAGCTTCCTGAGCTGTTGGGATTATAGGCTTGCATTATCACGCCTGGCTCTTTCAAATTTCTTAAGGTATATATTTTGGCCCAGAGTGTGACCTGTCTCATTATACTTTATGTGTACTTTAAAAAGAATGTGTATTCTGCTTCATGGAATGAAGTATTCTGAAAGTGTTAAACAGATCAAGTTGGTAGATAGTGTTGTTTATGTCATTTATATACTCACTGCTTTTCTGCCCACTCACCCTGTCAATTACTGAGAGACAAGTACTGAAGTCTCCAATTCTAACTCTGGATTTTCTCCTTACAGATCTATCAGATTTTGATTCCAGAATTTTGAAGCTAAATGTGCATACATATTTAAGATTTTTATGTCTAACTAGAAAATTGGCCAGTTATCAATATGTAATGTCTGTCTTTCCACTCATTTTTGCATTATATGTTCTTTTGCATCCTGTATCTTTTATCCTATATACACATCATGTCATTGGACTTTCAATAGTAGTTTCTTTCCAACCTTCACCTAGGTTTCTAGCAATACTCTCAGCCTAAGATTTTATGTTCCTTCTTTTGAAGATTAAGGCATTCAAGTAGACAGAGAAGGAGGGTTTAGCTGAGGTTTTGACAATAGCGATTGTTTCCCTACACCATTCAGCACCAAGAAGAAAGCTTTCTTTTGCTTCTCTCCATCTTTCATAAAATGGCAGATGACATCCGTAGAGGAGACTACAAGCCCTCCTATATGTTTATCCTATAGGGTTTTTACTCTTTTAAATTACCCAAACTCAGCCTTTCACGATTCATTACAATTTTCTGGTTGAAACTTTTTCTTTCTTTCTTTCTTTTTTTTAATTTGTTCATTGTAAAGTTGTTAAATATATTTTATTTGTTTTAATTAGTTATACATGACAATAGCATTTTGAAACATAATACATAAATGAAATAGAACTTCTTGTTTGTCTGGTTGTACATGATATAGAGTTACATAGGTCATATAATAACACATGCACATAAGCTGATAATGTCCACTTCATTCTACTTTCATTCCTATCCCCATAACCCCTCACTTTCCTTCATTCTCCTATGTCTTTTCAAAAATACCTCTATTCTTTCCCATACTTTATTGTGAATTAGCATCCACAAATCAGAGAAGACATTTGGCCCTTGGTTCTTTAGGATTGATTTATTTCCCTCAGCATAATATTTTCCAGTTCCATGCATTTACCAGCAAATGCCATCATTTCATTCTTCTTTAAGTCTGGGTAATATTCCATTGTGTATATATACCATGGTTCCTTTATCCATTCATCTGTTGAAGGGCACCTAGGTTGGTTCCATAGTTTAGTTATTGTGAATTGAGCTGCTTGAAACATTAATGTGTCTATGTCACTGTATTATGCTATTTTTAAGTCTTTTGGGTATAAACCTAGGAGTTGGATGACTTGAGCAAATGGTGGTTTCATTCCAGTTTTCTTTGGAATATCCATACTGTTTTTCATTGTGATTGCACCAATTTTCAGTACTACCAGTAATGTATCCGTGTACCTTTTCCTCCATATCCTCATCAACAATATATTGTTGCTTGTATTCTTCATGATTGCCGTTTTAACTAGAGTGAGGTGAATTCTCACTGCAGGATTTTGTCTGATTGATCTTATTATGAGTTTAGTGACGTCCACTCCAGTAAGCAAATGCTTGGGTCTTGTTTCTTCATGCAGGTTCCTGCTCTGTCCCCATGGTCTGAGTTAGTTGATTGAGCTGTGTACTCCATTGTGATGGATTTAGGAAAAGTCATTCATTTGTGTTTTGTTCAACTTTTTTTTCCCTTTTTCATATCTAGGAATGTGTCCTTTCCATTCCCTCTTCTCTAAACTGAAACCAACAGTCCCCAAGTTTCAATATATATTATTTGATATGTAAAACACATTTATGCAATGCAAAACATAAACATTTATAAATCCACCACCTGACCTGGAGGACTAGAAATGATCTCTTCACCTCTAGGAAGCAGATGGGACGGTGTGAGTTAAACAAGTAAATGGAATAACATGTCTTTTTCTTTAAGAATGGCTAATTAGTACTTATAATTGGCATCTGTGAAAGGCCTCAATTCAAATTATTTAAAATAACCTGTAAACTAGGCATATTTATGCTATAGCTCTGGCCAGCCTTATATCTCTTTATTTTGTGCCGAAAAACTTAAGATTTGAAAATTGAATCCTATTTAAAAGCTACCATCCCGGTCACCAGTGAGTGAACTGGGGAAAGCAACAAATCCTAAATAATGCCAGTATTTCTTGTTACAGTTTATTTCTTTGTTAGAAGAAATAGTGTCTTGGTAACTATAACCATTTTACTCCATATGCTCTACAGTCGTGTGAAATTACATCCTGGCATATTGTCTGGAAGAGTAGTCCAACTCCTTATTTTCCCCTTTAGCTTAATTTTTGAGTGATAGCATTTTGTCTTTCCTGTTGAATAAATAATTTTGAAATTCACAATCTGATTGATTAATAAATCATTTTGCCTTGATTAGGAAAGCAACACCTACTTTCAAGGAAAAAAAATATCGAGCCTATTCTTGCCTTTCAAAATCTTTAGAAAAGCAACATGGCTCCTCTCTGGGCTCCCTATCCATTATATTAATACATTTTATTTCCTCTAATAGGCTGCAGACTCCGGGAATGTGCTAGGAAGTCATTAATGCAATACAATCACAGCAGAAGATCAAGCTCATCTCTTTCTCTTTGCATTGTCAAGTGTTTCAATATTTTATTTTATAATGTGATGACCAGAACTGATCATGGTAATCTAAGTGTGGATCTCACTAATGTTTTGTATAATCAAAGATTTTATCTTAGATGATGATTCGTTTACATTCCCTAGCTGGCCCCATGTCACAGTAAAGCCTAGGAAATGCCATGTTGGAGGGTTATTCCTTAAAGAATCAAGAAATGGGCCAATTGTGGGGAGAGGACAGTAGAGACGAAGAGGAAACCTGTGCCTGTGCCTCAGTTTCCCTGTAGGCCAACTCAAATGCCTACAGGTTTGGACAGAAAATGAAAATGATCAAGTAACAGTGTAGGATTTGGAGGATTTGGAGAAGGTTCTGGAAACTGGCAAACTTCTTTGTCTCCAAGGATTGTAGTCCCTCAGCTCCAGCACATTACTGAAATATTAGAATGCAGGTGCAAGCTTCCCAGAAAATCCAGTTTATTTGGAAGTACAAGATGGTCATAGGAAATCTCTCATTTTTAAAATGTGAATACTAATGCAACACCCTGAACCTGTTTATTTGCAAACTAACTTGTTAGAAGATCTCCAAGGATCCTTCCAGCTCTCTCTCTCTCTCTCTCTCTCTCTCTCTCTCTCTCTCTCTCTTTTTTAATGTTTAAAGATTGTGAGTCAGTACGGTTTCTAAGGGAATCAACTGAATTAATTGTTTATTCTTGAGAACATTTAGAGAAGCTGCAGCAGACTTATCCAAAAAGTACTAATTAACTGTCCAATCTTAGGGAATGATGCAAAGGATACTTGAGAAGTTAAAAGGCACATAGGTTTTCCTTTCAGAATATACAATGAATATTGGCTCAGCAAATATTTATTGAGTAATGAAAGGTCAATAGGAGTGAAATAATTCAATTTACTTTCCATTCCTCTCCAAACTTATCTATAGTATTTCCACACCCTTGGTGCACTCAGACTTCTGCAGACTGAGCCCTACAATTTGTATACTCTTAAAACCTGTTTTCTGTTTCCTCTGGGACCTTTCTCCATTAATTTCTCTCTTGGTCCTTTGGTTGTTAGGTCTTTTAATTTCCACTTATTGCTTTTTTCTCCACTAAAACTGTGTTTGTGATTTACTGCAAATGAACTAATCCGTCATCTGGCACCACACCTTCCTTCCTTTACCTTTCACGTTTCCTCAGTAAATGTCTCAAAATCGTCTTAGAGGACCATTGCCCTCAGGGTCTCTGTGCAGCCCACAGCCCAAGAAGTCTCCACTCTTCCCCTTGGACTTATTCAAAATGCTAAAGGCAGGGGAGTAGCTAGTGATGCCTGATGTTAGTGGGTGAATGGAGACCACAAGGAACACCCCTGCCCCGGACAGATTTAGAGAACAAACCTGGGTAAGATCTGCATTTTCACACAGCTGGGATATAAAATTTTACAGTGTCACTTTCTAGCTGTGACTGTGTGGGCTTCTACAAGGTAAATCTCACCTCTTGTACCTTAGTTTCCCAACAGTTACATAGCACAAAATAAATAGATCTGCTTGCTATGAAGATTAAATGTGTTAAAACTTGTAAAGGCCTTTGAACACACATGGCCCATGTAATCTGGATATATAAATGTTCTGAAAAATAACATAAATTTTTATTCTCAAATTTTAAAACTGAGATATACAGGGATTACGGAACCTGCCAGGACACCCTGCTCTTAATTTCTCAATCACGTTATCTTGCGCCCCCCCCCAAGTAAAAAGAAACATTGTGATAAATAAAGGTCACATCAATGACATCGTACATATCCTAAATTAGTAATAATGAAGAGTTTATTATTAATTTTCATTCTCTAATCTACCTTGCTCAATAGAAACTTTTCATGATTTCCCTCCCTAGCAGGTTCAGTAAGATGCTTGAAAATTTGTTTTGCTTTGTTGCAGATAATATGCTTACTAAGAGGCATTGTTTTCTTTATGGGGCCAGTTCTCCTTCTAAATGTTCAATGCCTTTCTGATTTTATGACTCAGAGTAGTTGATTGTTGACTCTTAACTCTTCCCTCCCACTCTCCAGGTCCTGCCTCCTGCTATCCAGATTCCACTGTGTTTATTTCCAGAAAGGCTAACTTGAATCCTTGAGGTAGAAAATGCTTTAAGAAACCTGCACTTAACTTGCAGTCCTCTCCCACCCTTCCAAATGCCCATTTATGCAATCTTACAATTTTTTTGCACAAAAATATGATTTCCTCCAGCAGTCCCCAAGTAGCCTGGGTATTGGAGATGATTGAACTGACACAAGATTTGGAATTTGCAGAAAAAAAAAGAGAACCCTTGAGTGCTGGCAATAAAGTGGTTAGAGTACCCCTCATTAGTTCAGGGTTCAGCAGGCAAGGAAATGAAAAATGAAACCATCAGGTGAGGGGGAAGTAGGGGAGAAGGGAGAGTATTGGGATCACTCAGATGAAGCGCTATTAAAGTGAGATAAGTGATGAATATAAAAGTCAGGGTTGTGGCCAGGACCTAGCATGTTGGTGTTTACACCTCAGGGACAGAGCTCTCAGAGTGATTCCAGGGTGTTATGAAAGTGTGCTCCCAAATTGGCCCTGTCAATCTTCAGTCTAAGACCTTCAAGGTCTTTTGACCCCAGGGTTAGAGGAATCAGATCTTATCAATAATTAGCACAAGTAATTCTTTTAGGTTTTGACTTTCATGTCATTTTATTTATTTATTTATTTATTTATTTATTTATTTATTTATTTATTTATTCACAGTAGTAAGCATCAAATCCAGGGACTCATACCAGCCAGACAGTATTCAACATCAAAGGTTTATAAAGGCAAAACCAAACACCTTCACTGAACATACTATGTGAGTTTTTTAGTTGTTTATTATGCATGTTAGTCAGTTTTCTGTCACTATGACCAAAAACTGGACAAAAACAACTTGAAAAATGAACTTGGAGTCCACAGTTTCAGAGGTTCAGTTCATGGCTGGCTGACTCCATTGATCTGCTCCAGTGGTGAGGGAGAACTTCATGGGGGAAGGGTATGATTGAGGAAAGCAACTACTCAGTCATTATAGCCAGGAAGCAGAAAAAGAGTACAAGGAGTCAGGGACAAAATATAATCACAAAAGCAAGCCTCCTGTGACCTACTTCTTCCACCCTTGCCTCACCTTCCTAAAATTCCCACTCAGTAATCCATTCAAATTATTGATCCATCAAATGGTTTAATCTACCAGTTAGGTACATTTCTCATGATCTAATTATTTCACTTCTGAACATCCTGCATTAACACATGAGCATTTTGGGGAGAACCTCTTATCTAAACCGTAATATCATAATGGAAAGTAGGTTATTGAGGAAGATTGGAATTGTTTCCATACCTTCAGGGGCTATGGATGAATGTCTGGGAGTTCATCAGAGACCATGAAGAAGTTGGTACAAGCAATTGCTAGAATCTCAATGAAGGATTTTATTTTTTCAACACTAGGATTGAACCCAGGAATATTTTACAACTGAGCTACATTCCCAGCCATTTTTATTTTATTTTCAGACAATCTTGCAAACTTGCAATCCTCCTGCCTCATCATCCATAGTGGCTGGGATACTGGTATAATTCTGGCACAGTATTTGTGTATAACCTATGTAAATTCTCCTTTAAATTGAAAATTTTCTCTAGTTTACTTACAATACCTAATACAATGCAAATGCTACGTAAATAGCTGTTATACCGTATTGTTTATGGAGGCAAGAAAAAGAAATCTGTGTGTGTTCAGTAAAGATGTATCTATTATAGACCTTGCTGTATTTTCTTAGATGTAGAATTTTGAAAATACAAAGGACCAAATATATTTGCTCAATTGTTTTGCCAAACATTTTTTAGGCCTCTAAGGAAAGAGTTCCTTTGTGGAAAGGTTAGTCTGCTTCCTGGTTTCTTTCCTTAGGATGAAATCCCAGCAGTGGCCACAGATGAAGAGATCCAATAGTTTTCATGGTGAGACAGGAAATAATGGTAGCCATGAAAATTTACATCTGAAGTGGGTCCTTTTCACAAACCCCTAAAAAGATGGGTTATCCTTGGATTATTACTGCCCAGGACAGGCCCAATTAACCACTGAAGTTTTGTCCTTTTTATTTTGAAAGAGGGTCTAAGTTGCCCAGGCCTAGAACTCATAATCCTCTTGTCTCAGCCTCCCAAGTAGCTGTGATAACAGCTGTGTGCCCAAGCACCTGGCAAGGCTCAAGTTTTATGGAACAACAACAGTACTTAAGCTGGCATAAGGATGATGAGCCCTTAGTAAGTTGTGCCCAGGTGATCAGGATGTTGGTTGGCAGGTGGCAGCATCTCCAGGTGTTTCCTTTCAACCACCTGTGCTGGCTTCCTCCACCACCACCCACCTCTAAAATGCCATGCATTTTCCTAGCATTCAAACTTACAAATTTTCTTTGGGGTGATCCTCAAGAAAAAAATTTCTTCAACTTCTTTGCTTTTTGCTATTTCTCCACATCAAGTCTTGTCTTTACCCCTGTAAACCTCCCCACATTCAAATTTGTCTATTTATTGGCATGCAGTTTCAGGCATACTTGTTCTGGCTGCTACCAACTTTCAACACCTCTTCTCTGTTGAAACTCTATTCATCCTTCAAGGGCATAATTTCATGCCATATTCTTCTTAAACATTCTTCTACACTCTGAGTCAGAATTCATTACTATTTGAGTTCCCATAGCACTCGGTACTTCTAGGAAACCATCAGTGACAGTCAGTCTGCTTTATATACCTTGTCCCTCATTAGATTATAAACCCTTGGAAGGAAAGATTGTGTTTTACTACTGTTATTCTCCAGAGCACCCATCTTAATACCTTGAATAGAGTGTGCACTTGACCAAATATTGGCTGATTGAATATCCATTTCCAGTGAATGAAATAGGCCATTTCAATCCTTATAAGCAAGTAGGAGTCACAAAGAAACATTGCACACAAATCAAATAGCAATTTATCAATAGTTCCCCCAGTGGCTTCAAAGAGTAAATGACCTTTTCCAGACCACAAGAATGTCCTCACTTCTATTGTTTAAGGAGAATCTTGAATAACAGAGGCATAAATATATTTCTTAGTAGGCTGTATTCTGCAGAAATCATGTCATTGTTGTGTGACTTGAAGATGAAACTTACACTAAGTTTTCAAAATGATATAAGAAGATATTATTCCAAGGTCCTGTAGGATGGAAGAAGAATCGAAAAGCCTGGCACCACCATGCTCAGAGAAAGACATATGCCTTGTAGCCTATTGGGATGTGAACAGCCTGGAGTCAGGGAGCCCTTGGTAACTGTGTATCCTTGGAAAAGGAATCATCTGCAACTCTGGGTCTTCCTTTGTAAAATGTGGCCTGGCCTGAATTTATTCATGATTTGAGATCCTTTTGGACTCATCTGTCTTTTTGCAGCTGTTTCTAAATGACCAGTTCTACTGGTTCCAGGATCTTTCTGCTGGTTCAAGTTGAGCACCCAGTTGCATGCCCCACCACAGAGTGTCTATGAGCATGGTGGGGGAAAAAGTGATAGGGCCCCATGCAACTTACAGTCTAATGTGCACATCTCAAAAGTTCAGAGGAGTTGACATTTCCTGGGATGAACTATGACCAGTCAAGGAAAGAAAGAAGTTGAATTTCATTTTTCCTTTCTTAGACTTCAGAGAAAAGGTCCTGATATACCTCTTCATAGAATCAAGCAACCAATTGCCTATAGAGTAGCCAGCTGGTTCTGCAATCTTGTATTTGGCCTTTCTTTCCATGTCCCCTATTCACCATGATCCCTTTCTTCTAAAACCAGATTCACATCCTCCAAGCAACATAAACACCCTCAGCCTTTGTCTCAGGCTGTGCTTCTAGGAAATGGAGGTTGAGACATGACATTGTTGCTACAGCTTGGACAAGAAAGCAAGGATACTAAATAAATAAAATCCCTGATAGAAAGTAGAAGGAGATTGGAAATTGGCTTTATATTAGAAAGGAAAATGTAGAAAAGGTAAACATGGTCACATCACCTTAAAAGGGTATGGAAATTACAGTGGGCATTATTTGATGGCCACTTCTAGCCAAATGGGCCAATGATTTAAAAGACTATTCTTTGTCATCACCATGATTCTTTATTCCCTTGGGACACTGGCCTTGTCTTAGCGGGTAAAACTGCATAGAAATCACAAGGAGGATTATAATCACAACAGCCAAATTAACCCAAGCTGACCACATGGCTCTATGCCCTAGGAAAAACGTTGGAAGCTGGGAAAGAAATGCTCACTAATGGAAAATAACCAAGAGGCTAAGGAGAGAGATGTTATTTTTGAACTTTTAAGGAGAACATTATAAATAGCAGAGAAAATGGGAAAGCAGAAATTAAAAACAATAAAAACAAAAGCAATTTGACAGCGGCCCTTTTAATATGACAATTTTGGTGCTTCTAAAGGCTCAGGCTTATGGACCTAATAGCTGAGTCCGGGCAAAATAGCCAAGGACCATGGGGTTTGAGCACTTAGTCACAGTGGCATTTTAGGTTAAACAATCATTGACCTAGCAGTGAAAAATGAGATAAATTAAAATTATTTTCTTCACAACGGCCGAGGGGCTTGGCAAGTAATATATTGAAGAAATTTCCTGGACATAATAGGTTACATTAATTTTCAAGCGCAAAACAATTCCTTCAGCATTATTTTTCAAGGAGAGAGAAAAGAAGGGGGGCAGAAAACCACCCTGCTGCTTGCACTATTTACTTCTGGCCTAAATGAGAAAACATGTTTCAAAGGGAAGATTAAGAAAGACATATCAAGACACAGAGCCAAATCCTGACTGTAAAGAATTCAAGTTAATTGGTTACCCATTTGCCTGTTTACACGTGGTCAGTATTAATCTAAGAACAATAGAAGCAAAAGTTATGAAAATCATTACATTGGGAAACAAGGTTTTGAGCTCTTTAGTATTAAAAGCACCTTTGTTTGGAATATGCAACTTGTGTGAGCAAATTTTTCCATCCAAATGTACTGCAAGCTATTGTAGAAGAGCTTAGGGTCTGTGATGGGGCTGCCTTGTCCCTGACATTGAGAAAGCAGAATGCACAACTTCCAACCACACAGTAGTCTCACAACTACTCAGCTCTGCAACTTTTAATAAGAAAACAGCTATAGATAATACATTTTTAGCAAACACAGTGGCATTCCAATAAAATTTTATTTATGGGCACTGATATTTGAGTTTCTTGTAATTCTTATATATCATAAAATATTCTATTTTAAATGTTTTTTTACCATTTTGAAATGTAAAAGCTATTTTTAGCTCTCGGACCATTAAAGAGAGAAAAAGAAAGAAAAAAGAAGAAAGTCAGCAGTCTGTATGTGAGGTTTGCCATCCACCCCAGTCTAATAAATATGAAATACAATAGTGATACAGTTCACATGTGCCTTGGAACGTCACTTGTTTGTCAATGAGATACCAGTGATTTCTTTGTTCAATTGGATAATCGTTTTCAAATACTAAAAGAAGGTTTCCTCAATTTCTTTCTGCATTCTCCAATTTCCATGGTATAAAAACTCCTTCTACAGTTAATTCCAAGTTATTAACATGGCATTTATTATGCTATATGGCTGACTCTTATAAACTCACTACAAATGCAAGATTTTCCTTCTCTGTTATCTTTGTTTCCATGCAGTATGGCATGTTGAAATAAGTCCACACTAGGTGCTCAATAAAGATTTACTGATGGATCAATATATCCATTGGGTAAATCATTTTCTTTGTCACATCAAATCATTTTAAGTGATGGATATAGGTCTCTGCAACCAGATGGTCCATTACCTTGTAGCCTCAGGTGATTAGTGACCTTGAGTGACTATGACTAGTCTTCAACTAGTGGAAGAGATAACAAAGGCCACAGTTGTTCCTAAACCTCATCCCCTTTCTCCCTGCATCTTCTTTCTCTTTGATGACTTTTCTCTTTCCGTCTTTTGCTCAAGTTCCTAGTATCTGCATCTGGCCCTATCAATATTTTAATCTTCTCATTATAATTCAATGACTATTATGGTGTTGATTTGGACAGAGGAATAAGCTTGATTTATAAATAAACTTATACTCAAGCTGCAAATATAAGTTTCATATGTCTGCAACTTAGGAAGTTAACTCACTGATTTGACTTAGCTCAATCTGCTTTAACAAAATACCATAGACTGTTTATATGACAGAAATTTATTTCTCACAGCTCTGGAGGCAGAGAAGTTCAAGATCAAGGTACTGACAGATTCAGTTTTGGGTGAGGGCTCTTTTCTGGCTCACAGATGGTGTCTTCTCCCAATGTTTGCACTGGTAAAAGCTGGCTCCCTGGGGCATTTTTTATAAGGACACTAACCCTACTATCCAGGGCTCTACCCTTATGAACCAGCCCCCCCCCTTACAGGCCCCATCCCCTAATCCCATCACCTTGAGAATTAAAATTTTGATGTATAAATTTAGTGGGACATATTCAGACCACAGCAGGAAGCTATGGGCATGCACATTGTTATGTGTTTGGTTGTATTTTTATATAACAAATACTGAAACAAACTTATACTCTAATGTACTAATATTCCTACCACTTTAGAATTTTTGTGTAAAATAAATGAAAATTGTTTCTTCATCTCACCTAATCTCTTTCCTGAAAATTAAATATTATTAAAAATGGAATTTGCAGGGAAATGGATGGCATTAGAGCAGATTATGCTAAGTGAAGCTAGCCAATCCTTAAAAAACAAATGCCAAATGTCTTCTTTGATTTAAGGAGAGCAACTAAGAACTGAACAGGGGGAAAGAGCATGAGAAAAAGATTAACATTAAACTGAGACGAATGAAAGGAGGAAAAGGGAGAGGGAAGGGAAATTGCATGGAAACGGAAGGAAAACCACATCGTTATACGAAATCACATATATGAGGTTGTGAGGGGAAAGGGGGGGAGGGAGAGAATGGAACGGCAACAGATGAGGTAGAGAGGGAAGATGGGAGGGGAGAGGAGGGGGGATAGTAGGGGATAGGAAAGACAGCAGAATACAACAGTCACTAATATGGCATTATGTAAACATTGTGAATGTATAACTGATGTGATTCTGCAATTTGCATTTGGGGTAAAAATGGAAAAGCATAACTCACATGAATCAAATGTATGAAAGATGAAAAAAAATTAAAAAAATAAAAAAAATGAAAAAATATTAAAAAAATAAAAATAAAAATAAAAATGGGGGACTGTAATTTCTGATTTGTTTCCTAAGTTTGAAAGTATAGAATTCTTTATCTCTCTCTGTCTCTCTCTAGAAAATAAAAAAGAAGGGCTGGGGATGTGGCTCAAGCAGTAGCACGCTCGCCTGGCATGCGTGCAGCCTGGGTTCGATCCTCAGCACCACATACAAACAAAGATGTTGTGTCCGCCAAAAACTAAAAAATAAATATTAAAAAATTCTCTCTATCTCTCACTCTCTCTTTTTAAAAAAAGAAAGAAAATTTTTAAAAAAATACTAGTGTCTATTGTATTCTGCTACCCTTCCTATTCCCCCTCCCTTCCCATCCCCTCCCATTACCTCTTTCTACCCAATCTACTGTGACACATTTCTCTCTCTCTCTTTTATCACTAGTATGGTCCTATGTATAAACGTGACTGTGTAACCAATGTGATCCTGTGATCTATACACGTGGAAAAATAAGATTACATACCCCATGTGAATCAAATGTATGATATGTCAAGATCATTGTAATGTTTTGAGCAACTAATAAAAAAATTTAAAAAAGAAAATAAAAAAGAATATATATAGATATATAGATATGTAGATATCTCTATATATTCACATATATGTATGTGTGTATGCATGTGTACACACACTATTTTATATATATATATATATATATACATGTATATTTATTATATACAAGTATGTGTGTGTATATATATATATATATATATATATATATATATAATTTATATATGTCATCTATATATCATTAATAAATACTGTTTGGGGTGTATGTAGGTGTATATGTTATTTACATATACAACTAAGTTCTCCCTCCTTCTCCTCCTCCTCACACTTTTCTCTGGAATATTCATTATCCAAAGTTTAGCTTTCAGCATAGTCACTCTTGTCCTTGGTCCTAACTTAAGTTCCACTCCAAGCCACTGCCTCAGGCAGCCTCCTTGAGTTCCTACTGTCAAGGAGGCCAAGGGTCCATATTTTCACTTTGACATAATGCTGACATTTGCATTCTTGGTTACTCTTATTTCCTTGAACTTTATTTATCGGTAACTGCCCCCTGTACTCCTACTTTTTGTGTATGATGACTCTGTAACTGGCATCCATAGTTACAAAATCATTTAGATTTCCTGGAACCAAATTGCTTTCCAGAACTCCAATGGCATGAAGCTGATGTGGATATTGATTTCTGGTTTGTTAGTGGCTGGTAATGAGGAGCCCAGCACAGGCACAGGCTGGCAGAAAGAGCACCTGTTCACATCTGTGAGCTGCTGGGGTCTGCCCTCCACTGCCTGCTGCAGCTAGTCCTCCTGCTGCCTGTGGACTGCACCCTCTCTGCAGACTGCCAGGCTCTAGTAGATTATAGTCACACTAGCTATGGTGCCTGCAGCCAGAGCTCTCCTGCGCCTACTACAGCCCTTCAAAGCCATTTTGCCCTTTGTCTGCCAGGGACCTGAAAGCGGCAGGGCCTAGCAGCTCCCAGCCAGCTCAGCAAATGTGACATTTTTCTGCTGAGGCGAAATTGCACGTAGTGTCTGTCTGCTAGCAAAAGCGTCACCTAAAAGAAGCGTGTTAGATCCCCAGCCAACCAGTCGCCCAATTATTCATCTTTGCTTTTCCTTTTTTTTTCTTTTAATTTTTGAGTTCTGACAAAATTGTCTGGCACAGGGTAGGCAATGGGGGGAGAGCGGGTCATTTTTTTTTTTTCCCTCTGCCTAATTTTGCTTTTCAGCCCTGGAGGGTAAGACCTGGATATCCAGTGTCTGGCCCCTGCTCATTGGATTCCAAATAAACACACCTGCCAATGACTCATCTTTGTAGAAAAGCTTTCTGGTTTTCCCTTGGTAAATCATCAGTGGACACATGGATATATTTGTTTTGTTTTTGAGGTACTGAGAATTGAACCCAGGGCCTGGCACATACTCTACCACTGAACTACATCCCTAGACATTTTTAATTTACTTTGAGACAGGGTCTCCCTAAAATGTCAGGACTGACCTTGAACTTGGTATCCTCCTGCCTTAACCACCATGTCCAGCTAGTATTGCCATTTTAAATGTGTACCAGGATTAATATGTGGTTCAAAATACCTAAATCTAGATAATTTCCCTAATTTTAGTAATTTAATATATGTGAGAAAAATTCCTCCTGAGATCTTTGCTTATATGTTTCCATTTCAGAAAGGGCTATTGTAACTGCTCTATTTAAGATGTATCCACTACCCATCTCCCTGGCCCACCTTATCTCATTTATTTTCTTCTTATAACCCCAAATTTCTAAATATTCACCATAATGCTCTCTATAGTAGAAGCTCTGCTCCTCACAGGCCGTGTATACTGGCCTATTCAGTGCCTTCCTAGCGTCTAGAAGAGCATCTACATACATGTAGAATCATTATTTGTAGAGTGAAAGCAACATAATCTGAGCAACCACGAGCTTCCCAGATCCAGGTCCTCTCCACAATCTTCCCTTCTCTTTCTTTCAGTTCGTCTCCTTCTTAGACTTTCTCCACCCCTCTGCAGATGTAATAGCCACCTCCCGTGTTCCTCAATCCAGGCTACAACAATCCTTTCCTGTAGGTTGTAAATGACTAAAAGGACAGAAATACCACCCCACCCCTCCAAGAATCTGAAAAGAACAGGCAAAAGGAATTTTTCTTTAAATATCTAATTGTGGTAAAATAGACATATAAATTTACTTCCTTAATCTTTTTTTTTTGGTTGGGGGGGTCCCAGGGATTGAACTCAGGGGCACTTGACCACTGAGCCACATCCCCAGTCTTATTTCTTGTATTATATTTGGAGACAGGGCCTCACTGAGTTGCTTAGCACCTCACTTTTGCTGAGTCTGGCTTTGAACTCTCGATTCCCCTGCCTCAGCCTCCTCTGGGATTACAGGCATGAGCCAACTCACCCAGCACCACCTTAATCATTTTTAAGTGCCCTGTTGCATTGTATTAAATCCACTCATAATTGTGTGCATCTATTACCATTATCCATCTCCACGCTCTTTTTATTTTGCAAACCTGAAACTCTGTACCCATAAAAAATAGCTCCCGTTCCTCCTGTTCATAACCCCTGGAAATCATCATTCTACTATACCTCTATGAATAGGTGTAGGTGTATCATATAAATAAAATCACACAGTATTTATCTCAAAAAAAATTTAGATTGTATGAACACCAGGTATCAATGAAGGTGAAATTTGGGGGAGAATATGATCATTCTCATTTCCCCTAAAATAATGCCACACATAGAGGTGACAGTTTGATGTACTATGTACACATACATACACATCAGCTTGGCCAAAATGTGCATGGAGAGAGCGGCCTTATCTATAACACCAGTACCCTACAAAACAAAAGCAACACATGAAAATCTAGATTTATGTAGGAGGTAGCAACATTAGTGTTCAGAAGTAAAATACTTTACATTTGATGGTTAGCAATAATTTCCGAAGGTTTTATTTCAAGCACTTTAACATTCTGTCTCTTGTCCTCCTTTTTCCATAATATCTCCATGATGCAGACAGATGAGATATCACTATCATTCTTAAGAATGCAAAGCTCAAATGTGGCATATATATATAAAATGAAATTCCATCCAGCCACAAAGAAAAATAAAATTATGTCATTTGTAGGAAACAAAAAAGAATGCCAGGGTCTTCAACTGGCTTCACAGTAAGATTTTGGAGAGACTTTCCCTTTCTATTATGGTATTAGAATGTCCCCAGAATGGTATTGCCCTAACTGTAGAATGTATTTAGATGAAGTTTATGTGCTCTGACCCAGGTACCGTGTTTAGTGCTGTTGGTGGTTTTCATACCACATGGATACACAATGCAAAAGCACTAGTTATTAGCTAGGCTACCACCACCAAATTATATGGACTCCACATGTCTCCATACTGCTGCTAAAAAGTGAACATTACTACTTAGCTCCTGTTTTATTTTGTCTTTTGCTCTTCTGCAGTAAAGGGATCAGCAAAGTAGATCCCAAGTGCTATTATGAAGAAGGGCAGACAAGCTGGAGATTTTGATGTGCTGGGCCAATACTGACATACATGTGGCCTGCAAACTTAAACCATAATACAACTCAGAAGGACAAATACAAACCTCCTCAATTTCTCCAAGTCTGCAGTGAATGTCCTCCTACCTGGTTTACTTTTCAGGTGAGGTAGGGGTAGGCGAAAATGTTTGCTTGAATCTGGTTGTCTGAACTGCACCCTGGGATATTTAGATAGATGACTCTGTAGGTGAAGCACATGGATTCTGCATCTTTCAGAATTCTGTCCCCAGTCCTTTCTTTGCTGGAGTGTGGGAAGAAGTGTATTCTGCCACACAGCCTACAGTGGAAGAACCCAACTTCTGTAGGCCTTGGTTGTGTCTCTTAAAACAACAAAAGTTGATCAATTCTGGCTCTATTCTTCTTGCTCAAGTAGGGACCCATGACTTCTTCCAGCTAACACAGGCTCCATTTGGCAAGTTTTGTTGCTCAGATCTTCTGAAGTTCTTTAACACCCATGTCATATGATTCAGGCCACCCAGAGACTTCAAGGAAACCTTCATCCTTTTCCCATCTTGTCTCCCAAAGTATCTTCCTCTTCACCCGACCCCATTAGATCTCATGATTTACCCATCAGTTTACAAGTCCATGTCATTTGGGGACTGAGGTAGGGTAGGGGTATATGTTAGCCACTCATTTCCTAGTCACACAATTTTATGCTTCTAATTACATTATGGATGTCCCAGGATTCCTCTGGATGAGCCTGTCCATTGATTTCTGCTGTAGTTATTGAAATATTTTTGTTAAGATCTCTCAACCTAAATAACATTTCAACCTAAAAGTTTTCTTTCAGCCTGAGTAACAAAGCAGGCTCCCCCTTCCTATCATAAAGCCCGAGCAGAAAAGTTGAGCTCATAGTTCATTACCACCTCTCACTCCAAGTTATTCTTCCTCACTTATCTCACTTCTTTGCCATGAAAGGAGTGGGCTCGCTCCCTGTCTCTCCATATTTTTTTCTTCCAAGTCATATTCTCCTTGCTGAATGATCATCAGCCATCTTCCATTCCCTGGAGTTTACCTGCTGATTTGGATATATGTAGAACAAACTCTGCCAAATAATGAGGGACACACATCTACAGATATCTCATCTGTCACATACTCTTTATGCATGCATACATTTTAGGCATTGTAGAAGTTTTCTAGGGCCTTCATAACAGAACACTAAGGGAAAAGACTTTAGTTACTATATTTGTCAATCTTATATGAAGCACTCAAGGCCCAGAGTGAATAGTAACTTTTCTAAGAATTCAGTTATTATTGGCTGAGCTCAGGAGTTATACCTTGATTCCTCAGCTTCATTCTCTGTGTCAGTATGTTCCATGTGGAGTTATTGTCTGTATGGTGAAGAATATTGATATATAGGTAAGAACCGTGTTTGATGATTCTGATACTATTATTGATCTCTTTTTTTGGATTATCAGAATAGATGCATGGGGGAAGTTCATTTCATTCTATTTCAAATCACAAAAACAAAAACAGTAACAACCCTAAAAGCAATAGTCTGGCACCATGCAGTAATGAAAAGAAAAATATTTATGATAATACTTAAACGAAGCTCTCTGCAAACATTTTACTTTTGTTCCCCCAGACATCTTTGATTCCGTTAAATCAGTATTCATTAATGAAGAAGCCTAAACAAAGGCAATTTATCCAACTTTCATTAAAAAATCTCAATCCTATGTTTTCTGAAGGTCTAGAATGCTGTCAACTGCATTATTTCAGAAACAGTAGTATCTATTAGGCACATGTATTATAACGTCTGTGGGGGTGGGAACTGAAACTTAAAAACCTTTTACACATACCTAGTTCTTTGTCCAATGACCTTGAATAACATAAAAGCCAAGATTAGTGAAAATATTTTTAAAATATGACTTATCAATAGATCACGATATTATCTTTGCCTTTTAGCTTTATTTAAGGGACTGGGCTGCTGGATCTGGAAGGTCTCTTAGAGTTCACCTAGGCTAACACCCTCATTTTCCAGATGAAGAAGCTGCACCTGGGAGAAATTAAGTGAATTACTCAAGGTCACAAAGAAAGTCATTCCCTGAGTCGAGCCAACACTCATGTCTTTTGCCATCAATTTACTTTCCAATATGTCATGATATCTCAAAATAAAATGGAATTATTCTACTAATATTCAACCAGTGAATTTTAATCTGTCCCATAGTTTCTATTAAAGCCCCAAGACTTAACTTTAAGGTTAATGGAACTAGGGAAAGCTGGGTGGGATTTCCCCGGAGGCAAAGAACTTTCTAACTTCTTAAAAAAGGATACTTTGGAAAGAAAGGATTGATGGAGGTCTCCAAGTTTATCCGAATGTCTTGTCTCCTTCTTCAACATACTAAGAAGAAAGTCTTAGGGTCCCAGGTCTTACAGACTCCTAGGGGACTGTGTGAGGCATGGTGAGGAGGTTGTGCAGGATCAATGGGCTCCCTGAGCTGGACATCTAGAACATAATCAGTCTTGAGGCTACTGCATGGCCTCATGATTAATTATCAGAGAAGTGATTTAAAATTAGGATAATAGCTGATCCTAAGGGATACTTAGACAGGATTCAGAAGTTCTGGAATGCTCCTCAGAGGATGATCCTGGAATTAGCTGAGGGGATAGGGAGCTGACCAAGAGGGATCACTGGCAGAGGCCAAGAGTCCACATGGATGAAATGTTTAGAGCTAGCTGTCAAAGTCAGGGAATACGTGGCTGGTTTCAGAGGTCCAAATGCCAGAGCAAACTTTTCGTTATAAAGGACAGATTGGTCACAGTTTAGAAAAGGCTGTGAGAATAGGCTGAGCCTTCTGAGTTCCTCATGTTCTGCATGTCCAGGGTGATTCTCTCCATGCCCCTCAGCAGCCTCCATCCTCAGCACTGAATTCACCTTAACTGATGTCATTTTTTGTGTCACCTTCAGAACGTCAACCTCCAGCACAGCTCTCTGACCATCCCCTTTCTCTCTCTTTGGCTCACTTTCACAATGCTCCTTCTTCAACTGTAATCCAAACTAATGTGATACTTTCTTCCCTACATTCCTACCACTCTTTCTCTATCAGTCCCTTCAGATTCCCTTTCTGCTACACCTACATTAGATTCCACAGCTGTTTTATAATCACTCCGTGCATTTTCACTATTACCCTTGCCCTTTTTTCCCTCTAATATAATGTCCTGGCCCAGATCCATTATGGTTTAATCCTGTGTCATTCCTCTAAAGGAGCAACAGTGTGGCTTCAAGGAACCCCATCAGGCCCCCCTGAGTCAATGATGACTAACATCAAGCAGGCCTCTGAGCTACAGGGGACCAGGGCTATAGTTTTCCCCATCAGGCAAAGGTAGTTCCTCTATTTACCAGATAATTATTTCATAATATTTCACTCATTTTCCATACCCACTCCTTGAATTATGCCACTGGTTACCCTTTTGTCTCTTATTTTGCTGATAAAATGGAAAAAGTCAAAAGAAAATTATTTTATCTTACCATCTATAATTCTACCATCATGCCTTGACCTGTTTCAATATGTTTCACCATCTCTTCTGGTACAAGGGATGAACTGGTTCCTCTCTTTTTTCAGAAAATTCCTCTACTATTCTCTCAGCCTCTTGACTATTCAGTGATTTGGATTCTATATCTACCCTTTTCTCCTATATCAGTTTCCTCTTTACTGTTTATTCACAGAAAAATTCCCATTGGTGAGCAAACATGTAGTGATGTCAATGATCTTCTTCAGTTACATCAACTTCTCTGTTAGTTTCTTTGTTTCTATTGAGTGATAAAATTATTGGAAGAGTTTTGGTAAAAACTGGCACATTCCCTGACCTCATGGTCATCACAATTTAGCAAGGGAAAGACAGAGTTAAATAAGGGTGCAGATTAATATGTAATTACAAATGATATTGTGCATGGATAGATGAATGGGTGGATGTATGGATAAATGCATGGATAGACACATAGATTGAGAGAGGAGAAATCTAAATCAGTAAAATTTTCATCATAATGTAAAAGTAACAGACATGCTTAGATATGGAAATTATCTGGAAGCAAAATACACATGCATGCTTTAACAAATTCCTACTCTCCTTCCTTCCTCCTTCTAGAAAATAAAGCTGAACAAACAAATTTTAGCTGCAGAAGATAACTAAACATGGAAAACATTAGAGGTTGTATATGAGGAGGTCAGCATGAAGCATTGAAATAATCTCATCTTGAATTTAAATCCAAGTAATTATAGTGAAATCCAAACTTTATAAACTATATGGAAAAGGTACTACTAGAAAAATACACAAATTTTTATGCAGTAATAAGTGGCAAAATAGAATCACAGTAGTTAATTTAAGTTTTGAAGATGGAGGGAATGAAGACAAGGAGGGTGAGGATGTCAACTGATACCGGCCTTCAACAGACACCGTTTCATTTTGTATTATGCTAATTTGAAAATAAGTATAAATCTAATTATGAAAATAAGAAAAAAAAGGACTTCTAACATACTAAAAAAAAATCCCTGATAGTCTTCTATTATGTATATGAGATACAGACAGACTTCTTGAATAGTTTATAAATTTTTATTTTTTCAATTAAAATAGCAATAAAATATAAATGTTAATTGGATTAGATGTTCTTTGAAAAAAAAAGCTTTGAAGAAAAGCACATAGCAATTCTCTATTGATCTTTATTCTATTATGTTTATTTGTTTATTTTTCCTTCTTTCATGCCTTCAGAAGTAAACATGCACTTTCACTTTGCTTCCTTGTTTGAGCTCAGCCACTCCCACCCAAGCACTCATACTCTGTGAAAGGGGGTGGCATTGAGATTTACTGGGTTTTCAAACTTTAGAGAGGCTTTCTAAAACAGTTTCCTGGGACCCACCTTGAGTGCTCTAAGATTCCAAGTAATGCACATATTTTTGCCCCAGAGAAAACTCTCTGAGAGCCACAGTTCTTAAAAATAAAGTCCCAAGTTTTTCTTCCCAGGTACAGACTAGGTCCAAATTCTTAGCTCTGCAGCTCACTCCCTTGCTTTGTCTATCAGCTGAAGGAAAATTGTTGGTTGTTTGGCACAATGAATGGAAAGAGAATATATTACCTTTATTTTCTTGGTTTTACCTCTACTTGTGTTCCTGAGATGTGGAATAGCAGAAAAAAAGTAAGAAATGCATGTAGATTGTTTTCTTCCATAGCAGAGAAATACAACAAAGCTTTGTTCTCACATCTGAAAGTAATCTTAGTGTTTTTCTCTGGACATGTGGGATGAAAATTGAGAAGCACCAGCCCTACTCTTAGTGTATCCCTGGTGATTCTATATCATGAAATTTAATTGCAGTGATTTTCTTAGCAATGACTCTAATTCATATATTTGGGTCAAATACAAAATGCGCTCCAATATGGAGATTTTGTTTACAAATCCAGGCTTATGCTAAAAAATGCAACTCTAAGGAAGAATTTAAACAGGATTTTGTAAGATTTTATTGTATGCCCTTAATTTGCACATTAAACACTGCTACTAATATGAAGGATAAAGGTTTAAGTTGGCTTCAAGGTGTGGTAATAAGACCAGCTGCATCAGAATCCCTTTGTTCAAAAGTGTAGATTCTGATCTACAAGATGAGAACCACTCGGAATGAGGACTGGAAGCTCTCTGCTAAACAGTCTTTATAACACAGCATGGATGCTCTTTGATGGAATGTCCCTGCATCCTTCTACCCTGCTCTAGGATAAAACCAGGACCTTTGTCCTCTGCCTTCTCTCTTTTTACTGGTGTGTGTGTGTGTGTGTGTGTGTGTGTGTGTGTGTGTGTGTGTGTGTGTGTTACTGGGGATTGAACCCAGGGGTGCTTTCCATTGAACCACATCTCCAATCCTTTTTATTTTTTATTTTGAGACAACAGGGTTTTATTAAGTTGTAGAGCCTGTCCTCAAACTTGTGACCCTCCTGCCTCAGCCTCCCAAGTTGCTGGGATTATAGGTGTGGGCCAGTAGGCCTGGCTCTCTCTTTGTACTGACTTTTGTTCTAGTAGAAAATAACTTGTTCCAGTAATATATTTGTAAGTTATGTTTACATATCAATTTTTCTGCTAGACTTTTTCTCTGCGTGAAGTAATATGGCTATTTATTTTGAAACCTCAGTTTCCAGCAGAGTTTTAGACACATAAGATGCTCATAAATATTTAGGAAATAAATAAATATATTGAGGGATACGTGAATGAATCAAAGAATGTGAAGTCAAAATGAACAAGACAACTGGAGGGTGTGTGGGGTAGACCTTGAAGAAGAGATTATGGGAGTAAAATATAGCACATGGATACATTCACAGAAGGCATGCATGGTGAGGTTCATAGAAGTACTATGTGAAATTTGTCAGAATCAAAATGAAGTCACTTTTCTTAAGACCTAACACCCTCAAATAAGTTAATTAATGAATCGAGAGGGTTGAGAAGGAGGTGATCACATGCAT
Organism: Callospermophilus lateralis; assembly: GCF_048772815.1. Taxonomy (NCBI): domain Eukaryota; kingdom Metazoa; phylum Chordata; class Mammalia; order Rodentia; family Sciuridae; genus Callospermophilus; species Callospermophilus lateralis. Next base: position 405,973 of record NW_027510161.1, read on the forward strand.
GTGTACTTGATAACAAGTATTTACAAAATATTCTTCCAGAGTCATAATACACAAAGGCCACTATATTCTTCCACACAAAACACCTCCATATGGACATTTGACCAAAAACTGCCTATTTAATTTTGGACTGATACTGCTTTTGCTACTGATTTTAAACACCTTTGATTTTACTTTCATTGGCCAAGGGTTATAATTTGAAAATATCTTTTTGGGGGGGGTTTCAGGGATTGAACTCAGGGGCACTCAGCCACTGAGCCACATCCCTGGCCCTATTTTGTATTTTAGTTAGAGACAGGGTCTCACTGAGTTGCTTAAGGCCTCTTCATTGCACAGGCCAGCTTTGAACTCACAATCCTCCTGTCTCAGCCTCCTGAGCTGCTGAGAGTACAGGCATGTGCCATTGTGCCCAGCTATAATTCCAAAATATCTTCTGTGATCCTCCTCATTTTGCCTTTAGAAACTTCCCTTTGCCTCAACTTCTGTGTGTTCATAATTTACTGTGGCATGTGTATTCCCATTGCTGTGGTCTGCTATTACCAAAATAATTTTGGAAGACTTTTTTCTCTGTATGTCTTTTCTTAGGTTGACAGCTATGTGTCATATACAAGACCTAGAAACAATCTGTATGTCTATCAATAGAGGAAAAATAAACAAATTATGAGATATTGACAAAGTAGAATGTTATATAGCAATAAAAATGAACAGTATTGATAAACATATCAAGGTGTACACATTTCAAGAAAAAATATGTTAAGGGCAAGAAGCTCAATGTACATGCACACATATTGAATGACACCATCGATGAAAAATTCAAGAGTAGACAAAAATCATCCATGATGGTAGGAGTGAAAATAAGGGTTACTTTAGGAGATGGTACTGGTTGGAAATAGGAATAAGAGAATTCTCTGAGGATTTGACAATGAGTATCTTAATACAACTGATGATTATACAGTTGCACACATGAGCAAAAATTCTTCTAGCTATGCTTTTAAGATTTGTGCACTTGCTGTGTGTAAGTTATACCTCATTAAAATAAAAACTGTTTATACAGTGAAAGTCACAGCATGGGAGCCTCTGCAACAAGACCATGGAGGATGCTGGTCTTCCATGACACACCAACTTGGGGATGTGAAGTTACCTCCAAGTTGCTCAGATGGGCCTTGGGAGAACAATGGCGGCCTCAGGGTTCATATTTATTATATTGCACATCAGCATGGTATGACTTGTTCCTTCAGTTCTTGGAGCCCTCCCTGACTGTTCCACATAAAAGAAAATGGATTCTCACTTTCTATCCTTTCACACTTTTTCTCACAGTCATAAAAAAATATATCCAGGAAATATGCATTTCTTTCTCACCCATGGAATATGTATTTCAAATTTATAATTATCCATCCATTCTACCCTATTGAAATCTACAGTGATAGAGTCTACTTTGTTTACACTTCAACTCCCAACAGAGTTCTTTCTGTGTAGATGACACTCAATACATAGCTGTTAAATTAATGAAAAAAATGAGGCATAAATGAATGAAACCACATAAGCCTAAGTACACCAATTAGAAGAAATTAAAAGTGGGGGGGATTAGAGAAAATCAAGTTTTGATTAGTCCATAATTTTTTTCCTTAATTCTGTGGGTTCAGGTGACAGTGTGGGGTTCACAGGGAAAAGAGAGGTCTAAAAAATAACCCACCTCAGTTAACTAAAAGGTCTCCAGTCTTTGGAATATAGAGCACACCTTGGAAGGTAGTGGCCATTGGGGTGAGGGGCACACTCAAATTAATCAGCACAGGGCAAGGAGGTAACACCATCCTCCATTTCTAGGTGGTTGGTGCCAAAGAGGCAACTTCATTCCCTTTCCTCTCTGTAAGAAGCAATGTGGCTCATGATCTTCTATACTACGCAGTATCTGAGCATCAATCAAGCACTGAGTCATAATCCACAGCATAGGAACCTGACCCTTTGGCTCCATTTAGGCTAAACTGAAAATTCCACCTCAACACAAACCAAGGCAAGGTAATCATGCCCCCTTCTTCATGACCCAATATTTTGCATATCCATTTTTCATGCATTCAAACTCCTCTTTTTTCTGTTTCCCCCCAGCTTGTTTAGACTAGTTGTGATGCCTAACTGCTCACCTTTCATGTAGGAGTCTAAAAAATTCCCATCTTACTTTTCCTGCCCTAAATGGATGAGGCAAGGATATAAGACTTTAGTTTGAGCTTCTTGGGAGTAAAATTCTTAGCCTGAACCATAATGATTAGTTCTTTCACCAGACTCAAGACTTCAAAGCAGCTCTGAGGCTCTTAGAAAAATAGAAAGTCCATGACAAAATGCAAAGGGGTGGTGACAGAGGCATTAAGAAATATGTGTAACATGTGTTAAAATATCACCTCTCCTCACCTTGTATGACACTCACAATTTGTTCAAAATGAGAGAGAGGATTATTAATAACTGAGGCAGTTAGGTTTTTTTTGACACTGGAGTCATGTATGACTTTATATTTTTATTAAGGTATATGTTTTAGTTAGCTTTGTCTTTTCTGTGACCAAAAGACTTGACAAAAACAGAAGTATATTCTGGCTCACTGTTTCAAAGATGTTCAATCCACAAATGGCGAACTCCATACCTCCAGAAATAAGGTGAGTTAGAAGCTCATGGTAGAAGGATATGGCAGAGGAAAGTAGTTCAGAACATGGCGACCAGACAGAGCCCTCTGCTCATCAGAATTCAAATATGAACCCCAAAGGCACACCACCAGTGACGTAACTCCTCTAGCTATACCTTGCCTGCCTATGGTCACCACCCAGTTAATCCATGTCAGTGGATCAATCGCTGATTAGGTAATATGCCGCAGTCCGGCTGCAGCAAAATAACCGGGGGGTGACGAATAACTTGTGTAGATTGATACAGCAGGAGTAGGAGCCGTTTATTGTAGGACAGGAACAGTATTTATACATTCCACACAGCTTGTCTTAATTAGCATAAACTAGATACAGCAGTCAACCAATAAGAAATCTTCACACTTAATGGCTTGCTGGTGTTACTTCACAAACCACTCCCTCTGGCATTTTGCCAGGCGCCATCCAGACTTGTTTACAGACTCTAACATTAATACTCTCATAATCTGATCATGTCACTTGTGAAAATTCTTGCATTGTCTCACACAAGGAATTTTGTGAGACATCTCATATCCAAATCCTCACGTATAATGTTCATTCTTTAAAACACACACACAAAAAAACCAACTTAATTAGATCCACCACACAAATTAAGATGCAGAACACAACCAGAACCCCCAAATTTTCCTTCATGCTCATGAATGAACGAAACCACATATGCCTAAACACCCCAATTAGAAGAAATTAAAAGTGGGGTGGATTGAGAGAAATGCCTACTCCAAAGTCTCCACTCTTCTATTTTTCATCACTGCACAACCTTATATGTACTGAACAGCAAATAAATCAAGCAGGCAAAATATTATCTTTTGTCTAGATTATTATATTCAATACAATAGTCTTGAGATTCATCTATGTAACTACCTGTATAAATAGTCTGTTTATTTTTGTGACATTATATTTTTCCATTGTGAAGTCATACAATATTTTGTTCATCTGGTCCCTTATTGTGGATGTTTGGGATTTTTTTTTCCATTTGGAAATAATATCAACAATGGAGCTTGAATTATTTATTTATTTATTTATTTATTTGATGCTAGGGTCTTGGTGTATTGCCTTGGCTGCCCTTGAACTCATGATCTCCATGCCTCAGCCTCCCAGGTAGCTGGAATTCCATTGATTACTCTTAATGAAAAAGTTAATCCACTTAAGGTAACCCGAAAGTACAGTGTTGTTTTACCCATTTGTGTTTTATTCTCTTAGATAGAGCCACTTACAAAGGATTCTAAAATGTCCTAAGGATCCTACAGCACTGAAAGCCAAGGTCAGCTATGGGAAAGTTGATTCTGTGGCTATCCTAGCCCTAAAGATGGTATGGAGGGAGCAGAGCTTCCTTCCTCAGCCCTGCTCTACTCAGGTGCCCAGTATTTCCATGGCACGTCTCACTGGCCTGGATTCCCCACAGTCTACTGCTCCAGACAGTGACACTCACTGGCTGCCCCTCTGTTGGACTCTCAATCCTAATACTCTTTGCAATCTCATCCCAGGCCTGATTGTGATGTTGCCATGTAGGTCTGTGCAGTGATCCCTATGATGTCGCCATATAGGTCCGTGCTGTGATCCCTAGGATATTATCTACTATCCCCTTGACAGCTCTGTTGCCATTGCAAAAATTCAGCTCAGTCCAGAAGTCTTAGAAGATAGATTTGAGCAGCCTAGAACTTGGGGACCTAGAATTACATAGATGAGTGGTTATTTTTTTATTAGCAAATACACATCAATGATAGACTATTTATACATGAAATATGACTATATAAATTCTGTTTGTGCTCCCTAACATATATTTAAACATAGGAATTAGAACATGCATAATACATGAATAGATAAATATATGATCTGGTTAAGATGAAATACATTATAGAAATAAGAGATGATCAAACACCCATAAAATAATAAAATCCCTTTCTAATAGCAGTTTCACCAAAGACCAAAATGTGCTTAAGCCTGTCACTTTTCACCATGTTGTCAGGCCCAGTGAAACCTTTCTCTGACAGGATTCTGTCAGCATTGATGCCATTTAGACCTTAATACCTATTTAAGTCTCTCTTATTTTCTTCACAGACCATTTTCTCTGACATTCTGCAGTAGCTTTCCTCCGATATCTCCTATTCTCTCTCTACACCATAGAACACTATAAGACACCTTCTTTGCCCACATACTTAACGCAAAAAAAAAAAAATATGGGATTTTGTTTAGAGCCAGTGTGTTTGGTTCAAGTAATTAATATACGTAATTACTATCCAGATATTTTTTTTTTCAGCCTGGCCTCAGTCAACATGATGATTTTTTCATTCAATTTCTTGTAAAGTGACAGTTATCTGCTCTGTAGACTTACCTATGTACATTATTTGAAAATAAAAGAGCATAAAAGACCAAATACAGGTGTCTATTTTTTTTCTCAATAAACACAAAAGTATAGACTGGGGTTGTGGCTCAGCAGTAGAGCACTCGCCTAGCACGTGCAAGGTCCTGGGTTTGATCCTCAGCACCACATAGAAATAAATTAAACAAAAGTATGTGTCCAACTACAACTAAAAAATAAATATTTAAAAAAGTATAGCTTCAATTCAACTTATTGAAGTTATATCAAATGCTTCTGTGCTCTATCCCTTAACAATGCATCTAGTACACTCGGAGGCATGCAAATACCAACCTGTTATGCTGTGAACCTTGAGTTTTTGCAATCCAATATACTTTACATACAATATTTCCCAGAAAAAATGCTCCCAATGTTTTTAATAGTATTTTGCACAGACTATGTAAAATTCCCATAAGATAACTCGATTATTACCCCATTTGGAGGAAAGACTTAATTACCAATATTTTCTCCCCATAATGCTGAAGACATGAGTTTTCAGGCACTTGATATGCTCAACTTCAAAATGCTTTAAAAGAACTGAAATTGCTATAATGTCATTACTGCCCGATTAATGTTTATACTTATCCTGATAAATCTCAGAGTTCACAATATATTAAAGATAAAATTTTCATCTTAAGTTAAAAATTATGAGGATTTTAGAATTATAAGGATTTATTATCTTAAAATAGCCTACTTTTTATTATGCATAGAAATAAATGCAAAGAGATGTCTACAACTTATTTTCAAAGTCATTAAGGGCAAAATGATGGGGAATTTAGCTCTTGACTGCTGCTGAGTATGTAAGACGTACTCTGAAAACATTTGTTGATTGCACACTTGTTATATTAGTGCACTAGGTTAAGTTTTATACAAGAAAATCAAAACCATTTGTGAGTACTAAAAACTGAATGAATAATTAGTAACACAGGTATAAATAGTAAATACTTTTAAAATAACATTTACCTGCATTTATAAAAATGTATCTGAAATAAGTAAGATTTATAGGTTCTTCTGTTATTTCATCTTTCTTTATACATATTTTTATTAAACTTTGGTAGAATGTTCCCCAAACTTCATGGCACACTATAAGTTCCCACAGTTATATTATGGAGAGTAGGATGTCCTGTTGGTATCTCTATCAGATTCCCTGTTTAGTGCTGGTCCTTTTCTGAGGAAGTGCCTTTGTCAACCAGGAGCACATGTTCTGGATATTACACATACTTTCTTCTAGTCAGTCAGCAGCCAATGACTATCTGACTCTCTTCAATAAAATAGCCTCTTGCCTCAATAGGGAAAAACTTCAGCATAATTCATATGAGACAGAGCCCTGTAAAGTTAAACTGGGGCTAGACTCCAGCAAAGACCACATCCATGCTAGTTCATTTATCCTGTCTTATCCAGATTTCATTGTTTCTCCTTCTGAGATTACAACTTGATGAATCACTCTCACAAGAACTGCTCAAGTTTTAGGCTTTATGTCCTAGCTCCCCTACCCTAAGACAATTAATGGATAAAAAAATTGTTCATTGGAAGAAGACTAAATGTGGGATTCTATAGGTTGCTTATTCACTGGACAAATGGCCCGGTGGCCATCACAGCCTTGTTGCAGCGGTAGGTAGAGTATTAACACTCTGGCAACTTATTACCTAAGGTGTTCATCTATAATGAACTGGAAGGAGATATAGGTGGAAAGGGAAACACTAGCTGGTGTAAAGACTCTCATATTTGGTAGATGTAGGAAGACTTAACTACAGGGACTTTAAAAATAGGCATTTCTAATAATTTAAAGAATTGATGAGAGAATGATGCCAAGGTCAAATTGAAAAATCAGCAACTTAAAAGTGGCTGGAGAGCAGACAACTAAATATGAGTCAAATAACTTAATTTTGAGGGGCTGGATTTCAGACAAAGGAGAATTTTTAGTCTAGGAAGATCCACTATGCTAAAATCAGGGCCTAAATAGAGGAAAAATTGAATACTGAGTCTCATGGATTGACATACACTGGTAGATAAACTTTATAATCATAAGTTTCCCAATTGTTCTGAATACTATGGACCTCCTTGTTGAAAAAGCAGTTGGATTCTCTGACTGGGAACTATCAAAGAACTCAAATAAGGCAGAACTTTCAAAGCAAAGCTGGACATACTAAAGAAAATTTTGTGACTTTCCTCTTATCACATCCACAGTAGTGTCAAAATTTTGCATCAACCAATTGGCAAATGCTTCATCTGTGAAGGGAGAAAAGCAGGAACATACTGAAAGATCCTCCGGATGTGTCTCACATGTACTGGCAAATACCAGAAGATTGTTCTTGAGAACATATCCTCAGAGGTAGAAGAAGATACAAAAGTAGATAAAGGAGATAGTGGCAAACACACCCATGTTAACTTCTTGCCTGGACTCTGGGAGTAATTAAGAAGAGATCATGCTTATTAATTCCATAAGAGAAGCATGAACTTCTATGGAAAAGAGCAGAGGAAAGAATCAAATTCTCAGAGAACTGGGCAACCTATAATTTGTCTACTATACTTTATTATACAGGACTGGAAGACATAGAATTTTTTTCTATCCATCCAGAGGACTAAAGTTTCAATTATTTACCAAAGTAATGAAAAAAATGCACTGATAAGGGGGGTACCAGCCTTGTTCAAAAATTCAATAACTATTGTTTTTTATCAGGCTGAAATTGATAAGTGATATAGTGATATAGAATTGAGCTTGAAAGGAAAAAAATAAGGCCATAGAATCCTAGAATGCAGAGACCAGTTTGCAGCACATAACCATTAGACGCCAGGTCAGGTTAATGACTAAAACGAGCAACATGGTCCATAGGGATCTATAAAGATGGTTAATAGAATATGATGACTTGTTCTTTTCAAAAGAAGAACAGATAATCAGATGCTGTAAATACAGATTGCCTTTCTCTAGGGCTACATAAATCATCCTGCTCTTTTTCAGAGTCTGAGGGACTCAATGAAGTAGATATTGTGAAGAACATCACGGGGGTCTACTACATTGATGATACCTTATCAATTAAAGTGGATGGTCATGAATTGGGAAGTATGTTAAGTCTCTTAGGTTCCAGATTGTGTCATAATGCTACCAAGGGCACTGATACATCAAAGACATTTTATGGGTGTGATAATATTAGACATGATGGAAAATCGCTTCCAAAGTATTGGCATCTTTCAACTTTCATTCCTTCCATGAAAAAATAAACACAATATTTCGCAGGCCTCTTTGAGTTCTGGAAGAGGCACATTTCACACTTGGGAATCCTCCTCTGATCTTGTTATTGAGTGACATGGAAAATTGCCAGTTTTGAACAGAGTAGAGAGCAAGAAAGAACCGTGCTGTAGATCCAGTCTTTGCAAAATTAGCTCTGTTACTTAAGTCACCCAGAAGGATTCTGTCTTAGTCCATTTAGGTGACTATAAGAGAATAACACAGACTTCATGGCTTACAAACCAATTTTCACAATTCTAGAAAATGGAAACTCCAAGATCAATGTCTGGTGAGGGCTAACTTCCTGGTTCAAAGTAGCCCTATTCTCTCACTGTGTCCTCACTTGGTGAAAAAAGCCCAGAGGCCAATGCTCCTACCAGGGAATGCAGTAACTTGGTCACTAAAAAATAAAAAAAATCTGTGGTTTCCTCAAGTTCACATAAAAGGGAATATTTGTCTGCAATCATTATGAGGAGGTTGTACTACTACTGTATAATAGTGGTGAGAGAAATATGTCTAACATGCAAGTGACTCATTGGAACCTATTTTGGTACTCTTCTGCCCTACAACTATAAGTAAGTGCTTACCTAACCGGTGCAGGAGAAGGGTATGTTAACAGGGACTGACACTTCTCCAGGATGAGGGTCTGAATTAATTCACAAGGCAACCTACCCAGCTCAGGGAAAGTTTTGGCTGAGACTGTGGAAAGTCCAGATGATGAGGGGAGATAATGAGCACTATTGCAACCTCAGGGTCAACTGGTCCAGCAGAACACTGACACTGTATCACTCATAGTTTTTCCCAGAAATTGTGACCTATCAGAATCCTACATTAGCTATTCCTGGACTCTGCGATCTCACTGGGAGAATGAGTGGATCTGAGTGGTATAAGGAGTGGACTTCAATGTTTATGTTTTTAATTCACAAACACACCCTTTACCCAAACAGTGCATCCTTTCTGCAGTGCACCCAGGACCCAGCAACCGTGGAATCTTCTGGTAACTGCTCATAGCTTTTCCCCTTTTCTTCACAAATTCCTTTTGCTGATTGAGTACCACTTCTCATCTGTGAATATCCTTTAGGATGGAAACTTTCCATGCTCCTTCCTGACGGGCTGCCATTGGCAGGCCATGACCAGCTGACAGAGGGCCAATTCTCCTGCATTCCCTGGGGTTTGGATGAAGCCACTCTCCAGTAAATAGAGCATCCCTGATTAGCTCTCTTCCTTCCTCCTGTCCTTTGTTTCTTTTGGTTAGACCTGACCCTTCATAAATCTCTTTCATTAAAATCCCCCTCAGGATGTTACTTCTGTGTGAATCGAACCCAAAGGACATATGTGTTAAAGAAAATCCTAAATGAGTCATTGAATGCTGGATTTTTTTTAAATTAATTTTTATTGTAGGTTGTTCAAAACATTACATAGTTCTTGATATATCATATTTCACACTTTGATTCAAGTGGGATATGAGCTCCCATTTTTACCCCATATACAGATTGCAGAATCACATCAGTTGCATAATCATTGATTTACATGAATGCTGGATTTTTGACTGGACTTTTTTGACTGGACTTTTCTCTTTAGGGAAACTTGTGGTATCCTGCACCAAACATATAAATGGGAATCCACCTTTGGTTAAACATTGAAAGAAGCATCAATTAAATCACATTCCTGTCATGTACTTTGAAAATAATATATCCAAAGATACATTTTTGTCCTTGAGAAATATGGTATCGAGTCAGGCAGCTAAAACTTAGGTCCAGAAATTATGAAGATTAATGCAGACAATTTGAATAAACTTTTACTATCTAGATTTACATTATCTAAAGAGTCTAGAAAATAGGTTTTCTAGATTACAGAGAGTTTATGGGTGAAGCATTAGCATTAAAATCATAACCAGTTTGGATGAGAATCTATAAATTTTTATTACAATTTGCATGCTTTCTTAGACAGAGGATATTGGATATTATTTTGACTGTTTTTGATGACTAAAAGTTATTGTTATTAACAGCAATTGCTTCTTGAATGTACTATAATAGCGATGCCTCTGACTCTGCTTGAATGTGTTTGGATATGCACCAAATGAATAACAATGGCTTTGTTTTGTATTTTTGTGTCTGATTTTGATGGTGTTTCCATTACTTTACATTTCTTACTTTTTACTCACTCATTGTAGTTCCTTTCTCCCCTTATATTTATTATTATTAGTGTTTTATTGGCATGGAAATTAAATAATAATAATAGTAATAATAATTGGATGCTTACTATATCTCAGACATTTTCGAAGGATCTTACATACATTAATTCATAATGAACTTCACAGAACGGAAACTCATTACAATTTTTTTTCAAATTAAGAATAAATTGGTCCTACTAAACATCACACATGGCTCTCTTTTTGAACCATGCACATAGTCTTTAATTCATGAACTTACTGATGTTATTTTATTGGTTCAGAAGCTTAATTTTTGTGTCCTCCTAGGTTCTAAAATGAATTGTGGCTAAGTAAGGAAAGTAGGATATTCAGTGATAGTTGAGTTCTGCCTATAAATATGGGGAATTATGTGACTGAGACTAAGAATGCAAGGGAGTTGGAGCATAAATCACCTCCAGGGAGGTGCTGGAGATTTGCTTGGGCAGTGAGAGACGAAGGGCATCCAGAGTAAGAGAAATCATTTTTACACAAATGCTACACAGTGAAGTGCAAGTTTACACAGGATAAGATTTAACAGTCAGTGACAAAAAATTCCAAATATTTTTCCTTCATTTCATTAATTCTGAAAGAATGTCCTTTCCTATGCACCATGGTGATTCTAAAATTCACTTTTAGCTTTTATGCCGATTTCTTTCCCAGGAATTTCTTAGATTTAACATAAAAGCATATTTCTGTTAAATTTGTAGGAAAAAAACAGGTTATCTTTAGTTGTATTCTTTAATTTGCACTGTAGCATTTTCTTAGATTCCAGTTGGAACCTGTTATGATAACCTAACCCTCTTCTTCTGGCATATCTTAGGAAACACAGAAGGGACTAAGTCATTCATTGACCTTTCTTCCCCTTTGTTAGTGTTCAAGTTAAACTAACAGAGCACCACCTATATTATTAAAAAAAATGTATTCAGGTTTATTCTCTGATTCTTTTCTTAGCTCCTCCTCCAGGGAATGCTGGATTAGTGTCTTCTTGGCCTCCCATTAATTTAAGACATTCTTTTCAAACGTGTATAACACTTCCCAAAGTATTATTGGTTTATAAATTACACTTGTTGTTTCAGGGCAATAAATGGAATGATGAATGAACACTTTGTTCAATCACCTTTTTATTCATGAAAGGCAAAACAAATATTCTAAAAAACATTTATCTACATCAGGAATAAGCTATAAACCTTTCAAAAATGCTCCAAGTAATCCAGAAAGAAACCACTAATTACTGTCATAACAAAAAGAATTCAACAGCTCTAAATGTTCATGGAACCATAGAATGTTAGAAATGGAAAATTCAGTCCACCACCCTCCTTTTACAAATGAGGAATTAATGCTTTTGAGAATAGGGGTGGTCATAAAACACATCCAAAGAATTGTTGATGCCATCAATTCTAGGATCTGCAGTTTCACCCCCAGGAAACCAGGATTTACCACAGTTTTACCCAGGGGTTGACCTCCTGCAGGAGCTATGAGAATAGTACAGCCCACAGCCCTCTTCTTCCTCTCCAGTTTCCCTGTGAACCTTTTACTCTCTATGCAGATTTTCATTGTTAGATGGATCTTAACATGGAAGGACAAAGTGCTCTAAAGAGACATTTAGGATTTCAATTTTGTAAATGAGTCCTGCAAGCTATTTTTCCCTAGTGAAGTGCACAGGTTTATCTGGTGCACTCTATGGTTCCTCTCAATGTTGAGGGCGGATAGAGGAGAAAGGACTTTTCAGACAATGTTAGAAAAGGCCACCTTTTCAAGCTGAAATTCCAAAATGCTGACTTTAGCATTCTTTCAATCTATCTACACAAATACTAGCATGTGGCTTTCTCAATTTATCTTTAAAGAAAACTCAAGAAGAGCAGCCCTTTCACATTTGCAAACAGAGGTTTACCTCTGTTCAAACTATAGCGTGTATGTGTGATGTAAATCAAGGTGTGAATTAGAGATCTCAGCATTTGACTTTACTACAAATAGTCTCCCCCAACATACTACCATTGACCCATTTTCCATTTCCCAACTAATAGTCACCTTTTCTTCTTAACTTTTTATTCTCAAATAATTTCAAACTGACAAAGAGCATACAGAGAGTTTAGAAGAATAGCTCTCTTCACAAAGAGAAGAGAGTGGACTATGTTTGAGCACTCTCCATGCATCTGCACAGGTACACACAGTATTGTCCTTTTTGAACTGACTGAGAGTATGTGGCAGAAGTGACTCTTTTTTTTTTTAACACATCAGTGTGTATCTCTTCTAAAACAAAGGCATTTCTGCATGCACATATTAACCAAGAAATTGACATTTATGAAACACTACTTCCAATGAATAGACCCATTCAAATGCTTGATGTTGACACTGACATATTGTTTTTTCCATCCACTTCATGACCAAAACCATAATCAGGCAATACATTTAATTGTTATGTCTCTTTAGTCTCTTTTAATATGAAAGTTTTCAGTTTTTGTTAGGTTTGTGTGTGTGTGTATGTGTGTATGAACTTGATAGTTTTTAGTCCATGTGAGGTATGTTGTGGAATATCTCTCAATTTGGACTTATTTGCAGTTTCATCATTATTAGTTTAAGGCTGTTTATTTATTGAATGTTATTACAGAAAGGATGCTGTGTCCTTAGTATATGGTACCTACAAGGTGTGCTATGTTGATTTATCCCCTCTCCAATGATGATAACTTTGACCACTTAGTTATGGGGTATCCACCAGTTTACTCCACTGTAATACAACCATGTTTTTCTTTTGCAGCCAACGAGTATTTATTATTATTAATTATTATTATTATTATTATTATTAATATTATTATTTTGTACTAGATAGTGAACCCAGGTGTGCTTTATCACTGAGCTACATCTACATTTGAGATATGATCTTGCTAAATTGCTGAGAGCCTTGCTGAAATGTTGAGGCTGGCCTTGAACTGTACAGCCTCAGTCTCTCATGTCACTAGGATTACTGACATATGCCACTGGAGTCAATTCAATGGGTATTTTATGAGAAAATACTTGAGAATATATAAATATCCTATTTATCAATAATCTTTTGCCCACTTGTTTTATCATTTGCTGATGATTCCTTCTTTGAATCAGTTTATATACATATACACATATATAAAATGGAGATTTTTTTCTTCTTAGTGATTTACTTATTCACTTATTCAGTACATCAGTATGGACTTGTGCATTTCTATTATTTAAATTGTATAACAACTCATTAAAGTCATCACTTCTTTTGATATTCAAATTGTACTTGATGTGACCAGAAGAACTCTGTTTTAGCTGAATTATGAGTTCTCTTGGCAAGTGTGTATTTTCTTAGCCCTCCTACAGTCCTGGAGCAAAAATATATTCCAGGTTCATCTTGTACTTTCACTTGCCTCACCATGGAATCAGACATTTGTTCAATAAATCTTGGATCTGTCTAGTGGAAAACAGCTTTTAGAGCCAAGATAAGAATTCTAGGTATGCTCATTGATACTCAGATGTCATTGCTTTTAGGCCTTGTCTGTGGAGACAGCTAGATAGTTTACACACATACACATATACACCACTTATTTAACTACATATATCTACATATGCTTCTTTATTTGCATATGTAAATTATTTATTCCTATCTATATATGTATTTTACTTATATTTTTATATGTACATAGACATAAGATCCACATGTGTGTATATTTACATATACATATATATACATAAGGGCTTTTAATTTATATAACATAAATATAAGATACATATATAGCCATATATAATCACATATTTATCTTAAGACATATATTCACACTAATTTTTCTGATTTCAATCTGAAAGAGTTCATTTTAACTTCCCATGTTCCATATTTTAGAAATGATAATCTTTAACTAATTTTCCCTAATATACTTGTTTATTTATTAATTCTTATTATAGATAATCATATCCTGATAATTCCAGGTTTCTCCTTGAACCCTTCTCTGTATGCCCCACAAACCCTGTAGGCTCACATTACCTCTTTCACACTAATATTCCGGATTTTCTCAGATCTTATTATTTTGACACCCTCGTTGTGGACCTTGCTGGTGCTGACCAAGGCAAAGAAAGATGAGAAAGGTGAGTTGATAGATGAATGATCAAATAAAGATTGAGGATACAGGAACCAATTAATAGGACAATATTTATCAAGTAAAAGTGGCAGTCTGAATAGTAAGGAACAGTTTGAGGAATCTTATCAGTTCACATGAAATAGGTTGTGTGGAATTCCTTGATTGATGCTTGTTCTAACTTCCAAGCAAGCAACAGTGCTTTCAGGATACATCTGCTTAACGTGTCCATTCACTGCTTATTCTGCTGGGCAGACTGTATCTGGAACATGCTATACAACAGACTACTTAATTATGTACAAAAGATAGGAAACTGATAAGTCACAGCCAGCGGGGTACAGATAGGATGGAATGAAGGTATCATATGAGGAAAGGATGGAGGAATCCAGAAAGCAGAGCGTGGGGGGTATCACAACCTCAGAAGGGCTACCCTCGAACATCAGGGGGATGCTATTTGAGTGGATGATTGATTTACTCTTGCTTCAAAGGTAACAAGTCATACCAGGGGAAAAAAAAATATAAGCAGGTAGTGACACAGTACAAGGCAGAACTTTATTACCTGGGATGAATGACTCAATCAGATGTCACTGGAAAGATTTCAATGGGTGGTGGGAGGAAGACCTTCAGTTGTCAGCTCTCAGAAGTGAGATAAAATGTCTCAATTGTTTTCTGTCGCTTCTAGGATTTACCACTTTATAATTATGACTTTGTTTTATTCCAGTGAGAAAAAGTTTCTTAGCATACATTGAAGTGCCCCATTTAGGTCTTTCAGGTATGCTGCAGTAAATTACTCAAAACATAGCAACTTAAAAAAAAGGAAGAGATTTATTCTCATAATTTTGGAAGCCTGCAGTCTGGAATCAATTCCACTGGGCTATGATCAAGGTGTCAGCAAGGTCACTCCCTTCCCATTGGCTCTAAGGGAAAATGTGTTTGTTGCCTCCTCAGTTTCTAGTAGCTGCCCGTATTCCTTGGCTTGTAGCTGCATCACTCCAGTCTCTGAATTCCAAGTCACATGGCTTTTCTCCTCTTATGTCAGTACCCTCTCCTGGTCTTCTCTTATAAGGACATTGCATTTTGGACTGGTCTGCATGACCCACGAAAATATTCACATCTCAAAAATTTTAACAATCACATCTGAAAATAATTTGTTATATAAAGCCACAAGGTCCAGGTACTAAGACATAGATATCTTTTGAGGATACTATTTGGTCTATCACATTCATCTTAGCAACGTAGGGAAACCTAGGTAGGATGGCATAAGCAATATTTTATGCCACATCTGTCACCTGATCATACATTAAGTCTTTGAACTATTTTGCAAGCAGCATCATTCAGTATCTATGTTCTGTTTCTAGTGGTTTGCCCTCTGAGATCTCATATAGAAAGAAGAACAAATTTGCCTCCAGTAGCCACTATCTGCCCTGATCTCTTTCCTTCCCCTCTCACAAATATATATGCCATTGTGTATACAAGGTGGATATAGTTGGAACCATTAAATTTGTAATGTTCCAATTGAGATAGTCTTCTTTAGTTTCTAAATATTTGGTTGAATGGGCCCCAGGTGTGTCAGGGAGGAGATTTACATGCCAATTTCCATATGCCAAACAATTTATGATCCTTTGCATACGCTATCCATTAGATCATCTAATAATTATTGATCGTATCCTCATTTTTAAATATAAGGATTGGAATTTAAAAAGCCACATCCTCCTGGCCCTAACCTCAACCTGATCTGTCAAGAGTAGCATTTTTCTCAATTTTATAAAAGCGGTAATGAGGCTCAGAAGCTAATTTTTCAAAGACACATAGAGAATACATAGTAAACTAGGATTTAAAAGTATATCCAACATCAAAAGATATCTTCCTAGAAACAAAGGGTAAAAAAACAGGGTTTTCTTTTTCATGCAAAACGAACTGAATAGAAGTCCCTCTGTTATATATTATCCATAGATAATACATTGTGGCTAAATTCCCTCTATTAGCACATCACTCTTTTGGGTTAACACATAATACTTCCTAATAACTTGTTAATACAAAAGCACTGTATTAATTATTTTTTTAAAAAAAATGATATTAAAATTATATAAAAGAAAGAGAAATATGGAGTATACACCTAAACTTAAAGTCCAGCAAATATGTGCAATGATTCTGGACAGCCTGGCAGAGCAGCTCAGCAGAAAAATTTTGGGGAATTCTAGTAACCAAATATATGAGAGCGAAAAAGTGCCAAAGGTAATTATCACTGCTTTGCAATTTGTTGAAGATGAGGTTTCCTTGAACTCTGTACAGGCTGAGCCTCCATAAAGTCCTTTTGATCCTGATATTGAACAACATCATTTAACTTTTCCATGTATCTTTAAAGGTGAAAACACATTCATAAATTGAAAGTTTCATGAATAAAACTGTCTTTGGAATTACCTACCTTATTTTTGTGAATACGCTCAGTGAATTTACGATGATTAATGGTAATACGATGAACACCACAGTGCATAATAATGATTTGTAACTTATTATAAAACATTGCCAATATTTTGTACAACCAAGCAGCACAACACGCAGGAAATTCAATGAAACCTTTTTTTAAACAAACCATGGGAAAAGGGAAGAGCAGATCAAGCCACACACACTATCTCTGGGGACAGAGGCTTCTCTTCCATCATAAATAGATTGCTCTGGCACCCATGAAAGGCAACAGGGGCAGTTAGAGGACTGTGTGAAGAGATATGACTGTCACAAAGGAAGTGGAGACAGAGGGTTGCCTCTAAGGAATGCAGTGTTTCTGAACCAGGGAGAACACAAAGGCAAAACTTCCTTCAAAATTAATAAGATTGAATTCTGGATAGCTGAAAACAATACAGAAAAGCAACCTAAGAAGACAACCCACACATTCAGCAAAATTTGAAAATGGGGGATATAAAAATAGTTGTATTTTTAAATGTCATCAAGCAGTCTCTTCTATTTTGAGAAAAAAAAAACATGGAGAAAAGGAGAAGAGAAGTGGTCACAAGAATCATGTTGACACAAAAGCACTAAAAGAAAGGTTAAGTCCACCCTAAAAGTATGAAATATTTTTAAATAGTGTGTGTGCAGATCAGAGCACATTCTAGAAACCTGTAGGAGAGACATTTGAAAATGTGCATAACTAGCAGTGATAATCTTCAAAACATTTAATTTATCAGAGGTTTTTAAAAGAAAGCAAAACAGGAGAGAAATTGAGTGGTAAAGAGTAGGAAAATTAAAAAGAAAACAAAAATATTCGTACATACAAATCCTTCCCTAATGTACACACACACACATAAAATCCATTAAATTAAAGAATATTGACTTTACCATAGTGAAAAACATGTGGCACCAGTAAACATGGAATCCTTAAAATTACTTTAATACCAAAAAAGGAACAGGAAAAAAAACAAAACAAAATCCAAATAAACCCATGAAGATTTACTCTTTAAAAGTCAGGAAACATGATTGAAACAACACCAATAGAAAATTCTTCCTGATTTACATATTAGAAGAAACTGTAAGACATCATTCAAAGTTAAGTTAAATGTCCTCCAAAAAATATTTTTGTATAGAAAAACTACTTTCGATTAGAAATTCAAATTGAATTTGGAAACTGGTAAGAAAAAGAGGGGGTATAGAGAGATTGAAAACAGTAAAAAAGGGGAGATGAGGTTGTGGCTCAGAGGTAGAGTGCTTGCCTAATATGAGTGAGGCACTGGGTTCCATCCTCAGCACCACATAAAATAAAATAGATATTATGTCCACCTATTAAGAAAAAGAGAGAGAAAACAGTAAAAAGAGAGATTCAGGGGAGATAGATTTATAACAGTAAAGCAGAGTTAGAGAGAAGAGAGAGGGAGGTTGAGAACAATAAAAAGTGTTATTTGAATTACGAAATGTAAGGGGAAATTAATTCTCCCCGCAAAGACTATTTTTTAAATACATTGGTACTAATATCTAATGGTATAATACAAATAGGTTTTTCTATGCATAAAGGAACAGATAAATCTACATACTGAAAGGGCCCATCGTTCGATGGGAAAACTAGCTTGGAAGGATGAAGTATATTACATCTATACTATGAAGTATTATGTAACTGTGAAAAATAGTGAAGATGATCTCTATGAACTAACATGGAACCGTAGCTAAGCTATATTATTAAGTGACTAAATCAAAGTAGAAAGGAGTTTTTATTGTATGTTATATTTTTGTAAAAAATAAGTAAATATAAGAAAATAAACACATACTTACCCTTTATGCAAAATTAAAGAAAAGAAAAACCACAATTAAAGAGATCTGTTACCTATAGGGATATGGGAGAATATGGTTGAAGAAAAGAAGAAATGCAAATGATGTAGAAACATGAATAGTGGGTGGTATCTGTCCATATAAACCTTTTTTTGTAATCCTTCAACATTTAGAACAATGTTGAGGTTTCTCATAACCAAAGAAATGAATAACTAAATTATAAAGCAGAATTTGTAGGAATCTAAAACAGATGACAAACTGTAGAAAATGACTCTAACTTTATTGCAAATAACCCAATGACACAGGAGAGGAAAAAGAAATCAACTAACCTAAATAACTTTGGAAATAGTATTTTTATATATACTATAATGCCTAAGACTAAAAGAACTATATACAAACACCATTCTTTAGCTAACAAATCCATTTCTAACAATAGTATGGGAAAAATTTTGATTACATTATGTGCATTAAAAGATTAAGAAAAAAATTAAAAATGTATTTGCTGAATATATTCTTATTATTGAAAAGGGATTACATCTAGAGAGAGAGAGAAAAAAAAAGAGAAATCCAGGATGAATTTTGTGGTGTTGGATTAAAATTGGTGGTATGAATTAATGATAAAGATGTTTGTATAGGATGCATATGTTAATACACATGCTTTTATATTATACACAATTACAAGTGTATGTATAATGCATACATTTTTAGATCCATTCTATAAAAAGTTCTAGAAGTAATGATACTTCCATATAGTGGCAACCTAGTATACATATTTTAGTTTCTAAATATTTTTTCTCTACAAAAACAAAGCAAGATTCCTTGGAGAAATTTCCGATTCAAAATCTGGGATAGGGGAAGTACACATTGAGTCTAAAATATATTGAGGGTTTCCTTCCATTAAGGAAGTATCATTACTTCTAGAACTTTTTATAGAATGGATCTAAAAATGTATGCATTATACATACACTTGTAAGTGTGTATAATATAAAAGCATGTGTATTAACATATGCATCCGGAAACCCTCATCATTATACGAAATCACATATATGAGGTTGTGAGGGGAAAGGGGGGGGGAGGGAGAGAACGGAACAACAACAGATGAGGTAGAGAGGGAAGATGGGAGGGGAGAGGAGGGGGGATAGTAGGGGATAGGAAAGATAGCAGAATACAACAGTCACTAATATGGCATTATGTAAACATTGTGAATGTGTAACTGATGTGATTCTGCAATTTGTATTTGGGGTAAAAATGGAAATGCATAACTCACTTGAATCAAATGTATGAAAGATGAAAAAAAATCACCTTTATACATTCTCTGCACCATCATTGATTCTGTAAACTCACTTTGTTAAATAAATAGTAAAGTAATGCCAATAAATAAATAAATAAATAAATAAATAAATAAAATATAATGAGGCACTAAAATGAAAAGAAGTGCTAAAAAATTACGCATATGACCTAGAAAGTTTCTAGAGAAATCCAAAGGAGCTTCCATGACAAATATATGATAACATGAGCCATAAAAATAATGATTGCAACAGATTATATTATAGAAATTAAAATCAATATCAATGAGTTTATACTGATATAAATTAAACAGTTAAAAATAAAAGTGAGTACGGTAGTATTTAATTATAGCAGAATAACAATTAACAAATATTGCAGGAATAATATTAGTATAAATCACCACTTGTCAAACAAACATCAAATTCTTATTGTTTCAGGTAGGAACTGATGCTAAAATCTGTGAGCAGAATTATGAGAAAAATAGAATATCTTCATAGTCACAAGGTATACCCTAAAGAATACCTATTAAGTGTGTGTATATGTGTTGGGAAGTGACATTATCCTTGGAGAAACCTGGCCATCCTCTTAACCAATTGATCTATGTTGACATCACCTAAAATGGAATACACCAACATCAGGTGACTTCCAGTATGGTATGTGAACACGACAAAACATACCTCCAATAGCATTCCTGGCGCAAATGCAGAGCCGAACTTTAAGTGTAAACAAATTTCAGGCTAAACAAAATAGAAGCTAAATCTACAAAATAATTACAAAATTACTATTATTTACTTTTGGAAAAAAATATGAAAGTTGAAGAAAGACAGAGGAAATGTACCATATTGAAGAAACTAAGGAGATATAACCGCTAAATTCTATGTCACCTTGATTGGATCCTGAAACTGAAAAACAACATTAGCAGGGAAATTGGTAAATTTCGAAGGAGGTCTGTAAATCAGTTAAATGAGATCAATGTTCATTTCCTGATGCTGCCGATTGAACATGGTTGTGGAAGATAACGAACAAACATTTGGGAAAGCTAGAGCAAGGGCACACAGGAATTCTTTGTACTAATTATGCAGCACTTTTGTGGATCTGAAATTATTTGAAAATGAAAAGTTAAAAAGCAAAAGATGAGTAATTGCTGCAGACAGGCTTCCTATTGCTTGTCTGTACTCTTTCCACTTCAAAACAAATTTCTAACAAAAATGGAAAACACACTCCTTCAAACTCCAGTGTGGTAAATGCAAGAAACTGAAACCTAATAGGCACAATTAAAATGTAAAGTCTGATGCATGGCTTGAGCCCTAATTTCCTCCAAAGGCCTATGGGGTCTTCAGCATTGTACTATTAGGAGGTAGCAGAACCTTTACAAGTATTTACTTTAAAATTAATACCTTTAAGAGTCATCTTTCAGGTGTTAAGTTTGGAGCTGTGACCTTGGCAAGGACTGTGGGATCCTGGTCCCTCCTCTCTCTTTTGTTTCCGGCCAGGAATTGACAGGTCTTCCTCCAGCACATGCTCTTGCCATGGTGTACTGCCTCAGCATAGGCCCCAAATCAATAGTCTGCAACCTCTAAATACATGAACCAAAATTGGACCTTTCCCCTTTTATGTTGATGCTTACCGAGTCTAAATTTGAGTGCATACTGGTAAGTGGAAATGGGTTAGGGAAATGTGGATCAGGAGGAAGATGATAAGAGAACATTGCCAAGACCAGCTGATTGAGGGAAATGATGGAAGAAGGGAGAGTTCCCCATGGCCATCCCTGTGCATAGGAAACCAGAGTGAGACAGTGGAACACGCCTTACTGATCCGAGGGAGAAAGCCAAGACACTTAGTTAATGTCAAGAACTGATGTCAACTGTGATAGGTACCCCATCTGCCTTCCATAGAAAGAGATAACAAGCATTTCTTGTTGAATAAAAGTGAGGAAGTTATTATATCTAACTGTGCAATGTAGAAATTAAAATTATCCAAGTTTTCCACTTGAGGTAGGGCTGTCCAGTCTGTGGACAGTTGGCAGGAGCATCATTAGTCTATAAGACTGTCCAGTCTGTGGACAGTTGGCAGGAGCATCATTAGTCTATAAGAATCACATACATGCCCCAAATCACTGTGCTGCTTCAGAAATACTGTGTTACCTTGTATCTATACTTCAGTGTTTTTACATTTAGCCCTCTTATACTGAAGGAAAGAAATAATCTGCCTAGTCTAGTTTCTACTAAAATAAATCACATTTTCAAATAGAAGTTGATAAAATGCTAACATGAACAAGTCATATTATTTTCACAATGCATATGGGTGACGTTTTCCTATTTCTAAAAACCAAAGATTTCATGGCTTATTGCTATTTACAGGGAGAAAAATATTATCATGTTTAACTTGGAAAACCTTTAATATGCTTTCCAAGAAGTTATTGAAGAAGAGAAAATAAACAGTAATCTGATGACAATGAAATGTCTGCCATGCCACTCCCACTTTCTCACAGAGCAAAATAATTGCGCACATAGTTTTTAAAATGGAAATGTAAAAACATCCCAGAGTTTCCAATCTGTGAACTGAAACCTAGTTGTGGTGGTTTCTCACTCATTCTCTCAGATATTCTTGCATGGTTAATTTGATTTTTTTTTTCAAAATGATTCAACGTAGTCTCTACTTTGAGCCTCCCAGTCTACACGATCACAGACCATGTGATTGAATTCATTTATTAGTCTGCATAACCTTTCCTGGCTTAAAATCAGTCAGTCTGATGATTTTTCCTCTTTTGCTTAGTCCCTGGGTTTTGACCTGACTCTCAGGAGCAAGTGTCTGAACCAAAGTTCTCAGCACTTTTCCATGATGATAATCACTGATGTGAACCCTCACCCTCCCTTTTAGCTAGCATTGCTTGAGACTTTTCCTACCTGCTTTTTCTGCATCCATGAGATTTGTCCATAATGACTGTAATTCATATGGCTTCATATCATATTCTCAGAGGCATGGATAAGTTGGTCTTCTCATTCTAGTTTGCCAATGCGGGAAATTTAGGAACTGCCTTAGGTTTATGCTGTCCAAGACTACTGTGCAGCTTAATGTCATGGTGGAACAGGGGACTTCACATGGCTTTAACCTCTCCTTATTCTTGTGAGAAAACAGGCCCCGTCTGCTTTGTCCTCTTGGACCCTGAAACATACTATCCTATGCATTTACTCCTGGACCTCGAACAAGATCATCAGATTCTCAAGAATATCTGCTTTGTTTGCCTTTCTTGTTTTCCCTTTAATTTCCCATGTCAATCGCCAGGTAATGGGTTGTCATCGGTTCCTCTTTAGGCAAACTGTCTCTCAAATCATTGTGCATTCTCACTGAGTGGGCTAATTATGTAAAGAGCTTTGGGCTTGGTCCTCAAGAACAAAACTTTTGATCTTCAAAAGTCCTTCCTTACTAACTAATGCCCATGACAGAAAAAGGAAAACTTTATTTCCCTCGGGTTTGCTGAGGCATCCTGTTACCTGCAACATGAAGTGGTAGAAAATGCCCTGAGATAGGTGGGAATGAAAACAAGATAATGTACAGGGAAATATCCTACTGATCCACTGTATAATAGGCAGTATGATTAAGTGCAACATTTTACCACTTAAATCTGTTGTTCTCTTCAGATTGTAATTGTTATTAATCAGGAATTAAGTGATAATGTGATTTTTCTCAGAGAGCCACCTAGAAGGGTATGGGGACCTGAAATACCAGCCTCTGACTTTATGAAGAGTTGGATAAATTGGATGGTAAAACACAGTATTGCTTAAAATAGTGTAAACCTGGTGACAGGTGAGACACAGAAGATTAGAGAATAAGCAGAGGCCACAATCAGGGGATCGTAACCACACTGAGTTCTTGTGTGAAAAGCAAGCCTGGAAGCCCAAATAATGGGGACTGGTCTTGATGTTGAGTTACTGAATTACACATGAGGTTTCCTCAGATATGTTATATCAAGGGCCCAGATTGATCCCAAAGTCCAAATCTGGTTCAATTTACAAGAAAGACATCATTTCATTTTGGATGGGTCTCCAAATTACCAAAATTTCCCTCACAATGCCTAAGTTCTTGTCATCAGACAAAAATTAGTTCCCTTCCCCAAATGAGACATTGGTTTGAAATGGAAATAATTTTGGAAAGCAGAACACAGTGATTAATTTCATGCAAAGTTATCCATATGCAATGCTAGATCCTTTAGTTTCCTTTTTTTTAAATTTTTTTTCTTCAAACCTTTTTTTTCATGTCACAGTTTTATTAAAATATAATTAATATTTCACATACTGCATCCAGTTAAAGTGGTTTTCAGTACATTTAGTCAGTTTTAGTATGTTTAGTCAATCATTTGGGGTATATTTAGAGATTTATACAACCATTGTAATAATCAATTTTAGAACTTTTTTTTTCTGTTGGTGTTGGGGTTTGAATCCAGGTATTTATTATGCATGGTAGGAAAATACTCCACCACTGAGCCACATCCCCAGTCCTTTCCTTTCTTTCTTTCCTTCCTTCCTCCTTCCTTCTTTCCTTCCTTCCTTCCTTCCTTCCTTCCTTCCTTCCTTCCTTCCTTCCTTCCTTCCTTTCTTTCGTTCTTTCTTCTTTTGAGACAGGGTCTCACTAAGTCTCTCAGGTTGACCTCAAACTAAACTTGGAAATCCTCCTGCCTCAGTCTCTTGAATAACTGAGATTACAGCATATGCCATCACACCCAGATTTAGAACATTTTTATTACAACAAAAAAGAAATCCAGTAGTCATTTCTCATCATGATCTCCCATCTTCTCATCCTTGTCAGCCCTATGCAACCATGGGTCCACGTTGTGGATTTATGGATCTGCTTATTCTGGGGATCTAACACTAAGAGTATCATACACTATCACTTCTTTTACATCTAGCTTCTTTCATCCAACAACATTCATGTCATACTATGTCTCAGTACTTTATTCTATTTTTATTGTCAAAAAATATTCCATTGTATGTATATGTGTGCGTATAACATTTCATTCATTCATTCTTAAACATTTTTTGCAGGAAGGACTCCATATGTATGAGTATTTTATCAGCTTTTGCTGTGACCAAAAGACCAACAAGAATAATTATAAGAGGAAAAGTTTATTTTGAGGCTCATAGTTTGACAGGTCTCGGTACATAGACAGCTGACTTCATTTCCTGGGTCTTGAGGTCAAGCAGAACATCATGGTCTAAGAGTGTGGTGGTGTAAATCAAGCAGGAACATGGCACCAGGAAGGAGAGAGAGAGAGAGAGAGAGAGAGAGAGAGAGAGAGAGAGAGAGAGAGAGAGAGCTGACTCTGTCACCTCTGTTTTTCTTATCTGAGGACTCCTTTGGTTTCATCTGGGTAATTCAGGATAATCCCCCATTTTTAAAGTCAGCTGATTAGCAATAGCAACCTTAATCTCATTTTCTGACTATTTCTCTATTTCCATGTATTTTAGTCAGCTTTTCTGCTGCTGTGACTAAAGATCAGACAAGAACAATTGTAGAGGACAAAAAATTTATTTGAGGGGTCAAAGTTTCAGAGGTCTCAGTCCATAGGAGGCTGGCTCCATTCCTCAGGGTTTGATGTGAAGCTAAATCTCACAGCAAAAGATTTTCTGAGGGAAGCCACTCACATGATGATCTGAGAGCAGACAGAAAGATATCCACTTGCCAGATATAAATATGTACTCCAAAGCCTTGCCCCCAATGCTCCACTTTCTCCAGTCACAACCTACCTACCTTCTGTTACCACTGAATTAATTCCATCAGGTGATTAATTCACCAATTGGGTTAAGGGTCTCATAACCCAATCATTTCTCCTCTTTAACTTGCATTGTCTCACACATGAGCTTTTGAGGGCACTTCACATCCAAACCATGTAACACACCATATTCACAGATTTCCATAATTGTGAAGTGAGCATTTGAGAGCAAATGTGACTCTATCATACTAGCTAGGCCACTTTTGGAAAAGGTGTTATCTCTTCTGAACCTCATTCTCCTTTTCTGTAAAATGGGCATCTGGGATTATTTTGCATCTTCTTGAATTCACTCATCCTAAAGATTCTCAGGAGAAGGATAAGTTGATCAACACATCTGAAAATTCTTGCTGGTAAGACTGTTTCCCCAGGTGATGGCAATATGCCACTTTCTCACACATGCATCTTGAATGCTTGCTCTGAGGATTAAGAGAGATGGGGCATGAAAATAGCTGGACACAGGGACCAGGACACATTAGTTTCTTTAACTTTATCTTTTTCAATTTATGTTTTTCCTTCCTATTTACAGAGAAGGCCTGAGTACTCAAATATGTATGGGTAAGTTGACCAGATACTAAGAATCAAAATAATAAGTATTTATTTTAGCCCAGGTTCCAGCTAGATAATTTCTCTCTCTACCAAAGATGTTCAAGTACACAGTTTTCTCTTTCCAGGTCTATTTTCAAAAGCCTGAGTATCTAACACTAGTGTCTGGGACTTTTCCTATCAGATAGAACCATCTTTCAGATGCCACCTGCCCCCATCTGAGATTCAGAGATACCTTCCTCACCTTGGAATGGTGATGAACCATGCCTGGAGATAAAACCTACTCTGGGGTGGTACTTTGTGCTGTATTATTATTTGTTTGTCTGTTTGTTACTGGGGATTGAATCCAGGGGTGCTTAACCATTAACCACATCCCCAGGGACAGGGTCTCACTAAATTGCTTAGGGCCTCACTAAATTGCTGAAGCTAGTCTTAAACCTGTGATCCTCCTGTCTCAGCCTCCTGAATCACTGGGATACAGATGTGTGCCATCATGCCAGGCTTTGTGCACTGTAATTTTGCTTATATATTCTTCCTTGTGTTTTTTTCTCTTCTCTGCCTCATGCCTTCCCATATTAAACATTTGCTGCTTCAATTCTTCTCTGTATGAAGTTGGTAGCAACATCTCCCAAAAGACTTATAAGAGATGATAGTTTCAAAAACCGGAGGAATGGTTCATTCAGCAAAACACTAGCAGCATTTGCTAGAACTCAGTAATTTTTCTACAAAATATGTTACCCTGCATGTATTTAATTATTTTTTCATGTCCACTGTGAATTGGGTGGGTTTCTTTGTACATTCATCATAAATTTCAATTCAAACATGCATTCATTGATTATTGTTTTAGTCTTGATCTACCATGGCTAAAAGAGTGACAGGAGGAGGGAGATTAAGATTGCCTTTGAACCTGTGGTCAAGGAGAGATGACCAAGGCCAGCAGAAGCTGAATGATGTTCATGCATTCATAGTTAGATGAGTTCATTCAAAGAATATTTATTGAGAACCTATCAGAAGTTTGTAACATATTAGTCATATAGTTATGAGGGGAGAAAAAAATCTGACAATCTTAGGGGGAAGGCACATTTTCCAGGAAGAAAACAAGAATTCAATGATTGTATACATGTAAAAAACTTTTCAAGGCTGCCAATTAGCATTACTGATGTTCTGTTTCATTATGAAACTGTACTAGTAGGAAATGACTATATGAGGATTGAAGTAAATAGCCAAATATATAATCTAACTTGAGTTAATCATAAATGGTACAAAAAAAGTCACATAGAAAAGGAAATAGTGATAGGTTAAAAGTACTTTCAATTGATATGAAAAGAAAAGTCTTCTTTGAGGTAGTATTTGGATAAAGACGTGAATACTATAAAGAGGGAAAACTAAATTGATAGGAGATAAAAGTTCTCAGAGGAAGCAAACAGCAAGTAACCAGACCCTGAGGTGGAAGGGAGCTGGGAATCTTTAAGAAAAGACATGAAGACCTGTCCTAATGGTGTAAAATAAATGAAGATCATATAACTCATTCGTATTTATACTATGATGATAGTTTTGATTTTTAAAACTAAAAAAATTAGAAATCTCTTATATTTCTTACTTTAGCATGTGTGCATATATAGAAATAAAAATGTGATATTACTTGTGTTTTAAAAAAAAGAATTAGCTGAGATATGCTGAATTTCTTAAAAGATTAGGGGTCTGGAGATTCCCTGAGAGTTGTTTGCAATGTCAGGCAATGCTAAATAGGAGACTGAGCACAGGAAAGGCACCACCTCTGAGGACTCTCAGCTGAACCCAGGGCTCTCAGCTCTTCCACCATGCATTCCACCTGAAGTCCCTTCCTGTGAGGAAAAGTGGGCACCTTGAAGTTAAAGGAAGGAAGTTAGACAACTAGAAGAGAAATTCAAGATGAAGAAGAAAAGTCCGCAATCTTGGGCATGTGCCATAGCCCAAGGGATTGACCTAAAGTTAAATTGATGCTAGCTAGTCAACATCATCATCAACATTGGTGTTTTCTCCAAGTCTATGCATTTTCCGTGTGTTGTGGGGGGGCAAACAAAGGCATTAGAAAAGAAATTAACAAAAATTAATTTGTCAATCAAGGTGCAAGTCAACACCAAATACACCCAGGGGAGAAGGAGGAGAATTAGCATGACCCAATAAAAGCAAGTTGCACTATGTGGACAGGGCCTTGAGCTATTTGGCAACTCAGCCCACTTTGCTGTCCCAAAGTGTTCCTTTTTACTTTTAGTAAGCCTCTCCTTTTCTTCCTACCTCTGACATCATGCTCAATTCTTTGCTCAGGAAGACAAGAATCTGGACATAGGCCACCCCGGGGAAAACTTCCCTTGGACCAGTGAGAAATAATAACTTGCATTAGAGAATGGGAGTGAACTTAGGGAAATGTGGGCAAAATGAAGATACACAGGAGATAAAATCCATAGCATTTGCTAATTCATTTACTACAGTGAGAGGAAGTGCCAAAGGATAATTTTAACATTGTGTATTTTAAATGTGTGTGTGTGTGTGTGTGTATAATTTTTTAGTTATAGATGGACACAGTATCTTTATTTTGTTTATTTTTATTTGGTGCTGAGGATCAAACCCAGTGCCCTATATGTGTGAGGAAGCACTCTGCCACTGAACCATAATCTCAGCCCTTTATTTTATATTTTAATCAATGCTAGTACCATTTACCCAAGATGGGAAATGCTACAGGAGATACAATTTCTTTTTTGTCCTAGGGTAATAGCAAGGGTTAAATAATGAGTTTTTGTCTTTTGACATTGTGAGTTCAAAATGGCTTTGATATATTAAATGAAGATGTCAAGTAGACATTTGTATGCATGTGTCTGGTACTTAGAAGAAAGTTCAAGGCAGAGGTAGAAATGTTTAGCCTCTAGGTAATTATGAAAGCCATATGTATGAAATAGATTGCTAAGGAACAGAAGCAGGAATGAAAAAGGTGAGGCATCCACTTAGAAAGCATGAAGCTGTGGCATGGTGGATCAGGTGGATGATGGTAAGCTGCAGGGGAGACAAGATGAGTAGCCCAAATAAAAGGAGAAAGAATAGCCAGCATTGCTTTCCAAACACCAAAGAAGGTGTGTTTCAAAAAAGGATGAGAGATAAGAATGTGAAATGCTGCTGAGAGTTCAGGGAAGATGAGAGCAAGCACTAAATATTATGCAGTGGATTTAGCACTGTGGAGGGATTTTTTGTTTTGTTTGTTTGCTTGTTTTCCAAGTGCTCAGCCTGAAGAATGGTGAGCAAATTAATAAAGCAGAGATTCCCTTTCCGAGAAGCAATGTACTAGGATAAGACCTTGGATCAGAAATTCCCACCTATCAACTTAAACCTGGGCAAATGGAAAGCTATTATCTGGATTAGCGTGGACCACAAGGCAGCTATAGTATTTTATACTCTAAAAAATAGGGTTAGAAGCTCCACAGAACATGAAGCCATCTCATTATAATAGATGTTTAGTCCGGGACATAAATTTAAAGACAAATGCATGTTCTAGTAAATTCCAATGTGTACAGCTTCTGAAAATGTGCTTTATATAAAGTAAGGAGGAGTTTGTTTAGAAGTTAACCCCCCATTTTTTAATATTTATTTTTTAGTTGTAGTTGGACCCCAAACCTTTATTTATTTATTTTTATATGATGCTGAGGATCAAACCCAGGGCTTTGCACATGCAAAGTAAGCACTCTACCATGATCCACAACCTCAGCGCCAAGAAGTTAAACCCTTTAAAAAAAAAACAACTGTATTCATTGTAATTATACATCATAATGGGATGCATTGTGACTTCCTATATACACATAATTTGGTACATTTCATTCCCTAGTACTTCTGCCTTCCTCCCCTCTTTCCTCACTTGGATCCCTATCCTCACCTTCACTGGTGAGTCCACTGCTAGTTGGTGGATTATACTTATACGTGAGAATGGAATTCATTGTGATACATTCTTACATGCGCTGGACATAATTCGGTTGGTTTCGTTCTACAGTTCCTTCACTTTCTCTCCACCACCCCACCCTCCATTTCCTTTGCTCTATTAGGTTCTAGAACTTGAATAATCACAGAGCTTCAGATTCAGAAAGTCTGGAATCGAGCTCAAAAAGTGCTTTGTTAATATGCAGATCAAATGGTTTTGAGACAGGGGTCTGTGTTAGTTGTAGTTCTTCAGAGAAATAGAACCTAGGGTGTGTGAGAATGTGTGTGAGTGTAATCAGCTCATGTGACTGTGCAGGCTGACAAGTCTATCTATATGTAGTCTACAAACAAGTTGCTGAGAGTCAGAGTTGAGAAGCAGGTGAGCCAATTTTCAGTCTAATGGCCAGCAAGCAGTCTCAAAACTCCCCAAAGCCAGAACATCAGTTAGTCTGAAGACAGGGAGAATTCAATGTCCCAACTCAAAATGCAGTCAAGCAAGAAGAGTTTCTTCTTGCTCAAGAGAAGGTGTTATGGTTTTGATATGATGTGTCCTGGAAAACTCATAAGTCATAAAATGCAGGAATGTTCAGAGGTGAAATAACTAGATTATGAGAGATATAACCAAAAGAGTGAATTAATCCATTTGATGGATTAAGAATTTGAAAGAATTACTGTCCTGGGTAACTGTAGGCAGGTAGATTGTAGCTGGAGGAAGTAGGTCACTGGAGACATGCCCTTTGGGTTTACATTTTGACACTGGTACCTCGATATCTCACTCTACTTCCCATCTGCTATAAGATGAACAGCTTTCCCCTGCCACTTCTTTCCACCATGATATTCTGTCCTATCTTGGGTCCAAAGCATTGGTGGTTCATGGTCTATAGACTGAACTTCTGAAACTGAGAGCCAAAATTGCTTTTCCTGTTCTTCAGTGTTCTTGTTTAGTACAGAATGTCAACCTTCTTGTTCCTATCAGGGCTTCAGCTAATTGGATGAAGCCCACCACACAAGGGAGAATCACTTGCTGACTCACTGTCTATTGATTTAAATGTTAAAGTTATCAGAAATACCCTCACACAGAAAAAAATGTTTGTCTAAATGCGTGGGGGACCTCATCACCCAGATAAGTTCACACATAAAATTAGCCACTGCAGGTCTGAGAATTAACATTGGTAAAAACAACATGATAATATAATAATGGAAAGAGCCTAGTTGCCCTTTAAAGAAGCAAAAGAATCTTACTCACTTGTTTATCTTCCTCCCTTTCTTCTTCCTTTATTTTTCCTTCCCTCCCTCTCTTCCTTCCTATCTCTCTTTTGTTCATATGTAAAACAAAAGAATAAGAACAAAATGTAAGTTTGTGTTTCTAACATCCAATTTTATAACTAAAACACTGCCCAAACCTAGAGCAATTCCAAATCTCCTTTATTTCCTGCCATTTCTAAACCAAATGGCTTCTCCTCCCAAGGTTAACCTCTGCCCCTACGCATTTTCATACTGCTCTTATTTTTCTTTAAGTTATTTTAATAAAATTTAAAATTTAATGCAAAATACAAGAAGCCAAAGTGTTCTTTTATCATTCTCAACATTTCTTTCCCTACTCTTTACCTCTGTATGTGTATGCATATGTGTGTGCCTGTGGTATGTGTGTACACACACACACACAAACACACACATACACAAACATATTTTATTTCTTTCCATACCATTTGAAATTAAGGTACAGAATCATTTCCTTTTATCCCTAAATACTTCACTGTTTATTTCCTAAGTTCAAGGAAAGTGCAATTATAAAAATCAGGAAATTGACCATTAATCTAATATTATTATCTATTCCAAAGTTTATAATAAATTTCATTAATTATCTCAAAAATGTTCTTTATTGATTCTTTATTCATTTAAACCAAAATCTAATATGAGACCATGTGGCTCTTATTTGTCTTATGTGTTTCTATTTTGTGGACCTATTTCTCATTTTGTTTTTAATATGCTAGGTACTTTTGATGTGGAAGAATCCTCAGTGCATTGGCCTCGGGATTGCTCAGGATTCACTCTTGGCAGAAGTGCAGAAGTGAGATTATGTCCTCAGTACACCATGTCAGGGAGCCTAGGATATGTATTAGTCCCACTGTTGGTGATATTCTTCCTGGAAAAAATAATTCAAAATGTGGGGAGGATTTGATGTGAGAGATTCCCCTCAGCTACTTTTGAACATAAAGGAGAGATGACAGGAAGTGTGAGGTTGGCCCTAAAAACTTAGAGGAGTTCTCACCAACAGTTGGACGAAACAGCCTTACACGCAAAGAACTGGATTCTGGAAGTGGATTACTTATTTAATCCGCCAGATAAAAATGCTAGCTGGCCACCACCTGATGTGGGACCCTAAGCTCAACCCCAGTCAAGCCTGCATTTTCATCCAATAAAACTAAACAAAAGACGCTGTTTTATTTTTTTAAGTCTGGGTAAACATTTTTTTTTTTTTATTACACACAAAGGGAAAACTGATGTACTCAAATTGTCCCATATTTGGCTAGTGGTAGATGCTTTTAGTGAATTGTTGTGTCCTTTAGATATATCTTGCTGTTTTTGTTGTTCTTCTTCTTTTAATTTTAAAGGGGCCCACTTTGATTTCTGGTTGTGCCCATAAAATGAGTGCACCCACACATTTCAAGTCCCTTCTATACTTTATCTGCCCAAGTCTCTGAGGATCACTGTTTGCTATTAATGGAATAACACATTTAGAATCTCAGATCTGTTTTTATAGCTTAAATGCACACACACATACCACTTAAACACTCACAGAAAGATGCACATACACAAAAGCACAGAACATTAAGCCATGATTAATTTAGTTTCTGAGCTATAATTTTAGGTTATTCATCTGAGGTGATGTACATAGACATAACTCAATTTTATTTTTGTATCTGACCCACTGTAAAATTGTAACACAATTTTTACTTTATATTGATGAACATTTGAGACATTTTATTTCTTACATTCTTTTACAAATATTGGGGCACCTATTTTCTGATCATGAAGGAGCTGGGAAGCATCAGGTTTACCAGATGATCATGTACTGAAGTGGTATGACGGTGTGGCCACCTCTTTGTTAATACTTGATGTTATAAACACTTTGTTATGAGTCATGTGGGTGTGAAATATTTCCCTTTGGTTTAATTTACATTTCTCTGGGCCCTAATGAGGTTGAACATGTCTTAATGATTTAATTGTCCAGTTAATATGTTTTTCTGTGAAAACCTGTTCAAGTCTCTTGGCTAATTTCTGTTATCTTATCTCATCTTACTAATTTGTAATTCATATGTTCTAAATGTGTTTCTTTGTCAATTGTATGTGTTGCAAATTTGTTTTCCTACTTTGTGCTTTTCTGATTATTTTTTTTAAATTAATATTTCTACACGTCTGCTATGGTCTGAACTGTGTCCCCCAAAGTTTATATGTGGAATCCCTAAACTGTATTTGTATGTTTGTATCCATAGGACTGTATTTGGAGATAGGACTACTAAGGAGGTATTAACGCTAAATGAATTCATAAAGATGGGGTCTTTATTTGATGATCTTGTTTTCCTTGCAAGAAATGAAGACACATAAGAACTGTCTCTTCAAGTGCAAGAATGAAGAAGACAGGTGAGGAGGCCCCCCAAAAGAGCTGTGTGTGAAGTGAGCATAAAGGCTTCCCCAGAAACCTACCTTGCAGGTACCCTCCTCTTACAGGCTTTCACCTCCAGAACTGAAAGATGATAAAGTCTACTGCTAAGACAGTCCGTACTTTTGATATAGTAGACCAAGTTTACAGGGTTTCTTAATGGACAAATATTTTCAATTTAATTTACTCACATTCTTAAATTCATCAATAATTTCCTTTATGTTGGTCCTTTTTGTTTTTAATTTACTCGAGTTTCCCATGTGCTATTTTATAAATATATTGTCCTATATTTTTTCTGAATATTTATAATTTCACCTTTTCTTATTCCATTTAGAATTGATTTTTATGTAGTGTGATAGTTGCATTAGATAACTTTATTAAAGTTTATATAAAATTATGTAAAAAATTATATAAAATTTATGTTAAAATATATAAAATACAATGACAGCAATATATTATTTAATTACATAGTATATTATGTAATATCCATTTAATATGGACTAGTTATTCCACCCTATTTATTAAATAATTCATTTTTTAATCCAGTGCTACACTCTCCTAGCTAGTTCAATTTTATATGTGTCATGATATCTGGAAGGTGTAATTTTCTCAACTTGTTTTTCAGAAAAATCATGCTATTTTTGTCATTTGCTTTTCCACACAATTTTGGAATCAGTTTGTCAATTCCACTAAAATTCTATTTCACGTTTGATTGTAACTGCATTGATTCATAGATCAATACAAAGAGAATGGTCACATTTTATAGTGGTTGTCAATAAACATGATATATCGCTCCTTTTAGTTTGAACTTCTTTTACAATTTTCTATAGAAGTCTTGCACATTTTTGTTATATTTATTCTCAATCCTCTCATATGTTTTTTGATGGTCTTGGAAAGGGAAATATTTTCTTTAATTATGTTTTCTGAAATATGCTGGTATGTGGAAATACAATTGATCGTGTACATTGATCTTACATCTCACAGACACATTGATGAACTCTCTTATTATTAGTACTAATAATTTGTCTGTGGATGCTTTTTGGTTTCTATGTAAACAACCATACCATCTAAAAACAATTTTTTTTTGTTTACATCTTTCTGAGGCTTATGATTTAAGTTAACCTTACTTTCTGGGGCTCAGGTACCTTGTATGATGTTGATTGCAAACAATGACAAGAGGTATCACTGCCTTATTTTTGATTTTAAAGAAAATGCTTTGAAACATTTATCTATATGGTACAACATTTTCTCTAGTTTTTACTGCACTTGCTGTTCTTCATTATCAATTTAAGGGAGTCTTATTTTGTTCCTTATTTTGTCATATATTGGTAGTGCATTTTGCCACGTAGATTTTTGGTTATCTATTGAGATGTTCTTATGGCTATTTTCTTCTTAATCTGTTTATGTAAACAAACCACATTAATCAACTTTTTACTATTAAGTCAAGCATAAATTTCTGTGTATCATCCAACTTGAAAAACTGCTGAATTTGATTTACTAACATAAATTTAGTTGTTTTTTTTTTTTTTTTGCCTTTAGTTTGAGAATGGATTTAGCTATAATTTCCCTTCCTTTTGGTAGTGTAAATATGGTGTCCGATTGGGATTATCTGTTCCTTAAATGTTTGTGAATTTTAGCAGATAGTTGTACAGCCCCACCCTCCGTACTCACAATCCTAGATATACAGGTGAATTTTTTGCCACGAACACTGGTGACAGCCTGGGAGTTTTCTCTGGATGTTGTAAGTTAGTTTGCCCATTTCACATTATGGGCAGCAATGCTGGGTAATAAATGCCCCTGGGAAAAGCAGCAACCAGTAACAAGTGGGTGTCAGTGTGTGGATTCCCTGCTTCCTTTTTCTAACGTGGTAAAATCTGAAGGCCTTGACTACATAACCACTCAGAGCTTCCTCCAGGGATGCAGCTCAGTGGCCCACAGGCACTTTGTTCATTAACATATCCTTTCTTGAATTTCTTCCTCCTGTTTCTCTTTTCTACTTCCTAGGGATCAATGATCCTTAGGATCCCTTCCCAATGATAAAGCTTCATTTAAAAGCTTGGTTCAAGGTTTATTTAAGGAGAGGTGAGATCCTAAGTCAAAACACTTCCCTGTAAAACTACATGGGTCCCCTGCTTTCTCTTTGGAAACCATTCTAATGGTTTTAAAATACCTAGTTATAACATGGTATTTGATAATTTATTGATTATCAGATAATATTATATTACATTTGGTAATTTATATTTTGACAATATTTTCGATTGCATATGTTTTCAAATGGATTGGAATATATCTGCTCTTAATATTTTCCTGTACACATTTTAGTTTCTGCTACAACTCTTCTTATGGTTCTTTATCCAAAACTAGTGTTCTTTCTTTCATAGCTTTTCCTCATTCTCTTGATCACAACCAGCAGGAGTTTGTCAATTATATTAGTCATTTTAACAAATGGTTGTGGGTCTATGAATGCTTGATTGTGTCTTTATTTCTGATAATGTCATTATTTTTTTATCTCCTTTGGAAAATATTTATTTTGAGGGAGAGTATTCTGTAGTTATCTTTACAACATTTAGATTATTGATATTTATCCCTTTTACTTTTATAACATAAGCTTTTAAAACTATCTTTTTTATAATTACCAGTTTATTTCTCTTCCAAATTTTGATATGTATTTTTCATTGTTGATGTTACTAAATATTTTAAATATCCACTATACATTCTACTTGGAATTGTGTATAATTAAGAAATTTATTTTAAAATTTATATATGGCATTTTATCATTTGCTTTATATTTTATTCTGTAATTACATTTCAAACAGAAATCAGAGAACATGCCATATTCTATAATAGAGGTTGAGATATGTTTTAAGGCTAAGTTTGGGATTAATGTTTATAAAGGTGCAAAGTGTAGTAGGAAAAAAAAATACTGTGTTCTCTACTTGTTGGGTTCAATTCTGTTTAATTATCTATTCAATAAAACTTTGAACAGTGCTGTTTATATACTCCATATTCTTGCTGCATATTTTTTCTTCTTTACCTATGATTTTCAATATGTTAATTTTTACATTTGTATGTTTGATTTATTCATCTTCAGAACTCTGTAAATTTTTATCTCATATATTTTAAATCTATAGAATAAGGCATATACAAATTTAGAATTATTATATCACTCTCACAAGTAGACATCTTAATATAGCAGCACATTTTATCTCTTAAATTTCTGATATATATATATAGCCATATATATATCAGTCACTCTTTCATTTACATATACATTTATTTGTGTGTGTATCATCTGTTATTGCATTATTATTTCCCCAATACATGTTTTTCTAAACTCTTTTCTTGTTTTAGGGTATTTGCATGCTGGGTCTTATAAATAGAATATGGGTATATTTTTTATATAATAAAGCAATCTTGGATTTGTGTGATTTTTTAGTCTATTTGTATATGGTAATAAATGATAGATTTAATTTCTAATACTTTGTACTTTCTTTGTTTCTTTTTCTGTTTTTAAATTTTTATTGACTTCTCTATGGTGGTTTTTATGGTTGATGCTTGCTGTATAGGAAAAAAAAGAACGCATATTTTATATAAGAAAGACAAATTTAATGTCTTAAAATAGAATCTGGGGTCATTGTTAATTAGAAGAGCACTTGCTGATGGCTTTAATGGAAGCTTATACCTATAGGTTTCATTTCTATTTAATTTCAGTTTTCTGATGATTTTTACTGTAAAACATAATACACAGGAATACTCCTACAACTCAGTCATGAAAAGGCAAGCAATTCCATTAAAAATGAGTAAATCAAGCACTTCATAAAAGAAGAGCTAGAGATATCTATTAGCCAGTTGAACAAGTGATCATCAGAATTTAATCACAATGAGAGGTGCTTACAGGATCACGTGAGTGGCTAAAATTTTTAAATGACAAAAATAAGAAACTAAAATTCTTTTCCCTATTTTAATCATTTTACTTTGTTTTAAATTTATTTTATTATTTTAATGGTGATTTTAATCATATGTAACAGTGGGGTTCATATATGCACTTATCGTAATTTGCTCAAATTCTCAGGCACAGTGGCAGTTAATCATAAAACTAAACATTTTTCTACCCCAATAGTTCAGTAATTTTGTTATATTGTATGTGTACAAATATATAACAACCAATCCTATCAGTATGTATAACTATAATGCACCAATAAAAAAAGTGTGGGGAAAAAATAAAGATGAATTTGTAAGTCTGGCTTGTGTCACACACCCATAGTATAAGCTATTTGGGTCACTGAGGCAGGAGGATGGCTTGAGCCACACAGTATAAGGACAACATAAGCAACATAGTGAGACCTTTTCTCAAATCAATCAATCAATCAATCAATCAATCAATAAATAAAACAAAGGATAAACTTCTAATACTCCACTAATTAGGAACTTTCTATTGATTTCTTTGACCTCAGATCCTACCACCAAATGATTTGCTCACTGCCCACCATTCCTACTGATCCTCTTGCTATTTCTCAAGGAAACATCACACATTTCTTCTTCCAGATTTTTCCCAGGTTGTTTTCTCTGCCTAGACCACACTTGCTGTAGACATCAACAAGGTTACAATGTTCTTCGCCCTCTTAGTCCTTTCTCCATCTCCACTATCCCGAGGCCCTTTTTAGCCTGTTCTATCTAAAGTACTTGCCACAGCTCCCATGTACACAATCTATCTCTTTCTCATTCTGCATTTTCCCCAGCATTGATGTATAATATCATGCTATATTCTTATTTATCTTGTTTTGTTTCGTGACTCTTCCTGCGGAATGCAAACTGCAGCATAGCAGGTATGTCTGCGTGCTCCTCCTTCCGCCCTATCCCCAGTAGCCACAGCAGGACCTGGCACATAATGGGAACTCAGTCAGTATTTATGGAGTGAATAAATGGCCTGTCATGCTTATTTGTTAACTTGATGCTCATTAATGGACTACACTGTTTCTTATACCTGAAAGAATATATGCAGCCATAAAATTAGAGCAAATGTGGTGAGGTGCAGAGCTGGGAGTGACGATACTCACTAAGAACACGGTCCATTTGTCATTTAGTCCCTTGGGTCATCATTGTCTTCCTCTCCAAAAAGATAGTGTTATACTAACCAGGGTCTTCAAAAAGGCATGTTAATGGAATGTTCTTGAATCCCTGGAGACATAGGAGAGTTGGGAAGGTGGATTTTCAGAACTTCTTCACTAATTCTTCATTTTTCCTTTTTTTGTTTTATATATTTCATGTTTTATTTGCCCTAATTAAATTTTTTAAACTCATGAATGGAAAATCCATTTAACTCACTAAGAAAAATTTTCATCATCCTATCCAAATCTGCAGACAGTATTTATAGAGTCATGAGAGCACATGTGATGGCAGCAAGCAAGGACAAATCTTGGGTCCACTCTTCTTGTAATTATATGATTAGACCTCTTGATTCATTTTCTTCACAAGAAAAGGAGGAATTAAAACATCATCCGTGAAACAAGGGGCTTTTGCTTTTTTTTATGTGTTTGTTGTTTTGCTAAATAACCACATGATCATTCAAGGGAAGCACATATTACCATATCTGGCACTTAGTAATTGTTTAATAATTGAAGTTTTTGCTTCTGCTAACCTATTTCAGGGCTCCTAGTTAAACATAACCATGAAGTCTACATGTTGCTCTTCAAAGAGTTGACTGAATTTTGCTTTATGTAAACAGACATAATTATGTCTGAGACCTTCCAAAATATAAGCAGAGATGAGTTTTAGAAAGAAAAAATAAATCAGTTGCTAACTTCCATCTTGTTGGTTTCTACTGCTCCCTCCTGCCCCTCCAGCCACTACCAAGTATATCTCATCACCAGGCCCGTATGTGACAGTGATAAAAAGGTCTGTGCTGGGAACAATATAGTGGGTAATAAATCAAGGCCGGGAGGGGGGGAAGACCAAGCAGCATGGGAGGAGGGATGATGGCACTGTGAATAATCAATGCAACAGACTCTGTAAGAACATGGCGAAACATCTTACTTAACATGCTTAATAAAGCCAGAGAGGAGAAAGCAGTGATAATGTGGAAAGCGGCTGTCGGATTCCTGGAGAACCCTGTCCCCACAGTCAGAACAGGCATTGGGAAGAGCTGAGTTGCCACCAATGTGCTGCCCAAGCTCTGACCACCCACCCCTACCCTGTACTCAATGTCTCAGATGACATATTATATATATATATATATATATATATATATATATATATATATATATATATATATTCCGTAACTCAGTAGCTTCAGGAATGAAAGGGAAAGAAAAACAAAACTATTTGAAAAGTTTCTAACTACAGTTAAATGCAAGAACATGTAGCTAAACTACTACAAAGCAATGGGGCCCCACTCCATAGTTATGGCGACAAGATTAAAGGTGTTTCCAAAGGATCTTAGATGCTTAAACTGAGACATGGCAGCACTTGTTCCAGAATGATAGCAAGAGAAACATTAGTTACACTAGAACATTCTAGTGTAACTCTCTTATATTTACAACGGAGGGAATGAAAGATCAGAGACAACAAGGTCACATAGATGATCAGTATCAGGGTAGAGACTAGGGTCAGGCATTTAGTTTAAGACACTAAATTATATAAAATGCCTTGCACTCAGTAAGTATTCCATAAGTCATGAATCACGCTTTCTTTCCTATTCCTTGTCTCTTTTCTATATCTAAAGTTTAAAGAGAGAAATTTAAAAAAAAATAAGAATACTGTGCTAAGAGTCTGAAAATGTTGATTAGAAACTTACTCTTCTAC
This sequence comes from Callospermophilus lateralis, assembly GCF_048772815.1. Taxonomy (NCBI): domain Eukaryota; kingdom Metazoa; phylum Chordata; class Mammalia; order Rodentia; family Sciuridae; genus Callospermophilus; species Callospermophilus lateralis. The sequence continues at coordinate 446,770 of NW_027510161.1, forward strand.
AGACGAGTATAGTTTGGTGCAAATCAAGATTCTTGGGCCTTAGTTCCCTCATTTCTAAATTGAGAAGTTAGTTTTATGTGATTTGAAGGTCTTTTATAGGTCTAGCATTCTTAATTTGAAGCATTCTCATTTCAGATTGAATGTGACCTGTCTGTATAATGAAAGAGGTGGGCGGGGAGCATGCACACAGAAAAGGTTATGATATTATAAGAGCATTCTGTCCCCTGGTAGCTTTGGAATAAGTGTGTTATTGTTAAATTTGGTAGTATTATCTTAGCAAAGCAAACAAAAATTTAATGTTTGCTAATTGAACTCTAAAAATAATAATTGCCTTTGATGGAGAGGAACACAAAGTCTCTGTGGTGAGCTCTGATTGTGTAAGTGGAAACAGTTATCACCGAAAGCCAAACCAGATTAAAAGGCAGTCATTTCGGTAGCATCTGGGTAGGACTGAATGTACCTCAAACTTGCGGTGTCTTCTGTGTGGACAAAGGCCTCACCCTCAGAGGCTGCAGGGGAATGAGAGGATCAAGGGAACTGACAGCTCTAAGTGGCCCATGTCTGCACAGGAGGCTGGAGTATTTAACCTGCAACCCAGCCTGTGGAGGGATGTGTAACAGAATGCAATGTTGTCCTGGAGATCATTTTGTCCCACCCACAGGGTCATACACATTGCTTGACTTAGTGGCCCAAAGGATGTTTTTCTGATTCTAAACTTTGTACCAGCTATTATACCAAGGAAAAGGAAACCTACCTCCTAAGATTCAGGATGCTGAGGTTAGAGCACACCCAGTTCCTACAGCCTAGGACCTCAGACCCTGAACAGAAGCAGGTGACTAGCATCGAGGACCTTATCTCCAGACATGGACCATCATCCTGCGCCTGTAAAATCACTTGTGGAGACGGACACCTCCTCAGAACCGGTGGTTTCAATAGAGCACACGAAACATCAGGTATCCGAGCTTCTACCCAACTGCTGTGGCATGAAATTTGAAGTCCCTCCAAATCCATATGTTGCAACATACTCCCTAATGTCATATTAGGGGAAAGATTCTTTGAAAGGTGAATGGAAGATATAATGGCATTTTAAAGGAGGCTCCTTAGAGTAGTCTTGCCCTTTTCTCCATGTGTGGACACAGCCAGAAAGCACTGTGAACCAGTAAACAGACTTTCCTCCAACTCTATCTGCCAGCTTCTGAAATGAGACTTCCCAGCCTCCAAAAGTGTGAGAAATAATTATCCATAGTTTATGAGCCACACAGCTTATGGTGTTTTGTTATAGCATCCTAAATGGACTAAAACTTCTAGCCACAGCAATAGTAAGAAATTCAGAGTAAGAGAGTAAGGTTGCATTGGGTTAAGCTAAGGAGGAACAGGTCAGCTGGGCCAGAGAAAGAAATACCTGTCTGTAAGGCCTGATCCGGCTCATTCCTTCTGCAGGCTCACTAGCCCCATTTCCCACCTGTGCAACGGGCTCCTCCTGGATGTCCTCTGACCTATTTTTTTTTCCTTATTTGCTTGTTTGTTTATTTGTTTTTCTTCTGATTCCTCCTTGAACCTAAGAGTGATCAGGACAAAAATTGGTGCTCAAGAGATGATTGCTGATTGAGGGATTAGACTGAAGGATTTGATTGCTTGACTGATTTGAAATAACTTGTCTAAATCCAGTTTACCACAAATTCACACAGAAACTTAGGAAAGAAACCATTTTATCATCACATAGTCTAAGATATGTGAGAATTTTTGTTAGGGCCTCTTGTCAGAATATTTTCAATGAGTATTTTATTATACAACAAATTTTCTTTGGAGACCCCCTTCCTCCTGCTCACAGCTCTCAGTTGGCTTCTAATTTTAGCTCAAGCTGTGCCTCCACCAGCTCTGTACAATTTTGCTGCCCATCTCTCACTAGCCCCCTCCCCAATCAAATCATACCCATATTTTTTTCCCAGAATGCAAAATATAGAAACAAGCATCTGTTGGGACAAAATCAGTTTTCACTTGTGAAAAGTGGATGCTTTCTAAAATCACAGGCAACAAGAAAAATGTCAGAGAAAGGAGCCAACTGTTGGAGAATAAGAAAACCTTCATTCTTCAGTAGGATGAGCTGAGGAAGAGGCTCACTAAAGATGGATCAGGCAGAACGAGTTCTGACTTCAATTGGTCACGAGATCCCAACATCCCTACCTTCATACATGAACCTTAGCATGTATGAATCTGAAGTTATCTTGATACAAAGAAATGCGTGTTTATTCTCTATGCTTTGAGCAGGTATGCAGGATCAACCATGTGACAAAAGGATGTCTATTTCCTTGTTATCTCAAAGAGGTATTCCAAAGAATGTATCCTTGTTAATTAAGAAATAAAGTTATCCAGTCCCTTACTTCCAAATAGTAAATCTTTGAGAAGTTCATATCTTTGTTAAATGCAAAAATGTCTACAATCCATAGAAAGGATGTTGTGTGCAAACTTGGCACTTTAATTCTTGGGTCCTTCCATTGTATTTTAATTGTATGAATGTCTTAGACAATTAATATGTCTTGGTGGACCTAGAATTTATCTTTGGCATGAAGTTTAAATTTCTTTTATCTGGTATTATAAAGGATTTGAGGTAAGATTCCTCGGAATTATGTTCAACAAATTAATGGTTACCGTTTCTTATATACCATGAACTAGGCAGGATGAACAAGATCCTGACCTCATTGAACAGCTGTGGTCTATAAGGAGAAGCAGAAGATTTCACAGACAACAATAAGTCCTTTAAAAAAATGATATACAGAGGACAGTTGGAATCAGAACACAGACTGTGCAGGTTTCCAATACTAGTTTCTAAAGTCTTTGTATACATCTTCACACTTATCATGGCACCTAGCCCAGCACCCTCATATAGTAGAATCTCAATACATGTGAACAAATAATCAAATTTTTTAAAGTGTAGGCATTTTTTCCACCCAAGGCTGATAATTATTCCACCAACTTTGGATTCACAAAACTACACTCTAATTCTTAAAAAGAATGGGTTTTCGAAATGTCTCGGAATATTTTCAGCTTTGTTTTTAAAAGTAATTTTAGAGATAAAGTATGTTGTATTCCATCACGCATTCCATTTTTTTCTGCCAGTCCTTAAGCAGAAATTGAATGATAGAAACTATACAGCAATTTTAAGAGTTTATATATTTGTAGATTCATTAAAGATATGTTTCAACAAGTTTACTTATGCTAAACATGTTTTTCTTATTAACTGCCTTTTTTCCCCCTAAGTCAGCATATTTATTCTAACCATGAACTCTGGCCTGTACTTTGAAAGTGGAAGTAACAAACTATGTTATTTGACCTTAAGAGGTTTATGTTTGATGAAGTGTTTGTAATGTACAGAGTTATGTGATTTGCACAGGCATAACAGAGCATTATAGGAACATACCTAATCAAACATATAAGTGGAATATTATGGAATTTATGTATAATTTGCTGCATAAATTGAGGAAGCTTCCCTGAGAGAAGTGGTGTTTGGATTGAACACCGAAACTTGGGTAACAACTGATGTAGGAAAGAGAGTGAAGTTGTGAATAACATTAAAAACTAAAGACAGGAATGCAAATAACATGGCATTATAAGGTCAGAAAGGCAGAGTGGAATTTAAATGTTCCTTGAAGAGTGTTTCTTTATCATACAAGATAAAGACAAAACTTCCTGTAGGGACTCCAATACCTTGAGAATCTGGGTCATCCCTACCTTCCCCATTTTATTTCTGCTTGTTCCTTATTGACTAATCAGAGTCCTTTCAGCCAGTGTTGGACTTTCCAATCTCTATGCATTTTTTCTTACTTTTTCTCTTCTTTTAGAATGACAGAATAATCTCTACTTCCCATTTAATGTATACAAAACCAATAATAACTCATCAGCAATAGCACTTGCTTGAGGGTTCTCTTTTTCTGAGCTCAGTTATCATTTATTGCCTGTATATTAATTTAACTTTTTTCAAATATTATACTGAAATATTAATGATTTTTTCAAATACCACTCCAAATTGAAATTATAAACACATTCCAAGGAAAGAAAACATCTTTTATTACCTTCAGTATATAGAAAAATATTTATAGACAATCTAAGTACTCACTAGTCATGATATTAACTAGCAGGCAAAAAGAGTATGGGGAGAAAGCCTTTCTAGGTTCTCTGGTATTTCACCATAGTTTCCATTTGGTATTTTTTCAAGTCTCAGCTTGCTCTCTCATCCTGCCTCTACCATTGTTTTATTAAGGGACCTACAACAATTGCTTCAGTTTTGGGGTTTAAGGAGTCTTTATTTAATATATATATATATATATATATTAGTTGTTAATGGACCTTTATTTTATTTACTTATTTATATGCAGTGCTGAGAATTGAACCCAGTGCCTTGCACATGCTAGACAAGAGCTCTACTACTGAGCCACAGCCCCAGCAGGAGTCTTTATTTTTAAATAGTTAATAAAGTATAATTTTGCTGAATTTACTTGAAGAAATAAGCCTTGATAAAATAAACCATAGTAAATTCTTACCTACTGCTTCAAATTTTCTGTTTGAATCTTCCTAGACCAGCAGTGTGGGCAAAATAGTACAGATTCTGTTGATGCAAATACCAACAGACAAGAGAGCTGAGAAAATGTACCAGAGCAAGGGAGGGAGCAATGACAATCTTATGATATGAAACATTAAGTGGCTGCAATATTGTTCCTTTTGGCATCTGGATCTTATGTGACTGAGTGATGCTGAAGGCTACTTTACTTAAAATGATTCATCTTCCAGAACAGACATGATCTTCCCGAGCAGACGTCATTGTTCAGTTTCTTGAGGACTGAATTTGGACATGAGGCATCCCCTAGAATTCTCATACATTCACATTATCCTAAGGCTCTTGTGATCGTAATCTTAGAGACCCAGAATGTGAATTCCTACACGTGTGGAAATGGATCAGTGGCTGGGCCCAAGAGACAATTGGGTTCAACTGAAGAAATGAAGTTTGCAGCCCACAACTTGGAGACAGAACTTTTTTCCTATGCCTGTGGCTGACTGTGGACACCAGTGTCCCATGCCAAGACAGCATTTAAATACCAAGAGATGAGATACATCACTGTACAGGCGTGATGCCTGGCACCCATACTATCTCCAGATGGCTTGATGTGCAGAAATAGCCTTTGGGATCAAACTCAATGTGGCGAAGTCCAAACTCGTGATCTGTCCCTCAGGGCTTCTCTGTAGAATAACTTCCCTCTGCTGTTTTGAGGCACAGCTCCCAGTCTGTTAGGGTGCAGTTGAATACCAGAAATTATCCTCCTTACCAACAACACAAACATTTATTGAGCTCCCCCATCTGTTTGGGGACTGTATAAAGCATTTAAAATATAGAGGAGTATGGCATGACTCCCACCCTCAAGTACTTCCAGTCTAGTAGGGGATAAAGGATATACACAAGAAAACTTAAAACATCTAAATAGGCTTCATGGCAATGCCATATAATTTATGTACAGGAAAAGCAATACAGAATTTCAAAGCAAGAAGCTACATCTTGAGTTCTGCAGTGAAACATCCAAAAGACAAACATCGCACATATTAACACCAGATCTTCTTTTTTAAAGCTGGGCTGTGTCCAAGAGGACTTTTCAGAATGATAAAATGTTCTGTTCTTCAGTGTCCAAAATGAAAACCATTAACCACATGTGGCTATGTGCACTTGAAATGTGGCCAGTGAGACTGAGAACCAAACTTTTAATTTTACCTAGTATTAATTTAATTTAAACAGCCACGTGAGGCTAGTTTTCTAACTGTACAGTGTCGTTATTGAGCATCTCTCATTTACTATACAAAAACCCAGGTAACTGAGATGTGGAATTCAAGGGTAACTTATTTAGACGCTGTTCTAATTCCTAGTCTGGGAAGATTTTGACTTCACACTGACTATAATCTGGAAGAAAAATACCATTCTCATTACATTGGTTAGGTGCAATATCTATCAATGAACTTTGCATTGTCTTTATGCAACAAAACTGAGATCAAATTTCAAGACTACTTGATTCCAGCTTCATCAGGTCTGGGTCTTCCTCAGTCTTGTTTATTATTACATACCCAACACTTTACATAGTAAGTGAAGAATAAATAAATGAAGGAACTGGTAAATATGTGAATGAGTAAAATACCTCTACTAGTAAACTAAGCAGGCGTTTGTGATGAGAATTTTGTTATCTAGATGAGGAATGCTGTTCACCTACATGATGGGCATGAGTCATGCTGATTATAGCATGAGCCCTGCCACATTTAAGTGCTCAATCCATATTTATTGAATCAACATATTCTATTTATTTATGTATTTGCTTCTTCCAGTTAACTGTTTGTAACAGGGATTTTGACCAATTTTTTTTTTCTTATCACACACAATGCCTGTCACATGCAAAACCTTCCAAATTTTGTTAGTAGAATTACTGGGAAGGTATAACGGAAGTCTGGGTTTCAGATCAGTGATATATAGCACTTGCCTGGTATCTAGGAGGCCCTGGGTTTAATTCCCCAACACAGAAAAATAAATAAGTAAACAAGGCAAGCAAAGTCATAAGTAATTTTTTGAGGAGACCCTATAAATTCCAGAAAACAAGTTGGAAAGGACTAGAACACAATTACTTTATTTTAATTTCTTGATTATATATGGGGTTTAGCAGATGGAGCTTTACAATACGAATTCACTATACATCATCAGAAATCCATTATCAGATGTTTTTCCAACTTTTTTAAAAAAAAATTGGAGTATTTATATAAACATAATGAAATACATTGAGGCTAACCCAAGTCTAGACATGAAATTCATTTTTACTTCAGATATATCTTATACAAGTAGGTAGAAGGTAATTTTAAACAATACTTTTAGTGAACCTGCATTTAAATTGACTTGTGACATGAACTCAGAGGTCAGACTTTCCACATGTGATAGTATGTAAGCATTCAAAAACTTTCAGATCTTGGAGCTTTTTGGACTTCAGATTTTGGCATTAAGGATGATGACTCTATCCATTCTCTGGTCTTTCTATCACTTCTCTATTAATTTATCAATTTTTTGCCTACATCTTTCATAGAAATAAGTTAAAATATATTTCTGTGGAAACCTGGAAGAAAAGAGAAGCATTCTGCCTTCCTGTGCCTGTGGTATGAATACATATCCATAATACACCGTATCTTTCCCAGTAGGGGTTGATAATTAATTTATGAGGATATATGTCAATGTCACTATGAGAAAATAGTTCCAGAATGTGCACGTGTGTGCGCGTGTGTGCGCACGCGCACACGAACACACACACACACACACACACACACACACACAATCCTGATTGCTCTCCAAGCAGAACTTATGTGTAGGTGGAATAGTCACCTGTTCACTTACTTTTTGGGAGATTAACGGATCCAGGAAGCACTGTCACATCTCAGTCTTTGCTCAAAGAGTCCTCTTTAGCTCAATGTCAAGTGGTCATTATTGAAGTGAAGTCAGTTCTCCTGTGAAGGAAGTATTCCCAACTCTGCTCTCAGTCATTCTCACTAAGAGAATGGGAGAGTAGGTTTGGGCAGGGGTTAGAGAGTAGGAGGGCTGGTCATGGTGAAATGGAAAGGTGTACAATAATGAGGCTGGGTACCTTAAAAATCCACTGTTTCTAGAGATTTCTGAGAACAGTCAATGGAGTATTTGTCATATGAAAGGTGAGTCTCTGGGAATCTGAAGCCAAAGTTCCAGATGCATTAACCAGTATAAAAGTTAGTCCCTTTGCAGAACTGCCCACAGTAAAACAATTTCTACACCTCTGTTTTACACTCCATAAGGGGCACAATTTTCCTGCAGGTGTCTGAGATTCTTTTAATTCTGTTTAACACCTAGGATCCAGAGCTGCTCACACTCAGCAGGCAACAAAAGAGTGCCTACCCTAGGATTTTTGCTTGCCTTCATGTCTCTTGTTCAATAGAACCATTGTCCCTGCCTCTGTGATCACTGAGTCTCTGTACCCTGACTGTTTGGGCTTTTGATATCTACCTGCCGAGCTGACTTCCCTGGAAAGTGGCCTCTAAAACCTGTCGACTTCCTGCACCTTCCAGCCCACACTCGCCTGAACAAGCCCCCAGCCCTGTCTCCTGCTCTGCCTGAGACTGTTGTTGTCCTCTGCTCAGCATGGCACCCAGGGTCCTGCCTTGAACAACAAAGTGATATGAAAGCTTTGCTACGAGACTGAGACAACTGTGAGGAATGTATAACCCTTCAGTTATACATGAGAATTCTGCAAAGTCCTAGTTCACCAGTCCTAGTTCAACTCAATAGTGAAAAGCAGAGATAAGACTCAAGTCCAATTTTGTTTTATTATATCATATAAGTATGAAACTCAAGTCCAGACTCAACTTCTTAATCAAGTCCAGGTGTTTTTTTTTTAAATATATCATATGAATACAATTGAGAAAACATGTGATGCAATGAAGGGCTATAGAGGAATAATATGATCATAATATAGTATCTATATTTGGAAAGCTTTCCCTATTTTTAAAGTCTTGTTTCTTTTCCAAATGAGGAGATACAAAAATTCTGCTTTACTGAAGAATATTTGGTGCTCTTTCAATTTTTGTTTTCATTGTCTCCTTTATCTCCACCATTACCACTGTCACCAGCAAACTATGACATTGGTTGTTTTCCGGGAAACATGGAGTCAGGAAGAAGCTGATCATGAGCCAGCCCAACCATTTCATATTTAGTGACACCTAAAAGACAAGGGATAAATAGATAAAAGCATATGGCTCACATCAATGAACAGGCAAGAACAAACTTGGCATTGTGTTCTCTAATTTTACATTTATAATTCAACACAATGCATGCAACATGCTACTGTTAAGAAAACTGAAGATTGTCATGGTCGTCTAACTTCCGAATTCAGGAAGATAGGTCTTCAATCCACTGTTTATTCTATTCTTGCCAACTGATTCTTTTCAAGTTGGTAGAAAGCTGGGACAGTCAACTTCAAACTCCTATACCATACTATAAGTTACTATGTTTCCTTTCCCAGGGAATTTTCTTTCAAAGAGAATGAACAGAAATTTTAAGATGAAGAATGGGGAAATCAGCTTTTCCGTCTACACACTTCTTTATTTGTAGAGAAGACTAGCCATGGTTTGTGAGCACCTTCCCAAAGGGGAGATTTCTGAATAAAATTTGAAAACAAAATGAAACAGAAAAGCAACAACAACAACAAAGTTTCTGCAGAGCCACAATCCTCCTGAAGGAACTGCCTGGAGTGCTGAGGTCCCTCTCCTTTGAAACTGCTCTTGTGTGACAGGCTAGACAGTCTTCAGTCATATTTGCATAAAGCTTCATTTCCATTTTGCGTGGGCTCCTTAATCCCAGAGAAAACTGCACTCTACCCAAAGCTGCCCTATCCAGACCAGCTTCTTTAGAAAGCTGTTGGGATCATTCATTAACTCTTTTAAATGGTGCACAAATGCCTGAACATAGATCTTTCCTGGTATTAAGTACTCTCTATACATGCATTGATCTAGGTCCTTTGGGACAAACAGAAAACATGTGGTCCTTGGTCTCAGATAGTCTGATATCTATGCAAGAAGCCTGGATAATGCACCTGAAGCATGATAAAAAGGTAGTCTCTGGGGTTGGTTTGGAAGCTGAAGGAAGACCCCTGAAAAAGGATCTGTAAAGGCAAATGATCATGAAGAGAAAGATAGAAGTGGATTCTTGAAAGAAACACTGACCAAAATTCTTAGCTTCTTATTTGATTGTTATTTTGGTTGTGAAGTTATTTATAAAGAGAGACTGTAGTTAAATTATCAGTAGCTGTAATCTCCTCAATCTTATTTACAAATTTCTCCCATTTTAGGGCTTTCTCCATTCATCTCATTTATTTTTTCATTCTACCCTTTCTCTCTTTTCACTCATTCTTGGCTTTTTACATTTCTTTCCACATTATTTTCCCTTCTCTCCATGACTTTTAACATCTTATCTCCCCCTCTATCTTGTCTTTCCCATGATCTCCGTTTCTCCCTCTATTCACACATCTCTTCTTCTCTGAGGCTACATTATCAATTGTAAAATGATGAATGTTCACCATTGGGAGCTCCTGAACTCTAGGGGAATGTTTGGGTTGTCAAACATCAGCAACTTAGAAGGTCCTCAGCTCAGTTGACATGAGACTGCCTAAAGCCTGACTTAGAGCTGGCACCTTCAATCAGCTTATACTTATCTTTTTGCCAATGATTATTTTGGAATTGGGGGATGACCTAAATTCCTCCAAATTCCTGAAAATTAACTCCAGTCCTGATGTTTTCCAACTGATTTTCCCAGCTTCTACAAACAGAAAAGTAATCTCAGTCCTGATTGATTCGAGAATGACTTCTACTTGCTTGTTGAGTTTCCTGGCCACTGGTCTTATTTGACTTTCTAACCCTTGACTATATAAATTCATATTCTATTTTCATGAACCTCAAAATCCACTTAAGCCACTGCATTTTAATTCTCTGAGATCATAAAATAATGTGAATTACTACCATGCATGTAGCTATTGTACGAATGTTATCACTGAATGGACATAGCCATCCTAACTTGCAGACTGAGTTAAAGCAGTTACAAAGAAAATCCTAGACACAATTATAAACATCCTTTTAAGGAAGGTTGACTTTGTATCTCTTTGTTGCACAGAGGCACTGCTTGTAAATACAGGAGCATCAATGTCCAAGTAGAAAAGTATTTTAGAAAAGTCAGAGTCAAAATGGAAAGAGCACTAAAGAACTCCAAAATCAAAATGGTGCTTGTGTTCTCTTTTCTTCATATATAAGTCTAAGTCAATCAAAATACTCTCAAATAAACAAAAAAAAAAATAATAAAATACTGAATCCAAATGTAATTGGCATTCTTTTTTATTCTAATTTGTTATATATGACAGCAGAATGCATTATAATTCATATTACACATATTGAGCACAATTTTTCATATCTCTGATTGTACACAAAGTAGAGTCACACCATTCATGTCTTCATACATGTACTTAAGGTAATGCTGTTCATCTCATTCTACCATCTTTCCTACTTACTTCCTTCCCCTCCCTCCCCTCTGCTCTATCTAGAACTCCTCTAATCCTCCCATGCTTTCCCATTAACTCCATTAGAATCAGCATTCTTAATCAGAAAAAAACATTTAGCATCTGTTTATTTGGGGATTGTCTAACTTCACTTAGCATTATATCTCCAACTCTATCAGTTTACCTGCAAATGGTAACTAGAATTCTTTAATTTTGTACTTAAAACAATCATGTCTGTTATATGTTGTCATGGACCATTTCTAGATTTGGGGATGTGTGTCTTCTACTGGGTGTCTATCTCTACTACCTCCTCTGGCTGCTGCCTTGAGCATTCTCAAGCCTTGATCCTACCCCAGATATGATGGCTGTGGCTGTGTTGCTTTGGGCCAGAAATCTACTTTCTACCACTTCTTTTTCTCAAAAATATACCTAGCCAGTCAGATCAGCCCTCTGTTCCAGGATGGGATAATGTGTACAAATCATATGCAAAACTCCTTTTATAATTGCTATAATTTCAAACAAGTCAGATTCCTAGTCATTGCTGTTATAAAGAGGAAATAAAAACATAGATGCTGTTATTATTCTGGAGAGAGATGCCTCAGATTTTTCACAAATGAAAGGAATTTTTAAATGTTTTGATTTGGGCACACGCTCAAAGGAGTGAATAGAGAAATATACTTCAATGTATTTTGTAAAAATCAAAATAAATATAAATTAAAAATTTGCTACTCTCTTGTTTTTATGTTTTCCTATATGTTTCTGAAGATATTTTTGGTGTAAGTTCCAGCAATAAAACGAAACCAGTAAACTTTAAAATCAGTGAAATCAAATAAAGGATTAGTGAAAAACAGCTGGCCAAGGTGCCTTTGCTAAACTGGAAAGTTATGAGAAAAATATAATGAGATTATATGGGGAACAGAGCCCCTCACTCCAGCCTCCCTCAGCTTCCATGTTCGAGTGACCACAATCTCATATAGATGGGAACCAACTCCATTTGAACTTGCAAGGTCTAAGGAGAAAGGCAACTCAAAATCTCAGTCATGGACTGCCAAGATTTTGAAATATTATTAGACCTTGGATCATAAATCTGAAGGCAAAATGAATCAATCAATTCAATCTTTATGTGCAAATCACTAAGCTAAAACCAACAAAAAATATCCTAATCTTCATACAGAAAGACAAATGATTGAGAGCTGATATGATGGGAAGTAGGCATAATAAAAACAATATCTTATGTTTATGTAGCACTTTATAATTTACAAAGAGATTTCACATGCATTATTCTTTTATCCTCATAATAATTTGTGGAGGAGATATTATTCTCATGATAGATGAGAAAGATTAATAGTTTTCCCCAAATAACATAGGCTTAGTTAAAAGATAGAAGATAAGGACCATGGGTAATTCACTACTGGATTCCCCAACACCTTGCTAAGAGTGTGGTACTGCGTTATATGTAGCAAGGGAGTATTTCAAGGAGCCTGTGGTATTGCAAGTCAAATGAGCAAAAGAACTCTTCAGACTAATTGATTGAGGATACCACATGGAAGCCATGAAGCTAACTCAAGGACAAAGAGGGAAGAAAAGTTCAAACACCTCAAGAGGGTGTCATATAGATGTTTTAGGTAGAAGAAACAAAAAACAAAGCACCACAAACAGAAAACTGTACAAAATATTCTAGAAGATTCATGTGTTGGCTTCATGGCTTGACTTCCAGTAATTAAATTCATAACAATGGCTTGACTCTGACAATTCTAAGAACTACTTATCTCAACCAGAGAGCAAATGGTTCAACCCTGTGAGTCCCAAGAGTCTAGGATGGACTGGTGATATTGCCAGTAGGAACAAAATATTGGATGCCTGTGGTAGAGATGTAGTGCTTCACGGATAGAAGTGAAATTAATAAGCAGACTGTAGAAACTAGTTAGTCTGTAGAAACAGAAATAATGAAATGGGGGACCTTGAACGTGCCAAACTAGTGCAAGGCTGCAGGGCTTGGCACCTGCCTGCCCCTGCTGTACATATATAGCCATCAACTTCCACAGCTAATAAGCAAGCAGAGGGAATGACAGGCTTTACCTAATGAAAATGGCAGCTATCAGTCTGTGACTCAAATGGTCTGGCTCCAGTTCCTCTTACAGTTGATGATTTGATCTTTGTCGAATTAGTGGGGTTGTGACAAGGAGTTGGTATGTGAAAGCTGCCAAGTGTTCCTTTTAAATCCTCTCCAACCTTTTAATTTTCATAGAAAATTGTGGCTACTTGGAATAGTGTGTGCTTTGTTTTGTTTTCTTTTCCCTTCCAGGAGAAATGTGTCATTATTGGAGACCTATCACCAACAGCAGCAAGAAGCTGAAATTAGAAAAAAAATCTCTAAATCTATATAAAAATTGGATTGATATTTAATTTTAAAAAATGTAGCAATGTTGGCCGATCATCACATTCACCTCTAAATTTTATTTGTTAACCAAATGCAGAATCACAATGTGAATCCATCATTCATGGTCTCAGCCACTTCCTCTGGCTTCTCGTCTTGACCTGATCATACTCAAACCAATTTGATCTCAAAGGGTTGTTTTTCATGATGGAGTCTCGTTCACAACATGGCATAGAGGCAAGAATGAAAAAAGTCATGCAGTTAATCAGATTTAGATGGGACCATGTAAGGTATTTATCTTATAAATGTCCTATGTGCTCTGAAATTTGCCAGCTACACTTGTCATACTCTGACCCCGCCTATCCTCAGTGCCAGAACCTTCCCTGTTTTCCCATCTCTAGTTCTCACAACTGGGAACATTGTGTATTTTAAATAAATAGTTTTGATATGTTAGAAAGTTCTTCAAGCTGTTCAATAGAGGTAGACAAATCATAAATTTTCATCTTATTTTAGAGAAAACAAAACTGAGATGCAGCGAGGCAGAGGTGTTTGAAAAATGTGTGGAGGCCCTGTCCCTGGACAAGGCAACTCTGTTTGACTCTGAATCATCTTGTTACCATCACTAATTTTCTCTTCATGATTCTCTTTTATGAACATGTGACTTAAAATCTAGGCATAGAAGGTTGTTGAAAGGGTCATCAAAAATCACATATAGAGCTGGTAATTTAGCTCAATTGTAGAGCAATTGCCTAGCAAACCTAAGGCCCTGAGTTCAAACCCCAGGACCCCACTCTTCCCCGCAAAATCATATGAAAATAATGGTGATTGGAGAAATTATGCAAATTTCACAGAGCCATGCAGATAGTAAGCCAGGAAAGGAGGACCATGAAGCACAGTGAAGTGACCTTTCTATTCAGTGTGTCCCTTTCTACTTGCCAGAAACAGGTAATAAAATAGGGTAACCTTAAATCATATTTCATGTGGATTTTTGAAAGTGCATCACCAGTGCTTCTGAATCTGACACCAAGCAGCAGAACGGTCAGAGTATCAGCTCTGGATTCCTGAAATACAGCTTCCTCTTGAAACAAGTGGCAGAAACATGGAATGCTTGCAAAGAAATCAAACCAAATCAAATCAAATCAAAGCAGCATTCGACTCCTTAAGGAAATGTTCCCCGAGATAGCAGCCAGGATGGCCGTCATGTAGGGATGTGTGGTGTGCAGGCAGCCATCCATTCAGGCCACTGGCTACCAACAGCTGACTCTAGGAGTAGTATTTGAATCTACCCTGAGGGGGGCCAGAGCCCACAGACAGCTGGGCCATCTGTTCTGATAATACCACATTACTCTCTACACTCAGTAATGAAGGCTCCTGAGTAATCTTTCATCAGAATGACTTCACGGCATTAAAAATGTATTTCAATACATAGCTTGTTTAAATATTTAACCCTCTTCGGCTTTGAGAGATTGATTTGGAGCTGCAGTGTTTATATGGGCAGGAAACATTGATTTTCATATGCATGCATGCATTAATTCAGGAAGACTTGGGCACACACCAAAGGTTTTGATAAATGGATCTTTAAATCTCGGACTTTAATGGAGAATATTGGTTTGCCGCCCAGAGCCCATCCCTCTGCCAGTATTTAAATATTTTCAATTCTCATTTCCCGATGGTGAGGAGGGAAAGTCCGTGGATGAACAGATTTTGAAGAAGTATTTTGAGTAAAGTTTGCTTATGTGAAACACACCTGCACACACACTCATACACACAGATATTATTCATTTTGTTGGCCTTCGGTGGGAGCTATTTGTGCACAGGGCTGTCCAGCTTTTATTAGATCTGTCTACAGTTCACTTTTTTCTGGTATCATGTCAATAAACTCTGAAGATTGCTGTGAATATTCAGCACATGTAGGGCCAAGAGGCAGAAAACCCTTTTGTGAATTTCTCTACATAGTGACATCATTTAAACTCATTTTAATACCCAGTCTTATCTTATTATTCCCCCACTTCCTCATTTTATTGAGGCTTCAATCCTGGGAGTTGCACTACTTCAAAATGTCATCTTTGCAAGCTTAAACATTTTACTGGGTTTGGAATACCAATTGCATATATATATATATATATATATATATATATATATATATATATATATATATATATAACTTAACTCATTGGTGCTAGATAAATAATCACTAATGTCATATATACAAGTCCTTCACCTATGTTGATCACTACTCAGTATTACCACCTTCATCTTAGCTAACATAGTATTACCACCATTGAATGTGTGACAGTAAACACGCCTCAGAGAACTTAAGCAACTTTTCCAAGAGCAAATGGTCCAGGAGTGGTTTGCTATAGCCATGACTCTCACTCAGCCTTTTAACTTTTCCATTATGTCAATGGAGTCAAATTCATTCTTATATATATAGTCATGAAATAATTAGCACAAGTTAATCAAAATCTTTATGTATTAAATACCATGAAAGGTGTAAACACTGGGAATGCAGTGATAAATAGAATAGTGAACTGTTTTCAAGGAGACTAGAGAAAGAAAGGGACTTAAGTCAGATGATAGAAATTCATTGGACATAATGCAATGAGATATTCTGTAGAAATGATCTAAACAACCATGTAAGTATTAACCCAACCCAAACACAATTTCTCTCCACCTTTTCAGCAAGAAAAGCATGTTCTAATGACTTAAAACATTCATTGAATTCAATTAATTAGCTCCCCATGCATCTAGAATGGTACTGGTTATGTACCATTCTTGGGAGAATTGACAAGAAGTCTGCTCATAATTTTCTGTTTTGTGGTGGACTCTAGGGGATAATAAGTGAACCAGAATTGGAACATTTTCCAGAAGAAAGAGAGAAACAGTGAATCTCTAAGGTTATCTGCATGATTCATATGCATAGTTTGAAAAGGTAAATAGTGCTTATGGCAGTCCCATGCCCCAACATACCATCCCTTTGCTGTTTTTTTTTCATTAATTACCTCTATGTTTCTAAACATTGCAGATAAAGTGATATCTTGTACCAATTTTCTATTTTATTCTTTTCTGCATTTTATCTTCCTCTTATATCCATAATAGTAAGTTGCTCTATTAGTTAAAACAGTAACCTTTATTAACATTATAATAATTATGCAAATATTGTTCACTACAGAGCTAAATAATAATTGCTATCACATTCTCTTGCTTTGTAGAAGCTTGCATTGCCAACAGTTTTCTATTTGTCTTTCCTTTCCTCTCCTGCACAGCAAACACCCACCCTTTGCTTTTCCTAAATGCTCTAAGCTACTCTGTTATCTCTTTTTATCCCCCAGAGACTTGAGTGTTTATACCCTCTTTCTATCATCTGGACTTATATCTTTCTCTCTAAAATGTACTTTGATTATTCTCCAATGAATTTTCTTAAATGTTCTTCAGGTATGATTGCATTTTTTCCCAGGTATGATATTTTAATCATTCCTGGTTAACTGACTGTGCACTCTTGGAAGTCATCATCATACTGCTCTTCACAAAAGGATGACTAGTAGGGCATTTTCTGAGTTTTGCTTGTCCTTTCTTTGTCCTCATATTCAATTGATAGTTTGGCTGGCTACTGAATTCTAGGTTAAAAATAATGTTTACTCAGATTTTTGAAGGCATTAATTTTTGGTATTTATTCTTGCTGCTTTGAAAATAGAAGCCATATAAATCAAGACTTTGCAACACATCTATCAAGTTTCCGTGTTCTGAAACATGATGATAATTTGCCTTAAGGTGAATGCATTATCTTTTATGACACCAGGCTTGGGATGTTCTTTTTTCAGTATAGAGTTTCATGCTTCAAAATTAATTTCTTAAAATCTGCTAAAATTTCTTTGATATGAATATTTCTCATGTTTGCTCTGAACTTTATATTAGGTCTTTGGATCCTGGATCTGTTATAAATGTCTTTGTCTTTGCTTATAGAGTTTCAGTTTTGTGTTATGCTTTATGAAAAAAAATTGAATCTGTCTTCCAATTTTAATATAATCTTTTATTAGAATTATTTTTGTCTTGTTTAAGGATTTTGTTTGTAAGTATATCTGAGGATAATAACAAGAGGATTTATTTATTTAATTTTCATTTATTCCCTATTTATATATCTTTATTAAGGAAATATTAATTATTTCTTTGAGTTATCATGTATCTGCATGA
Source organism: Callospermophilus lateralis (assembly GCF_048772815.1). Classification (NCBI taxonomy): domain Eukaryota; kingdom Metazoa; phylum Chordata; class Mammalia; order Rodentia; family Sciuridae; genus Callospermophilus; species Callospermophilus lateralis. Next base: position 464,419 of record NW_027510161.1, read on the forward strand.
GTGATGGTTTTGACTTGTCCATATGATAAGGGAAACAGACAGCCATTTTAACACTCAGCACTTACCTGGAGCTTGAAGGCTATATATGTGAAACCATAGATACTTTAGATTGGGTTGAGTATGGAAAAATAAAATTAAAAGGTCTAGGTATTTCACTCAGGGGTACAGAGCACTTACCTAGAATGTGCAAGAAAAAAAATAAAACTGGATTACCAGACTGGGGTAGATTAGTGAAATGTGAAATAGCATGGAAAGAGAACAGCCAAGAGAAAGAGAAAAACCTTAGTAAACCTACTATTATAAACATACAGAAAAATAGAACAAATCTAATGATAAATGCATCAATAAAATAAAAAAATTAACAGGATGGATTCCAGATAAGATTATTTTTAGGAAGCAGAATGACAAAAACCTTATAAACAAATATGATTATGCTGCTCTATGATCAAACAGGAGAAATTATACTCATAAAGACATATTCACAAGATTGTGCAGAACAAATCAAAGTCGAAATAGAAAAGAATAATTTGTAGATATATTTTATAAAACTACTTGGAGTAAATGAATCATTTAGAAATTTTGGAAATAAAAAACCGGGGCTATTATAAATTAAATACAATGTCATATTTGAGGTTAATTGTAGACTCAATAGAGTCAGAGAAAGATTCAATGAATTATAAAATAGTCTTGAAGCATTAAACTAAAGAAAAACTCAGAGGAATGGTGGGGGAACCAACTCAAAGACGTTGGCTAAACTTCACTTGGAATTTCAGAATCCAAGATTGAAAGAAGTGGAAGCAGAGGCAAATTAGCAAAGATAGGAACAAACATATTTCCAGAATTGAAAAAGCAATTATTCTCTACTTAAAAGTTGACTATGAGTACTGAGAAGGATTTTTATATTGCAATGACATTTTAAAACTCCCAGGTTAAGAATCAATCTCAAAAAATCTTTTCTAGATGAAAAGGTATGATAGGGAAAGAACAACTGTAGTCAGCATGTAACAAAATGTTTCAGACATTAAGGTAAACGTTTTGCACAAATAAACCTAGGAAATTTTACATGTTAAAATAAATTTTGAAGAATGTGCTAGAGCTAGAATAAAATTTAACGTCAAGGGAATAAGTGCCAAAATAACAACAACGAGAGAGAGAGAGAGAGAGAGAGAGAGAGAGAGAGAGAGAGAGAGAGACAGAAATATTAACAGATTTACTTAGCCATATATTGCAAAATAATAATTACAATTGACTTTTCAGCACTAAAAAACCTAGTTTTGTTAGTTCCTGACTTCTGAATGATTTTACTTTAGAGTGATTAGATCAGAACCAGCTTTGTTCCAGGAGATGCCCAAGTACAAATTCCAATTTGTAGAGACCTTTTTTCTGGACTTACAAAGACACTGAAATGCAAATTATGAAAGGATTCTGAACAGAATTACTCCAGCTTTATAAAATTCATACACAGTTATATAACTTAAGCAATGTTCTGTCTGCTTGACTTGGAATGATGTTTGGAATGGAAACCTGAAGCAACTCAGAGCATACAAAAAAGTTCTCCATGTAGTCATATAGTTTAATCCAAGTTTTCCTTCAAAAGCTGTTTTTTCTTTTCTTTTTTTTCCTCTCTGCTTGCTTGGCCAGAGTTAACTTGTGCTTATCTCTCCAAGAAGGATGCCAAGTTGTGTAGTATTTCTTCTTTACTTCTCTTTCCCATGCTTGTTGTCAGACACCTGTTCTGATGGGAAATGTGAATGACTGCATGGACCAATAATTGGGACATGACATGAATTCAGGGCCCCTTCCTATAAAACACAATATCGTAAAAAAAAAAAAAAAAAAAAAAAAGGATGGTGTATGACCAAAGGAAAAGAAGTGGGAGAGATTTTGTGACTCTCTCCATGAGATTGGAAAACAATGTGTACTGTACATTTTACACTTGGAGATTCATAATTTGCATACTTATATGAAAGTCACTCCAAAACCCTTCAAGAGAGGGTTAAATTAAAGGCAAGAGATTTAATTTAATCATTCTGTGGCCCAAATTATAAGACCTAGGACTCAATTTTTAAGTACTCAAGGCACATTTGAACTTTTTAAAAAATGAGATAATATTTTGGTATGCCAAAAACATAAAGAGTATGCTGTTGCTTTTAAAAATCCAGATTGGCAATAATAAAATGAAATTTTAAGTTGTGCTACAAAATAACTATGATCCTTTTTACTTCTTTTATTATTATTTTTTACTTCTTTTCCAGCTGTAAGATTAATTTTATGAATCAAACACACCATTTTCATCATCTATGACAAACTAACGTGAGTGATGCTTTGGTGGAGGATAATAATGTCGTTTCTCTGATCTCCATAAGTAACACACGCAAACGTCTTTTTTGCCTTTAAGGTAGACTGGACATCATTGTTATAGGGGACCAGGCTAAGAATTAGAGAAGTGACATTTCAAAAGAGAGTCATAGAGCTTGCCAGCAATCCTGCTTGTGAAGAAGGGAAGAAAGGAAGAGGGAAAAAGAAGGAAGTAAAGAAAAAGGGAAAGAAAGAAGAAAGGAAGAAGGATGGAGAGAGAGAGAGAGAGAGAGAGAGAGAGAGAGAGAGAGAGAGAGAGAAAAGAAGAAGAAGAAGAAGAAGAAGAAGAAGAAGAAGAAGAAGAAGAAGAAGAAGAAGAAGAAGAAGAAGGAAGGAAGGAAGGAAGGAAGGAAAGGAAGAATAAAAAGAAAATATAGGAAAACAGAACAAGGCCTATACTGAGACATAATTCAAGATGATTGTTCTCGAAAAATTTCTAAGTCAGTGTAAAATCCAATAACCTCAAACTATATCCAGGTTTTAGTTTCCATAAAAAGGAGGGCTACTTGCATATCAAGACCTCCTTGGGAAAAATAATCCTTGAGAGATAGTAACAAAGATGAGAGTGCTTGTACTTGAACCAAGATCTAGGCATTTGAAAGAGCACAGTTTAGGTTCTATATATGAACTGGCTGTTGAAGCAAAGTCTCTTCATCTTTAAAAATGGGCCACGTCCATGGCAGGGCACATGCTAAATGGTTGAGGAGAACAAATCAATTGTAGTGATTCCACAGAGCAAGTTGAATAGAGTGTCCTAAAAAGATAGTCCCAGTCTCAATCCTAAACAATGGACACTCTTCAGATTGAAGCTCAAGGGTTTGCTACCCGTGGTGCAGCACAGAAATATTAAAAACTTCCACTTGTCAAGAAGGACAGTCAGGGAATAGTCATAAGATCAACAATTCCGACTCTACCAAGTTTTGACTCATAGCAAACTTCATTAATATAAAATTCTAGATCAGAGTTACAGAAATGGTATTAGATACTGAAGTAACATTACTAGTTATGGGGAATAGCAAATGGAAAATCCATACCATAGATCCAGTAACCACACTAAGGATTAAGTTCATTTAAGGACATCAAATGCCATTTGAAGATCCTAGCATCTATCTCCCTTCATGATCTGCTCTTCATGCATTTTGTTTTATGCTTTACAGTTTGGAGATCATTCTCCTTGATAGATAAAATGTGAGTAAAATAAGAGGTGAATGAATCACTCTGTCTTCGCTGTCATTTTTAGCAGTACCTCATCGACTGTAAGCCCTGTCCTTCTTCCAGTTCTCTTCAGAGTGAAAAATCACCATTTTCCTAAAACAAATGTTTCTTCTTGCTTTTAATCTCCTTCTGTTTGTGATTTTTCCCCCATGAAATTCTTAAGGACTTAAGGGGCTTTTTTACTTATCTCTTTGTTCAGAGGTCCCTCTTTCTCTCTTTGGGGCAGGCCATTTCGAATGTGAATTCATCTGAGCAGACACACAGTGGTCACTTTGCTCTAGTGGGGGAGAGGTGACAGCAAATAGGGTCATAGAGGCAATTTGCTCATTTTTTTTCTTCCTTCCAGGAGACAAAGACACGTATTATGCATCTGAAATACTTATACACAATTAGCCTACATGGTAACTGCTCCAGAGAATATAAAATCAGTATAGAACCGTGACATGTGAAAGTAAATTTTGTTATCCTCAATGCCTCTGGTGTTAATAACAAATGGTAAGCACAGAGCAGGAGCAGGAGTCTGAATACTAATGGAGTCAGGTGAAGTCTGTATTGTAAGCCTTGTGTCCCCATCCCATTCCTACTGCTGCCCTCACAGACAGATCAGGGACAGTAGTTCAACTATTGAAGGTCTTAGGTTTCTTCCTCAAAGTTATCAATTCTGAGATGACAAGTCATTTTTTCCCCAAGATTCTTATCACAGTGACTCTGCTGAAAGAGATTCACTCTTTATCAGAGTCAGTTGTAAAAACTTACTGTTTCCTCATCCTTGTAAAAGGTGAAACACTCATCAACAAGGAGAGTCAGAAAAATGTCACACACCCTCCATCCAGCAGCTGTAAATCTTTAATAAATTTAACACTTTTATTTTTTCACTCAATTATTCAACTAGTGAGGTGTATATTTTAAATAAATTTCTTCAGTGTGTTAGAATAAAAACACCTTTGCCTTCATGTAAATTATAGTCCAAGAATGTAATAATTTGCATATGATGTGTATCCCCAAAATTCCTGTGTTAACTCACAAATGTTCAGTGGTGTGGTAATTAGATTATGAGACATATAATCTAACAAGCCCATCTTGTTTGAATGGCTGGACTGGCTGGGTGGTAACTGTAAGCAAGTGGGACATAGCTAGAGGAGGTAGATCACTAGGTGTGGGCCATAGAAGGGTTTATTTTCCCTGCAGTTCCATCTCTTCTCTTCTTCACACTCCCCCTTTGTTCCTGGTCACTTTAAATGAAGCAATTTCCCCCTGCCATGCCCTTCTGTTTTGTCTCAGAACAATGGACTTGGCTGACCATGGACTAAACCTCCAAACCCCTAAGCCTAAGTAAACTTTTCATCCTCTAACTTGCACTTTTTGGGTATTTTGGTCACATCAATGCAAATCTTAAGATGCAAAGAAGGAGAGCAGAAATTAGACAAATACTTGTGCAATTAATTGTGATTGTGGCAAAGTTTTAAGGGAAAGGCAATGTTTTGGATACATATAGTAGTATGATCTAAGCTTATTTGAGAGATACTTAACAGATTCAGTTGAAGGATGAATAGAGTTACTTATAAGAAGGATAAGGTATAACATTACAGTAGAAAGAGTAGCTATAAGAAAGTCTAGAAGCAGGAGAGAATATAGAATAGTTTAGGATTGAGGTAATGCTAATGAAGTTGTAGATTAATATTGAATGGCTGTGCTAACTTACAATAAAGGGAAGGGGGCTAGGGAAGAATACAGTTACTTTAGGTAGAGGGGAGTGAAGGGAGGGGAGCAGGTACGGGGGCAGAAAGGATAGTAGAAAGAATCAAACATTACCTTATGCACATATATGACTTTATGACTGGTGGGATTCTACATCATGTACCAGAAGAATGAGAAATTATACTCCATTTATGTATGATGTATTGTAGTGCATGCTACTGTCATGTATATCTAATTAGATCAAACTAAAAAAAAAAGATTGAATTGTTGATCAGGCATGGTGGCGCACACCTGTAATCCTAGTGGCTCAGGATGCTGAGGCAGTTCAAAGCCAGACTTAGTAACTTATCAAGGCTCTAATCATCTTAGTGATATCCTATCTCTATATTAAATAAGTAAATAAATAAACAACAAACAAATAAATAAAAAAGGGCTGGAGATGGTAAGTATCTCTGGATTCAATTCCCTGTACCAATAGAAAGGGAGAGGGGGGGGAGGGAGGGAGAGGAAAAGAGAGAGACTGAATGGTTGTGTTTTTCCTATTACTGTGACAAAATATCTGACATAATCGACCTTTAAGGAAAAAAAAGTTTATTTTGGCTCATGGTTTCCAAAGTTTCAACCCATGCTTGCTTGGTTCTGACCATTTTGGCCCTGTGGCCTGTGGTAAGGCAGAAATTCCTAGTGGGCTTCACGTGGTGGAGAAAACTGTACATCTCATGGCAACCAGAAGAATAAAGGGCCAGAGCTCCAATATCTCTTTTAAGGGCATGTCCCTAATGACCTATCTACATTCCACCAGACTTATCTCCTTAAGTTTCTCTGTTCCCAAAAGTGCCATAGGCTAATGACCAAGGCTTTGACACATGGGCCTTGGGAGAACACTTCCAAACCATAATAGTTGCAGAATAAGACAGGAGATGAGCTTCAAAACTAGAAAGGTATCCTATCAAGGAAAGGCTTTCCAGCCAGTGTGAAAGCACTAGAAATTTAATAGCAATTGGAAGCAATTTAAAGATTTTAAGCAAAAGAGTGCTTGAATGTATTTATATCAAAAGACATGGATGAATTGCTTTCCAAAGAGAGATGTAAGAAAGCCTGAAAAACAGTTCCAAAAAGCTGGAAGAGAGATAATGCCAACATGCAGATGGGATGGTAGTAGCAGAGATTATTTAAGCTGCAGGTTTGTGGTCATAATGGAATACTTTTATTGTCAGGAAGTAACAATGAGCACTGAGGTTTTAGATCTGTTTGATTTAATTTCTATTGTGTAGAATAAAGAGCTGCTGATAGGAAGAATGGAAATAGCAATATGTGGTTGGCTAGAGAATGGTGATATAACTAGGTATAAAGAAATTAGTGAAATTTGAAGAAAGCATTAAATGACAGATTTTTGAGGTTACGATGCAAGATATGCACATGTGCACGCACACACACACACGCTTATAAATCTCTTTTCCTCACCCTTTCTTTTTCCCCTTCCATTTCTGAACCCCCAACCCCCAACACCACACACACACACAGGATAAGCAAGGAAAAAAACCCATTAAATGTCTTTTCTTTGTTATGTTTTTGTGCAGATTTTGAGAAATTTTGGTAAAGATTTAAGTTAATTTTTTTTTAAATGACACGCCAAGCTGAGATTGAACAATTTAGACGGTTTTATTCTAATCAGGTTACAGATAATAATAAGTGATTCATTTCATCTGAATTTCGATGGAAAGAAGATTTTTAAGTACAATATTTGGGACTCTTCCATGAATAATTACAGAGACTTCAATATCATTTTCTGAGACAAGTATGAGAATGTTTGAAAAAAACCTCAGTCTACCTCCCACTCTCTATACTTTCACATCCATATGTACCATTTTTATGATCTATATTAGAAAACTATAACCATATATTTTCTCTAGTGATTTTCTGTAAAGTATCATCTCACAGTGATATCACTTTGTTTTTCTTTTATACTTTATCATAAGAGTGTTTTGTACTGCTCTACCTCAGATAAGTTTGAGGATTTCTTTTCAGGCATAAAAAAGCTTCTTTGATTATAGTGCTATTTTCTCATGACCTCTGTTTAAACAGTATTTTTAAGGTATAACTTTCATTTGTCATCTTCTAATCATCTCAGTGGCTACTAGTTTCAGTGACACTTTCACCACGGCATATATATTCATATGTAAAGTTTCAAACCCATTTTATGAGCAATAAGTACTTAGAACATTAGTATAGGGGATCACTCATTCTGATTTTTTTCATTTATTTCTGCTTTTCTCTTTGAACAAAATCTACTGAGTGTTAGGTACTAGACATTGTCTAAAACCTAAGATTATAAAAATGAATAAGCTTTACTTTCATAAATTGGCATTCAAATCAGAAGGCAAAAGATAGAAAATTAAGAGGAAAAAAGCAAGTGATGATATGTCCTATTTGGATAGTTAATAGGGTCATATCACCATGAGCAGGAAGCTACTTTAAATTGCCTGGAAGGTGACACTGAAGTTGCAATAGAATACCTGACCACAGAAAACCCTGTGAAAGTCGTGGGGAGAACATTCCAGGCAGAGGGAATAGATATGAGAAAAGCGTAGGCAGGAATGAACAGGTATGATACAAAGAAACCTAAAAAGGACCAATGGAAATCACTACTACTGGGATGGGGAAAGATGGATGGAGGTGAGGGTCAGTACATAGAGAATTCTAGAGGCTGGAGTCAGGGATTTGAGTATTTGTGTCAAAGGGATGATACCCATTGTGAATGATGTGGGAAATTGAGTGTCATGATCTGACATACAATTTTATGTTTTTTTCCCTTTTTTATTAGTGCATTACAATTATACATAATAGTGAGATTGATTATTTTAACATATTCATATGTGCATATAAAATAATTTGCTCAATCTCCTTCCTGGTGGCCTAATTTTTGAAGAAGCCCCACCTTGGGTCTTTTGCAGGATACCTTGAACCTGAGCACATACAGAAACATAAAGTCATGTGAATGTCTACCTGGGTGACAGTCCAGATAATATATTATTAAACCTTGAGTTAGAGTGACCATGGAGACTTGAAGCAGTGAACCCATTTGAGAAATGTTTAGAAGAATAATGGAGGTGGCTTGTTAGAAGAGAGAAACTATGGGTTGAGTAAAAGAGAGGAAAGAAGAATGACCTCTAGATTTGTTACTTAAAAATGGGGTAAATTAAAATACTTTTTATGATGAAGAAAGATGGGTTGTGGGAGAAATAGTTCATATTAAATTAGGAGTTGGCTTTTTCACTTTTATTCAAGTGAAGTTTGAGTTAGCTATTAGACATTCAAAAAGAATTTCTAAATATCAATTGGATATTTTAGTGTAGAGTGTGGAAGAAGCCCAGGATGGAGATAAAATTTTTACAGATGATTGTGCAATTGCAAATTGAAGCTAAGGAAATTGATAAGGTCTCCCAGGGAGAGACTGAATAGAGATGAGAGAGGGCCAAAGAAAGATCCTGGAGCATCCAGCTTCTCCAGATCTAGAAGAGGCATTGAAACCTGGGAGAGAGAAACTAATGGGATAAGAGAGCACCCTCAGTAGGTGGGGAATGCACTCTCACTATGGAACTGAAAGGAAAAGGAAAGCATTTCAAAGATAAGAGAATATTTTCATAGTTATTGCTGCTGACAAATCAAATAATGTAAGGACAAAAGTGTCAGCATCCATGAGTGTCCCATGTAATATAAGTGATGTTGTAAATAAATGGTCGTATGTCTCTGTGGGGTAATTTCTCATCATTTCCTCATCTATACAGTCTCTTTCCTTGATAAAAGCCCTTTTCCTAAAGAAAGAATTATTTTTTTCTGTGTTCCTCAAAAACAACTATGAAATAGTCTTCAGGATAGTTTAAGATAATAGTCCATGACCCGGTAAGTGCTATCCCTTGATAGATCCTTTGTGGAACTCAGCAATTTCTTTCTAGATCCCGTACACTTTTGACCACTGGAGAAGGAAGGAAAGCACCACTTATGTCCTGAATCCTGTTTCCTTCTCAGCACATGAGAGTTTTTAGTGGTCCCACACAATTCCTTCCATTTCTTTAATTGATACTTTTATATCAATAGAAATGAGGGGTACCTGGGAAGATTGACACATCCGTATGGATTAAAGTTATCTGCTTATGCTTCAGGGAGACCAGTAGAAATTTAAGTTCACAAGTATTAGAGTCAGAAAGAAACAGGATGGAGTCCAGTTTCTAACACTTGTTGTAAAGCCCTGGGGTCACGTTATATATCTTTCTGAGATAAGAGCCTCAGATGTGAAATAGGGTCAATGAAATCCTCCTCGTAGTGCACATGTAAAGACAAGATGAGATAATAAATGCTGAGTGCTTAGCACGGTGCCTGGCACATGGTAAGTGCTTCATAAATGTTAACTACTGCCAATAAAAATGACGAGTGCAATTTCAAAACTGGCCTGCGAAAGGTGGGGAGAATATGACTCGAATCAGAAAAGCATGAAGGTCCTATGGAAGGTGGAATAACATGGGCAAACACAGGGTACCCTGGAGTAGAGGATTCCATTTTGGCTGGAGCAGAGGTAACCGGAAGAGCAGCCTTCATAAAGATAATTAATTGCATCTCTGTTTCTCAGTGAAACCACAGAAGAGGCCTGGACTTGCCTCTGTATCTTCAACAAATACTCGTGGTAAAAAGCCAGTCCTCACAGAATTGAAGAATTCCTCCTGAATCACAGCCCCTCCCTGAAGAGTCCAGGCCATATTTATGGATCAGCTGCAGCTCTCAGAATTCTCTCCCAGTGTGATCCATATGCAGTTTTAATTTAGCTCTCTTTCCTTTCTCCTCCTTTTCCTCTCTACATTGTCTAAGTGCTAATAATAATAATTCAATTTAATAACATCCATCCTCACAGAGTACTCAAGCCCATCCGGTCCTCAAGGACACCTAACCCTTCCCGGGCTCACCTCTCAGCTTCTTTATCACACTTGAAGCACATCATAAACTACATCTTCCTCAGACCTTGTCATAAAGGGTGAGGCCAACATTGCAGGAATGAAGTCAGGAAAATACAACCTTGAACTGTTTTATCTCCTCTCCTCTCTGCCCTCTCCTCCCCCTTGCCTTTCCTCTTCTCTTTTGACCAGTACTTTTCCTTAGCTGCCCAGAAACAGGAAAAAAAAGAATTTAAACTCTTGTTCCCACAGGGGTTTCCTGGAATGGTTCACTTTCTGTTTGGCAATTGAAGCCCAATCTAATATGAAAGATACTCAGCATCAATAGCTGCCTCAACAGTCATTAATTTGCTAATAGAAATTGCTTTTTGATGATGCAGGTCAGGATGATGGCCTCCAGTTTGTGGATAAAGAAATTGAAACATGAAATGTTAAATGTCTTTTTACACAGGGACAGGGCTGAGGATAAGGCCAGGTAAGGACCCACTTCTGTGAAATGTGGCTCCTTGAAAACTTTTCATATTTTTGAAATACAGGAAATATAAAGTGAAGAGTGAAAATAGTATTTATGAACAGCCAAAATAATTGCAATAAATGACTTTAAAACACTCATGTGTTTTATTAACATAATTGTATGGATCCCTTTATCCTCAGTTGGGTGACATACAATCTCAAACAAAACCTTGCATATTTTACCTCCTGGTACATCAGAAAAAAAAATTAAGGCTGAAAATGGTATTAATTAGCAGTTTCAAATTCTTAAGTACAAGTTACAGGATAGACATTATTATTGTTAATCTTTTCATTATTTGAAACCTATTTTTTGTCACATTGTGTTTGAGAAACCTAAGAGTCACACAGGCTATATTATGAAAACAAGTTTAATGTGTTAAAGGTAAAGATGAAAGGTTACACATGTGTATATATCTCCTATCCCGATTTGCCTAACAAAAAACGAGGATGATATATACTACATGAAATAGTATACAATGAGGTCATAGGTGAATATTTGGAAAAGAGTCAGAGAGAGGTATAATTGAATTTTTTTTTTAAGGTCTGCAGAAATTTCTAGGGAGAGGAAGAACTTAAGCTATAATTAGTGAATGTGTTAGTGAAGATTAATTAATAACTGATGAGAGATGGACCAGACTGGGTAAGAGAACTGGGATACTACTAACCATCAATCAGATAGCATAACTAACCACCACATACTGCTCAAACCATTGCACCAAGACTATGAACTTCCATTCCTTTCTTTTTTGCCTAAGACTGATTCATCCTCCGTGTCTGTTACATACTGCTCTATCTATTCATAGATGCACTCTACCCATCCCACTGCCACCAATGGATACACAGAGATGACCCTTTTGGAAGAAGTAGGAACAGACGAGTATCAGATAGTCGATGAAGTCTTCAGTACTTTCACATTTTCTCCTTTCAATTCCCCTGATCTCTGTTCAGGGATTTTCCGTTTCATGGGATCTAATGTAATTTTGCTTTTTTAAGTTCATATTAACAATGTATCTGCCCTCTTCAGCTGAAAGAATACCTGTCTCCACTGAAAAGGAACTGGTCCTAATTCATGTATAAGAGTAAGAAATAAATGTATTCATATATAATATTAGTGTTTCTGTAGTTCTGTGGTATGAGGTTCAGATCCAGCCATCTCTTTTAAGGAGTAAAGTTCCCTTTCTTCTGCACTTTTGGAATGTTGGCATCTGACAAGTGAATTCAAATGAATTCTCCAGTGCAAATTTTCTCGACCTGAAGAGACTCACTCACCTTCATTAATATCACACCATATCCAAAGAGCATCCCATAGCAAAAGACCAGTCCATGCCGTATGCAAAATCTTGACTCCCTTGAATCCATGAGGCAGAATTCTAAAGGCCATGCCAAGATAGCTTAACAGAATTGACCTCATGCTTCCATTGTGTCTGCATAAAAGGTGACTTCATTCACTACCTAATTCTACATCTTTTAATATTTTACAAGAGTTGTTCCTGTAATACTGGAATTAAAATATATTCAGGTATGGGTTTTCTTTTCTTGCCTGATGGACATCATTCAATGTTTATATCTTAGGGGTTTTAGAATTTTCAGTACAATGAAATAGAATTGTATTCTGCATAATACTGCATTAGACACAGCTAGACTATTTACAACAATGCCAGTAAGCAAAGAATAATCCATGTCATCTACTAGTCCTTGCATAGAACATGACACCTACAAGATGTCATTGGGAAGAAGAGCCTATTGAAATTGCAGATGACCCATCAGGTCAATGATTATACCCTGGGGGAAGATTTGCAATCTCCTGAGCCACATCAAGGATCCCCAAAACGAGTCTCCACTTTTTATTAGTTTCATTGACTCCCTTGACAAATTTGTACTTCTCATTCCCAAAGTTTTGGGATCTATAAAGTAAAGGTCCTGGTTTCCAAGGAAGGGAAACTTCTAGTGGGGGAAAGCATGCATCCTATTAAACACTATGTTATTGTTCCCATACCATCACTCTAGTTTGATTGTTTCATTAGACCAGCAAACAAAAAGACAGAAGTAATTGACAGTGAATCAAAAGGAGGTGGAGCTGTTGAGAAGAACATGCTTGGTACCTAGGTCATTCACTTAGATAACTATTAGTATCAGAGGCTCAATTTTTATAGTATCAGTTCTATTTCTAAAACCAACAATAGTAGAAGCTCTAGTTCATCCCATTAAACTTTGTTCTTCTGTAGGAAAAGAGGATCACTGGAATCTTGGAGAAACTTAATCTACAAATATGTATCTGGGAGACAGAAGGAAATATTAGAATAAGTTGTAATGGATACTACGACATGTTGCTCAGAATCCTACCTTTAGGAAAGAGGACCTCAGTCTTTCCACTGCTGGGAATATTGGCCATTGGCAGCTGTCAGTCAGCTGAGTAATGCTCCTAAAATTTCCCTCTTTTGAAGAGAATAATCCCATAGGAGCACAGTCTCCTGTCTTGGAGACAGCCCATATCTAATGACTGATTGAGGTTCATTCCCCATAATCGCATCTCCTGACAGCATTCACCAACATATTTATTGTATGCAAATCTCTGGCTCAGAGTTTGTTTCCAGGGAATCCCAACCTAAATGTATTTATATATCTTTACCTATACTGGGAAATGCAAATTAAAACAAAACAAAGAAAACAGACAAAAGCAATATTTCTACCTTCTAAGGAGAAGTTTTAATACAGAAAAAGTTTTCAAGTATCTCTACCTTCCCAGAGGGAGAAATATTTTGGGAAGAGGATAATTTCAGCAGGCCATCAAATCACACTTAGGCCTTACTATTCTAAGTGTGATCCAAGAACCAGGAGAAATAGCATCACCTGGGAGTTTGTTAGAAATGCAAATTGTCTAACCCCATCTCAGACCTACTGAATCTCAATATGCTTTTTATAAAATCCCCAGATGGTTTGTGTGCATATTAAAGTTTGAGAGGACTTTCTCTAGAATAGTGTTCTTAGATTTTTTTGAAGAGAATATTTTCATCACTTAATATATTGAATTTCACTCATAATGTTTATTATATTAGGTATTATGACACATAATTGTTTCTCATATATATATATTGTTTATATTATATTATATATAATATAAATTTTATATAGTTTATAACACTACTATATACAGTTGTGATAATTCATGATAAATATTAAAACAGTCAAAAGTATAAAGTAAAATAAGCAGGATAAAAAGAGTAAAGGAAGTTTTCATACTTTCTTCATATTGCATAATGTACTGTATATAGCTCCACTTCAGACATATATATTCCATATTGGATAAAGGTGGTCTGCAGGCAGATTCACACTAAGCTTAAACATTAAGAAAGGTCTAGAGAAAAGGATTAATGGAAATCTCTGGATCAGGGAAAGTCAAGGATTGTTTTCTCTTTGGACTAGAAATGGAAAGAAAATTAGAGTGGTTTGAATTGGCACAGAGTGGTGACAACAATGAAATAAAAAAATGTCATTATTTCAAATAGCCTTGCAGATGCAAGGGATAGAGGAAACTTCTCTTTTACTCCTCATTCTGTGTGATTCCAGTCCAAGAATGTTCACCAACCTTCTCCACGTGTCACATGGGATGCTTGCTATTTGCAGGTATCTGATTGAATTTTCAGTAGCTGTTTAGCAGGTCATTTCATTTGTCAGGTAGACGAAGGTAATGAGAATTTATCAGCTCCCAGTTCAGATTCACAGCTGACCTGTCACCATGCATTTCTATAAATATTGCTCTTATTTACTTAGGATGCACTTCAAATTAGTAGGATATTTTATACATACATAGGTATGAACACACACACATATATATATATCCACATATAAGTGTATTTGTGTGTGTTTATAGCTTCACTCCTCCATTCCTTCTTCCTCTGTTATGGCAAGATGAACCAATGTAGTGATGTTACTAGTGCCTGAAGTGACATCTTCAGTGATAATTGCATTAATTCTGAAGCTCAGGAGGTTGGTATGGAATTTGTTCAGGACCCCTGGTGTGGGAGCTGAGCTCCATTGTTCCACAAAAAAAGAATGCACCCTATAATTTCACTGAAAGCAGAAGGGCAGCAAAATGATATTGTTTAGAAACTGCTCAAAGTAATAGCCACCGTGTCAGCTGCCTTGTCAGCCTTTCTGTCAGCAACGAAATGCTGTAGGGGAATGAGAAAAAGTCTTTCTAAAAATGCAAGACAATTAAAGTATTTGAGTAAGGCAGGAACAGGGGGTCTCAAGAAAGAAAGCGACAGGTTTTGTTTTCTAACAAAGGAAATCATGCAGGAAGAGATGTAGAAAATGCTCAAGATGGTCCAACATGCTGTGGTGGCAAGAGGAGGTTGTTCATGAATTTCTGAACTGGGTATCTCAGCAAGCAGTCACAGGTGAAACATTATCTCAAAACTGTTTTTTTTTCATTTAGAGACCCAGCAATGTGTGGAGAGAAAACAGTATTTCCAATTCATGATGGCTTCAGCTTCACTCTTTGTCAGTCCTCTTCAACTCCATACCAGGCAATGCAAGACCCTATGAAGGCATTCATAAGAGAAAAATGAAAAGTCATTAACCAAGTCTCTCTGTGAGTCAGTTCTGATAAAAAGAAAAAAGCTATAGAGCTCAGGAACTTAGCTTACCATAAAATAAAAGGGACCACAAGCACTCTTCTCAAGATTGGCTGCATGCACATTTTTTAATACTAGAAGCTGGATCTTGTGTTCGTGATTATTTCCTTATAATAGACATTAAATTATTAATCCCCAAATTTTTTCATGGAACTATTTTTTTTTACTATAAACTGTACTAAGGAGGTGAAAGAAAGAAATGTCCTTATGACACTGAACTGAACTGAGATGACTTGTGAGTCTCTGAGTAAACCTGCAATGTAGTGCACACCCTTGCAGAATAAAATTACTGATGCAGGTGTAAAATGTCTAAGTTAGGGTTAGACATTATAGTTAGGAGCTATAAAGTATCAATGAATCCATAACCACAAATTTCTTGTCAGGGAATGGTCATGTGACATCAAATAAACTTTGAACAAATCAAAGCCTCAACTCAAAATGAGCATACAAATCAAAATTCCAAAAATAAATTAATTAATAATTCAAATAATAAAAATGCTAGCCAGCACAATTACTATTACGTATTTCAAATTAAATTCATTTTTATTTATTCCAGATTAAATGCATTTTAAACTTTAACAAATACCTAAGTTTTAATCTACTTAATTTTTAGGTTGCTTTTAATATGCTGAAGATGTTCAAAATGTAATGAAGACATTGTGTTCATTTATGAAAAAATCATGAAACCAAAGAAGCAGAAGGAAAATAAAATCAGAGGAACAGGAAAAAGAGTCAATTCATAAATTTGGAAATTAAAATTTACACAACTAAACAACAATGTAACTGATGTGATAAAAACTAACCATGGTAGAAGAGAAAGTTAGTGATTTGGAAAATTGTACTGAAAATAACATTGAACATGCAAGGTAAACAATGTTTTGTCAAACTTTATGAAAGAGAAGTTAAGAAATGAAAAAGATAATTTGATGATTCAATGTGTTTTTAAGAGATCTAAGAGTTGAAAAGTATAGAGAGAATGGTGAAGAAGAAATACTTACAGAGACACTAAATAATCCTTTTTGTAACTGAAGAGTCATCAGATTTAAAATTATTTCTGCAACCAACCACATAAACAATAAGAAATCCATCATCATATCATGATAAAAGTACAAATTATTTAAAGCATAGTTAATTCTTGAGTGTTATTAAAAATAAAAGACCAATAATAAAGAAATGACAATAGACTCTTTCCTTTCCTCCATGTATAGACTAAAAAAAAGTGCAATATTTTCCAACTGCTAAAGGAAAGCAATATTGTTGGCATAATTGCAGCCATCTTTCTTTCCCCCACCCCCACTTTATAAATACTGTTGTTATTCCCAAGAATAGAAAATAGCCCATGATAAAACCTACTGGTCTGGAGATGTGCTGGTCTTTCCCTATTCTCTCATTGATAGATCGAAGACAACTTACTGGCCCCTGAGACGGGGATGTCCTGGTTTCCCTGTTCTCTACTTGAGAAGGTAAAGAGACATGCCAGTTTTCCTCTCCCCTCTCTGAGAGACAGAAAAACTGCCTGTTTGTGTTCCCAAGAAACAAACTTACCTTCCACAATATCAGGGGATACTTACCATGTCAGTCAAGATTAAACCCACCCCTAGCACATGGCCATGATTCTAGCCTATAAAAGATAACATTTAAGGGGAATTGCTGCTGCTCTCCCTCACTTTCTGTTGCTGTTCCTTTCTCTGCTCAGAGCAGCTTTGTCAGACTCCTGCAAATAAACCAGCTTCTTATCCCAGGTGTGTGTAATTACTTCTGTGCCAATTTTCTTTCTAATGCAATCCGTATTTTACATGCAACTGAACTATTATTCCACAGTGAAACCAAAATAAAGTATAAGAGAATTTTTTCATGAACATACTTTTGCCAAAAGAATTACTGAATTCAGGGGGGAAAAAAAGAAGCAGGAGAATAGGAAGTGATACATTATACCAGAAAAATTAATTAATATTCTATGTAAAATTACTAATTTTGTGTTTATTGACAGATTTGATAATGACAAAAATTATAGAGAGGGACATGCCCAGCAACTAGTAATCTTACTCATGATCAAGAAGATGTTCGTAGCACTAACTTTGAATTTGTTTTAAATTTTCATTGATTTTTAAATATATGTGCACTTGCTAAATAAATTAAAATACAAAAGCTAGCTTCCATGTAAATTCGACATCAGAGAAGGTTTTTAAAACTTTTCAACCCAACACAAAACAGAAAAAAGAAAAAGGGAAGAAAGAGTATTTGTTATAGATTTATAATGGTTGAGAACAAAAGAAAGAATAAATAAACTTAAAAATAAAAAATAAGAGCTAGAGATTTAATGTTTTAGACAGACAAAATTATTTATTGCTTAGGTAGGAATCCAAGAGCCAGGATCACCGGCTCATGTTGATGTCTCAGCACTTGGGAGGTGGATCACTTGAGCCCAGGAATTCAAGACCAGCCTGGGCAACACATTGAGACCCTTTAAAAAAATCCTGTACCAGAGTTCATTAGATTGTCTTCATATATTGCTTTAGAAACCAGCCCTATGAATATTTTCGCTTCATCATCCACTAAGTCCTCAGAGTCTTCAATTATAGCTGGTAGATATAAAAGGAGATGATGAAGAAGGCTTCTACTTCTTACCATTTTGGCATAAGAGTGACACATATCACTTCTGCTCACAGTCCATTGTTGAGAATTGATAATTTAATCTCACTTAAATACAAAAAGATTTGGGGAAAGAGCAACTACATTATTGAAGAAGGACAAGAAATATTATTGGACAAAGTAGTCATTTCTATCAAAGGTTGTTCATGAGGAGAGCAAAATATCCATTTACACTCTTTCTCTCTACCAAAAAACAAATTCCCAATTAAAAATCCCAATGGAGGACTGGGGATGTGGCTCAAACCATAGCGCGCTCGCCTGGCATGCGTGCGGCACTGGGTTTGATCCTCAGTACCACATACAAATAAAGATGTTGTGTCCGCTGAAAACTAAAAAATAAATATTAAAATTCTCTCTCTCTCTCTCTCTCTCTCTCTCTCTCTCTCTCTCTCTCAAAAAAAAATTCCAATAGAGTAAAAAAAATGAAGCTCAAATCAGAGATCTCTGGTGATACTCATTTTATTTCAGCAGGTCTAGGTGTGTCTCTTCATGGACTGATAGCTACTTAAATAGAAAAGATAGTTATCTGTCCTCACCTGTACAAACATCAAATATCAATACAAGAGAGGCAAGAAATAATCCATCAAACTTCCAAAGAGAAAACTGGATAATACAGCAGTGAATGGTCCTTAGAAATTTTGAATTTCTGCTGAGTATCAATTGTAGCATTTTCCTGTTCTGTCAGGAAGAAACATAGACTCTGGTTCTGCTCTGTAGGAGGGACCCTGTTGCACTGTTTTTGCATAACCTGTAGCTCTACTTTTTAATATATTCTTCCTTGTCTACTCTACCCTAGATCCACTTCCATTAAGGGTACTACGCACCCAGGAAGAAAGCTATAGAGATTCCATGTCTTGTCTTCTATTCTAGCACGTTTGGGCAACAAGCTTATATGTTTCCAAATTTATGTTAAAGCCCAAAATAGACAAAGGCTGCTTTGGTTGTAAGTTATTATTCCTTTGAAAATGCCATTCCACAAGGTAAACGGTAGGTATTTAATCTATTTCTCTCCAGTCAGTTCCATGGGCCAGTAGTTCTTTCCTTGGTATAATATTCAAGCCTTGATTTCTTTGTCCTTTACTTCCACATTTTCCCCCTCTCTAGCTAGTAAGATTTAGTGATAGAGAAAAATAGTGTCTGTCAAAGGAATAAGAGAATGGGGAAGGGATATTCCAACTCACCAAAGTCTTGCTAGATGCCCATCAGTCCAGTTAGAGACCACCCCTCAGGGGAACTCAGGAGGACAATTCATAGGGATAGGCTTCCTGGTGCACAAATAGAGCAACACAGATGGGTATAGACCTGTGTTGGTTGGAACAGTTGTAGGTACAGAAAAGCCCACCTAAGTGATCACTCTATGGTCATTTAACATGACTGATGGGAAGGCTCAAACCTGAATTTCATCCAGGGCAGGACCCTGGCTCCTTAAATCCTTTTTATCTCTATTCATTTTGGTTTGGGAGTTTGCAAATTGGTCAACATTTCAATTCGTTAAGATTCTAAAATTTAGGATTGCCTTTTTATCTTTTCTTTCTTTATTTTTCAGTTCCCCTCACTCCAGTCAAAAACAAACAAATTTTCAAGTCCTTTCTGGATCTCAGCTTTTTACCCTTAATACTTTCATAAAGCGCATCCAATAACGATCAACACACACTACACTACTCTGACTTCCACAGTGGTAGGCAAATGGTTTGCCTTAATTGGGACAATAGTATATGAAAGTGCTGCTGCTGTATAATATGGATTTTGAGCTTTCCAGCTTCTGATGTCAATTGCCTTGCCACCCACCACATGACAACTATGGCAATGCAGTTGGAGGGTAGCATTCTGTTCCAAGTCAATATTTTTGCAGCAGTTAAGATATTGCAAATTACCATAACACGCCTGTCCCCAAATTTTCGTGAGAATCCAATAGAAGTTTTATTTTTTACTTCTAAATCGAATGTGGATTTTTTGGTGAGCTGCTTTTCTTACTCTGGTTTAGGAACACAGTCTCCCTCCAGCTCGTGACTCTGCTCTACACGAGAGGTTCAAATCCTTTTTCCTCCAGACAAGGAGTATAAAAAATAAAGTTGATGAAATGATGCCTGGTTCTTACCCAACTTGACTAAAATTAACATGTATCACTTCTGTTTATATGTAATTGAAAAGATTTAGCCATACGGACTCATAAAAATGAAGAGTATTGGAGAAAGCACATGTTGGCATGACAAAAAATTTCTACACCAAAAAGGACACAAATATTTGAAGGAATAATGGCCATCTGTATTCAAAAGTAGAAACAATTCACACAGAAGGGGGCAGAACTAAGTTCAAACAAAGGAAATGACTATAAAAATAAAATAATAAGCCAACTATTCAGGAGGAAGATATTATGAATTTAAATTTAAGTTATCATGTCAAAAACATAGCTTTATGTTGCTGTAATAGGGGGTATTATGATTTAGATGTGAAGTCCCCCAAAAGTTCATGTACGAGGCAATGCAAGAAGATCTGCAGGAAAAATGATGACTAAATATGACTAAAACTTCTCAGCAAAGACATCTAGAAAAACTTATAACTAACATATTACTTAATGGATCAAACAAATCTAGAAAACCTTATAGCTAACATATTACTTAATGTAAAAAGATTGAATGCTATCTCTCTAAAACTAAGAAAAAGTCCAGGGTTTCTACTCTTATGATTGCTGACAAATGCTATTCTGGTTCTTCTAGCCCCTGAAACAAGAAAAAAAAGTGAGTAAAAGTATGAGTTAGAGAAGAAAAAATAAAACTTACTCTACTTTTAGGTGACACGATTGTTTACACATAAATACCCCTGAAATTATCAAAAAATAAAAATCAAGAAGTATAAAAAAAGTATAATAAGTAAGTTTAGCAACTTTTCAGAAATCAAAGATAAATCATTTTTTGTGTATATTAACAAGGAACTATTGAAAACTTGAACTAATAAACAAACATTTATAACAATTCTAAAAAATGAAGTACTTATGTGTGTGTCAAGGAAATGTAAATAAAAAGCTCAAACAATTAAAGCAATATAAGTGAATACTATGTTCATGTATTGGAACACTGAACATAGTAAATATGTTAATTATCCCTAAATTAAATTACAGATTCAAATCAATTCTAATCAAAATCCTACCAGATATTTTGTTAATTTAGATACAATTTTTCTAAAGTTTATTTGAAAAGGAAATGAGCTAGAAAGGCCAAAAGAATACTAAAATAATAAAATCAAATAACCAAGCTGGAAGATTCATACTACTGGATTTTAAGAGTCACTTTGAAACTGTGTTTAAGAATAAGATGTGATATTGGTGATAGGATAACAGTGTAGATCAATGAAAACAAATAAATACTTCATTTCCAAAAAATGTCAACATAAACACAATCAATTAATTTTTTACATTTTATCTTATTTCTTATTTTTTAGATGTGTACAGACACAATACATTTATTTTATTTACTTATTTTTATGTGGTGCTAAAGATTGAACCCAGTGCTTCACACATGCTAAGCAAGCGCTCTACCACTTAGCTAAAACTCCAGCCTGATTTTTTACATTTTAGAGGATATTCAATTTAATTGAAGGTCTTTTAAAGTAAAAATATTGTTTTTTTTTTTTTTTATATTGGGGATATAACCCAGGGCCTTGTGCTTATTAAGCCAGTACTCTACGATTGAATTACATCTCCAGCCCTTTTTATTTTTTTTTAATCCATTTAAGTTTCCCTATGTGTTTAATTAATTTTGCCTAAGACTAAGCATATATGTTGAAAATAAATTCATAAATAACTTATGAGATGAAAATAAAATGTTCAAGGCTTAAGCTGCCTCAAACTTGAGATCCTCTACCTCTGCCTCCTAAGTGGTTGTAGTTTCATATGGAACATTCATAAAAATAAAACAAACCACCTCAATCTAAACTGAAAACTATATGAAATTTAACATAAAATGAATCATACAACTAAAAGTAAAACTCAAAATTATTACATTTTCAGAAACAAACAGGAGGAAATCCTCATGACCTGGAGATGGACAAAAGTTCTTCAATGTGACACCAAAAGCACATTTCATTGAGAAAAATTGATAAGATGGATTCCCAGTTTTGTTTTGTTTTTTTTTTTAAGTAGATAAAATAGATTTCACCAAATTTGAAATGTTTTTCTTTGAGAAAAACTATGAAGAGAATTACAAAAGAAATTCAAGACTAAGGGAAAATATTTTCAAATCTCATGAGTGAAAAGAATTTTTATTCAGTTTATAAAAACACTCTGAAACCTTGACAGTAAGAGTAGAAGCAACCCAAAGATAAACCTACTTCACTAAGGAGTATATGCAAAAGTCAAGTGATCACATGAAAGGATACCCACAACACTGATGTTAGGGAGATGACAAATGATGCCATAATTAACACCACTGCAAACCTATTAGGATGGCTGGAATGAAAAAATCCTGACAATCACCAGGGCTGGAAAAGATATAAAAATGCTGACAGCCCTCAGACATGGCACATCACTGTGGAAAGTGAGTCGGCAGTTACTTTAAAGTTGAACATGCATTTACCATATGACCTAGATGTCCACGACAGAGCATTGAATTCAGAAAAACAAAAACTATACATGAATGTTTACAGCACCATGATTGATAATCCACTAAACTGGAAACAATGCCAATGTCCTTCAACTAGTGAATGGATTAGAAAACTCAGATATCACAGAAAGAGAACAAACAATTGATCTGTGCCACAGCTTGGACACATCTCAAAGGTCTCATGCTGAGTGGAGTGAGCCGGTCTCGAAAAGTGACATGCTATGAGATTTTATTTATATTACATTAAAAAACAGAAGAGAGTATAGTGACAGAGAGCAAAATCATGACTCCTAGGGATCAGAGGTTTGAGGAAGATTATGACTACAAATGGGAGTAGGGAGGAGTTTTTTTGAAAGCAAAAGAATCCTTCTGTGAACTGGCTGGCAAGTATATGAATCTGTATGTTACTGAACATGAAAAGTCAAATTTGTGGTATTCTAATTTGTAAAATAAAGTTTTAAAAAATCAGCAAACTTATGATGTTTGTCTCTGCAAATAAAAGATAAAATATCATGCATAAAAATTTGAAACCAGCAACCAAGTATTCAGCCACAAAAAAAGCTTAATATTTTTCAAAGAATCACTAACGTACAATTTATGTCCTCTGTCTAAAAAAGCAATTTAATGATAAACAAAAACTTCACTTTGAGGAAAGCATACATGTGTACACTTAAAAACAAATTTCTAAATAACTGATGGGATGGGATTAAAATGGAAATCACAAATGACTTAGAAGTGAAAGACAATGTAAATTCAACATACCATTTTAAAAGACAGTATAAATAAATTGTGTAAACATTTGACTCATTTAACTAA
Source organism: Callospermophilus lateralis (assembly GCF_048772815.1). Taxonomy (NCBI): domain Eukaryota; kingdom Metazoa; phylum Chordata; class Mammalia; order Rodentia; family Sciuridae; genus Callospermophilus; species Callospermophilus lateralis. The sequence continues at coordinate 487,852 of NW_027510161.1, forward strand.
AGTTATAAAGAGGGCAAACCTAAGTAACTAGATAGAAGAAAATATTAAATAGGAATTAAGAAAAAGTAGAGCAGGTTAATAAACTACACAGCTCTAATTTTGGAAAATAAAATATACACAATCCTTCAGCATGGCTTATCACTTGGGAAAAAAGGAAAACAAATGGAGATAAAGAATATTGACAAATAATTGAACATTAGGAAATATTAAAAGGATATTATGAAAACATTATGCACCCAAAGTTAAAAACTTAGATGTAAATAAGTTAGATTATTTACTTAGATGTAAATAAATAAGCTTTAAGAACATACAAATAAGCAAAATTAATTATAAAAACATAATTAAATCGAGGACAAATAGAAAGTCTTTTTTTTCCTTTCTTGTACCAGGGATTGAACTGGGCTGCTTAACTGAGCCATATCCTTAGCCCTTTTATTTATGCTTTATTTGTGTGTGTGTGTGTGTGTGTGTGTGTGTGTGTGTTGCTATTGTGCATCTTTATTTTATTTTATTTTATTTTTATTATTGTTGTTCAAAACATTACATAGTTCTTGACATATCATATTTCATACACTTGATTCAAGTGGGTTATGAACTCCCCTTTTTACCCCGTATACAGATTGCGGAATCACATCGGTTACACATCCACGTTTTTACATACTGCCCTATTAGTGACTGTTGTATTCTGCTGCCTTTCCTATCCTCTACTATCCCCCCACTCCTCCCCTCCCCTCCCATCTTCTCTTTCTACCCCATCTACTGTAATTCATTACTCTCCTCTGTTTTTTCCCCTTTCCCCTCACTTCCTCTTATATGTAATTTTGTATAACAATGAGGGTCTCCTTCCATTTCCATGCAATTTCCCTTTCCCTCCCACCTCTCATCCCTGTTTAATGTTAATCTTCTTCTCATGCTCTTCCTCCCTGCTCTGTTCTTAGTTGCTCTCCTTACATCAAAGAAGACATTTGGCATTTGTTTTTTAGGGATTGGCTAGCTTCATTTAGCATAATCTGCTCTAATGCCATCCATTTCCCTGCAAATTCTATGACTTTGTCATTTTTTAATGCAGAGTAATACTCCATTGTGTATAAATGCCACATTTTTTTAATCCATTCGTCTATTGAAGGGCATCTAGGTTGGTTCCACAGTCTTGCTATTGTGAATTGTGCTACTATGAACATGGATGTAGCAGTGTCCCTATAGTGTGCTTTTTTTAGGTCTTTAGGGAATAGACCGAGTAGGGGAATAGCTGGGTCAAATGGTGGTTCCATTCCGAGCTTTCCAAGAAATCTCCATAGTGCTTTCCAAATTGGCCGCACCAATTTGCAGTCCCACCAGCAATGTACAAGTGAACCCTTTTCCCCACATCCTCGCCAGCACTTGTTGTTGTCTGACTTCCTAATGGCTGCCAATCTTACTGGTGTGAGATGGTATCTTAGGGTGGTTTTGATTTGCATTTCTCTGACTGCTAGAGATGGTGAGCATTTTTTCAAGTACTTGTTGATTGATTGTATGTCTTCCTCTGAGAAGTGTCTGTTCAGGTCCTTGGCCCATTTGTTGATTGGGTTATTTGTTTTCTTATTGTTTAATTTTTTGAGTTCTTGTATACTCTGGATGTTAGGGCTCTATCTGAAGTGTGAGGAGTAAAGATTTTTTCCCAGGATGTAGGCTCCCTATTTACCTCTCTTATTGTTTCTCTTGCTGAGAAAAAACTTTTTAGTTTGAGTAAGTCCCATTTGTTGATTCTAGTTATTAACTCTTGTGCTATGGGTGTCCTATTAAGGAATTTGGAGCCCGATCCCACAGTACATAGATTGGAGCCAACTTTTTCTTCTATCAGACACAGAGTCTCTGTTTTGATATCAAGCTCCTTGATCCATTTTGAGTTAACTTTTGTGCATGGCGAGAGAAGGGGATTCAGATTCATTTTGTTGCATATGGATTTCCAGTTTTCCCAGCACCATTTGTTGAAGATGCTATCCTTCCTCCATTGCATGCTTTTAGCCCCTTTATCAAATATAAGATAGTTGTAACTTTGTGGATTAGTCTCTGTGTCCTCTATTCTGTACCATTGGTCTACCTGCCTGTTTTGGTACCAGTACCATGCTGTTTTTGTTAATATTGGTCTGTAGTATCGTGCATCGTGATCAAGTAGGATTCATCCCTGGGATGCAAGGCTGGTTCAATATATGAAAATCAATAAATGTTATTCACCACATCAATAGACTCAAAGATAAGAAGCATATGATCATCTCAATAGATGCAGAAAAAGCATTCGACAAAGTACAGCATCCCTTTATGTTCAAAACACTAGAAAAACTAGGGATAACAGAAATTTACCTCAACATTGTAAAAGCTATCTATGCTAAGCCTCAGGCTAGCATCATTCTAAATGGAGAAAAACTGAAGGCATTCCCTCTAAAATCTGGAACAAGATAGGGATGCCCTCTCTCACCACTTCTATTCAACATAGTTCTCGAAACACTGGCCAGAGCAATTAGACAGATGAAAGAAATTAAAGGCATAAAGATAGGAAAAGAAGAACTTAAATTATGAACCCAAAAGGTTCTACCAAGAAACTTCTAGAGCTAGTAAATGAATTCAGCAAAGTGGCAGGATATAAAATCAACATACATAAGTCAAATGCATTCCTGTATATCAGTGACAAATCCTCTGAAATGTTAATGAGAACAACCACCCCATTCACAATATCCTCAAAAAAATAAAATAAAATACTTGGAAATCAACCTAACAAAAGAGGTGAAAGAACTATACAACGAAAACTACAGAACCCTAAAGACAGAAATAGAAGAAGACCTTAGAAGGTGGAAAGATATACCTTGTTCATGGATAGGCAGAACTAATATCATTAAAATGGCCATATTACCAAAAGTACTCTATCGATTTAATGCAATGCCAATCAAAATCCCAATGGCATTCCTCGAAGAAATAGAAAAAGCAATCATGAAATTCATCTGGAAAAATAAAAGACCCAGAATAGCAAAAACAATTCTAACCAGGAAGAGTGAAACTGGTGGTATAGTGATACCAGATTTTAAATTATTTATGTTTTATTTTGAGACTGTATTTTGCTAAGTCTTTGAGGAGTCACTAAGTTGCTGACCTTAGTCTTGAAATTGCCATCTTCCTGCTTCAGCCTCCTGAGTTGCTGAGATTACAGGAGTGTACCACAGAGACTGGTTAAATACAAAGTCTTCCTAAGTCAGAAAAAACAATAACAATAAGGTTTTTTTTCCCCAAAAGTTAAGACCCTCATTTATTTTACAGATGAAGCAAATCTGGCAAGATGTGATCTGATAAATTGGGTTGTTTAGGACCCAATCATAAAAAAATGTCATTCTCTTTATTCTCTGAAATATTTCAAAACTAAGCAAACTTAAAAATAAATGAACAAAGGGCATCATGAGTAAGACAGAAAACATATAATCAGGTCCTGGGTGTGTCTCTTGCTCATAGCGTGAAGTAAGACATTCAACATATCTGAAACCATTTTTCTCCTTGGCTGTGAGAGGATCATACCTAACACCTGCATGATCCATGCTTAGGGAGAATTTACAAATTGGATATAACCTCTAATCTCAAGATGCTTAGAATTTGGAAATGGATCTTATTATAAGACACCAGCAAGGGCAAAAACTATTTTAAGGTTGTAGCAAATGAAGTTTAATTTTGAGTTTATAGGAATCCCAGTTGAAATCTATTTGTGGACGATGAAGAGTCAAGATGAGAAGTAGTTCGTTGTTCCTAGAATATGAGCAATCAATAAATTTCAACACTGTGGAGCTCAAATTTTAAAATTTTTGATTATGCACACATTAATAGACATGGGATATTTTATAAAAAGTGGTAGCACCCATGCTCTGTCAAAACACTTCTTTATGTGTGGAACTTACTTCTGAATAACCATGTTCTAAAAGACAAATGGCAGCTTGTTCAGAACTCAGAGATTTCGATGCCAAATTAATTAACAATCTTTTATTGAGGAAAGAAAGCCACAGGAAAGACGTGAATAGTCAGCTTCTTATGTTTGAAGATGAGAAAGGCAGTGGCCCAGAATTTGTGTTGTAACATTATAAGGAGATGAGGCTGGTGTCCTGTTAAGTTTCTGAGAGTACTGTCCACAGGAGTTGCACATGCTGCAGGGCATGTCCCCACCCTGTAGTCCTCATGCCCAGGCCTGAAAACTTTCTGAGAAAAAAGCTATATGGGGTTCAGGATCAGATGAGCTTCAAAGTCCCACCCATGCCTAACTGGTCTCCAATCTGAGTGGATGCCTGTCCCTTTAGTTTATTCCCTTTGTTGGTCAGAGATCTGTGAAAATGACACAAAAACAGGCCTTTATTTCCTAGATTATTAAAGCTCATTGCTAAAGATTGTTCCCCAGTGGCACTATTTTTATTATATATAGTGTCCCAATCTTCCCAACTCTTCTATAGGTCAGATGAGATTTTACAATTTATATTTTGCAGACATGAAATTTTAGAAACAAGTTTCAGACAACTTACCTAAGGTTACATAACAAGTACATTAGTCTGTTTTTCATTACTATAACAAAATACCTGAGGCAAGCTAACCTTATGAAGAAAATGGGTTTATTTCAGTTACCATTTTGGAGGCTGAAAGTTTAAACTGCGTAGTGTACACTCTACTCTGTAAGGATCACATGGGACATGGCGGAGTATATCTGAGAGGAAGTATCAAAATTTGAAAACAGATGCCAGGCTGATAGGGGCTTCTAATACTTTCAGAAGTGCCTCTCCACCATTGAGCAAAGACATAATATTTTGTCTTACCTCTCAAAAGCCCACCACCTCTGAGCTCCACCTCACTAAGGACTGTACTCCTGACACATGACTCCTACCACATGAATCCAACCACATTCAAACCATAGCAGTATGTTTATGGTTACAGAATCAAAATGATATAATCTCTCTGCACACACCATCTGTCCTTGAAACATCAAAGCATTTATGGGGGATTCAGTCATTTGGGTGGAGATCTGCCATTTATTGTGCAGTCATATGATTTACAATCTCTATGAAAATGATGCGACTTGTCTCTATACCTCTATCACCTGGCTCTATGGACAATAATACAGAAAACAGTAATGGAGAATCACAAACCAATATTTTGTTCCATGAATTCTATGCCTTTTATTACCAGTGTCAGTGGGTTTATTATGTGAATCATGTTTTACCCTGGATGCTACTAACAATACTTTTCCTCGTCAGCAGAGGTTGGCTAAGCTGCATTCTTGAAAAAAAAAAGATGCATGATGCAAACTATATCATCTTTAAAGACTATGTAAGTGAAAGCAGGTTATTTGCGGATTTTCCCAATGTTCTGATGACCAGTGCATTTTGACTCAATAGCCCCAAGATTTTCTCTAACTCTGCTGCCCTGTATTCAGAGATCCATTATTGGAGTTCTATCTTCACTGCCCACACCTGAGTGTTCTTGAGTCAATAGCAACTTCCTCCAAAGGAGCTGGCTATTTCCTTCTCCAGACATGGCCCTCACCTACATGAGAGTGTTTCAGTCTATACCACCTAGAGCCTCTCTGTCCTCTCCCATCACTATTTTATTGTTTGATATTAACTGGCTGAGGACAAAGCACTACCTTTGTCAATGCAAGGTGTGTGGGTGAATTCCATTTCTGATTCACCACTCATAAGACCTTTAGGCAGAATTGCATATGCTGGGGAATCAGACAAATCTGGTTCAAATCCGAGATATTTTCCTCAGTTTTTAGGAAGTGTGGACAAATGACTTACCTTTATAAGCCTCACTCTTCTCATTTGTAAATGAGGATAATATTAATTATACCACAGGAGCAAATAAAGAACCTTGTACATAATTTATAGGAGAGTTGCTAGAACACTGTTTGATAGAAGGTAGCCTGATTTTTTAAATTCATGTAAACTAACCCAGATCTTAACACTTGAGTCTGTCATGAAAATACACATCTGTCAACATTATTCCTTACTCTCCCTAAGTATATTGCGAAAGTGTTCTGAATTAAAATTCATCACACCTAAAAACCTTGGAGAAAGTCATCAGAGTCTGTTTCCAGGCCTGGCTTCTATAGAGGACAACCTGTGCAGACTAGTCACAAGGACTTTCAAGGCCCTTAGGCACAAGGTGGCCCCAAGCAGCCCTGAGTGCCACCTTTCCTCCCTCCTGTGCAACCACATGCTATTTGATAAATCCTGCAAGACTCTATTCCTTTTCAGTGCTATGAATTATTATTCAAAGTTTTGACTAAATATATGAAGTCATTTACGCAAAGTATATGAGTGGATATCCAGGGAAGTTCCAATCATTCTTCTCTGAGGTTTGGATTCTGCCACAAGTTATAAATCCATTTGTGTTGTCCCTCATTCTATCTTGGGAAGCCTCTATGAAATCAAAATATCCCGGAAGGGACCACAAATATCTTAACATCCCAGGGTAAAGGAGTGTATTTATTAAACAACTTATTTCCTAGTAACATGAAGGCATTATTACTTTTACATTATTGTTTTGGCATCCTTCTGAGTAATTGTTGTGATGCAGTGCCCAATCGCAAATTCTTGTTAAATGTTGAATGTGCATTCATACCCTCCAATAGCACTGAAGTTCCTGGTTCAATATCTTGTACATGTTAGGTCACCTGCTGTTCTCTATCCTGAAGGTTCTCATTAGCTGCTTGTGTTGTGGGTCTACCTCATAAAGTGTCCAGTTCCGAGCTGCCAAATATCCAGGGTTTTTCTGTGTAATTGGATCCACCCTTGCATTTAAAGTTCCTCTTCCATGGGCTGGAAGCCTGATTCTGCATATCAGCTTAGACTCTGAATAGTACCCCAGGGTTCCTAGAGGACCCCTCACAAGAAATCAGCCTCCATACTCCTCACGTCCTCTGTCACTGTAGTTCGTATGTTCACTGGAGTTATTTATTTTAATATTCTGGCTCCAGGTCTAATTCTAGATAATGCTGCAGCTGTTAGGTCACATTCACAGCTTCTGAGGACCGATCATTCTGTAGGTCACCAATCCACTGAATTACACTAGTCAGGCCATGCCTAGGTCAGCCTCTCAGGTCTCCATCCTGCTCCAACATTTCTCAAGCTGCATCTATCATGAGTACATCTCACTGAATCCTAATCTTTAAACCATAAGGAAGCATATGAACTTTTTTCATGCATTAATTATCAACTTTTTGGTGCCTGATGTTCAGAATTTCTGGGATTTCTATTTTTGAAAATTAATCCTTATACTGAGTCTATCAGTTTCTTCAGGCTAAACACATTAGTATTTTTGTGGCTTTTTATAGAACTTGTTCTTTAATCATCTTATAATATCCTGTTTTAGATTTAGTAATTTCCTTTTCTCCAGAGGATACATTAGATATTAATATAGCCACCCCAGCTCTCTTTTGAATAGTGCAATCTCATTATTCAAGTAAGATATACTCCAAGATGGCCAGTGGATTCCTAAAACTGTAGACAGTGCAGAACCGCCTATATATTATACTATCCAGAGTCACAAAATAAATATGCATACAACAATAAATTTTAAATTATAAATTTGCTACAGTAAGAGATTAACAACAATAAAACAACAATGACAACAATATGCTATAATAAAAGTTCTTTAAACTTTATAAATTATTTATTCCTATAATTTTTCATGTAACATTTTCCATGGAAATCATAGACAGCAAAACTACAGTCAAGGATGCTATTGTGGGGGAAGACTACTATAGCCTCTCACAATTTATCATTTTTACATTTCACCTGTCTATATAATTTTGAGTCTGGTGAGATTCTTATTAAAAGAATACAGTGTTTTTTTTTAAGTTTTTAAAAATCCAATAAGAAACTATCTTCTGATAGGAATGTTGAAATCATTGACACTTAATGTAATTATGGCTGTTTGGATTTAGAGCTGTAATTCTATGATTAATTTAAAAATTTATGGTTTTCTCTTTCTTTCTTATTAACTACTTTATTTGCACATTTTGAGAATCACATTTTAATTCATTGTTTTGACTATGTCTCTGCAATTGTTTTAGTTACTTTTCTAAACATAACAATTAACTTCATGCAACCTTCTTAAAAATCAGTTCTTAGCACTGAAGTATAATATAAAAAGCCAGCCACCATGTGCATACCTTCTTTTACCCGTTTTTGTTGGAGAAGTCTTACTACAATCATCAGAAATCCTATCAAAAAATATAATAAATTTCATTTTCAACCATGATACATATTTTAAAATATTGCAGAGATGGAGTTCATAATACTTACCATTATTGGTCCTCATCTTTTATTTCTATTGTCCTAGGTTTTCACCTGGTTTGATGTCCCTTCTCTCTGAAGAATTTTATTCAGCAATTCTTTTAGAGTATATAATTGTTGTGTCTGTGTAAAGAATGTGTTATTTTTCTTTTACTGCTTTTGATAGTTTCCCTTTGGCCTTAGTTTTCAACAGTTTGATTTGGTGTATCTTGTAATGCTTTATAAATCAAGTATCTTTATGCCTCTCATTCTTTTTTCACTCTTCCTGGATCTATAATGAAATAAATGTGAAATCTGTTGATATCATCACAAGATCAAGAGTATCTACTTTTTAAGTGACCATAATTCTATGATTTAAATAGGATAAACTGAATTTCTTTTTTCTTTTCTTTTCTTTTCTTTTCTTTTCTTTTCTTTTCTTTCTTTCCTTTTTTCTTTTTTTTAGAGGGGAGGAGTATTGGGGATTGAACTCAGGGACATGTGACCACTGAGCCACATCCCCAGCCCCATTTTGTATTCTATTTAGAGACTGGGTATTGCTGAGTTGCTTCTTGCCTCACTTTCATGAAGGCTGGCTTTGAACTCACCCATACTTCTGCCTCAGCCTCGGGAGCTGCTGGGATTACAGGCATGTGCCACTGACCCAGCTATTGTTCCTAATTTCATAATCCATCCTATAATTGTCACTTCATCCTATTCACTCTCTTCTACATCTACTGAGTTTTGTGATGATTCTTATATCTCTACATGTGTTTTCAAAATATTTACTTCCTACTTTTATGGGCGTCTTAATAAATAAGTGCTGAATGTCTTTTCCTCTTTATTCTTGTATCTGTGCTAATTATTATTTCCCATGAGAGTTGAGATTTTTCCTAGTTTTACATATGCCAAGTAACTTTTGATTTTGTTCTGGCCATTTTGAATATTATATTATGAAACTCTGAGTCTTATTTAAATTCCTTGGGGCTTGTTGGTATTTTGTTTGGGAGGTAATTTATACTCCCTCTCAAGAGTCATTTAAGACTGCTGGGACAGTACAGGATGGAGTTAAATTTCCAACATTTTTAGCCTTCAGCTACAGTGAGTATGACCTTCCAAGTTTCCAGAAAAGGCCTCAGGTACAGAGACACAGATATTAGATCAGAAATTGGAGAATAGCCAGAACATTTGAAATGGTAGAGTGCATGGGATATGATGGGTTCTGACAATGTCTGCTATGAGGTGATTTAGAGATATTAATCTATTTCCACCTTTATTTAGCTCCCCACCTGATGTCATTCAAGTGATTCAATTCGTCTGTCAGCTCTGTTATTTTCCACTGGACAGGGAAATATGGATGAGTGGAGATCTATAAGTCTTCCTGGATTTTGTGTTTCTGGTGCTTCAGCCTTTAAAGGTATAATCAAATTGTCTCAATAAGAAGCAAGGAAATGGCTGTGTGGTGCAGGAGAATGGAAGGCGGTGGTGAGAAGTCTGTAGATCTCAAAACAGGGAACTAAGAAGACATGGAGGAAGGTCCAGAGAAATTTAGAGGTACCCAGGGAGCAGGGCCATCCACAGAGTTTCTTACCCTGAGTTCATGGCAGTCTTTAAGAGGCCATTCAAATGAGAATGGCCTCCTTTGTGAATCAGTGGTATATGAGACATTTTAAAAACCTTTAAATGGCTTTAAAGGGGATGGTTGTGCTCAGATCTCTTTCGAGCATTTGTCTGTTGGATTCAAAAGTTCAATAACTGAATAAGTATCTGAATATTTTTGTACATAAAGAATTCATACTCTTAATTGTATAAAGCATTAAACACCAATATATCCAAATTTCAAGTTTAGTACTTAAAAAACAGCGTATCAGGAAACTAGAATACCAAAACCTGATATTACATCCTTTACATTTTAGGGTATATTTCATTTCTTTCTTATAAATTGTTCTATTTCTCATTTCATTGTAACATTTGGAAGCTTCATAACAATGTAGACAAAAAGCATTTAGCAAGCTAAATGTGCCTTTCATTGTTTCACAATTTATAATAATCAATCACTGCAAAGAATGAGAGTTATTATGATTACTTAGAATGCCCTTCTCTGGTTAACAACAACAACAAGAAAGGTATGTGAGGAGTTCTACTTCTGGTTTTCTTAGAGGTTTTATTATGAATGGATGGGAAATATTATAGGATGCCTCTTCTGTATCTGTTAAGATGAAATGAAGTAATGTAATGATAGTATTTCCCCCTTTAATGTGTTAATATCTTGAATTATTTTAACCATATTTCTAATGTTCCACCTCCATATTATTTCCAGAATAATCTTAACCTAGTCATGAATTATTATTACATTATCAGATATATATGTGAATATTTTATTTCAGAATATGCAATTATTTTAAAGATCTATTTTGTGATTTGGTTTTGTGTGGGTATATTATCAAGGCTGTTCTAGGTTGGAAAAAAAAAACTAGCAAGGAAGGGCAACAATAATCCTTAGCTTTCTATGCTATGAACAACAGCATGTGTGTAAAACAGTTTTTGTTCTTCAAAGGATTGTCAAATCATATTAGAAATCCAACTGGGGCTGGTGTTTTTAGAAAATATACTACAACGCTGCAAGAATGCCATACACAATTCAGATTTTCTTTTTTTTTGAGAGTCAGTTTTTGATAACTTGCACACTTATGGAAAAATTAAACATTTTCACCTAAATCTTGAATTTGCTGTTACAAATGTATAGCACTGTCATATTTTGTTGATTTGTAGCAGGTTCATATTAATGGCCTGTTTTTATTTCAAAAATTTCTTATTTGTGTGCTCTCTCTCTCTCTCTCTCTCTCTCTCTCTCTCTCTCTGGAACAAATATTTCCAGCATTTTTTAAAAATTTATTAAATTTTACCAGGAAGCAGCTGTTGGTTTTGTTGATTCTTTTTATCTTTGTTAACTATTTTATAATTTTCTAATACTTATAATTTCCTCTCATCTTTCTTTGAGTTTACTGTTCTTTACTCATTTCCAATTTTATAGTTAAAAGTGTCCTTAATGAAATTTTCATTTTTTCTTTAAAGCTACAATTATTTTTGCTGGCACATCTTCAGATGAATAGCAAAGCTGTACTCTGTAGCCTTATGTTCTGTCATTCAGTGGGTGATTATTCTCTATTATCTATCTATGATTTTTTAAATTCATGTCTTATTTAGGGTGGCACTTTAAATTCTTAATTTTCAGATGTTTATGTTATTGATTCACAACTTCAAATTTAATTTATCATGACCTAGAAAATATAGTTTGTATGTTAATGATTATTAAGCATTTATTGAGAGGTCTTTCACTCTTTAGTTTTGAACTATAAATACATATGTATTTGAAATATAAAAATACAAGAAATACCTAAATGTTTATACATCTATATGATCTAACAATAAATCACAAGGATATAAATATATATATGCGTGTATATATATGTATATATACACATATATATATATATATATATATATATATATATATATATATATAGTGTGGATATGTGTGTGCATATGTATTTATGTATGCATATATATGGCTAGAGAGAATTTTTTTGGTTTTGGCATCTATCAATTTATACTTGATTTATTGAATCTATATCTTAATGCTTAATTCACTGTTTCCTGATGATTCTACTTTATTTAAGTATATGCTAAAATCATCAGTGCCATTACACTTCTAAAATGTTTTCTTTTAAATCTTGTCAGTCTTTGTTTTACCTGTATTATATAAGTTGAAATTTGTTGTTAGGGTTCCTGTAAAATTATTTGATTCTACTCTAATGGTTCTCATCATGTTTTTATTTTTCTTAAAATTTCTATATTATTTAAGATTTTATTTCTCTATGTTGTATTTTGAGTAATTTTCTCAGATCCAAACCTGAGTTTACAAATTCTGTATGTGTTAAAACTGCATTTTAACCTAACTATCTATTGTTTTTAATTTCATCTGTAAAAAACAGCACACTGTATTTCTTATGGTTGTCTGGTTGTTCTATTGTAGATAACATTGTTTTATATGTGAACCCTTTTTCTCTACAACTTTAGAATCGTTGATGAATTTTATAACATGAATGAATGTTTTGTTTTTTTGTTCCCTTTTCCTTTCTTCTCATTACCCCTAACTAAAACTTTGCAAGCCTGTCAAGCCTGTTTAATTATTTCTTCAGCTCTGAAAAGTTTTCTTCTATTATGTCTATAATTAATGACACATTCCTCATTCTACCCAAACTTATCGTTTCTCCTTCTAGAACTCCTGTGTTTTGAACTACATCTCAATTTTCTGTTCTTTCGCTATAGCTTCCTATTTTTTTCTTTGTGATTTTTTTTTCTTGTACTCATCAGGATCATTAACTTGTGTTTTAGCAATTATTATTCTCTTATTTCACATATTGATTTGCTTTGTTGGAAATCATATTTTATATCTATATACAAATTTTTGTGCTGCAGTTGGAATATTTATGGACCTTATTTTTTAGTTTGCACTTTATCTGACTCATATGGCAGTTTAATTTGACTAGGTTTTATTCTGAATTTCTGCCTTAACTTCTCTTTTCTATCTTGTATTGCTCTGTAAGTGAAGTAAGGATTTTGTTTTTTATTTATTTATCTAGTACACTGTAGTTCCTTTATTCTTGAGTCTGATCATGCTGCAAGGCACATCAGTATTAAATGCTTTGGGTATGCTCTGTAGCCAGAAAACTGCCCATCTCCTTTTGAGACACTGGGAGGGAGTCTCTGTTGTCAGAGCTCTGTTCTCTACTTCAGAGGCTGGGGAGACAGCCCTCTCGCATTCAAGTGACCTAAGGGAACCTCTTCCAATGTAATCTACATATCTCTGGGATATTTGTATTTATTCTTATAATCCGCTGCTTTTAGGGTACTGCTCTAGGTGTTCTTCAAGTAGAAAATTTATCACATCAGTTGGAACCAAAAAAAATGTAGTTGGAACCAGGATGGACAGAAACAGCATAAAGAAATAAAGAAAAAGAATACAGAGGAAAATTTAGGGCAAAAAAGCATTATGAAAATCCTTACAAGAGAATAAAAATAAGATTATCAGGAAAGCTAACAATAAATTTCAAATTATTTAACTCAAATAAAGCAAGAATTTTAAAGAAAACATTGTTAAAAGTTAATCATTGAGAATTTTAATATATATCCCAGGAAAAGACAAATTGTACAAATAATTGCTTCTTAAAGGTATCACTTTCAGGAATCCTATCTACCCTTACAACATATACATACAGAGATTTCAATAATTCTGAGATCTAAAATTAGTTCCTAATAACTAAGCTTTGGAGATCCCTCCTACAAAAAAAATGGAAACTTATTAGGATTTCATGAGTAGAGAAATAATGGGGAAAGGAAGTAAGTAGTCTATTTTCTAGCATGCAAGCATTTGTGTGTATGGTATTCACATGTTTGCATATTTTCATGAATTATAGTTAAAAGGAGGTCTAAGAGCAGGTATTCTGGATTGAGTCTCATCATTTCAAGTTTACTGAGACAGTTCATTCAAGGTCAATAGCATAATTTGAAAAGTTGCATTGTCTTTCAATGGGAAAAGATAGAGTTAATTATAATGTCAGATTATTACAAGATTTCTTGGGACTTTGGAGGGGCTAAGAGAATATATTAAAACACTTGTTTTGTTCCTTAATCTTAGCTGGTGGCTGATGAAAATTTATCTCATAATGAACTAAAAGTGTATGAATATATACTCAGAAAAAAACTTATGCACACATATAGATCTGCCTGTACTCACTTTCCCACTCAGATTACTACACATATACGCTTAGCGATTTGGAGAGTTCTAAGAAGTGGCAACACATTTGATCCAACACAGATAGAAGAATAGAACTGTTGAGTTGACCCAGCCTACAAAGGAAAGTAAGTGAACTTTGCCTAACAGATTATAAAACTTCAAGAGAATAAACATTATATACCTACAAAGAAAGATCAAGGAAAATTAAGCTAAGAGCTCATTATTTCTCAGCCCCGTGATTTAACAAGAAAATTCTGAAATTCTCAGTACAGAACCCCCACGGGTTTCCCTATTAGAATAAAACAAATGGTAATAGCTTGCATTATTTTTGTCCTTGAAAGATGGAAGTAAGGAAAATCTTAATGAGTCTTAATTGTGGGTGCTGATGGGGAGAGGTGAGCGGCAGAGACCTTGTGTGTGAAGTTGCTCCTCAGGCTAGAAAATGCATGTGTGAGAGCTAACATCCAGGAGACTATTTTTGTTTATTCTTGACAGTTAATTATAAAAGAGAGTAAATCTCATTTTAAAGGTACACAATCAAAATTTTCTCTAGTTAAAGGAGGTGGGGTGGGGAGGATCATACCACCTCAGGTGAATTGAGACTCCTCAGTATCTTTCTTTTTTCCAATTCCAGAAGAAGAGGTCAAAATCTTCCAATGTTCTTTTGAAATGTCAAAACTCAACTTTAATAACACCAGCCTCTTACAGGCAGCTCTGCATACCAAAAAAGCTGCCAGTCAGGTCCGCTTCTGTCTGACTGAATGAACTCACAAGGGCAGGAAAAACCTCTTTGGTGGGGAGGGGTGGAGGATGGAATTTAAAACACCCTTTACTGATTTAAGTTAACTGAAGAGGGACAGTTCTGTAAATTAGTGATTAATGTGAATTATTGAGGAATCTTTTGAAAATTTTATACCAGGATGTCTATTCACACTGAAGGTTAGGTGGACACAAAAAAGACATGCTCTTTACCGAGCAGGTTCATGGACTTCCTGGGGATATAGTTTTAAAGAATGGGTTTTATTACATTAAAGTAAATATTAGGAAATGAGCTCACACAACCAATGACTGTCCTTTGGTGCCCTCCTTTATAAATGAAGAGATAATGGTTATTTTCTGGCAATGTATCAATTGAGCATTTGCTGATCAAAGCAAGTCATCAGTTTGAATGGACATAAAAGTACTTTCCAAGTTGCAGGTGTTTTGTACCAGTTTATGGGCAGAATCGTGTTTCTTAAAACCTCATCTGTTGAAGGTCTGCGCCCCCCACCCACTACCTCACTGTATGTGAAGATCAGGTCTTTAAATAAACAATTAAGTTAAATTGAGCTTAAATTTGGCCCTAATCCAATATGACTGGTGTCCTGATTAGAAAGGACAAATTAACACATGGACAAATACAGAGCAAAGTCCATGTAGAGAAACAGAGAGGAGATAGCCATGTGTAAGCCAAGGAGAGAGGTCACAGAAGAAACCAACCCTTCTAATACCTTGACTTCAGTTTCCTACCCCCACAATAACTAGAAAAGCATGTTCTATTTTTTCAGGTCACCCAGTCTTATAGTACTTTGTCATATACTTTGCAACCCCTCTCCAAATTCAGAAATTAGAACTGTTAACCCCCACTGTGGATGGGGGCACGGTGGAGAGATCCCATAAGAACTTTAAAAACATTAGAAAGCTTGTTCTTCCTCTCTGTGCACACAAAGAAGAGCCCTTATGAGAACATAGCAAGGTGGCAGTCACCTAGAAGCCAAAACAGGAGTCCTCCAAATGACATTACATTGTTTGCACCTTGATCTTGTGCTTTCAAACCTTCTATTTCGTGAGATATGAATTCTGGATATTTAAGGGGATCAGTTTGTAATATTTTATTACAGCAACCAGAGACTAATGCACAGCCCTAAAAATATATGCCGTATATGCAAAAGTTGCTTCTATCCTAGTCCTCTTCCAAAGATCAGAAACTGAAAATTACGTGAATGGATTAATGAGATTTTTAGTAGAAAGGAAATTTAAACAGATAATTAATCATTGAGTACCTATTTCTTGAGCAGTCATATATTTCCTTTGACACTGGGTTCCAAATCTTTAGTGTCATAATGTCCTTACCCTCAAGGCTTTTAAATTAGAGGGAAAATGTATTATTATTTAATATATATTTAATTTTATTTCACATTTATAATTGTTATTATTAATATTCATCCATATTATAATACATTTACATTTTCATGGACTTTTCAAAGTACTTGTGTAAGTTAGTTATCTCATTTACATCTCTTGTACAGCATGGGGACACAGATGAAGAACACAGCTTCTGCATTTTACCCGTGTGCTGTGATTTGAATGTATCCCCGACAAAATTCAAGTGTTGCAAATATGACAGAAACAAGAGACAAGGCCTTAAAAAAGTGATTAGATTATGTGGGCTCCTTTCTTGTTAATGAGATTAAGTCCCTTTTGAAAGAAGCATCCTAAGGAGCTTAACTAGCTTCTCTCTCAGGCTCTGCCTTTTGCCATGTGAGCAGGTAATGAGAAGGCTCCAGTCAGACACTGGATGCTGGTGATTTTACCTTGTGTTTTCCAGCCTCCAGAAACTTTGAGAAAATAAATGTCTGTTCTTTATAAATTACTCAGCCCCAGGTATTCTGTTATAGCAATTCAAAATGGAACAAAACACCATGGAAACCTAAATTTGTCAGGGTTAAGAAATCTACCTGTTATGGCTGAGATATGGTGTCCCCCAAAACTCACATATGAGACAATGCAAGAAGATTCAGAGAAGAAATGATTGGGTTTTGAGAACCTTAACCTGATCAGTGAATTAATCCCCTCCTGGGGCTAACTGGATGGTAATTGAAGTGGTAGGGTATGGCTGGAGGAGTGCAAATTGGTGGCTTCTCTATGCAGTACATATTTGTATCTGGCAAATGGAGACCTCTCTCTTTTTTCTGATCACCATGTGAGCTTACTTCCCTCTGCCACACTCTTCTGCTGTGATATCCTGCTTCACCTGGAGGAATAGAGCTTGTGGATTAAGACCTCTGAAACCATGAACCCATAAATAAACCTTTCTTCCTGTACAATTGTGCTGTTTGGGTTTTTCAATCACAGCGACATAAAATCTGACTAAAGCACTACCCAAGATTTTGAAAAAAGTGGAATGCATGCACCCATTGACAATAGTGGTTCTACTGAAGAGAAACAAGGGCTAAGACATGCCCATGAAGTTCAGAAACTTTTTTAGGATCATCTTTATTAGTTATCATTTAGTTAAATTTAATATTAGAAATAGTTGTTTAAAACAACAATACTAATCATAAAAGTGAGTATTAAAAGAAAGAGTAGAATCCAGCTTGCTAAAACCAAACCCAATATCATGCACTTATCAGTTAAATTCAAGCCCCCAAAACACTCTTCATCACCCATTTACAATGTAACTCTCAACACAAAGGAATCTTCCTTTCAACCCTCCTCAGGCACATGGCCATCAAGAAAAAAAAATGACTATTTCTGGTTCAATCATTTGTACAGATACTGCTATAGAGAATAGAATAAGAAGGCTAGAATAACTGGATTTTTTTTTCATTAGCCACTTTATGGGAGAAGACAGGAAATGTGATAGGGGAGGGGTTTGCTCCATGTACTTCCACATTAACTCTCTGAATTTTAAATAATGCAGTTTTAAGAAGCCATGTTCCAAGCTGCTTTGGGAGGGCACAGTCCATGTTCTCAGTATTTCACTATAGAGTTGCGGGGTCAAGATTAACACATTGTCAGAGATAATTTGCAGCACAAGTGACATTCAACACATGCCTAAAGAAAGGTATTGATGTTTGTTGGACGTAAACCTTCAGTCTTAATGGACTACTGACAGCACCCTTACGAGAGAAGGAGAGAGGAGAGTAGGTAATTATTCTTAGGTAGGCATGTTAGCACCTGAGATTTGTAACTGTACTATGGGTCAGAGGTTTTGCAACCCATTGCCAAACCATGCTGTAAATAAAAATCTACTGGGGAGGGGAGACAATTTGGAAAAAAAATTCAGGTTCCAGGTTTCTGTGAAAAAAAAAATGAACTCAGGTTTGTACTCACATAATATCACCCAAGTGGTAGCATAGAGAGAGAGAGAGAGAGAGAGAGAGAGAGAGAGAGAGAGAGAGAGAGAGAGATTGAGATTTCAAAATACAAGTTTGAAAGAAGAGCAAAAAGTTTCAAGGTAACATGAGTACTTAGCAATGTATAATGAAACTAAGTAGACAATTGAGAACAGAACAAAGAACTGAAACATAAGTTTGTAAGTGGGGTTTACTGAAGGAACTCATGAATAGTGTGAAGCCCCAAATTCTTAAACATCACAGTAAAATTTTAAGAGAGGAATGAAAAAGCAAAATGTACTTTCAATGTCTCCTTCACAGTGGCAGTGAAAGAAGGTGGGAAAAGTGGGTGTAGAGATCTCAGCCTTCAACCACACATGGAAAGCAGCTAACTTCTTGCAAAAAGACCCAGGAATCTGTGCATGCTAATTTTGTCTGGTGATTCTAATGAGGCTAAAGGACAGGCAAGACTTCAAGAATCATTGATTCAGAGAACTATTCTTGAACTGTAAGAAAGCACTTGCTGCCCGTCAACACCCTCGATCCTATTGTCCACATTTTCAAGAAGAAACCTAGATATTTGGACATGAAGACACTTCTGATTTAATTCCAGCTCCATCAGGTGGAATTTCATGTAAGGCAACAAGAAAGAGTTCTGAGAGGTTGACTGAGAAGATGCTGTACACTTGAACATTGATATTCTTAGGAAAAATATGAATTATATATTAGATGGACCATAATATCATTGATAATTTCAAATTTAAATGAATGCCTGAGGCATCTTAAGTAATATTTAGCAGTGATATTTAGAGAAAATGCAGATTTCTGTTCAGAAAAAAATCAGAAGCCTACCATCTGGACAATTTGACATAGGCATCTGAGTGGAGGCAGGAGGCACAATTTTATTTCTCCAAGTCCCTCCTCTTCCTGTAATGCTTTGTTCACCCCAAACACATAATAAATGCTTGTATTATTAAAAAATATCAGTGAGTCTAGGAAAACAAAGTTCCTTGGGTGTATCTTGGGAAATACAAGATGAAATCAAATCAGAAATGAAGTAATTTAGTGCTACTATAGTCTGGTAACCATTGACGGAGAGGTCAAATCTTAAATTTGAATGTCTAGAATAATTGAATCCAAGCGGATTTCTCAGAAGACTTTGCTGAAAACAAAATAGAAAAGGCAAGAGCAACAAGGGGAACAGAGGGCAGGGGGAATAAAAAGCAGAGGTGAAGTTTTATGATAATTTTATAGTCAGAAAGTCATCAAATTTTAACTTTGGCAGGAAGCCCAAAGGTCATTCCTGCCACTCATACATCTAATACTGAAAATCCTAAATTTGCTCTCCTCCTGTGAAATGAGTTCAAATGCATGAAGACCCCACTTTCCCTCCATGGAAAGCTCTAACGTAAAGTATTTCTTCCAGGGAGCTTTATTCTATGTCCCTGACAGTTTCTCTCAGAGCTTCTCTTTGTCACATTGACCAGTGATGAGTTCATTCTTACTTCTTCGGTGTGCAACAGACTTTATATATTTAAAATTCTCTCTCTCTCTTCTCTCTCTCTCTCTCTCTCTCTCCCCCCCCCACACACACACACACATTTTCACTTAATTTTCTATTTATAGAAGAGATCCCTAATTTTTCTCAAATAGTTTTTAAATGGTATGGTTCTTAGACTCAATTTCCTTCTTACTGTGTGAAGACTAGATTTGAGTAATAAGGATTGTTTGATGATTTTAAAATAGGGATACAACAACTTTATCCTAATTCCTAAGGTCTTGTTTCCCACCCAATTCAGATCTTTTGATAACTTCCTTTGTGGCAGTTAAACTGTGAGGTCAAAGTAAATATACAACAACTTGTACTTTTTTGCAGAAGTATCTAAACTTCTCATACAACAAAATTTTGCATTTCAATTGAGCCATAAATGCAAATTCCCCATAGTCTTTTGTCAGACCACTGAAAACCTTCTTCAATCTTTTCATTAATTCATTTATGAATTTGCAACCCATACTGATCTGAGTTATTAACTATGTAACTACTTCATTTTTTTCTTATCATTTGCAATAGGGGCCTTGCTAATTGCTCTGCTAAAATACAGATGTATCAAACCTATCTGACTTGTCCCATATAGCAATTCAGTAGCAAAGAAAAATCATGCCTCATTTTTCTTCTTAATAAATGAATATTGGGTCCTGTGGTCATGGGTTTTCCAATGATTTGTACTCTTAAGCTCTCTCTTTAATATATATTATTTTTAATATTTATTTTTTAGTTGTAGTTTGACACAATATCTTTATTCTATTTATTTATTTTTATGTGGTCCTGAGGATCCAACCCAGGGCATAGAGTGCTAGGCGAGCACTCTATTGCTGAGCCACAAACCCAGCCCCTCTTTAATATATATTTTTTTGTGTAAACTTTCTGTAATTCCATAGAAGGTTCACAAGTAATCAAAAACACAATTATCTTCTCCCCTTGCAAAACAACCTATCATTAGGGTATTTCAGTCTTCCATTACATATTTTATTATTCAAAGTACTTTGTGAAGAACACAAAGAACCACAGTTGCGACTTTTACCCAAGACCCCTAACACATAATGAAACTCAATCCTCCATCTTCAACTTACTTGAGGCAGCAAGATGTTTTGCAAAATTCCTTCAGCAATTACATAGAACCTATTAATGTTACTTCTGTTCTTCCATGAAGGAAACGAGAAATTTGCAGAAAAGGCGAAGTTAAATAGAAGTTAAGAAGTTCTACTTTGTCACTAATCTCTATCCATGAAGTTCCCAGGATCAAAAAAAATTGAACAGCCACTTTCTTTCTACTTGTTCTGTACAACACCTATTTGGTGACCAGAGTCCTTACTTGAACTCACATGATAGATACTGATGGCACTTACCCAATTTTTAGACAAGTCAATTCACAGATCAGGAGCTTCTTTAATTAAAAGGGGATTAAATTCCTTTGAGAGAAGGCCCTATAATATATTCAGAAGTGGTTACAATTTAGTCTTCTCCCTAACTTTCCCCAATATGACCTGTGGTAACATCTTGATGAAGTTCCCAAGACCAAAATAGATGTGTGTGTATATATGTGTGTGTATATATGTGTGTATGTTTGTGTATAAGCATACATGTTTTTGTAAGTACATACATATGTGTATGTATAGGTGTGTTTGTGTGTATGTCCTCAACATTTTCACACTTAAACACACATTCCTGAAAATCATTATACTTGAACTTGCTCCAAACAAACATTGTAAAGTTTAGTTTGTATCAGTCTTTTTGGAAAATATCGTCTCAACATGAATTCAGGGAGCATCCAATCCATAACTCAATCTTCTCTGACAGAAGGACCTCACTGGCTTGTTGGGTTCTGAAGACTTTTAGTTTGTTCAAAGAGTCTAGGGGTTTCCTCTTTCCCATTGTCTATCTGTTCTAGGTCATCTTGGGGAAAGTTAGGAAGATTAAAATATACACACTTTATAACCTATCATAGAATTTTTCCTCAAATGAATGAAGTCTCATTTTAATTTCAGAAGCTTTGAAACTGTGAGCTGATTCAGATCTGAGAATTTGAAGAGGGGCCATTATTCTCTACCATATGAACTCAATTAAAAGCCTGAATAATCAAACATGGATTCTGAGTTATGCAGCTCAAACAGATAAATGGACTAAGCAGAATGTCCATTTATTTGGTCCTGGGAACTTCATCACTGAGAAGGTTTCAAAAGGCCAAGTCACTTTGATAACCTCTGCTGACCAGTAGCCTTTTCTACAGTCCTTTCCACCTACAGTGGCTACTTGGTCTTTGCCATTCAGGGTTCCCTTAGATTCACAAGGTACTGAGCTCACATCAGTGGCTGTTACCTCTCAGTTCATACGCTGTCCAAGTCAATCATTTCACTGATACTGAGACTTTCAAGTGTTCCCCATTGTCATAGTATAGGGAACCTACTCTGAGCCCTCTTAGAGAATTCACTAAAGAGATGGTCACACATTATTAATTCTATTTACCAAAGCCTTCAAATTCCTTCCTCTGAGTTAAATAAAGGAATACATGGGAGTATATTACATTAATTTAGCTGAGATCACCACATTTCAAATCACTCATGAGGAAAAAATATTGGGGTCTCGTCTAACTGTGGGAGCTCAACTACTCCTCACTGTCTCTGGTAAGTGCACTTGTACCAGGAAATATATCATTCCTCAATCAAGCACCTTCTACATCTTTTTCTAAATCTTTTCATAATGATACAAACTAGAAAAATCTCATATTTATTTTTAGATTAAGCTGACTCCTCCCAAATATGAGTTTGTAATAGGTATCCTGGGCCATACTGGGATCTGTCCATAGTTGTGTATTGGAGACAGTAGAAATTGATTAGGACCTAAAGGAAATTTGTAATACCATACAAAGTAATTGAATGAGGACATGTGGTTATAGGCTGTATTGCATGAAAAAGGCCCAAGGGGCTGATTCCAATTCTGCTGACAAAAGCATTTGGGGATTTGGTAAGAATAGTTACATAAATTCTTTTGAACACTCTTTTTCCAATATGAAAATTTACATAGTTTTGCAGTCAATTCCAGTTTCCATACAGGAAATCTGACAAGAATATGAATTCAAATTCTACTATAAATTCAGCAAAACAAAATATTTTTTATGTCTTATTTTCTGACATATCAGCTGAAATATCAGGCAACACTTAAGAACAAGATAACATCTCTTGTTTACAAATTTGTCTCAGTTGCTCTAGTTCACTTTTAATAAAAAATTTAATATAAATTTGTAGATTTCTTCAATAAAGCCTGCTGAAATTATAACTAGGATTGCATTGAACATATAAATCGATTTTGGAAAATTTGACATATTGGGTATTTGAATCTTTCAAACTATAAACACAGTTATCTCTGTATCTATTTGTCTTAGTTTTTCTCATCAATGTTTTATAGATTTTGTCAAATACTGCACAATTTTACTAAATTTATCTTTAAATAGGGTCATGTTTTGATGCCATATAAATAGTACTTTCTAAAATTTCTACTTCCAATTGTTCATATGTATAATATCTATCTATCTATCTATCTATCTATCTATCTATCTCTCTCTATATATGCATACATACATGGGCATAGTCTACATAGATAAATATAGTATCAGTAAATGAAGATCATTTATTTATCTTGTCAAATCAGCACGCCTTTTCTTTCTTTCATTCTACTTTTTAGGACTCCCACAATTTGAATTCATCTTGTAACCAGTCATCTTTATCTTTAAAAGGAAGTACTTACTCTTTTAATATTAAGAATGATATTACCTAGAGATATGTTGAATGTGCACTAATAAAATACCTATTTTTCTGATATTATTCTATCATAAATGCCTACAGTATATGCCGGATGTATTCTTCTGTCCATACTAAAATGACCGTTCATTTGTTCTTTATTGCATTGTTGATATGAAAGATCACATTGATTAATTTTAAAAATTTTGTCAAGGATTGGATTTTCATGTTATAAAACCTCTTTAATCTTAACCACTCAGAGTGTTGAGGCAGAGGATTGAAAATCTGAGGTCAAACTGGACAACTTATTGAGACCCTTAATGTAAAAAAGGCTGGGGATGTAGTTAGTTAAATGGCAAAATGCTTGCCTCACATGCAGCAAGTCTCCATTGATCTCCAGCCCATTGAAAAAACAAAATAAAACAAAACCCTCCTTAATATGATAGTATCATTTTTATATATTACTGGATTCTATTTATATATATATATATATATATATATATATATATATATATATATATATATATATATATATAGTTGAGGAGTTTGAGACTTTAAGAGTTTCCTTATGAACTGAATGGAATTGACTTTATCATAATTTCTGAGTAACACTATATAAGCTTGGACATTTCTTTGCAGTTAGAGGTTGAACTATGAATTTATTTTCTTACTGAATATAGAACTATAAAGTTTATTTCTTCTTAATTAAACTTTAGGAGTTTATTTCAAATAATTTATTTCATCCAAGTAATCAAATGTATTATCATAATATTATCATTTTAAATCTTCAAAATCTGTTAACGATCCCTCATTTATTGCTGATATGTGTCATCTATGGTTTCTCTTTTTTTTCTGATCACTTTGTACACACTCTTATCAATTCCATTTTTTTAAAGTGGAAAAGCCACACATTTGGGTTTGTTATTTTTTTTTCTATTTTTCTCCTTTCTTGCTTCTTTTCCTTTTTCTTTCCTTCTTCTATCTTTTTCCCTCCCTCTCCCTCCCTCCATCTCATTAAGTTTTTTGGTATTTATTAAAAAGTAATTTCAGATGTTTTTGTTATCTACATCTTTCTTCTTACTTTTGGTCTAATTTGTTTCTTGAGGTAAAAATATAAAACATTCATTTTAGAACTTGCCACATTCTTAAACATTTAATGGAATGATTTTTTTTCTATACAAACTAGTTGAATTGCATACATTTTGTATTTAATCTTGTTTTTATGATCATTTTGATATTTTTCATAGCTTCAGAGAAGAAAATCAGAAAATGTTAGAAAACATCACTCTCCCTGAATCCAACTATAAAACATGTGTACAATGCATGGAAAGGCTATTTGAAGATACTGTAATAAACAGGAGATGGATATTAGAAAGAAAACAAGCATTTGGGGTATCACAGAAGTGGCAATGAGTTTGATATATTTGTCTAATATGCCTTCTGGAAAGAAATATTCCCCCCTCTCAGAATTGTAGTCACTGCAGTCTTCTGTTGAAGCTGCTAGGTGGTGAGAGAATGAGAGAGAAATAAAAGGATCTTATCATACTCTTATCATTGGGAGGTACAGTTGTTATTTCTTGTTTCCACCCAAACTAGCCAACTTGATCTGAAACTCAGTTTGTAGTGACATGCACTTCTGGGTTTCAGACAAGATTGAGTTCAAAGCTTCCAGATACAATTAATTTAATTTCTTGTTAACTAATGTGTGTTGCCCATTTCCCCCACAAGAACCAGTAGTAGTATTTAAATCACAGCTGTTTTTTAAAGCTTTCTCGGAGAGTTATAATATCTGTGCCATCTCTGGGTCTGGTTGCTTTAGTTGCTTTATCTCTTGAAAATGAATTAATGGGTTGTTGTTGTTGTTTTCTTTTTCTTTGATTTTATATTTTTCTTGCCATGACAGTAGAGACTGAAGTAAAAAGTGTTTTCTCAGAGAAAAGAGATGCTTCTCTTTCTATCAATATGTAAATATAGACAATTCAGTAAACTTAGTCCAATATTGATTAGAATTTGGGAGCTGTTATTGGTAACAGTACCTTGGATGTGATAACAGTTTCAGGTTTCTCTTCTACAGGACCTTAACCCTGGTACTGGATACTGGTGAGATTTTCTGAGTTAGTGTTCTACCCTTCAATCAACTTAGTATCACTCTTCCAGAGGGGAGAAAAAATATCTTTCTTTTTAATACCATAATGCTAAACTTTTTTTTTTCTAGTTTCACGTTCATGACAGTGGTGTTGACCATTGTCTGACCCCATGAGAATTATAAAGAAATCCTATGCATTGGATGTTAAGAGACAGGCTTTCAGGGTATCAGAGCTCCAGTCTGGAGTGTACTACCACAAATGAAACAATTTGCATGTCCCCTTTTTCCTTGGAGGAAAGTTTAGTTACACTACACATTTCTGATTGCCTGGTGGCCTTGTAACCACAACATCCTGATGGGCTCTTGAAACATTGCCATTTGTAGTTTAATCAGCTTTTTCTAATTGTAAGGATGGGAGCATTATCCTTCACAACTTTCTCCATCTTAAGGGGAGAAAGAAGACCCTTGTCTTTGCTTTCCATATTATTTCTGCCCCCAAATGTTTCTTTGATTCTCTCTAACCTTTCCTTTTATAGAGACTATATGCTGAATATTTGACTTCTTATCTCTCTGGAATTGGAATTTGATACCTCTACTGATTATCCATTAGCACATAACACCCCACATTCTTGTGATTTGCATTTTTTTTGCTTGTTTGTTGGTTTTTTTATGTGTGAATTTAGAAGTAATTTGAAAAAAGAAACTATCTTTTTAGTGGCCCTTCCACATTCACACACATGATTTAGGTATAGGTTCATAGTCAGTAATAGAAATTAGTTTTGAATGGATGTAGATTTTTCAACAAAACTCATCAGAAAAGGCATTATAGCTAATATCACTCTTTTTCTCTCTTTGTGACCATCAGTCTCTCTCACAGAATTGGGATTTTTAAAATGATTGATTGTGATTGTGGATTATATCAGAAATAAGAGGGACAGCCTCTTTCCACACTTGTACCTTATGGTCCGGATTAGGGTTCCATAAATATCTTGTTCTGTGCCTTTCTGCTTCCATGTTTCAGAGCTCATTTTACCTACAGATTAAGAATATTTGTGTTACCACTTTCATCTGTGGGTATAATTGAGATCTGACTCTTTTTGTTGTTCACTGAAAACAGCAAGTCTGGATGAGCTAAGGATTTGACCCCATGGTACATGCATTTCATAAAACCAGAGCTCTCACCAAATGAACAAAATTTCCCAGTTACAGCATCAGAGTGATTCAAATTACCAACCCCCCAAACCAAAAAGCATTCTGTCAGTAAGAGGCCAAATGGACTCCTCTAATAAAACTTCCAGTTGAAGAATCTTGCAATACTAAGCCATAAAATACTGGTAATTAAAAATGAATAGATTTGCATATTTATAGTTTGATTTGTCTTAAGTTTTGTGGGTATGAGAAAGAAAGAGGCAGAGACAGAGACAGACAGAAAAGCTGGGAATGGGGTAACACAAAAAAAATAAACTTATTTGCATTTGTTTCTCAAATTGAGGCCTCAATTAATATATCTCAGATTGCCTTAGGACAGTGCCAGAAAATATTACTGCAAAAGTGATGCATCCTATCTTTTATCTCAATTGTCTGACAGAAGTCTTGCAAAGTGGAAAAGCTGCTAATTTAATAGTCAACAGTGTCAAATAAAATTTCTAAACTGTATATCTATAAAAGAACATCTTAGCAATAAGGCACAGCAAATATGCTTTAAAACTGCAGTCAGCAAATCTGCTTCAGGTTTTGAAATATCTAGAAATGACATTTATTAGAAAGAAACTATAATATATCAGTGATATAAAAAGCTGTGTCTTCATCAGCATTGCTTTATTATAGGCACTAATTTTATGCAAAATCCTTTTGATTCTTTGCAAAACACCTGCTGAACTTAAAGAAATATGGTGAGTGCTTGCACAGAGACAGATGCAGCTTAATCACACAATACTGAATTTGACTCTGTGGTGCTTAACAATAAATGAACTGAACATACCAGTACAGAGGCTTAAATCTTCCTCAAATTTGTATAAAGTTTTCAGTGAATATACTATTTGTGCTGATTCTTTCTTCATCAAGTTCATGGATATAAACAAATAGTAATTATAAGAATCCCATTAAGATGGATTTTTTTTAAAATAAAATTAAATCAAAGACTACAGTCTGAAATTATACTCTTTTCTGCCACTTCCCCTCCTCCCACTGATTTCAATTTTCCTAGCTGGCTGCTTTTGGCTACTTTGCTCTTTGTAGTTTCCATCCATGAATCCATCCATTCATCCATTCATCATACCCTATTTATTCTATCAGATTACTTGAAAATTTCATGTTATAGATGAATCTGCTTCAAGGTCAGATATGATGGCATTATGGCTGAGTAAAAGATAGAAATAGAATAAGAAAGACAATTTTCTAATTCTCTCTTCTGCTGCACACGATTAGTTTTATATGTTGATTGATTTTTGGTGGTAGGTTAAGTCAATTTCAAAGAATTTCACTCACCCAGTGTTGACCAGATTAAGATCCAGAATTGTTTACCCATATCACTTTTTCTCTTCTCTCTTGCCAGTCTTCTAATTCATATGTTTAGAAGACATTGTATTCAAACATATATGGAAAAGTCTCCACATGTGCCTATATGTACTCACATTCTCTAATGAATTAACTATTCTTTCTTCATTGATTCTTATTTGCATTGTAATGTTAAATAATGGTACTTTAATTTTACTTCTTCAGATAAGCTGTGTGCTTGAGAAAACCATAAAACAATGAAACCTCATGAATATTTATATCAATGACTACACAGCATTATAGTCATAATCTCTGGAACTAGTTCTCACCAGTTCAGAATTAATTATCAAGTTCAGTTTTAATTGCATTCTTCTAAATTACAACCCTCCCCCCTCCCTCCAAAAAAGACTATAATGAATTATCTGGTAAGTACTTTACTGGGACTAATGCATCTAGGAGAGCTTCCTGAAATCCCATTCTCAACGTCTAATAACCAAACGAAGGCATATGATCCCAAACCAGCGTTCTAAACCTTGTTATCCAATGTATTAGACATTTGCAGCTGCTTCTTGTGGTTTAATATATTTCATTTTCACTCAAGATTCACTAAGAATTTAATTGAGTTTGGGGAACTTTTTATTAAAAATTAAAAATTAAACCCTAAACACTCATTGTTTTGCTTTCCTGTACTTGGGAATCTGAAATTGCGTATGGAAAGGAGTAATTGGCAAGCAATCTCTGGAGAACAGTTGTCCCTTTATCAAATAAAAATAATAATAATAAAAACAATAATAGTAATGACATGCTTTGCACTAAGGGAGGAATATTGATATAGTTCATTTTACGTAAAATGACATACACCTAAAATTTTTCTAATTATGAAATAATGTAAAAATTTAATATACAGGCTTATTAAAACTTGATCAAGTACAAGTTTCAGGGAAGTGTTTATTTTATAAGATGGTGTCTGAAAACATGTTGTAGAGTATTCTTAAATGAAGACATGTGAAATCCAGCATTGCACATGAGTGTGATGAAGGTCACAGATGAAATTAGGCACCTAGTAATGGACAGCCTTAATTCCCAGATCTTTTTTTTTCACTCAGAGATCATAATTCACTCATAGTTGAGAAGACAGAAAGCAAAAAAGGACAATGAGTAGTGTATTTTCAATTAGAAATCTAAATCTGTAGGTAAACATCATTGACGAAACTGAGCACCATTGATTCACCCTTGATTCAAGTGAAGATCACATTGAGGTGAAAAATTAGTCTTGACCATAACCAAGGCTTGGACCAAAGAATTTCAGAAAAAAAAAAAAGAACAAATAAGTATTTTTTTTACAATCTTAGTATGAAAGGAATAAAGAGTTAATTAAAAATTGAAGGCAAAGAAAATAAGTAGTAAATTAATAGCTGCTACAACGAATCACTGTAGAGTTTAGAATACAATTCATAAGAAGGGCCTGATATTAAAATAAACCAACAGGTATTGCCTTCAACAGAAGCTCAGTAACTATAAGCTGAAAACAATGTTAGAATGAATTTGTGAATACATGAAAGCACAAATAGATTCATATATTCATATGAAGGAAATGCCTCAGACTTGAGGCCCAGATTCTAGGAATTAAAAGACTTTTCCAAGGAAAGAATAATTTTAGTTGGAAGTACAACTGGCTCACCAGTGTCTTTCCAGAGCCTTGTATAATGCCTAAAACATAGAAAGCACTGAATGCATATTTGGCGAAAGAATGAAAAAAAATGAGATTTTGAGAGTTGTTCGAAATCATAAGATAGAAATGTATTTGTCTAGAAATCAGAAAGAAGATAAATGCTATCTTATGTGTGGATTTAATTGCATCTGTCTTTTATTCCAGATTTGTTCCTAAAATGTTCATTATGCTTCTACTTCTTAAGAAGAATTTAATGAAGCTGCTGACAATGACACTTGTCATCCTTTGGTTTAGCAAGCCTCCCCACAGCTTTCTTGCAGGGTTATGCCCATCCTGGGTAGCCTGACAACTCATGCGAATAGCTATACCAACAGAGCAAGCTCTTCCTTTGACGTTATTTATGTGGCAGCAATTTGGAGTCACAGATTAGATATTTTAAGAAAATCTTTTTCCTCCTCTCTGGCCAACAAATGATGGCACTGGCGTACTTTATCAATGTAACTCCATTTGAAGTGAGTCTAAGCTGAGCCTCAGCTACAAAACTGGCAGATTCAGCCTCTTTTTTTCTAAAGCAAAAAGATACCCCAATTGTATGATTTTCATCATCTGCTACTTGAATCCCATTGCTGCCCAAATCAGGCACAGATAATGGCATCTGGGTTGTATGATTTGCCTCTTTTAAAATACAGTTTCAGAGCATGCCACTGTGTTTTGACACATTTATTCCATAATATATTAGACACAGTGGAGCTTCAGTCATTATTAAGCATCTTACAAATGTCCAATTAGGAATACATAACATATAACATATGACACAGCATGTGTTTTTATCACACTGCATTAGTATCATTACTAAAGGGACAGGAGAGATGTGGCATGCTGTTTTTACAGTACAGTGACAATGTAAAAACAAGGATCTCTGGGATAAAAATAGCCTAAGTGTACATATGAACTGCCTTCTATGGACGTTGCAGCAGATAATTTGTATCAAGAATGTACTTATATATTTTGTGCCCTCTCTTCACTACCTATTACCCTCATTTACATTCTGTGATGACTCGGATGTGGAAAGTGATCCATGAAAATACTACCACACCTATCTTTGAAATATTATGTGAGTATTCCCCAGGACTGTAGGATTGATTCATACCTCTAAGAACTATTAGAAATGCCAATTTAAAAAATAAATAAATAGTGGGAGTTCAAATGCAGAATAAAAAGGGCATTCGATAATTTGAAATACTATCTTTAAATATAAATAAATATAAAAGATAAAGAGTAAGAAAGTGAAACCAATAGCTTCTTAAAGCAGTGATTTATTGATTGTGCTTGGCTCCAATTTTAAACCAAATTTCTAATATATCTGAAAATTTGTGTTTTTTTCAGATTTGCAAGACTGTTGGTAAACTCCAAAGTGGTGTGCCTTTGTATGTTTTTATTTAAGTTTTTATACTTACATATGGAAATAAAGTTCTATGAGTTTTAACA
This sequence comes from Callospermophilus lateralis, assembly GCF_048772815.1. Taxonomy (NCBI): domain Eukaryota; kingdom Metazoa; phylum Chordata; class Mammalia; order Rodentia; family Sciuridae; genus Callospermophilus; species Callospermophilus lateralis. Next base: position 519,062 of record NW_027510161.1, read on the forward strand.
CATGCATAGATTCATGTATCTACTACCAGCAACAGGACAAAAGACAATTTAATTCCCTACAGACTTTCCTCTTCCAGATCCTTCCTAGTCACACCCTCACCTCAGCATATCCCTAACAAAATGATACATCCACTCTGCAAACAGCCTGACAATTTCTCACTTTTTAATTTGACCCATAAATTATTACCATATTTACAGAATGCTCTAGGATGAAAATGTGACTTAAACATATTGGATATTGATTTGCCATAGAGTACACCAGTGAAGGATCCCCAAAAGTGAAAAAGTTAACATTTTTCATGCTGATGAAGAGTGGAGTCTACAAAGAAAACCATCCTGCATGTTATCCACTGTTGACACATACCTATGACAAAGTGAAGGATGAAAAATACTGGAACTCAGAAGTCTGTGAAATCATCTTCTTTATATATTCTCTTATAGAGGCTATCTCTCATAACTCCGTGTCTTTAGCTTGAATTCAATCTGCATGTCTCCTTATGTGGATCTATGATTTCCCCAGCTCTGTGTAATGCTCTTTCCTGATGCATACTAGAGAAATTACTTAGGATGAGTAAACTGGGCATTGATTTGAGGATAATAAACTCCCCTTCCCCCATGCACACTCAATAGCTGGCCCCTTGGCTCCAGCCAGAAATCCAAGCCCTTGTTTTACTCCTTATTACTTTTTTTCTACATTGCTTTCCAATTTTCATTTTCTTTTGAGATTGCTTTTATGTATATCTCTTACAGACAGTTGGAAGCTAACTTTTTGGAAGTATTAGAACCATGCATGATCTGTTTCCTTGTAATTGAATTTTTTTTCCAAAAGCTGATGCATCTAACTTTGGTTACATCCATCAAGTTAGAAGTGAATTAAAACAAAACACCACTAGGAAGATTATGATGACAAAAGAGCTTCTTCCATTAGATGAGAGGTTGACCACCTGACCTAAGGCATCTTCCAATTCGTAGTGATCACTCCTGGAACACCATAAGCTGTGCTAGGATATGTTAATTTACTGACTGAATTATGCTCTGCCACCTCCCCACCTCACTTGACCTGTGTAGACTGAACACTAGTGAGTTTAACAAGCATTTAGCTGCTTGTTAAAACCAAGCTTCTGGAACTCTAATTAACGATTGACTTGTCACTAGTTTTATTTTATTTGAGACTCTGACTTTTCATTTGAGGGCAAATTATGCTCATCAGCTGACAAAACCTCTGCTGTGGTTATCTGAAGGCAGCTCTTTATGTAACAAATTTTTGTGTCATGTCACACTGATACAATGTTCACTTCTCCATAGCTCTGTACACTTAGACCTTCATATTTCTAGTTTCCAGTGATTCTTCTCATAGGATATAAAGTGTGTAGTAATTCAGGAAAATATGAGATAAGAGGAAAAGAAAAATCATGTCTATTGTAGGTTAAATATGTAAATATGAAGTTAACAGTGAAATGAGCATATGATAGGTAAGAGGAAATTAACTTTATATGGTCTAACTGCAGAGAAAGCTATGTCACTTAGGGGATCAGACTGGCTCCACCCAAAGACATGGGCCAAAACACACACACACACACACACACACACATACACAAACATACACACATTATACTAAATGAAGGCCTGATTAAAGAATTTTCTTTACCATCAGAAAAGGGAAAATACATCTGTTATAACCACTTTTATTCCATATTATACCATAAACACTAACTTGTGCATACACATGTACACACATACACGAAAAAAATGCAGTTCATAAAGGAGTAAACATAATTGTTTGAACAGTATATAATCAAATATATAATAAATTAAAAATGTACATAAGAAATTGTTGAAGTTATAAGAAAGTTTCTGAACATCACTAGAATCAAATTAATATACTATAGCTAGTTTTATTTCTATATGACAGGAAACATAGAAAAAGGCAATTATAAAATAATGTATCATACCTAAATAAATAAATTACAAAGTTTAACCAACCAACTGTATCCAAAACCATGAAGGAGACTTTTGGATTTAGCCTTATGAAAATACATGGGAAAACGTCATTCTTTTCATGAATGTAATTTGTGTATACATTCCAAAACAGAGCAATTTGATCAAGAATGTAGTCACTCTAAAGTTGAGAACTGATTCTGAAGTCTATAGTTTAGCAATAATACATTCAGCCCAAGAAAAGGGATTACAACTCAGAGAACAAAGAGAAAGCCCTGTGTCTTGAAATATACATATAACTGATGATCTTTCAATGTTAAACAAACAAAAAATCAAAAACCTAAACAAATGGGGAGCTATATCCCTGGATAGGAAAATTAATATTTTAGATATTTCATCCACATTAATCAATAGGTTTATAAAGCCAGTACAATCTCAAAGTCACAATAGTGTCTTACATGGAGCTTGACAAAGGGGTACTAAGTTATAATTACATAGGAATAAGAAGCATTGCACAATATGATGCCTAGAGATAATGATAATGTATTGTGTTTCAAAGTTGGAAGAAGAGATTTTAAATATTTTCACTATAAAGAATAATAAGTATTTGAAATATATATAGTGAAATGTTTAAATGTTTGAATCGGGTATATATATATATATATATATATATATATATATATATATATATATATGTATATATATGTATACATATATATATATACACATATACACATATATATGTAAATATATACACATACACACACACACACACACACATATATATATACATTTCACAATATATACAGGTATTAAAATATCATGTTACCTTATGAATTTGTACAATCTTTGTTTTTAATGTGTCAGTTTAAAAATAAATTTAACTAAGTTAAAAGTAGAGATAAAATATAGCTAAATTACACTGTAAGAATAGAAGGCAGAAAATTCACTTTTCTATATACCAAGATTTAAAAATATAGTAATTTATATTATGTGATAATCACATAGAGATAGACAAATATTTTAATAGTAAAAATCTAAGGAAAATTTAAATTTATAATAGAAAAGAGAAAACAGTAAGTAAGTAATCCTAATGAAATGAATTGTTACTCTAAAACGGATTATCTTTCCTAACATCAAATCCAAAATTGCAGTCCTAATAATGAAAGTCAAACTATAAATGAATTAGAAGTCTTTTTATTTTATTTTTATATTTTGATACTGGGGATTAAACATAGGGGTGTTGAACCACTGATTCAAATCCCCAACCCCTTTTAATATTTTTTATTTATAGACAGGGTCTTGCTAAGTTAGGGCCTCACTAAATTGCTGAGGCTGGCTTTGAATGCATGATCCTCCTGCTTCAGCCTCCGGAGCCTCTGGGATTACAGGCATGCACCACAGCTCCCCACGAATTAGAAGTCTTTTAAATCAGAATATCAAATGATTTCTCAAGCATGACATAAAAGTAGTCACCAAAAAGGAAAATATTAATATATTTATTCAGTTGCATTATGAGCAAGAACTTCCATTCAACAAAGGCATCTTAAAGACAATGGAATGAGCAATCTGAGCATTGAAAGAATTTAACACACATGTAAACTGAAAAAGGTTTAGAACCTGTAAAACAAACCACATTTGTACAAATTATAAATCCACAAAATAAGTAGTCAAAGCAGAGAAAAGGCTCTATATATAAGAGAAGAAAGTAAATATACAAATACTCTCAGTTATTAAATAAAAAGTAATACATAGTGACATACATTTGATATGTTCTATTTGCAAAACTTCAAATAGGATTACTTACTGTTTTCTCTTTTCTATTATAAAATTTAATTTTCTCAGATTTTTATTATTGAAATATTTGTCTATCTCTATGTGATTATCACATAATAAGAATTACTATATTTTTAAGTCTTTGTATCTAGAAAAGTGAATTTTCTGCCTTCTTACAGTGTAATATTTTTAAGATATCAAGCATCTGTAAGTACATAGAAAAAATGAACTTAGATGTTCAGTTTAAAACTAGACTTTAGGGATCTTCTACATGCCGCTATTGGGTATGTAAATTTGTACCATCACTTTCAACTCAAATGTAAAAATGTTAAGATGACCTCATCCTATAAGTTTGCAATTCCAATACTTAGATATACTATTTCAAAATTCACCTGATATATGCCTGAAAAGATATGACCAACAAAGTTCTTAGCAGCAATTTTGATTAACAAAACTTGAAAAGTTTAGAAGTATATGATAGAACATTTTAGTATTTTTAAATAATGCTATGTTGTAGAAAAAAATTACTTAGAGCTACAAGCAGCACTATAGACAAATCTCATAATCACAATATTAAATTTAAAAATCAAATTGGAGTTACATATATAATTGTCTTCCACTAAGCATGACTTAAATATGTCTCTGCATGTGTGTGTGTGTGTGTGTGTGTGTGTGTGTGTGTGTGTGTGTGTTTGAAGCAGGATTGCAAATTTCAGGGATGGGAGTGATCATCTTCTGAAAATGCTATAGCTTAATATCCCACCACTTATATTAAACACACAAATGCACACACACACACACACACACATACACACAACCACATACCTATTGACATAGTTAAGGTAGAAGTATAATATTTGTCAATTAAAATTTGTTATTGCAAAAGATATTGCAATATAAGTAATTTGTGATTTAATATGAAATTTAGTTTCCTTTATTTCTCCTTGTGTTTATATTTCAAACCTTATTTTTAAGTGCATAGTACTTTACGATTCAAGCACATACACACAAAGTTGAACACACACACACACACACACACACATTTTCTCAATCATCACACCTGTCTCTGCCTTGTTATAGATATAGAAAACTCAGGTTTATAAATGTGAAATGACAATAACAGCAAACAACTAGCTTGTAGAATAACAGGAAAACACCAATGCTCCCTTTTAAACACCAAGACTATCCTTTCCATGATATCTAATCATTACTCATTAATCCTCTACCAATTGGTAAATTAATAAACACACCCACATTTTCCTTATTCAAAGCTGTTCCATTGTTCTCTTGCAACCTTTACAATGACCCTAGACACTAGTGTTTTCAGATTTCATAATTCACATTTCCTAGGAAATGGGGATCCATATTAATTAACTAATCCCTAAAGTTACTCCATCATTTCACAATTACATTTAAATGTTTATAGTGTGAGGTTAGCAGTCAGAATTCTTCCATTTTCAAATGCTAAAAATATATTTTAATGAGAGATGGATTTGTGCTTTATGTAACAAAACCTAGGGAAAGGTCAACTCCCACAGCCCTTGCTGCTGTTTACCTCATTGGCATTATCATGCTCAGCCATCAATTCCTCCACCAAGGCAGAACCATTGGCACCCATACCTCTACTTGTGCACTGTTACCCTTAACATCCCACCAAGGAAAAGATACCATTTCTTAATAGCTCTGGAAACAGCAAAAATACTTCTTGCTTGCCCAACTTATATCCCCAGATATTAGCAGAGTTATTATATAAAGAAGGACAGCTAGAGAAGGCCTCCATATCTGGCCACACACTCCACAGCTTCCTCCCCATGTCTGATAAGGCAACTGAGGATCAATGCTACTGACTGATTTACTCAAGTTCACACAGTGAGTAGCAGAACCATAACTAAACTGTGGTTTTCCCAAGTCTCAATATGTCCTAATACTACTACCTCACAGAAAATTTTAGAAGGATTCTTATTACCGAGTTCAGTACATTCCACTCTTTTTCAAATAACATTGTACTATGGGAAGCTTGGATGATTGCTTCAAGTACCATCATCACTCATTGATAAGGAGACTCCTTTTGAAATGGGAGGATGAAATTCGACCCAAATAACTTCCTGATCTCACTGAATCCTAGCACAGTAGCATTTGTTCCCATAAGTGCTCTTTACTTGCAAGTGTTGGACAAGGCAACACTCTCCAACAGACAGATGGATTAACTCCCAGTGGTAGCTTTAATTTTCTTAATGATAAAACCCTTTGAAGGCTAATTTATACATCATCTGTTTTTGGCACTGGAATCCTTCCTAAACATTTCAAAGGGTGTGCTCATACTAACACAACACCTGAAGCAATGCTTTGTGAATACTGGGTCTTAAGGAAGGGATCATAACATGAATTCAAATGCAAGTCACATCTGTATGCATTGAGAAAATAAGCAACAAATATTTGTTCAGCACTGTCAGAATGTTCAGACTAATTTTATAAAAGCTGAAGGAAGATACAATAGAATACTCCTGGGTAGTTAGAAAAAAATGACTAACTTGGGAAGAATTGTTCAATGTTGAGTTGTAGAGTGTTTGGCACAGATGTTGTGCACCGTAGGGGCTTGGCAAAGCAAGAATATGAATGAGGGATGACTGCTGTGAAGACTCCGAAGTGGACCTTGAGTGAATGATTCAATAGATAAAGGAAGGGGAACTGGCAATAAAGGTTATTTCGGGCGGGGCATTACCTACAATTGTGCCAATGTAAGGTGGCCCTAAATTACTGGTTTTTTTTTAATATTTTTTAAATTGTAGATGAACACAATACCTTTATTTTATTTATTTGTTTTTATGTGGTGCTAAGGATCAAACCCAGTAGCTGACACGTGCGAGGCAAATGCTCTACCACTGAGCTACAACCCCAGTCTGGCCCTAAATTATCTTGAATTGCTGCTGCTAACTTTATTGAACACTCTCATATGTAAGATTCTCTGAAGAATAAAACGGTGAGGAAGATTTCTATCTTCTTAACTTCTCTTTGATTGGAGATAATAAGACATATACAAAGCTTCAAAATACAGAATAGGAAAAATAGTAATTTTATGAACTGAGATTCAGAATCACTGGGAAATTCTTAATAAAACTGGGCTCCCGCAGCTCACCAAGGAATTTCTGAGTGACTGAGGCTGATCCAGGGACTAGTTAGAAGACTAGCCAGATAGATGCATAACTTGAATAGGATAGGAAAGTCATCTGTTCTGGGGTGGAGACAAGAAAGGGAATGGTAAGGGAGGAACAGTTGTGAAAATCACCAAGAAATAATGGGCAGGCTCTATAGGTGATAGAAATCCCAAAGCATCAATGTCATTTATTCCCACCCCAAGAGACAGGGATAGTAATGATGTAGTTGTTTGGCAATCAAGAGGTAGAACTGAGTTTAGATGGGTGGGGTGATGTTGGATGGACTCAGACATTTGAGATTTTGAGGAAACCAAATTTCCAGTGTAATCATTGCATGACTCAGCTACTCAATATCTTTGTAGACATAGCATTAGAAAAGAAGAAGGGATGATTTAGTATTAAGCCCCAGAGGAACTGAATGAGCAAAAACAAGAAAAAAGAAAGAAAAAAAATCAACAGAATTCCTTCTAAAGTTGGATGGAGGCTCTGAAATAAGTTTAGTCCAAGCAGGAATCAATAAAGGCAATCATGTACAATCAACACTTATGTGGATTTAAGTCATATGATTCAAGAGCTTAAAATAGAGTTGAATTAGACCAGATGGCAGCTTTCAGAGCAACAGCGTAGGTGCAAGAATGCTTTACTTAAAGGAGATTTCACTGAGGTGTTACTGGCAGACACAGCATTTTACAGCAAGTGAGGCAGGATTCAGAGTAAATCACGGTTGAAGACACAAGTGGGTGTAACATAAGCAAGGCTTTATGGAGAGGCAAAAGTGCTTCTACTTATATGTATGCAGCATTGAGGACAGACACACACAAAAAATCACTTGAAGGTTTTCTGTTAGGCTACGCTCCTCTTTTTCCATTCATAGGCAATTTACTTTGAACTGAATCCTGAAAAGAACATCTTGACATCTAGCAAGGGGGTTAACCTTTTAGGAAGCTTCTCAATATTTATACCTCAGAACACTCAATATGTTCAGGATAAGTCCTGCATATGCACCTAGGGGCTTTTACAAAACTATTCTGACTCACATCTGCATTTAGTAGTATAAATTTTCTCCTTCCTTCCTTCCTTCCTTCCTTCCTTCCTTCCTTCCTTCCTTCCTTCCTTTCTTCCTTTATTTATTTATTTATTTTTGCCCCATTCTGAGCATGGGAGACCTAAGTTAACAGACTTTAATCGGGAAGTTCATTTAATAGAGCAGTGTGGGAAACATTCACATCAATATTGCATCTTCCAATCCAGGTAAAACAGGATGACTTTCCATCCATTTAGGTCCTTTTGAATTTCTCTTAGTAATGTTTTGTAGTTTTCAGTCTACAAAATCTGTAAGCTTTCTGTCACATTCATTATCATTTTATATTTGATGTTTTTGTAAGTTAGACTTATTGTTTCAATTCCTGATTGTGCATTTCTAGCATATTGAAATAAAATTGATGTTTTGTAGATTATCTTCTGTACTACACATTTCTGAAACTCTGTTTTTACTAATGCATAGTACATAGAATTTTCTGAAATGGAAGATGTCTTCTGCAAAATGGAGATTTTTTTTCCTTTCTTCTTACTTTTTTTCCCCCCAATTTGGGTGCCTTTTTTTTTTCTTCTGGCCAATTACACTGAAGAGAATCTTAAATATTATATATTGAATAAAAGTGGTAGTGTGAAAATTTTTGCCTTCTTCCTGAACTTAGGGCTTTCAAAATTAAATAATGTTAACTATTGATTCTCATAGCTACCCTTTATCAGTTTGCAAAGCTTCTTTATATTCAAAATTTCTGAAAGTACTATTTTTCTTTTTAATCAGGAATTGATAGTGGAGTTGTATCCTTTTTATACATTTATTAGGGTTATCTTGTTTTTAGTTTTTGCCTATTATTGTAATGAAATATGTTTATTTTTTCAAATGTTAAATCAACTATGGGTTTCTTGTATAATGAGCATTTTCTGTGATATATTATGCTTTTTATATGTTGTTATAAATAATTTACTAAAAACATGTAGGGAATTTTGTGTCTGTATTAGTGAGGTTATTTGGTCTGTGGTTTTCTTTTCCATATCAGTACAGTATGATCAGAGAAGCAAAGGGCAAGTATTCCCCTTTCTTCCATTTTTGGAAAAGTTTATGTAGAATTTGTGTTATTGCTTACTTATGAGTTTGGTATTTACAGTGAAACCATATAGGCCTGGATTTTTCTTTATGTAAACTTTTTAAACAAAAAAAATTGACATATAAGCTAAGCATATTATCTATTGCTTCTTTAGCAAAATTTAGTAGTTCGTATTTTATAATTTCTTCTAAATTGAAGAATTTATTAGAATAAAATTATTAGCATTTTTTCTTCTCATTGCTAATAATAATTTGTTTCTCATTTTTTCATGGCCGTGTGGCAGAAAATATATCATAGTATTGATCTTTTCTAAAAACCAGTTTTCTGTGACATTTTCTCTTTTTGGTTTCATTGACTTCAGCTCTCATCTTTATTATTTTAATTAAACCTTCTTACATGATTTTTGGTTTTAATTTACTCTTCTAACTCGAGTTTTTAAAGAAGATGCTGAGGTCATTGAAAATATTTATTTATCTTTTCTAACAAAGGCATATGCTCATCTACATTTTCCTTTGAACACTGATTAACAGCATTAAATTTTTATTTATATTTGCTTGAAATGCTTTATAAATTTTAGAAGTATTTCATGTTGTCCAAATATTTGTAAGAGACCCATAATGTCTTTTATGAATTTCAAATTTAATTCTAGTTGGAGATTCAAGAGAGACCCTAAACACATATACAACTCTCCTCTGTACAACTCTTGCAACACTGGAACACAATTCTGATGCTTTCTGAACTTCCAACTCTATCAGTTCAACCCAGGGGATTCAGAAATACCCAATTTCTTCTTGTGACCTTGAATTCTCCTCAAACAACAAGCTAAGTTGTCTTAAGTTCTATTGTATTTATTTTCCATGACATGGATACCCTGTTCTTTGTTGTCTGATTTCAAAGTACCTGAAATATGTTTCTTACATATTATGTTTAGTTATATACTTAATTTGGGTGAGATAAATCTGGTCTTTATTTCTCCATTTTAGCCAGGAGCTGAAGTTATATCTATAATACTTTTTAAATTAATTATTAATGTTATTAAAGTCAAGGCTATCATTGCTTTGTACTTTGCTGTTTATTATATCATAGGAAATATTTGTGTATATAAACATGCCTGTTTAGTCTTTCTAGTTTTATACTATGAAATTTCATATTCAAATTTATATTCAACCTAGAATAGAAATTTGTGAAGAGATAAACCTTTTTTCCATTTTACAAATTTGCTTTTATTTTTGTTACCATAATAATCATTTTTATTTACTTCTTTATTTTCTGTATATTTCCTAGTTATATTCTGACCTTGGAGAATAAAATAAACATATTAAATTTTTAACAATTTAGTTTAAAAAATACCAGTTAAATTTTTAACATCTTATGAATACTTCCATAGGATCCTATTCTTCCCCCTTGGTATTATTTTGCCAGATTACATTTTCTGCATTGTATACCTATTATTTTTTTCTAACAAATGCATATTTATAGTCCACAGATTTATAGCTATAGTTTTATTCACTTTGCTTTATTTTTCAGTCATATAGGTCAAGCAGAGGGGTTACAAGCTAAAAATATACAAAAGTTGAGGTTTCTTTTTAACTATATAGTAAACTTTACTACTATTGTTTATTTCTTCTTTTGGTTTTACATTACTGTCTCGTGTTTTTTTCATTTCAGACCAAAGGACTCTCTAAAGAGACTTTCTTGCTTACTTTTTATTTACTCTTTTGGTTACTCATGACAGTAAAGTCAGTTTGACATATTTATAGAAAAATGGAGTATATCTTATTCTAACTAAGATCTCTCAGCATTTCTTACTGGTAAGATCTACTGATAATGAACTCGCTCAGCTTTTTTTTTTTTCAAGTCTGGAGATATCTTAATCTATCTTGCAGCATAGTTTTACCACATACAGAATTTGTGGCTGATAGATTTTGCTTAGTTGTTTGTTTCATTCAGTAATACACATATATTCTCCTTTTGGCCTCCATTTTTTCTAATGAGAAATCTGCTATTAATCTTATTGGGAATCCCTTGTGTGTGATAAGTTTCCTGACTTTCACTCTATGTCTGTGATTTTTCTTTAGTTCACGAGGCACATTTAAGACAATTCATTTAATGTCTTTGCCCACTCATTTTAAAATCTAGGCTTGTTCTGAAACTCTTCTGTCAAATTATGCACCAGACTTCTGTGCTTCTTTATATGTTTTACATTTTGTTGTTGTTGTTGAGAACTAGACATTCTGAGTATTAAAATGTGGTATGTAAAAATCTGATTCTCCTGCTAGTTTGAGATTGTTGAGGTCTGGAACCATCCTTCTGGTACTTTTCCAAACTGCTTTTTCTTATCCTGTGCAAACAATGAGGTTTTTCTTCCATGAAATTTTCTATGTAGCCAGACTGATGAAGAAGATGTAAGATAATAAATAATAGGAATGAAAACAGGAATATTAATACTAAGCCTACTGACCTTTATAAAATATAGATATTTTGATATAAACACAGCAAAATAGTATAGAATCAATACACAAGTAAACACAAAATACTAGTAAAAGAAATTTTTTTACTCTCACATTTACTTGGTACAATTGCAATTCATGAACTGGGATACTTCATATTGTTAAAATTTTAGTTCTCCTATTTGATCCGCCAATTCAATATAATCCCAATCAAGATCTCATCATGTTTTGTGGATGTTGAAAAGTCTGTGTGTTTGTATGTGGTATGTGTTTGTGTGTGTGTGTGTGTGTGTGTGTGTGTGTGTTTATGCAAAGGAAATAAGCAGTTCAAATAATCTTGAAAAAGAGTAACAAAATTAGGGGACTCACACAAACTGATTTCAAGGTTTACCATAAATCTTCATTAATAAATACAGTGTAATATTGACAAAAGGAAAGACTTATAAATTAATGAAGCAAAATTGAAAGCATAGGAGCAGATACACACACACACACACACACACACACAGAGAGAGAGAGAGAGAGAGAGAGAGAGAGAGAGAGAGAGAAAAGAGATATTGAGAAAGATCCAAAAGCAATTAGCTGGAGAAATGATAATATTTTCAATATATGGTACTGAAAAAAAAATGGTTATCCGCATTCCAATTAAAAAAATGAAACCTAACCATATTAAATGGGATAAAAAGAAACCCACATCATTAAATATGATGGATGAACTTCAAAATCCCTTCAAAAGAGAGATATATAAAATAGCCAGTGATCAGGTTCCAAAACTGAAAACAGTGATTAATTGAGGTTTTATTCTTTGTAAGAAAGAATAGACATAGATGTCAATACACTTTGGTAAAAGTTACTCAGTTTACTGAGGGGACTATAGGTGTCAAGTTAGAATGTAAATGCAATGAAATTATGTTTAAGCATTGGAAAAAAATAAAGGCCTTTTCATATGAACTAAATTTTAGAAAAATGTGCTATACCTATTGAAGAAAAGTCTAGCATATATTCAAAAGGTTATGCTTTGGGTTGACAGGAATTAATTATACAGGGGATATAAGAAGTTTAGAAAGAATAATCAGAAAAAAAATAAAGAGCTAAATATATGCATAATACAAACAAATTTGGGATAGTTGTAAAGTAATAATTTCATTCATAAATAAAATTTGGTAAGTGTAGTACTTACATATTTCATGATGTAAGAGTACAGTGGTTGAAGATACTATGTTCTAAGATCTTTGCATTTATTTTAGGAAGAAATAACAAAAGCTATTAATTTTAGACTTTTATAGATGAAAGAAGTTTCTTAAAATTTCCACCATAAACATATGAAAGACATAATTATATTATTAAACTTCCAAAATTTGGGAACAAAACAATCAATCTTTTAAAAAATACTAACAATGAGAAAAATAAATTGAAAATTATAGGGCAAACTTTTTAAAGTGGTAAAAATACATTGATGTAAACATATTTGTTTTCAAAATAACTTCAAATAAATGTTTTCTAGTAAAAATAAGGGATATTTGAAATTAAAAGAAATAAAAATTTATTTATATGCAACTTAGACATTTACAAATCATATGGGAAAGAGAAAGTTACAAGATGAAAAATCATATGGCAATGAAAGTATCTGACAATTTACATGTAAGGAATTCATACATAATAGAAATATCATTAGTTCGTAAGAAAAGAAAATATTCTAAACATCTATAACTACAGTAGCATAGACTTAAAATATACTAATAAAAGAATTAGAATAACTTTTAAAAGTCTATCATTATGGTAGGATATTTTAATATAACAGTAATTAATAGATCAATCAGAAAAAATATAAAGGACTTAAAATACACATTAAAAAGATTGATCCTAGGAGCAAACATAGGACAGCATATCCACTAACCCCAGAGAACACATATTTCTCAAGCATGCAATGGAACATTTATAAACATTAACCACATACTTGGCTATGAAACAAATTTTAACAAATTTAGAATGACTGATATAATAAAAGCCATATTCATTGCTACAATGCACTTAACCTAGAAATCAATAGCAAAAAGCTAAACACAAAAACCACATATATTTCGAAAATAAGGAAAAAAAAAAAAACTGCCGCAGTCTGGCTGGGCCCAAAATACCTGGGAGGTCACGAGCCACTTGTAGGTTCGAAACAGGAACTACTTTATTGCCTGAACCCCATGGGAACACAACCAGAACTCAACGGGAACTCCATGAGAACTCAATGGGAACTCAAAAGTAGTGGGCACCCAAGGTAGCAGGAGCTGCCTTATTGCCGGAGAGCAGAGGTTTATATACACAACTGAATACACAGCTTGTTTCAATTTAGCATCATCCAGTTACAGCAATCAGTCATTATCTTAATAATTATACACAGCTTAACTTAATTATCCTCATTTTAATGGCTCGCTGGTGTCACTTCTCAACCACTCCTTCTGGCAAAATGCCAGGCGCCATCTTGACTTGGTTGTAGCTCTCAACAAAAAACATTTAAAATAACTCAAGGGTCAAAAAAGAAATTAATATAGAGATTGTAAAATGTTTATAACTTTTTCAGACCTTAAAGTTTTGGAATAAAACTATAGGAATAAACATTGGACATGTATAGCCTTAGGTTTGTTCTGAAAGAAGAAAGACTAAGGACTGGGGATATAGCTCAGTTGATAGAGTTCTGGCCTTGCATGCACAAGGGAGAATAAAACCATGGCATTTGCAGGTAAATGAATGACATTGGAGAAGATAATGCTAAGTGGAGTTAGCCAATCCCCCCAAAAAAACAAATAACAAATGTTTTCTCTGATATAAAGAGGCTGACTCATAGTGGGGTAGGGAAGGAGAGCATGATAGGAATAGATGAATTCTAGATAGGGCAGAGGGGCGGGAGGGAAAGGAAGGGGGCAGGGGATTAGCAAAGATGGTGGTATGTTGATAGACATCATTATCCAAAGTACATGTATGAAGACACGAATTGGTGTCAACATACTTTATATACAACCAGAGAGATGAAAAAAATGTGCTGTATATGTGTAATAAGAATTATAATGCATTCCACTGTCATTTATTTTTAAAAAAATATTTTTAAAAATTTCTCCTTTTTAAAAAAAAAAGAAAGTCTAAAACTATCAAATAAACATCATTGATGTTAAAAGGAGAGAAAGGATAGCAGACTATTTCTAAAGAAAAGAGAATGAATAAGTCAATGTTAAAAAAATAAATACAACACACAGAAATTAATTAAATGGAAAACAATGATACTTTAGGTAGGATTCCCAAAGCTAAAAGTGTGTATGTCTGCATTTTCAAAGACAAACAAAATACACATTTCTGATGAAACTGATTAAGAAAAAAGAACAAATTCCTTTTAAAAGGATGAAATGATAGGTGCTACTTAGATCAAAAAGTAAATAAGAAAACATAATGAACAGTTTTATTTCAATTAAACTTGAAAATGGATAGATTTTCAGAAAAATTAAACATTAAAACTGACTCAAAACAAAACAAAAAATCATTTTATAACCAATGAATAAAATAAATCAACAGATTAAAATCTTCCTATAAAGAAACAGCAGGCCAAAATAATTCACTAACAAAAACAATTTGAGTACAGAGAAACACTAATTCATACTTATTTTTATAATTTTCACCCTGAAATACAGATTTGCAAAGGGAGTTCAGAAAGTGACAATCCACCCTTTGTTCAACTTCCAAAAATGTTAAAATCTTACCTAATCATAATAAATTTGATAAATCTCAGAAATTTACATTGCCAAAATAATTTAACTAAACCACAGATGTTGTTTAGTTTTGCCAGATTGCACCTTAATATCTTTCTTCTATTCCAAGATCCATACAGATACCACATTGTATATGGTCATCATGATGCAATTTCCTCTGGTTTGACAATTTCTTGGTCTATTCTTGCTTTTCGTGAGTGACCTTGACCCTTATAGAATATCTCTCACTTTCAGTTTGGATGATGTTTCTCCTATGTTGTGAATTCTAAGGAAGAATCCTACAGGAGTGAAATTCTTTCCCGTTAACATCGTCAGAGGGGACCTAGTATTAACATGACTTACTTTCCGAAATGGTGAACTTGATCACTAAACTCAGTTGATGTCTGCCTCTGTAAAATTCCCACCTATGTAACATTAATTATTTTTTATTTCCAAATTCTATTCATTAAAAGTAAAATCACAAAATTCAGCCAACGCACAGTGAATAAAAAGATGAAACTCTATCTCCCAGAGAAAAGAACATCTCACCATGCGTGATCATATATTAAAGCCACTGTATTAATTAATAAATATATTTGAGGAAATATTTGAGGTTATAATTCTACTGTTCTTCATTAAAATTTCAAACACGAATATTTGCAGTATATTTTCTGTAGATGATTCTCTGAGTAAGATTTGTGCATTCTCCTCCCTGTATTTAGGTGCATATGTGTGTGTTTATGTGTGTGTGAGTGTGTGAGTGTGTGTGTGTGTATAGTATAAATATCTATTTTATACTCTGGGTTATATATAATAGGACTATCATTTTTGTTGTTGGTATTTGGGCTCCGGCAGATCTTTCAGATTGACTGTTTCTGATGTTTTTTTTTTTTTTTAAACTATTTAAACTTTGTAATTACAAGACACTCTAAACATATCTGTCCTTCCCCTCTTCCAAAGCTAGAATTGGTCATTTTTACAAGATACTTTGGGTCTCCTTATTGGACAAGACTGTCAGAAACAAGGATAGGGTGCTAAGTGTGCTTAATGCTGACACTGCTTCTAGGAAATAAATGCATATGTACTCACACCTGTGGCACACATCTAAATTTCTGTTTCTATCCTTCTGGTACTGAGGTACATGCACACTTTAATGTCCACTCAGACCCCAGCAAATCAGAGGTCATTTCAGCCTTTCCTCCTTGCTTATTTGAAACTTCTACCTCTGACAGTGAGAAACTCAGATTATCTACACTTTGTTTATTTAACTATATTATCTTTGTAAATTACATACTGCACTAATTTCTAAGCCATAGACCATCCCACTTCCAACAAGAAACAAAGTTACCAACTACAGTACAATGTTTATATGTGGTTCTTTTTCTTTGTGTTCTTACAGTATTTAGTCAAATCATTGTCTTTCAGAGTACCTTTGTCAGTCATCCACCTACCCCCTTCCATCATTGTAATATAGTTAGCTTCATTTGTCACAGTTCATATTTTATTGTAGGATAACTGATAACTCAGATAACATTTTAACATTTTATAACATTTAGTGTTTGATGTGTTCAACTGTATGGATTTTGATCAGTGCTTAGAGTCATATATCTAACAGGTTATTATGGTGGAAAAAACTTTCATCACATTAAAATGTCTTACACTGTTAATATTTACTAAGTCACCTTATGATAATCACTGGAAAAGCTACATATTTTCTGGTACTTTAGTTTTTGTCTCTTTCCAGAATGATCTGTAATTGAATCATGAAATATGAATTCTGTCCATTTGTCTCATTTCACCTAACAAAATACACTTAAAATGTATCTGTTTGGTAATACAATTCAGTAGTTTGTTTTATTTCTTTGCTGTGTAGTATTTAACTATATGGATGCTAACACATTTGTTTAAATCTTCATCTGTTGAAGGATTGTTTCTAGTTGGGGACAATTATGATAGCTTCTATACCCATTAATATATAGGCTTTTGTTTATTTGAAAATTGTAATGTCATTATTCATCACTGCAGAATAATATGGAATTGTCTTATTGCCCTGAAGTCAAAAGAAGTCAAATAAAACAACACACAAAATGAGAAAAAGGGCTTGACTAAATATCCAATACACACATAAAACTGAGTACAGAAAGAAAAATATAGAAAAAATAGGTTATATAGGCAGAGAAATTCTTAGACAAATTGTACATGCAATAGCAAGTTTCTCTGAGCTCACTGCTATACTGTACTTCATCTGTATAGTGCTTTTTACCTCATCCTTGAGTTCCATTATTAATATTTAAAGCTAGAAGGACAAAATATCTTAAGCTAAACAGGGAGGTGTTAGATGTAAAATAATGGCTTTCAAAACATCAACTGGAACACACAAAGTAAAGAGAAGCTACATATTTTTTCTATGTTAACTAGGAATAATTGGTAGAGGTAACAAAGTTTATAGAATTGTTTTTTTTTAACAATTTCTTTTCCAGAAAATAAAGTATATTTTCTCCTGATGAATACCAGTCAGTCACTAACCATGCCAAACAAACCTTAAATGCACTGAGTCCTCACAGTTAATCCCAACCCTGAGCATCTGGGGTTTTCTATGTGCATGTGTTTCAGTATGTGTATTTGAGTGTGAGTGTGTGTGTGTGTGTGTGTGTGTGTGTGTGTGTGTGTGTGCATATACGTGCCCACAAGCATACTTTTAATTGCATTTTATAAAGTATATCTCAGTTTTAAAATACACAAAAACATTTTGTAATTTTTAAAACCTGTGCTTATCAAATTTGTCATGTAGGAAAAGATTTTCTTTTACAAAATGCAAAGAGTTTTTGGCTAAATCATTTTCCCTCTTTTTTTTTCCTGGAAGGCATCTTTCTCAGAAATTCTCATCCCTACCTTCTCTAAATTTTTCTAAAAAGAATTTGAATATAAGATATTGGCTTCAGAGTATGGATTCCTCTTCCAGGCAAATTTGCT
The DNA here is from genome assembly GCF_048772815.1 of Callospermophilus lateralis. Classification (NCBI taxonomy): domain Eukaryota; kingdom Metazoa; phylum Chordata; class Mammalia; order Rodentia; family Sciuridae; genus Callospermophilus; species Callospermophilus lateralis. The sequence goes on from NW_027510161.1 coordinate 537,196, forward strand.
CAGACCTCTTATCTCTAATTAAGGAATTAAATTCTCTGCCCTATGCTAAAAAGTTCCAGCCATCCATGATTAGAGAATGGGGGTTATAAATTGAAGAGGGATTTATTGTGGTATCCCTAAAATCCCAATATTAAGCAGATTGTTTGACAAAGAATTACAACAGAATTGTGGAGACATAATTTAAAATGAAGGATTTTGAGTTTCCTTGTCCAAATGCTGTGGGCCCAGAGGGGTGACATCTGAAAAGATGAATGGTCTTTAATCTCCGTGTCCCAGTCACATTTCAGTGCAGCTGGTCAGGGACAGTGTTGTTAACTAGTGGCTCCTTCTTCCACTTCAGCGTTTTCTCTTCTGAGTCACAGGACTGCCAACGGGTGCCACTTTCCAAAGTCAGTGGGGACATTGGGAAAAAAAATGAATACATCACCTCTTTATTTCTACAAATATTGATCATCCTTTTTTCTGGTCCCCCCAATCATCCTTTTCAATTAATAGGAGAGAAGTTAGATTCATAAAATGAAAATTATAACTCAAAGTCAAAGGAAATCAGAGTGAGGCAGAATGGTCCTCAGAGATAGAGAACAAAGACGAGAAAGACAAAGAATAGGGAAGGGCAAAGTGAAGCAAAGACAGGGGCAGAGAGAGAACTTGGGAGGCCCCAGATGGCCATGAGCAAAAATTAGAACACGGTTCAGTCTAAGCTTCTCATCTTAGGAGACCCCAGAGATAGGTGAGAGTATAGGGGAACACTCCTTGCCAAGGAAGTTATTCTGTGATGAGAGATTCCTACAGATTTGATAGTCCAAAAAAATATAGCACATGATCATCTTCTATCATGCAATAGCCAAAGGCTGGACATTCCACTTCTAGAAAGCCAAAATCAGTTTTAATAACTAGAAGATGGTATAGTCCAATTACACATTGTCTAGGGATCATTTCGAGTCACCCTGCTTCCCATACTGTTTTATGTATTCTTCTTCACTTCTTACCTACATGAATGCATACGAACAAGAACTATCATAGTGCCTTCTTTCCCTGGCTAAGGAAACATCTCCCTGTTATTAATGTTCAAAGTTGAGAAAGATAAGCATGACTTAATATGGACAAAGAAGTCCAGTTAAGAAAGAATTATGATGAGTTCATTTTTCAGTGATTGGCAAAATATGCACAAATACAAAAGAGAGAAAAGAGCTTGCTAATGGTAGGACATGGCCATCAGTGAACTGATACAGGTAATTACTCCAGATACAGCATAGAGAAAAAAATAAATGAACCAAAGGCCCATGGATAAATTTAGCCAAAGCAGAGCCACACATGAATCTAAATGGAAGCTTTAACACAGTCAGCATTTCTGATAAACAAGGCAAGCAGGACATCCTACTGCAGTTCTTGCAGGGCGCATGTTGTCAACAGCTCTCTGGCATGAAAAGGACTAATTTTTGCAAGGATTTCTGTGCTTCTACAATGGAAGGAAGAAAGTTAAAGGCGGACTTGAGGCTGGTATGAATAGGATATATATGGGAATGAATTTTTGTGGGGGGAGGTAGCTAAAGATTAGACCCCAAAAAGATTTCTTCTTGTCTGGGTGTTTTAGTGGAACACACTGCTGAAACTTTGCTGCTTCTAAACTTCCTTTTTTATCACCTTGAATTCAAAGGCAACATGATATATATATGTATGTCCAAGTCAGTTAACATTTTACCAACGGGCTCTACCTATGGTTATCAGGCCATCTGCTACATGTTTTGGAATTGATTTCCTTTGCTCTTGAGCTTGGTTGGTATTTCTTTAAATACACAGATCTACAGCTTGATCTTCTGATCCTTATCAGTTATGTTAGCAATCCTATGATTTTCCCATCAGACTGTCCCCTGTGGCAGGAACACCAGCAGGGGTGAAATAACAATGATGCCAATAATTACCTTCAGGTCCACAAGCTGGTGTGCATATAACAAGGCCTCTTAAGTAGAAAATTCAAGTGATATCCACCGTCCAGCTCTCCTAGGCTGAATTACACACTTAACATTGCAACATCAATATGAATCTGCTAGCTGCTCCAAATTAGCCCCTATCGGGTATTATACACAGTGTCTATTTCTAGAGATCCCCACATTTATATTTTCAGTTTTGACCTTGCATGTAAAAGATTTGCATATTTTTCAATGATGGTACACAACACAGAACCCAATGGAATAGACACAAGGCAGAGCTCTGTTACTTACAGGAGGTTTCAGAGTAACAGGAAGCTGAAACTGTACAGGGAGGCTCTTAGATATGGGAAATATGGCAGAGCTATGTTTCGTTGGCTCCCCAGGGACTAGGTAGCTTGAGTAATTCTGAGAGCCCAAGAAAGAAATTGTTGTGCCTGGGCATTCGATGTTCATGGATCACTAAGCATGTACTACAATCCAGGAGTCCGAAAACCTAATAAAGAAAGTAGTTGGGATGAGGGTTTAACAAATTTTCTGCCAAGGGGAAATGAGAATTGTTAACTATACTTCAAACCTTGGCCAAGACAGCACTTGGGAAATATTATACTCTGGATCTCTCTCCTAAATGCCAATCTCAAATATTTTATCACCTTCTAGATATTTCTACTTGGATTGCTAATAGACACCTCAAACTTGAAATTTCCAAAAGTAAATTTATGATCTTCTTTGCCCACACCTGCTCTTCCCAAAGTCTTCCCCCATTCACAATACTGTTAAATTGCTTTTAATCCTGTGAAATATCAAGACTTTCACCCATTTCCATGTCTGTTTCCAAATTTTCTCACCTGTATCATGCAGTGAGTTGACAGGTGAGGTGGTCGCTTGCTGTACAGTGAGATGACATGGCTGGCAGCTTGACCTTCTCGAAAATGATGTAAACAAGTGTTGAAGCAACAGGAAACAGGACTCAGACAGGTGGACCAGCTGTGACTTTTGATTTATAGTGAGTACCATCATAAGTTTTTATATCGTGTCACCAGCTTCGTTCTAGTCAATGGTGTTAATCTTGGGTGACAAGTCATGAATGATAAGCAGCTGTAACTCTGAAGTTTCCCCTATCACACATTTGACAGGGCTTGAAATTTTGACCTGAGATAAAATATCAGCATCTTGTTTACCATTTAAGGACAAAACTTGCAACTTAGAGCTCCAAGAAAAAATTTGAAAGTTCCTCAACGCATGCCCACTCACACTAATAAGTTAATCCCATTAATTTTAAATAATAATACTTATCTCATCAATATGAAAAGAATAGAGAGTTAATATTAATTCATCTTTGCTCCCATTTTTTTTTCATATGGATACTTTCTAGTACACACTACTGTGAACTCTAATTCACAATAGCTTTCCACCAATCTTGTTAATTAACATTAAATGCATGGATAATAAACTTAAACATTATGGTAATAAGATTTTTTGGAGCTGTTCTCCTTTGCAGAACTATAAAACTGAAGAACTAAAAGGAACTTCAAAATTAATCTGGCCTGAAACCTCATTTAAACATGAAGTAACTGGAGCTCAGTAAGGAATTTTCCCAAGGGCCACACTGTTATTAAGTGAAAGAAAAGGAATTTTAACCCATGCTTTCCAATTATAAGTAAGGATGCTTTCCATTGATCACACTATCCTTCATTCCTGTTGACTTAACCATTTAAATGTCATTATTTCTTTGTATACTCTTTGACTTTCCTTCCCAATATAAAGGCATATTGGTGGTGAAAATGAGGGTATAATTTAAAAAAAAAAAAAAAAAAACAATGAGAAAGCAACTGGATCCAGAAAGGATATCTTTATATTCCTAAAAACAAATAATAAAAATTTAAGGTGATGAAAAATGGCCAACTGAATGTATAGAATATTCTGCAAAATTATAAGAATCGATTCTTTGAAAAACTTATTAAGCGCAAGGTGACTGGAAACAGTGTGAAAAGTTACAAAAGCATCTACAAAGTTTGACACACAGAAAGTTGCTTTCTGGGGAAAGAAAGAAGGCATCCAGAGAAGCTTTCATCTTTACTGTCAAAATCAAAGCTCAAGTCAGTTTAGTAGCGGCTCACAAGTTTTAAGATTCTATAGAAATCTTTTTGTCAACATTAGATTGGAATCCAACACCCATATGGGCCCCTTCTCCATATAAACTCACTGTCTGTTTAAAATCTCTTTCATTCATTTCTGTTGTGCAGAGATGAACTGCTGATGCCCGTTCTGGGACTGGCTGGTCCCCACGTGGCCATCTCCTGACACACTTCCTTGACCAATGGCTTGGGGGAAGCACAGCAGATATGCACAAATACAGAAGAGTGAGTCTATAAAAAGGACGGAGACCAATTATTCTCATTAGTCAACAAGGACAAAGTGGGAGCTAATGGGGCTTCTGTTTCAACAGAGGGAGAATTTAGGTTAATTTTTAGGAAAATCTTTGTGACTATTAGGACAGTTAGTACTCTGGAAACAAAGTACCCAGGGAGCAAGCAAAATCACTTTCATTTAAAGGTACTTCAGGTAAGATTAGTTTACCATTTATCAGGGAAGATTAAAGGATTATTAAATGAACATCACCAAGAAGGGCAAAAGAAATACCCTGGCCTGAGATTATCTGTCACCTTAAGTCATGTCATTAGCAGAATGTCAGGTGCTACTCTAGGAGATAGGAACAGAACAAAAACAAAACCAACAGTAGCTCTGCCTTCACGAAATTTATAATTTAATGAGTGTTAGGAAGGGAAGAAAATCCACACTAAGCAAAATAAATTACTAAAATAATTCTCATGTTCAATAGGAAAAGACTAAAGCCACAAAGAAGGCTGAGAGATGTGGGACAGCCATTTTAGAGAGGTTTGGCAGAGAAAAACTCAATGAGAATGATGTTTTAATACAACCTGAAGAAGACAAGGAAGGTCGCCACAGGAATTCAGTTGCTAGAATGTTCTAATCAGAAGGAAGAGCAAATAACAGGCTCTGAAGTAGAAGCCCGATTGATGTGTTAAGGTAATGATAAAGATCCTTTTTTATTTAGACAAGCATGAGTAAGGGGGGCTTGTAGTCACTAGAAAATGAGTCCAAAAGGGTGACTTGGAGGCACATGGAGCAGATCAGAGAGGCATTGTGGGTCCTGGTAGGACTTCAGCTTTTATGCTGCATCTGAGGAACATGGGAGTGATATGATCCCAGGAGCACTTTGAAAAGATCACTCGGTGTTACATTTGGAATAGACTAAAAGGACCAAGGGGAGAGACAAATGTGTAATTTTTGGAGATTTTCACAATAACTCAAGGGAAAGACAGTTAGACTGAGGAGCTAGCATGAAGAAGGCTTGAAGATTTCAAATTCAGGATGTATTTTTTGAAATTATAGTCAACAGAATTTGATGAAGAATCAAACAAATGAGCTGAGAAGTATGAATGGAAGAGGGCCAAGAATGACATCATCTCAGTGTAATCTCAAGAGATGCTATTAAATGTCAATGCAAAATAGTATGCATGGAAGGTCGGTAGAAGCACTAAGTGGAAAACTGAAAATCACATGGAGAAACAGAAAAATTTACAGTCACAGAAAATTTTTAATTTGTTTCCAGTTAAATAATACAACTAGACAAGATATTAGTGAAGGTGCAAAGGATCCAAACGCTCTTGATGGCCTTAATCTAATGAATATTTACAGAACACTAAATAAGCAAGAAAAGAATATATATATTCTTCACAGAATCACACAAAATATTCAACAAGAAGAGTAACATGATGGGAGAAAGGGTTAAGAACACCCTAAATATTATGGAATATGTTTTTGAACACTATAAATTTAAGTTAGAAATCCATTTATGTGTGTGTGTGTGTGTGTGTGTGTGTGTGTGTGTGTGTGTTTGTATGTATGTGTATTGCTAGTGTTGGAGCTTAAAGGTTGGTGTTCCAAAGTGTGACACTTCCACATGCTGAGTTATAGACACAGTCTCAGAATCAAGCTTCCTCTAACTTTCTCTTATTTTTCTCCAAAGCACAGGGAGGACTCTCTCCAAAGTTTCCTAACATGACTATTCCAAAAGAAATTAAAATTGGGTGCAGTTGCCTGTAATGCCAGCAACTTGGGAGGCAGAGGTAGAAGGATTGGGAGTTCAAAGCCAGCCTCATCAACTTAGCGAGGCTCTTAGAAATTTAGCGAGAACTTGTCTCTAAATAAAATACAAAAAGTGCTGGGGATTGGCCCAGTGGTTAAGCACCCCCGAGTTCAATCCCCGGTACCAAAAAAAAAAAAAAAAAAAAGAAAAAAGAAATGAAAGGGTCTTAAATTTCCTCTTAGGAACCTTATCAAATACTCACAGAAGATTAACCAGCAGAGAAAATAAATAGATAAAATAAAATTCCTCAACACATCCATAGGCTTTTCACTTATTCTCTTGAGAGAGTTCTAATAGATTATCTAAGTGACTTTACCTAATAATAAGACACCCTTTGTTTGCTGTGAAGTTTCACCCACCATCTTTCCCTAATTTGTAACTATATCTCTCATGTTCCCCTCTATATTTAAGCTTCAATCATCTGGCCACTTCTTCAAGTTTTACAGGTTTTATGGCTACTGTGTTTAATGTACTTTAATAAATTTTTTATATTATGGGAGGGGATATTGCCAGTCCTTGCCTAGCACACAAAAGAAAGGAGGTATGACAACCAACACTGAAAAAACAATTTAAATGAATAAATATACAAATTTTTATGCCTTTCTCTTGCTAATCAGTCTTTGTTAGCCATAATCCCTTATGATTAGCAGGAAAAGGATCCCTTCCTTTTCCACCCTTTATAGTAAAAATATTAATTATTAAAAAAATACAATTCTAAATAACCTTTAAGGATGAGTATGGGAGGTAGTGAAGAAATCAAAAGAAAAAATTGAAAAATTTTCCAAAATTAATTGTAATTAGAATATGTGCATCAAAATTTAATGGTCATAGAGAAGCAAAAAAAAAATTATTCTCTCAATTTTAAACTTAGTAAGCTAAGTTTACTAGATCTGAAAAGCTACTCAATTTCAAAGTAAGTGTATGAAAAAAGTAATACGTTAAATAGGATCTAAGAGAAAGAAAACAAATTACAGACAATTAGTAAAAACATAAAATTATTGAGAAGGATCAATTAAATTTCAAAAAAGGTTTAGTTAGACAAATTTTATAAAAGAAAATATGAATTTTTAATATTAAGTGCTAACACTACACATCCTATAGATGCCAAAAAATAATAAAATACAAAAGTGATATTATGACAATAAATTGTTTCATAAAATAAAAGGTGCTGAAAAATAAAATGCCAAATGGAATGTTTGAATTTCCTCACATTTTTCTATGAAAAATTAAATATTTTTTAACAAATATCTATCTCTCTTGTACACATACACAAATTCAAGTCCTATTAGAGTATTATATCAAATATTTACTTAAGAGAAATTTCTTTTAGAAAATATGGTAGAAGTTAAAAAAGAAAAAAACAACTTTCCAAACCCATTTTATGAGGACAACAACCATTTTTTTAATATCTGACAGACATATTACCAAAAAAATAATAATATTAAGAACCAATATCCCTTAAGAACATAGACATGAGTAAACCTCAGTAAAATTAGACCAACCTTATATTTTCTTAAAGGTCTAAAGAACACGTATTAGGTTCCTTTCCTTTTTCCTTCTCTGGTCCTCAATTTGGTGAACCTGCAGAATGCCAAACAAATTTAAAACAAAAAAGCACCAAGTCTGTAAAAAAAAGCAAAGAATTAAACAGATATAAGAAAATGTTTCCTTATATATAATAAGCATATGAAGAATTCTCATCATATTAATTAAATGCTCAAGAAGATAATAGTAAACATACACTAAAATACTTAAAATTATATAGACTGGAAACAATAAATATTTCAAAGACTAATGACAGCCTAAACACCCGTTTACTACTTGTGGAGTATAAAACAATCCAATCACTCTATAAAGAAATTCAGAAGTCTTTTATAAAGTTAAACATACACCTTCTTATGGCCCAGTATCTTATTACTAAGTTATTTCCAAAGCAAATGAAAACATATGATCACATAAAACAGAAGAATATTCATAATAGCTTAATTCATTTAGACAAACATTAAAAACAGAAATGTTTATTAGTATAAATGAAAAACAAATCATGATTTATCATATAATAACTACTCTGCAATAATAAAAAAAGAACTATTAAAGATGGAACAATACAGATAAGTCTTGACTTATGATGGTCTTTGGGTGAGGTTAAGTGATTAATTTTGAAAGGACATGAAGGAAAATTTCCATGTTGACAAAACAATCAAAGTCTCAATAATAGTGCTGATAATGCATTTGTATTCATTTGTCAAAAAAATGTGATCTTAACATTTTGCATTTCAGTGTATAAATTTTACCTAAAATAATTCAAAAATTAATATAATAGGAAGGATAGAAAATTATGCATGAAATAAGGATGGGACATATTGACAATAATTGAAGCTGTGTGATGGTTACAGGGAATTCATTATACTATTCTGTTTACAAAGGTTGGGATCTCCCAAGTCCATAAAAACTGTTGTATTTTTAAATGACCAGTATTTTAAATGTGAACATACAAAGTTAGTCTGAAATTTTACTGTCAACTCTATATCTATTTGAGATGTACAGCTCATAGAATTCAAAGGAGAGTCCTCTGGATTTAGACATAGGCTGAAAATCAATAATATAGAGATTTTAAAGACATTGGACTAGTTGAAATTACCTAGAGAATGAGTACAGGTATCAAATAGTAGAGATTTAAGAGTAGAACTCTAAAATTTAGAGATAATGATGAAAGAGAAAAAAAAAACAGAAGTATAGAAAGCAGTAGTCAAAGAATAGGAGATAAATCAGGTGAGTATGGAATCCAACAAGACATATTTAAAAAAATTGTTTAAATTGCATAAATTCCTGAAAATCATACTTTAGTAGTTCAGGTTATAAAAAAAGCAAGCAGGAAATGCACATTTCATCAATGCTTAGTGAAGAAATACTTAAGTAAAAGATTTGTCTCTCTGCAAATGTTTTCTATTATTTTTAATTCAATAGAAACTGATGGAGCAATGTAATATAAATTTACATAAGATAAAAATACATGTTCTACTAGAAGTCATTATGTTAAGTGAAACAAGCCAAACACAGAAAGACAAATATCACATATTCACACACACCTGTGAAAACCAGTAAGTCATCCTTGAATTACAACAAAATGGAGTGGTGGTAGTTAGAGACTAGAGAGAAGGTGAAGGGTGGATGGATAGAAGTTCAATAAGAAACAAGAAACACACAATGGTGGAATCCATTATTATTATTATTATTATTTAGCATAGAGGAGTTGGTTAAAACAGTCTATGATATATTTCAAAATGACTAGAAAAATATTAATGGCTAAAGAGATAAAATGTTTAATTTTCCTGATTTGATTATTTCACATTGTATATGTATATTGATTTGCCATAATGTACCCTATAAAAATGAACAAAAATTATGTACCATTAAAAATAATTTGAAGAAAAGATATGTCCTATACCGAAGAACTTATGTTCTCAAAGGAGAATCTAGATTAGCACACATAGAAAGACACTCAAACACAGAAAATTAAATGAGTGTGAACCACAATATAAGAAATTCTGGAAGATACTAGATAAGTCCTAAAAGAATGCTTTATAAAGTCAGCATGCAGAAATTTAGAGAAATTAAAGTTCACCATAGATGGGAACTCTCAGCAAAGACTTGATCGAGCAAGCTTAAGTTGAACTGGAATAGGAAGAAAAGGATATGAGTTAAGAGGAGAAAACATTAAGGAAGAGCCTTCAAGGTAAGGAAACGGTGATCAAATAAATCCTATATCATGCCCAAAGGATGTTTCAGACGTGAATATGTCAGTAATGGAAGATGTGAACAGAATAAGAAAGGAAAATGAGATTAGGAAAAGAAGAATATGGCCCAGATTGTTGAGAATTTTGAATGATTTCTTCCTAGAAGTGTTCTCAGGATTCCTAAAGCTTGAATACATCAGTCATGTTTGATCATCTAAAGGAGGTTAGGCAGACACTATTGTAGACTGGCAGCCTCAACAATGCAAAGAAGGATTACTACAATGCTAAAATCCCTTCCTATTGATATCTCTTTTTCTGTCTCTGTCTCTTTCTGTGTGTGTATTATATGATTATAATAGATCCCAATAGCTTGACTTAAATGCATTTGTGTTTGTTATCTCAAGATTGAATTTATTAAATGGAAAGAGTAAGGTTAGAGCATGTCCCTAAACAGTGATGTTTTAACCACAGTAATTTAAAATTCCTGTCTAAAAGATGCAGTTCATATTTCTCAGCTGTGGCCTGGTCTTTTGTTCTGTCAAACTAAACGGTGTGGAATGAGATTGCTGAGTTCCCGGATCTGGAGTACAATAGACTGCAGTTTCCACTTCTGCCCTCGGGAATGGTGCTGCCACCTACAGGGTGAGGCTGGACCACTAAATGATGAGATTTGTGTAGATAAGCAAACGTCCAGAGCTGAGATCCTAGCGATGTGAATGAGATTACCATGGACATTTCTCCTGTTCTATTCATGTCTTACCCCAACAAAAGGATGAGCCAAGGTTGTTTTTCAACCATGAACTTTCAGAGTAATTTATTACACAAAAATTAAAAGTTAAGAGCACAGTGGAATGTTCATCTACATGATCCAGGGCCTGGTCCACATTTCCCCCAATCCTCCAACACTCCATACCTCACCTCTTTCCCAGGTGTATCAGTTCCATTGAACCAAAGGAAATGAGAGCACCTCTGATAAAATCTGAATTATAAAGTGAAATAGGAACACAGTAAATTCCATTAAAATCGCTGCACCTCACTCGCTGTCTTTATACTTTAAGATTTGCTTCAGTTTTCTGAGAATCAGCATGAAGTAAATCTTCAAATTAACACTGGTTCTAAAGTCCACTTTTAAGACATGCAAACAAACAATTCTTGCAGCTATTCTCTTATGTGGACATTCACTGGACACCTACAATATTCAGAAATGCAGATCGACAGAATGATAGGAAGCATAAGTTGATATTCCCCCAAGGCAATTTCTGAGACCCAAATCACATTCCTAGTGTCAGGGCACAGGGGTGAGCACCAAGGCTCAGAGGAGTGGTTTTGCCAGCCTTAGCTCTGCTTTCACTTTGCTCCCCTGGCTTGGCTCCTCCTCCCCTGGCACATGCTGCCTCTTCCCTCAATTTCCTCTCCTGGACCTCATTTTCTGCTGTTTTAACTTCCACATTTAGTTCTAACATGCTTCATCAATAAATCTCTCCCATTCATTTATCTCCCTGAGTGTCTCCCATTCCATTTCCATCACCCTCAATCTTGAGAAAGCTCCTCTTTTACACTGCATTTTAACTGCTGGTGGAAACTGTTAAAACTTTCTGGTTTTTGCCAATGACATAATTCTCTCTGCCCCACTTACTCTCACAACTCTTTCCCATTTCCAACTTACTATTTTCCAACTCCCAGAAGCGGAACCTTGCCTATGTAACATATTAGCTGGGTATACTTCACTCTTTTCAGCTTAGGGCTCTGTCAGTCTCTCCTTCAAAGAAAAGATGATATTAAAAAATAAAACAAGAAAACACCAAAATAGTGATATACCCAGAATCTGTCCAACAAAGTTATTTTCTTTATTTCTTTAAATTTAATACATTGGACAATCAGTAATTGATCAAACATCAAATATCATTTGATCATCTTTGTGTATAAAGACACTGGTGGGTGATGGGGAAAACTTCTATACCTTCAGAAACCTTCTATACCTTCCAGGCACTTAACAACTAAGGGGGACAAGACAAAAACAGGACAATAGTTCGCAATAGAAAGCCTGTATGTGCTATGTCTAATGACAAGTTGAAAAAGAAGCCATGGCATGAAATGATTAAATCAGCCACTAGGACCTTATATAATAAAAGGTCTAAACTGTGTTTTTCAGGTAGCACATAAAATACATAAATATCTTCTTTGGAAAAAATGAATTAAGGTAAGATATCTTTTTTGCTGTCTTTGAATACAACTGCTTACCAGCAGCCACCATGGTGAGTTGGGGGGCTACCAGACTTTTGAAACCCCAGTTCCCAGGCCTGGCCTTTCCCTGCAGGACAAGACTTTCAGACTTGTACAAATTCTCCCATTATGATGCTTTTGCCCAGGGCCCCGAGGAAGGCATCAAAAAATTGAATTTCTGAGGCTCTGAAATAGAATGTAAATTATGGTGTTTCTGATATCTAAGTTTGTCCTCAGAAGAGAGACCAGTGTCCTCTGAATCTCCAATTCTTTGCCTAAAAAATGAAGAATCATCACTCCAATGGAATCACCATGTGACACAGTTATCCCACTCCTTGGAATTTATATAAAAGACCAAAAATCAGCATAGTACAGTGATACCACCACATCAATGTTTATAGCAGCACAATTCACAATATCCATGTTATGGAACCAGCCCAGATGCCCAACAACAGATGAACAGATAAAGAAGATGTGGTGCATATATACACAATGGAGCTTTACTCAGTCATAAAAATAAAAAAGATGAAATTACAGGATTTGCTGGTAAGTGAGTGGAACTAGAGGACATTGTGCTAAATTAAGCCAGATCTGGAAAGTCAAGGAATTTTTTTTCTCATATGTGGATGTTAGACCAATAAAGGAGAAGAAAGGGGGGCAGGAAATATCATGAAAATAAAATAGAATTCCTTGGGGTAAAGGAAAGAGATTCTGGGGGAGGAAGGAAGGAAGGGAAAAGAGAGAGAACGTGAAATGAAATTGACCAAACTGTCCTATGCACACCTAAGAGTATACCATAATGAATTTCACCTTTATGTATATTTATAATACAACAATTAAAAAAAAAACTATTAAAAATAGAGGAATGACTAGTTGAGTAAAGAAATGGGAATAAGGGGAGGAAGAAAGGGAGGGAAAGGGGAAATACTAGGAAGTGAATTGGAGCAAATTATATTCCATGCTTAAATAATTATATAAAAAATGGGCCCCAATGTTATGTATATCTATAATGTACTAATAAAATGTCATTAAACAAAGGAATTATCACTCCATACAAACACCCTTATAGTACCTTCTATTGTAGAGTCAAGGGACTTAGTTTTACAATTTTGCATTCTTATTTTTCAAACTGTGACCTGAATGACTTTCTTCCAACTTCTTAGACATTCTCTGTTTTTGTTATTTTGTTTTTGATCTTGTTGTCCTTGTTGCATTACTGAGTTCTGACATTATTAAGAGTTTAAACTTAAAATGTCACCCCTCTCATTTTGGCCACAGCCATGCAAATGTGCTCAAAAGCAAAAGTTCATAGCTTGTGAGATTTCACTATTTTTATACATCCTCAGAGAAGTTTCTAACTACAAAGCAAAAATATACATCTGGATAGTTCCAAGAAGTTTTTGCTGCATCCTCCCAATTCTATCTACATACACTGTTCTCCCTTCATCTGCAGTCAAAGGCTTCCATTTTAGAATTTCCTTTGACTCTGTACCCATGGGTGCAGTTACTCACCACCCGCAGCTCTATGCTGAAGGTAAGGGAACCTAGAATTCATGAAGGTTACACAATTCCTTTCTTGTTCCTATTTCACTTAAGTCATACTCTCCCTAGCTTCCTTTCCAAGCAACACCATTATAGTTCTCCTTTGATATAATCTCAATTCCCCTATCTCTTCTGTTATATACCCTGCTCATTGTGGTTCAAATATTTGTCCCCTTTAATACTCATGTGGAAACTTATTTTCCACCGTATTAATGTTAGGAGAGGAGGCTTGATGGAAGGTGTTTTTATGCCATTAGGGCACTGTTTTTATTAATGGATTAAGGTCATTATCACAAGAGCAGGTGAAATATCACAACAGTGAGTTGTTACAAAAGGAAGTCCAGCCCTAATATCTCCTTGCACACAAGTGCTCTCCTGCCCTAACCCTTCTTCCTCAATGGGATAAGGTATCATAAGGCCCTCCCCAGATACTGGTAGCATGATCTTGGACCTCTCAGCTGTCAAAAGCAAAATCAAAATACAACTCTATTTTTTCATAAGTTACCAAATCTCATGTATTCTGCTATAGCAGCAAAAAAAAAAAAAATGGTCTAACACATTGGACCAACCTTCAATCTAGTTGAACCTATCCTTTCCTCTTTTAGTGTCTGTATCTAAGGCAATGAATAGAAACCATTAAAGGAGGGAGTATAAGTTTTTACCATCAATTTGGGAAACTATTTGGCATTATCTTTAAACTGTGTCTACTCAATGAGCCAGCAATTGCATTCTTAGGTGAATAACGCAGAGAAATTGCACATATACACCAAGAGCTATGCATGAGAAAAGTCATACAGAACTTTGTGTAATAGCAAAAACAATGAAAATCTATACAGTGAGTGGAAATAAATGAATTACATCCCTAAGCAACAGTATAGATGTAGCTAATAAATATTGTATGGAACAAAATTAAGTCACCAAAGAACACATTTAATACAATTTAAATCTCAAAGACAGACAAACTAAGCAGTATTAGGTTTAGGATTATATATGTGTATGGTGACAATATGTATACATACAACACACACACACACACACACACACACACACACGGGATAGAGGTGGAATTCAAAAAGAGTAATTATTTCTTCAATAAAGGAGAAGAAAAAAATTGCATAATTACTGATAAGATTTATATTAACTTCTTGGTTGGTTCCCATTTAACATATGATTATATACTTCAGGTGGGTCTTCAATACTCTCCAGAAATTCTATTCCATTTCATCAGTCAAATGACTCTACCATTTTTATGGTGAACAGAGAATTTTCTTCCTTATCTTTTCCACGAAACCATTACTCCTCCCTATCATTCTCAGCTCTAAGAGGTTAGAAATTAATCCCAATGTGACCAATTCTGAAAAAAAAATTTAAGTCTTATATTTTAGTTTTTCTTCAGTAAATTATTTC
The DNA here is from genome assembly GCF_048772815.1 of Callospermophilus lateralis. Classification (NCBI taxonomy): domain Eukaryota; kingdom Metazoa; phylum Chordata; class Mammalia; order Rodentia; family Sciuridae; genus Callospermophilus; species Callospermophilus lateralis. The sequence continues at coordinate 552,207 of NW_027510161.1, forward strand.
CTCTTTGGAATTATAATACAGAAAAAACAAAGTTGACTTAGAAAATGGTTAATTCATATTTGACTATTTTAGCAACGATGGTTGTACCATTTCCCCCTGCCCAGGTTTTAATCTATGAAGAGAATAGGCAAATTTACAGTAAAACCTTCAAGTTTATTAGTGATTTGGAAACAGTGATTAATAAATAGAGTTTTGAGTAAAATATGCTCAGAGAAACAATTTTGAGGAACCAAACAGGGCATCTTGTGCAATTAACCACAAACTGTGGTCAGCTAATTCTACAGGTCTGCATGCACCTCCTCTATTGACCAATTGAAATGGAGAGGTTTCAGATGGGTTCTTTCCTTCATTGGAAAATATTCCATAAGGGAAAATGAAGCAGAAAAGATGCCACCACCCTGATTACTAGTCTAGCAGGCAGGCAGCTTCCAAAGTCAGGGTGGAATCTACATGATTCTCATCAAGTTCCAGTGGGCATCTGACTCTGACCATCTAATTGGCTGCTCTTCTCTGCATGGAGAGAGGCTAGGAGGAAGAGAAAGAGAATGGCAATAGTTACTGTCTCAGTTTTTCCAAGAAGGAAGAAAAGTTGTCACAAAGTCCCTCATCTCTGGTCCAGGGAAGCAACACTGGTACAAGATAAAGAAACTCTTTTACCAACCTCACCAATTTTTATTTGTTAAATAATATTTTGTTAATTATTTTTTTCCTAAGGTTTTTAGCTCCTCTTAAGAATATGGATATTTATGAACCTGGAGACCCTGATGATATTATCTGAGTTTCAAACATATTAGTCACTAATGACTTGCTTATCTATATTGATAAAACCCACAAATGTCATCTGCATGTCCAGAGCAGAATATAAAGATGGATTATTAATTGGAGAATAGAGTTCATCCTAAACTGTTCCTTCCCAATGGCCTGCCAATGTGATTCTGTTTAATTTCATTATCTCCTATTTTACTAACTCCTTGATGTGAACGTGTTTTCCTCTTCCTTCTTCAATAGGGGAATGAACAGTTCTCAATAAGGAGTATGGCTCATTTCCTACTGGTTAACTGAGGCTTTCCTAGAAGGTGACATGTACCCCACCCTCCCTAAGGACACAAATAACATTCCTCAATATTGTTAATAAGCAAAGGGCTTTGGAGCCTCTCAGGCAGAGCATGTGTGAATTGCATCCGAGAAATGAAAGGTACTCAAGCACAATTCATTCACCCAACAGGGCTTGTTCTCCTGGGACATACCAACTTGGTTTTCATTTTTATTTTTTGGTATTTTTGTTGTTGCTGTCGTAGTTATTTATATATTTTATATGTTTTTGTTGTTGTTGCTGCATTTGACATAACAACGTGGGACAGGAAAGGAAGAAATAAGAGGAGGCAGCTAGAGTTCATCTATTTAGTGCACATTTGTTGAAGCATCTATTATGCCTGAAGCAATTTGATAATAGGGGATGGAGAAAGAGGGAGACATGAAAAGATCTCAAACATACACCCTCCCTTCACGAAACCTAAGTCCTAGGCTGGAATATAAACATTCCCAAAGCCCTACGAAAGAATGGACTGAGACAAGTGTCCTTGTGGAAAAGGTTTCTAATTGTTTTTAACTTATTGGTTCTTTTTAATTATGTATGATAGCAGAATCCATTTTGCTATAATTATACAAGCAAGCATTGGATATATCTTATTCTTGATATATCTTATTGTATATATAACTTACTCCAGTTCCATTCTTATGGTTATACATGGTAGTGGGATTCAATGTGTAGCTTTCATATATGTACATGGAAAATTATGTCAGATTCATTCCATTGTCTTTTCTTTGCTTATTCCCTCTCCCCTATCTCTAGTCTTCATTGTCTAATTTGTTGCACTTCTGCTCTTCACCTCACCCCAACCCTGCTCTTATTGTGAATTAGCTTCAACTTATCAGAGATAACATTCGACCTTTGCTTTGGGGGGACTGGCTTACTTTACTTAGCATAATAGTTTCCAGATCCATCCATTTGCTGGCAAATGTCATAAAGTCATTCTTCTTTATGGCTGAGTAATACTCTCTTATGTATATATACAACACATTTTCTTTATTCATTCATTTATTGAAGGACAACTAAGTTGGTCCCATAGTTAGCTATTGTGAATTGAGCTGATATAAACATTGATGTGGCTGCATCACTATAGTAGGCTGATTTTAACTCCTTTGGATATATACCAAGTAGTGGTATAACTGGATCAAATAGTGGTTTCATTCCAAATTTTTGAGGGATTTCCCTATTGCTTGTGGAAAAGATTTCAAGATTGGGAGAGAGAATTTTCAAGTAGACCACTAGTTATTTACATCTCAAAATAAAATTGTCATTCCCACCCAAACCCAATGACTCGGCCCCTTAGAAGAGACATAGAAATAAAGTGGTGTTTAAATAAAATTGTGACTATGCCATAGGACTTTGCTGAAATACAGCAGTGAGAAAATAGGTAGGGAACAGTAATTCCAGTAATAAGAAGAGACTGAGTTAAAAAACCTAGAGAAACAAGAATTTACTACAGAATCCTGACTGAGGAGACCTGCATGGGGAAATATGACTTAGGCTAGGATCCTCACTAAAATTATACACACACACGCACACACACACACACACACACACACACACATACAAGAATGTGCATTATCTTCTCAGATTTACAGCTTTTGACATTGAAAGCAAACCAGCACAAAAAATATGTGAACGTAATTGGCTTTGCGGTTATTGAGAGGGGACGGGGGCACTTCAGGTAGGCTGCTATAATGAGCTAAATTTGTGATTCTACAAAGGCAGATGCTCTCAATGGGTGAAATTTCATAGAAGCACTTGCTTACTAGTTTACAGCCAATTAGAAATAAGAAATAAAGCTTGATTGTTGACTTCTTTGTGTCCTATTAGAATTGAAAGATTAGAATGTATTAGGGTGATAGTACTCCAGTTTTTAAAAACATTAGTATAAACTTTGCTCAGACTCCATTTTATTTTGGCTGTAAAAAATAACAAGCTAAGGAAAAAAATATGAAACTTAAGCTTTCCTACCTCTCTCCTAATCATTCCTGGAACTATTTTCAGTAATAGGATATTCTAGGATGAAACTGTGTGTTCCCATTAGTCCTTCAAAGCTATTAATGACTACCAAGCCTGGGGACAAAATCAGGAATTGTCCAAGTGTGTCTTTCATGCTGGGGATGTTGTATATGTTTTATTTGGGTAATAAGGAGAAGGAAGTAATCCATGTTGAGAAAGGGAGTGAAGACACACACACACACAAACATATATACACACACACGCGCACACACACACACACACACACCACACACAATTTGTCCCATTACCCCAGTTGCAGTACACCTATACATTGAGTAACAAATACACCACTCATGGCAACTTTGAAATAATATTTGTATATTTATTATCTTTGCAGAATTGAAAACTTGGGACATAATGGGTTAAATCAAAACTTTAACAAAAACTTGGCCTCCTGGGAATTAGGGCTTCCTGGGGAAACTGCTACTTTTGAAATGTCTGTGGGGTGGTTTATGGAGTCTGTAGGAGCTCATCACTGCCAGCCTTGACTTGGTTCCTGTCATTCAAAACACTGGGCATTTAAGTACCTCACCTTTAATGGGTTCCCAATTCACATTCACTGGGTGACCGCACGAATGAACGTATGAATGAATAATAAAAAGCAAAGTACTGGGACCTAATCAAGCAGGTAATAAGGCTACATGAAAACTCTGCCTTTTGTTTAAGGTCTATTTCATGTGGAAGAATCTTTTCTTCCTGAAGAGATTTGGAACTCAGAGAAGGAATATGAATTCATCTGGTCTGTGCCCCTTCCCCAAGGATCTTCCCAGAAAATGCAGGTGATTCCTAGTTTGTAAAAGAAATAAAAAGAAAAAAAATTAAAGGAACCAATTTGGGTGGAAATGGTCTATCTCCCCCATTCCTGATTTTGTGGATTTCTCTGTAAAGCTCTCCCTGCAAGGTGCCACTAGACTGCGGGCAGCTTTTCAATAGTGGAATAAAACGGAAGTGATCACATGAGATGAGGTATGTTTCCAGGGTGATATTCTTGAAACAGCAGTGTGCTATGTTGAATGATATCTAAAGAGAAGAAAATATGAAAAGTAAGAAAAAAGGAGGTGTAATTAGACCCCTATGAAGCAAACGAAAGAAATGGGGCTGCAAATGTAAAACAATCCATTTCCTCCTCTCTTTCTCTTACTGCACCCTTTGTCTGGGAAATTACAATGACTTCTTGGATATGGTGGGTACCAGCAGTAATGACTGAGATATTTCCCAGTATTATTATTAACTCAACAGCTGAACTCTTATGGGCCAAGATGCCTTAGTGTACCAAGAACCCCAAGCTTGAAAACCCACTGTCCAACACACATTTATTAGTGGGAGAAGCTGATACTTCTATACCTGCTGTAGATTTTCTCCAAAAGAGCTCTAGTCTAATTATTGTGCTTTCAAATACAGATTGAGATAGCTTTCATTTTTCTGGCACTGCTTCTGTGTGAACAATCATTTCTAGGGATTTAGAAAAGACAAGGTCCAAATGGCCCTAGTGTCAAAGGTAAACATATCCTCTAGTCACCAAGCCACAAAATGGAAAATGGATTGTTATTTGAAAAAGCAACATACAACTCTACTCTCTGATGACTTCCATACAACCCTGTCAGTAAATCACAAGTGCAGGGAGTCTTCTGTTTCATCTTCGTTTTATAATCTGGGAATAATTGAACTCTAAGGAGATGAATGACTCACTGAGACTTAGGTTCCTCCTGGCTCTAGTTCTTATAACTTCGTATCTCTTATAAGCCAATAAATCTTCATGCTACAACATGAAAAATAGTAATGATCTATTGTTCTGGAATGAATCTGAGGACCATCAGAACTTTAACACTAGAAATAAAAATCTGGAATTCAACAGAACAGCAACTCATTGGTTTCAAGAGCAATTGCCCAAATCAGGCATCATACCTAGACACTTAACTCCTGGACATGGTTTATGACCTGTTGGCACTCACTTTATGACTGAAATATTCAAGGGTAACATTTAACCATCTAACACCAAAGCATGTTAGCATCATCCGATTAAAAGGAAAAGTCCGCTCAATGAAAAAGCACACTCAAAACAACAATATGGGATTAAGAAAATTCTAGAAACTTACAAGCACTCAAAATGTGCAACTCTGTGGTCAATAATTCTAGAAGCAAAGTGCAAGCTGTATGAAGTAGAGAGCAATATTGTTTTAAAAGATGTAAACTGTGCTCTATTTAAAACATCAGAAAAATAAAATGCATTTTCATAATATAATCATGATAAAGGTTAAACTATTTAAAATTTTTCTTAATTTTTAAAAAAATACATTTAAATATGAGCATTTTTGACAAATGATACTTATACATTAAAGATATTTCCACAATGGAAATTGATCAGAAGGTATTCATGCAGAGTTTACATCATTGCATATGTATAATATATGTATATTATGTGTATATTTTTTAGTTGTTATTCTCCTTTCTAACTAATGTTTTCTAGACATTTATTCTTTGTTTCATTATGAATTATCATCTTCATTTGTGATTAGACCTTTTTGGATACTGGTAAATACTGAAAAATTAGAGAAAAACTATCTAAGCCCTGCTGTTTCACTGATTACCTCTTAATCTTTCCAAGTTACTAACAGAGTTCATTCCAATGACAAGATGTCACCAGGTATTAAGGAAGTAGGACCTGATGGCATTTCTATTCCAGAGGACAATGAAAGTTTCCAAGTGGGCAGAGCCTTATTGGAATGGAATTTACATGCTAGAGTCAGGAAAAGAACCAGCCCTACCCTGGGTAAGACCTGGGTAAGGCAGAGCTAAGTTGGAAGAAGTTGAACTTGAAGGAAGGATGCGTCTGGAGTTGATTATTAGGACGAATCAGAGTTTAATGGGATACCTCTGGCACTCTCCAAGTTGTGAAAAGTTTGGCCTGTGGACTATGAGGAGAATGAGGGACATGCCATGAACTCACAGACAAAGGGCATTTCTGCAAAATTTCTGATTTAGCTTCTTCTCTTCCACCATGCAATCTAAAATCCATAACTGGAAAATTGGTGCTGTTTATATATTCCCCCTCAACCACCTCTTGCCCAAGGGCACATATTTGAGAGCTAATTGGCCATGGTTGAGATCAGTCTTGACATACAGGAGATCAGTGGGGGCGAAGGTTATGAGACAGCCTTCTCCTAACTTTCTTTCCCCCTCTGATACCTATCCCTGAGATTCTAAAGGTATTATGCCATTCAAACAGTGATTTTGAAATTCTGAGGTCATTGGTCTTGAGGCAACTGCAAGATTGTTGCCCTAAGAACTTGAAGTCCTGTTGTGGGACTTCAAGACACAGAATCTCTGATCTTGAACAGAATATTCCAACTCCTTTCAGCTGCAGTGGCTCAAGTCTAATTCCACCAATTCAGGAGACTAAGACAGGAGGATAGCTACTTTGAGGCCGGCCTCAACAACTCAGCAACTTAGGGAGACCCTGTCTCAAATTAAAATATAAAGGGAACTGGGGGTGTTATTCAGTGATAAAACACTCCTGGGTTTAATCCCTAGTACAAAAAAATAAAAAAGACCAACTCCTATTTTAGGTTTGGTCGATTATATACTCCTATGCATCCAGCCATTTGGTCCTGTCCTTAATTCTGCCACTTTACTAAGACTGTGGATGATGACACATGTTATCATCCACATGAAACCATGTAACCAACTACAAGCTGCTCCCAATCTACCTGCCCCTCGAGTACCAGTACCACAGCCACCACTTACATTGACCCACATCTCACTGCTCCAGGCCTAAAGGATTCTCCCTTCTCTGATCTACTGTGCTCAGTATTCAAAATTTATACAAATAACTCCTCATTGCACACTTTCTTCAATGTGATGTCTGTGGGTCTGGTTTCTAAATGCCTTAAATTGTCCATGTCTCACTTTCTCTTTTATTTCCTATTTTTCATCTAAGCACTGAGCTGGGCACGAATACTGTCCCCAAACTGTCCTGACTGGCATGAAGTTATGCTCACTTAAATAAAAACAAACTCTGAGGGCAAGCTTTTCCTCTACGGAGCTCTACCTGGGTTTCCATTGGTCACTCCTGGTGATGAATACAGATGCCAGGTAATGGTTGCAGGAAGAGATGGAGAGTAATTGGTAGAGGCAGAACTGTCCCTTTGTTATTTTGTTATATAAATAAACTCCCACCGTGGAAACTTGTTAACCTCAGTCCTTGCCTTCACATCTACTTATATGCAAGACCTCCCTCGACAAATCAATCTTTACACTGCAGTGGCACTCTCTTGACAAGATATGTTTGGCTTAGCCACTGTTGATATTTGTTCTTGAAATCTCGGTTGTGTGGCGTGGTACACTCTGAGAGCAGAAATGGAGACGCTTAGTTTATATGCACAAAGGACAGGCAAGATGCAAACAGAAAGAGATGGTCCACAGCAGGGCAGCCAGAGTGGCGGGAGCCTAGCAGCACTTAATACATTGTGATGTATTGAATCTATGAAATGCCTGTTCAATAGCTAGTCAAAGTAAATTCAGAAGGACACAGGAAAGGGATTTATTTTTTCATCATTGTAAAATGTTCATTATTTCTTTTGCCTATTGGTCATGGTCGAGTGATGCCCTTTTGAGGTCCCATTGTCCTTAGACTCCCAAATAGTAGAATTAGGTAAGGTTCACTAAAAGTGTGCTGAGTGTGCATATATAGATAGATAGATAGATATAGATATAGATATAGATAGATAGAGACACACACACATATGTATATATATATATATATATATATATATATATATATATATATATATATATATATATATCTCCACACATACACATACACACACACATATGTAAATTTTTTCTAAGTCCCTGGAGAGTCATGGCTTTGGGATTGGGATTGGATTTTTTTTTTGCTGGATTTTGTTCTCTGAAAAGAATGAATTTTGAGAGCTTGACACTCCCCCAAATTAAATTATTTGATCTCTTCTCTTGCAGTGCATAACTTCATTGGAAAATTTCCCAAATTTGACTGACATCATTTATGTACATGTCTGTTTTGCTCAATGGCACAGTATTTGCAACAGGGACTGCATCTTGTTCCTTTATGTTTCCCAGTAGAGTGGCCCACTGCCAAGCACACAGGAAATGCTCATGAAATGTTTGCTGAACAAGAAACCTTAATATCTGTGAAAAATTGTCTATGGAAAGAGAGGAAACAAAAAGGTAAACAAAAGCTATTTTGAGCCAACTTAAGAAAAATGCAGCTGCTATTAGATTATTAATTAAATTTTAATTTTCCTGAAGGAGTCTCCAGAGATAGATGCTGACTGAGTATTTTACCCTCGGTGAGGCTATGCTGCAAATACTTCCTTGGAGCCTGGTTTTATGCTAGATGGCATGGGAGAACAATTGAAGCAATAAAGCATGGCCTGTTCCAACAAGAATGTTGGGCACCCTCTTCAGAGACAAGGCCCAAGCAAGAGCCCCAAAGCATGTGATAGAGTATATGAGTGAACTGATGAAGAAGTGGAAGCAACGTGAATTAAAAGAGGTCAGAACAAGACAAATTCCCATGAGCTGGAGGTAAAAATGCATTGCATTGAAGTTCTGTTTGATAAACAACATGTGGGTTAGCATAAATTGAATCATGCTGCTATTTTATATCAACCCAGGATGAAAATTAGGTATTATTTCTTAGACAGGAAATACTCTTCAGTGATTTCAGAGAATACTCAAATCATTAGGGTTTCCTTTGCTTTATCAGTGAACAAACTTGTCTTAAGAAAGACAGCTTAGTGTTTGATTAAGGAAAAGTGTGCTGAGTGTAAACCTTGGTGGTAACCCTCAGATCACCTGTCAGTTCTGCAACTTTGATAAATTTAGCTAACCTCTCTGGACCCCACTTTCCTCTTTTTAAATGTTGGTGTTAGGGGAAATTGGCCCATAATTCACCACAATTTTTGAATCGTGAAAGAAAAATCACCTCTCTAGGCATAAGAAGTCACCTCATCCTTCAGCCTTGACCAGACCACGACTCACAGATGAAAAGTGAGAAGCCTGGATATTTTCTGTTGTTCTGCAGACATACTGATACTTGAGGCATCCAGGACCCAGTCTCTCACCACTCAATTTTTATTTCTGTTTGGTAGACAGAAATTCTTAGAAAACCTGTAAGCATTTCTGTGTGCATATTTTCACATGGAGAATAAAGTTCACCGTGAGTAGAAATATGCGTGTGGTATGATGTTGGGAAGGGGATGTCAGAAGAATGTGGATTCATGAGTACAATGGCAATTCCATATTTCCATTAGTCTTTCAACCTGGAAAATCACCAACCCAACATGGGTAGTAGCAAGTGAAGATCCTGTGGTAGAAATCTGCAATAAATGCACATCGGATGGAAAGTGAAAAGTGTTTGAATAAGCCAAAAGAAATGCAGAACAATGTGTATTTATAGCTATGTCTAAAATATGTGACTGCATCACATCACACCTGTTATAAGATGAAAAAAAAAATAGAAACGGCAAAATAGAAAATAAGAAGGGAACTTAGATGGAAAAACCTCTGGAAAATATCTCCTGTAGCGTCAAGAGCCTGGCTTTCTCAATGGAATGAAAGAATCCATGGTCTCTTCTAAAAGGGACAGATGTCTACCTGGATAAGATGCAAATTCTACAAAATAAAAAGAAGGAGCAATTAATGAGACAATTCAGATACATTGAAAATAAAGAAAAAAATTAAGAAGCATGGCAGAGTATGGGAAAAATAATCAATTTTAAACAGCAAGATATTCAATCACCAATTTGGACCAAACTTGAGAAAATATCTCAGACAGCAGAGATCAGCATCCTGAAACAGATGATAAGAGAATTTCAACTGGGTCAGAAATGTTCAAATAGAGAATATTTCTAAAGAAGGAGGAAGAACAAGGTATGTTGAATGAAGTATGAAAGCTAAACTGGAAGGTAAGTCTTTCTTTAGCTCTAGAAAGCTAGGTACAGATTTAAAAACCCACAGGTTTTAGAACAAAATCAATGAGGAAAAAAAAATTACGCTTAGATTCACATCTGACAAATTCCCTTGTGCTTGCAAAACGAAGAAAAGAAGTACACAATATTCAAAGACATAAAGATTATGTTGCCATCTAAATTCTTGTTAGCAAAGTAAAATATTGAGGTGGGGAGTTAGATTCTATGGAGGAAAACATTGTGAAGACATGACCAAGTTGTCTCTCATTATTAAAGGTCCTCTCAGAAATGTAACCTCCCTTTTAGATAGGAGGAGGAGGAGAGAAAGAAAGAAAGAAAAATATAGTACATTTCACTATGATAAACAAAAAAGAGAAACACCGTGAAGAAATTTAAGTGAAATTCAAAGACTGTTGCAAATAGTTTTAAAGCAGAGCTCAAATATTAATAATTTCTCTAGAAACAAGATAGTGTAAAAAGAATATAGTGATAATTATTGGTGCATTTATTAGTCTATTGGACTACTTAACAAAGTACCAACTCAGTGCCTAAGTGACAGAATTGTATCTTCTCACATTCTGGGGGCTGGAAGTCTGAGATCAGGAGTCAGTATGGCTGGATCTTACTGAGGCCTCTGCTTCTAATGTCCACATGGCCTTTCTTGCTCTGCCTTCACATGGCCTTTCCTCAGTGGCTGTGCGCTTTCCCTATAGTCACCAATCTTACTGTGGTAGGACCTTATCTTTCTGATCTCATTTAACCTTCATTACCTTCTAAAAGACTTATCTCCAAATACAATCACATTAAGAGTTAGAGCTTCAACATATGAATTTAGTGGGGATACAATTCAATCAATAGCAGTTTAAAAATCACATTATATTAAACACAAAAAGTGCATTGTACTTCATAACATCTCAGGGATGAGTCACAGAAACAGTTTTCTTCTAAGACTGAAATTTAGAAAGATGAGAATTAAATAATAATTTTGAGAACAGTAAACGTAAATATTAGTCATGAAAAGAGAACATTCCAAAATAAGTGTGACAACAAAAGACAAAAACAAAACTTGTACATATAGAAAAAGTTAGGTAAATGGAAAAACAGACTGAAAACACAATGAAGAAAAACACAATGAAGGCAGATCTAGAAAAGCTATACAATTATAATCCTGATGGAGATTTGATTTCACATAAAATATGAGTTTTTAGAGATTTTGAAAAAATATATAATAACTGTAGAAAATACTTCAATGTTAAAAAGACAAGAAAATTCATGAAATTAAAAGAATGAGTAAAACTTTATTAATTAAACTAAAACAAAGTGAACACAAGGGCGATAATAATATGGAAAACCTCAAAATCAGGAGATTAATACCTTTCATTCACTAAGAATAAAAATGAAATTTACAATGAAGATACACCTAAAGGGAGCTAACATGGATTGTAACAGGGTATAATACATATCAAACAATTTCAGACTATAATAAATATTTTACAGAAATGCAATAGTCTTGGGAAAGTTTAACAAAATGTGCAATCATTTCTAATTGTCCAATGGGCAAAATAATTAATATATATGAGTAAGTATATATCTCTAAAAATTAGAACATCTATTTTCATAGTATTCTCATATTCCATACACAAAGAGAATATTTTACATCACATTGAACACTTGCCAAAATTGATTATGACAAAAATTTTATGATGCCATGATTTTTATTGGACAAAAATACAAAATGACAATATAATAGTTACGATGACCACTAGTATTCACTTCAGTTAGTGATGGGCCAGGAAATATGCTAAATGCTTCATGCGCATTAACATTTTTATACCTACTAACAATGCTGTGAAGTTTATGTGATTATTTCTCCATTTGACATAAAAGAAAATTTAAGCTTAGAATACTATTCCTCCTAATGTTGCATGACTAGTCAGATGTCAAATTTAGTGGTTCTCAAACATTAATGTGCATCTGAATCCTGCAGCTGGTTGCTGAACCCCATTCCCAAAGCTTCTCATTCATTGAATCTGATATGGGCCCAATAACTGGAATTTCTAATAGCTGCCAGTTGATGCTGATACTGTTAACTCAGGACCCTGCACGTTGTAAAGCATGGGGCCAGATGATGCTAAGAACAGTCTTTATTTACTGTACTGCTTTGGAAAAGGAGAAATTGTTGAGGCCAGGTTCTGACAAAAAAAAATGCAATAAATTTAGAAATTTATAATTAGCAATGTTAAAAAAACAGTGCTTGCAAATTTAATTTAAAATAAAAAACAATCATTCCCAAGTTAATCAATTTAATGCATTTCCAATTAAAATTCCAATTGGATTTTTTTTTTCTTTGAACTTGACAAAATGATTCTAAACTCCGTGTGGATGAATAATAGAAAATAATAGCCAAGACAAATTAGAAAAAGAAGAGTATTTTGGGGTGACTTGCTTCACTATATAATAAAATGTTATAGAGTTTCACACATGAATGCATACCCAGCAGGTTCTCATTTCACATTGCTGTAAAGTCTACACTGCAAAACTGAAATGACAGCTTTGAGGTATGACAAGGAATAAGCAGATAATAATGAATGGGGTGGGCAGCACCAAGGAGAAGAGAGTGCAGGGACCTGGGGAAGATGACAGTGAACAGAAATGTGTGAGCAGGTAAAATCAGAGGAATGAAACGTACCTCTCTGCAAGAATCCAGAGAGGGCTGGAGAGCATGGAACATGGTTGCCCTTTGAGCGTTCAGAATGGAGAGGCTTTGGATTCTGTATTGGATTTTCATTACTGTGACCAAAATACCTAACAAGAATAACTTTGCAGAGGAAAATTTATTTTGGACTCACAGTTTCAGAGGTTTAAATCTGTGGTCAACCAACTCCATTGCTCTGGGCCTCAGGTGAGAAAGAACATTGTGGAGGAAGGGTGTGGAGGAGGACAGCTGCTCTGCTCATGGCAGCCAAGAAACAGAAAGAGAGAAAGAGAGAGACAGAGAGAGAGAGAGAGAGAGAGAGAGAGAGAGAGAGAGAGAGAGAGAGAGGTGACAGGAACAAATAAAATCCCCTACTTCCTCCATTGACCCCCACCTGCCTACAGTTACAGTACAGTATCCTTTCAAATTATTAATCCATCAAATAGATTAATCCACTGATGAAGTCATATCTCTCATAATATAATCATGTCACATCTGAACATTGTTACAGTGAATAGCACACTCCCAACACAGGAGCTTTTAAGCAATGCTTTATAGTTAAACAGGCTTGGTGAAGGCTCAGTTGCCAGACAGCAGGTGCGACAACTAGAACAGACAACAAAAGGGATGACTAAATTCTGTGCATCAAGCAAGTGAACCAGGTGACATATCCACCCCTTCCTTTTTCTCTTATTTTTCCTAGTCTCTGTCCTTGAGTTAGTGCAAAGACAGCCTGATATTTATTCTCAGAAAACAATAATAGAACATTGTTCTCAATTGAAATGAAGTGAGTGGTTGAACATACTTAAGGTGGTGATGTTGGAATCTGGGAGTTGATCATGGCTTATTCTGACATATGTGGCTCTTCAACCTTAGAGCCAAATTCCAACAAATTTGTCTAGAGAAATTGAATAGTCAAAGAGACAAAGCATCCAATATTGTATGAGAGATTTCTCTAGTACTGCAAGAACCTGAAAGCACATTCTTACTCTAGGAAAATCAGGAAGCAAAAGAGGAAACTGGGCATCCAATCCAGGAGATCTTCTAGGCACACCATAGGATTACAGCCTTGCATACAGGCATACCAAATACCCAGGTCAGGACAGGGCAAAATGGGCCTCCAGAAGCAAAGTCAAGTGGGAAAAATGGCAATTGATACAATAATTGATGCAGTGAACTTTTTTGTTTCTATAGAATGACCATTAGAGAGAAATCATTTCAAGAGGGAGAAAAAAAAAGTCCATTAGAAATTCCCATTAAAGCAAATGCATTCAAGAAAACCCATGTAACCAGCACATTGGTTACGTGGCTATGCTAGGAACAACTCTTAACAAAGTGCCAGCAGTACAACTAGCCTCTATTTGGGTGTATAATCACAGTTGCATAGTTGTTATGGAGAAAGGGAAAGACTAATGGGAGGTAGGAAATAAGAACCAAATTTCCACCCATGATAGAAAGATATTATCTAAAACTAGTAAATGTGCATTCTCTGAGATTGTAATATATGCCTTAAAACAATTAAAACTACTTGTCTCTAGGCAGCAGTACTGGGGGATTGAGAATGATAGGTCAGGGGAAAGTGAATTCATCATAAATATTATTGTGTGTGTGTGTGTGTGTGTGTGTGTGTGTGTTTTGCTGGGGATAAAACCCAGGGCCCTGTGCATGCCAGGTCAGTGTTCTATAACTGAGCTACATCCCTGACATTATAAATATTACTTTTTTAATTGGATTTTCTCCAACTATTCTTGTTTCTTTATGTTCCCATGCAAACTAAAAATGCCACTTGATTAAAAAATCAGGTTGTATTTTCATTAGAACAATGTTAAACTTTTAGCAATGTTAATGTTTTTAATTTAACTGAAGAAAAATTTTGTGCTCATTATTGTGAGTAGACCTTTTCAACAATGGTTTCCTGTCTTTTCAAGTCATCTATTATGTCTTTCAGAAGAATTTTTCTATTTCTATTTCATCCATTAAGTAGATGAGAACAGAATTAAATATGTTCAAATAGGTTTCATAACATAAATTGATCAGTTATTCTCAATAAAAGTCAAGCAACTTGGTAGGTTAAACATACCCATTGACAGAAAAAGCAAAACTGTTGGTATGGATGATAAGATAAATCCCAAACCTCTGTTAAATTAAAAAGAAACACTACCAACTTAGTGGTGTGGAACTGAGGAGAATAAAATATAGACAAAGGAAAATGAGACAAATACAAAGCATAAGATATCAGATGTCTGTTGCTAATGGTGGGCAGGTTTAAACTCAAGGCAAAGAGCATTAAAGTAGACAGAAAGAGGCACAATTTAATGGTTGAGTGAAAGAGTCAAATGGACAGAAACTTAAGGGTTTTTCCTCTCCCTATACATGAGATTGAGCAAAACCCATCAGTAATATAGAAGGGCATATGGGAAAAGTCATCTTCTTAGCAAGAGACCATAATTTACTTCTATCAGTCTATCAAGGCCAATACCCTACAGGCCAATAAGTGCTCTTCAGCATAGTTGTACTATCTCCTTGCTCACCAAACTGTCAAGAGGGTTCCTGAATGGCCTTATCATTCACTGCCATAATTATGATTATCCAGCTTTTATCATTTCTGTTGGCTCTAGTAGGTGAAAAATGATATATTTATATTTTGTGCTTTATTTTTACATTCACTGTTTTCCAGTGAATTTGAGTCTTTTTAGATATGAATTTCAGTCTCTTGGATTGCTTGATCTATAAATTTCCTATTTATGTTCTTCATCCATTTTCTAAGTTGTGGAATGTTTCTAATTGATATGAAGGAGTTATTTGCCTATCCTAGCTACTAATCCATGGCTATATCTTCCCTAATGTGCTACATGTTTTTCTATAATTTTTTCATATGATGTTATTTAAATGGAAAACAATTTTAGTTCAATCAAATTAATCATTTCTTTTGAAAAGTTTTTAGGAATTAGTGTTATAAATCCACTTTACTCAGGCACAGTTTATATACAATAGTGTATTCCCATGCTACTGCCCACATCAATGAGTTTTTTGTTTGTTTGTTTGGTTATTTTTTGGTTTGGGTACCAGAAATTGAATCCAGGGGCACATAACCTCTGAGTCCTTTTTACTTTTTGTATTTTGAGTCAGGGTCTCACAAAGTTGCACAGGACCTCACTAAATTGCTATTCTCCTCCCTCAGCTCCCAAGCTGCTGGGATTAGATATAGGCACCACCAAATCCAGGTTCAATGAATTTTGAGAATGCATAAACATGGAACCACATAGAACATCTCCAGCAACTCCAAAGATTCCATTGTGCAATAGTTTCTCACCATTTCCAACTCCAGGCAACCTCTTGATGTACCTTTGCCAATGGAAGAGTTGTTTTGTCTGTGCTAGGAGTTCATAAATAAGACAGATGTACTATTTTGTGTCCAAATTCTTTTACTTAGCATAATAGATTTAGCAGTACTACCTAGATAATTAGTGGTTTATTTTTTTTATAAATACACCATGTGTTTATCTATTCACTTGATAATTGACATTTTGCTTATTTCCAGTTTTCAGAATATTGTTAAAGGACTTGGGTACTTCAATTTTTGATGTTTCATGGAACTACTGTTTTCTGTAGTGACTGAATGAATTCACACTTCCATCCACAGTGTACAAAGGTTCCCTTTGCTCCATATCCTTGTCATCACTTGTTACCTTCTGTCTTTTAGGTCATTTTAAAAGGTGAGAGGTGATATCTCATTGTGATTTAAATTTATATTTCCCTGATGATTAGTGATGCTGAGCATTCCTTCATATTTCTATTGGCCATTTATCTTTCTTCTTTTTAAAAATGCATATTTAGGTCTTTGCTCATTTTTACCCCAGGTTACTTGTTTTCTTACCCTTGAGTTATTTGGATACTAACCCACTAGGAGATACATAGCTTTCAGATATTCTCTCATTCCATAGAAAGTATTCACATTTTTTTAGTGTTTCCTGTGCTGTAAAGATGTATTTTTAGCTTTATGTAATTCCATTTATCTATTTTGGCTTTTGTATCTCATGATTTTCCAGCTATATTCAAAAATCATCACCTAAACCAAATTCATAGAACTACTTTATGTTTTCTTTCTGTAACTTTATAGTTTAAGTTATTATGTTAAAGACTTTAATCCATTTTGCATTGATTTTTGTATATAGTATGAGATAAAGGTTTGAATTAATTCTTCCATATTTGTATATCCAGTTTTCTCAATCTATATTATCCAGCAATTTCACTTGTGCATATAATATCCAAGGAAATGAACTCAATATTTCTAAGAAATATCTGCTCTACCATATTCATTGCAGCATAGTTCACAGTATCCAAGATAGCATACTAATCTTATAGATGTCTGTCCATCAACAAATGAATAAGTAGAGAAAAATGTGTCATATACATACAGTGGAATAGTTGCCAGTCATAAAAAGAAGAAAATCCTGTCGTTAGTTAAATGAATATACCTGGAGTGAAATCAGCCAGACACAGAAAGATTCCACAAGTTCTCATCAATATGTGGAATTCATAAAAGTCAAACTTATAAAAAGAAAGGTTGGGGACATGTTGGTCAAAGGATATAAAATTTCATTTAGAAGAAATAACTTCAAAGTATCTATTGTGCTGTATGGTAACTATAGTTAGTATTAATATGTTATATACATGAAAATTACTAGGAGAATAGATTTTAAAGGCTCTTATTTTAAAAATATGTGTATGTATGGTAATTCATGTGTTAATTTGCATGATTTAGACATGCCGCCACATGTGCATATTTTCACGTATCATGTTGTGTTTCCTAGAGTGTATATACTTATGTTTAAATTTGAACAAAATAAATAAGAAGAAATAAAGAATTTTTGAAAATTTTGTATAAATCTTCATGTAAAAATATTTAATTAGTATTGAGTAATTTAGTATATAGAAAATGTATGTTTCAACTTTAGAAGAAACTACTAAACTGTTTTCCAAAGTGGTTTTGCCATTTTACAATTCTGACAAAACAAAAGGATATTAGTTGCTCCATGTCTTTGCCAACATCTGGTTTGGTTAGCATTCTCAATTTCATTGAATGCAGTAGGACTTATTGGCATCATGTGATTTTCATTTGACTAATTATGAAGATTAATGAGACTGAATATCCTTTTATATGCTTAAAACTATGTCTTCTTTTGTACACTGTTTCTTATAAATCATTTAACCACATTTTACTGAATTGTCTTCTTACTATTGAGTTATTTATACCTCTCTGTATAAAGAATATTATTGGATATATTTTGCAAATTTTCTCTGACAACCTGTGGCTTGACTTCAAAAATTTTAATGCTATCCTTTGAAAAGAGAACATTTTCTGTGTCAAACATTATTTTTTTTTGACAATTTTAGAAAATGTTGCGCTGCTACAACCTTATGAAAACCTTCTCTATTTTCCTCTAGAAGTTTCATAATTTGAGTTTTTAAGCTGAAATTTATGAAATATTTTATGTAAATTCTATTAAATGATATGAAACAAAAATCAAATTTCATGTGTTTTCCAGAGGTATATTCACTTATCCCAGCACTAACTGTTCAACAGCCTCATTTCTCAATTTTGGGAATATTTGTCCAGTGCATGTATGCATGTATTGCCTGTACTCACACAAAAACATAAAACAATTTAGAGTCTGGAAATATGCTTATATACATATGTACATGCATGTGAATAGAGTATTTATGTGTATGCATATAATATATATTTCCAGACTTTATACTTGTTCATCAATCTATATATTAATCCTTAAACTATAAGAAAATTCTTAATGAATGTAGCTTTCATTAAACATGAAATCAAGCAGTTTAAGTTTTTCAGTTTTGTTATTTTTCTAAGACTTATTCTGATTATTATATGTACTTTGCTTGTACATATCATTATAGCATCAGTTTTTAAATTTATACAGGAATCTGGTTCAGTTATTGATCAGGCTTGGGCTGAATCTATAAACAAAGAGAATGTACATCTTAATAATATTGTTTTCTAATCTAAAAACATGGTATATCTCTCCATTTTTTAGAGCTTCCTTCAATATATTTTTTCTTGGTGTATGATTTTGCATATACTTTATTAAAATTATTCTTAATTATTCATTATTTTAAAACCATTAAATTGTCCTCATCAATTTCGTTTCGTTTTCTAAGTTCACTGCACAACTACAGAAATTCAGTTGATTTTATACTGGCTTGGTATTCTGAGACCTGGCTCAATTCCCTTGTTAGGTTTTGGTATGTTCCCTAGGATTTTCTACATGAACCATCATATCTGTGAATAAAGACAGCTTTACTTCTTCCTTTCTGATCTGAATGCCTTTTGTTTCTTTAGCATGCTTTATTGCACTGATTAATGCTTTTTGCACAATGTAAAGATCAAGTAGTGAGAGCAGACAGATTTGCCTTGTTCCCTGTGCTAAGGAGTGGACCACTCAGTTCTTGACCATTAAATATGATGTTATCTACAGAATTTTTAAATTGAGGAAGCTCCATTCTAATGGCAGTTTTCTGATTTTTTCAACATGAATATGTGTTGAAATTTGTATCTATTAAGAAGATCACATGTTTTTATCTCTTTTGTTCCATTCATGTTGAATTATGTTGTTTGATTTTTTAATGTTAAACCAACATTATATTCCTAGAATAAATTCTGCTTTGTCATAACATATTATCCTTTATCTATATTGCTGTACCTTTCCATCCCCAGTGGTTTGTGCTTTTAAATTTTTATTTTTGAAGTCTCTATCAACCATACATCACAGAGATATTGTACTCCTATATATTTCTAATGCCTTACTTCATTTATTTCATATGTAATATGAATATATGTAATAGAATATACCGTATATATGAAGAAATCCGGTTTTGTTATTCTCCATATGCTGAACCAGTTTTTCAAAATCATGTAGGAATTTGTTCTCCCCCACCTATTTGTGCTGACACTTTTATTTTATATGATGATCCCAAACATATGAGTAAATACCTCTGCCACTCATGGTGTTTCCTTGTACTTTTGTTCTTAGTCGTTATAAGACAACTACTGTTTTGTTTTCATATTATTTAAAATTTATATTACATCATAATTTTGCATATGAATATGCACTCCCACCCACAAACCTTAGTTTTCTTTTATACGTTTACTTAATTTTTTCTGGATTTTTATTCTTTCATGTAAATTTTATATTAAGCTCACTAAGATAAACAATAAATCCAACTCTATATTTTAGTGGGATCATATTGTAATTATAGACTAAATTGAGAGATAATTTACATACATATAGTATTTAACCATCCTATCCAAGAATATAGGCTTTTCATGTATTCAAATTATCTTCTGTGTACTTTCTTCAGATTTGAAATTTTCTTATAAGAGAACTTATTATTTTTTGTTGAGTTTAATTCTTAGATACATTATAGTTTTTATTGCTCTTGTGAATCATTCTTTAGTTTTACTTATGGTTTCTGGTTGATTATTGCTGGTGTTGTTAAATTTGTACTAGTATTTAAAGTTTGTCGTATATATTAAATTGCCATACTTTCTTTAAAATAATATGTATACCTAATTAGTTTTATCGCTTTTTTCAGAATGATAACCACATTATCTGAAAATAATGACAATTTTGTGTTCCCTAATTTTATCCTTTTCCTTCCAGTAAATTAATTTCAGACTTTCAAGTTTTCCTCGGGTATCCTTTTACCTGCTTCCTGCAGGTTTTAAAGTGTTGGGACTCACATCATTAAATATGAATTGCTTGCAATTATCATTTTCATTTACATCATAATAAGCATATTTCAAGTTGTGTCCATAATTGTGTTTTTGTGTAGGTGTATGTGCTAAGAGATGTTTAGGTGTTTTAATTTCAGTTCTGTATATTTTTATTGGCCACCATATCTAAGTTAAAAATTGCTTTTAAACTGATGTCAAAAAATATTTCATGAATGATATTGACTTTCAAAAATGCTTTCTGATCTGGATGAAAAAAAGGGGTTGATTGCTCTGGTTATTCTTCACTTACTTTCCCAGATGGACTCTTCACCTTCCTATACGCTACTGTGTCCCAGAGGCTCACCCCTGTGGTTCAGTCACTTGGCCTCCCTGGACCCCAGCTTCTATTCCTATTAGGTTTATCTAATAGGACGTACTGGCAAAAAAAATTTAGCATGTAAGTGAGATGTTTACCTGCTCCCTCCCAGTCTGGCTGCAGTTCTGCCCTGTCTGAATTCCTCTATAGCCTGCACTCCTGACTGGGGGTCCCCTTCACTTCCTTCATTCTCTAATGCCAGACAAATCATTTACTCTTAATGATTTTGAAGGCTCAGTGTAATCATTCCCTCTTGGAATTTCTAGTTACTCATAAGGCTTTGCAGTTTTCCTTAACTGCTCCACCCATGCCTATAAAATGCCTTTTCCTGAGCTTTTCTTCACCTTTTTTTCCTCTTCAAAAGCAAGAAGAGAGTGCCTACAAGGAATGGGAGAAATTCTTTTCCACCTGTTCTTCAGGCCAGAGTTTATTTGTATTCAGAATATTTAAAGAACTCAAAAAAGATGAAAAATAAAGAAAGAAGTTAATAAATAAATGGTCAAAAGAACTAAACAGACAGTTCTCAGAAGAAGAAAGGAAATACTAATGGCCAACAAACATATGAAAAAATGTTCAGCATCTAAGAAATACAGAGCTTAGTTATTGGTTTACAAATTTTTACAAGTTGTTAATGCAAAATGCCTTTCTGGCACACATTCTCCCTTGAGTTGCTTTAATCCTAAATATCCACCAAGGCCCATCTCAAGATTCTTTTCTTCATAGTGAATTTCTGCATGGAAAAAAAAAAGAGTTTAAATCAATATCTTCCTTTGCCTGATGGCTAACTTGTTTTTGCTTCAGTCCTTTAGCACACCAGCCTTATATAATTACTTCCATTCTTGTACTTTTAAATGTATTTACATATTTGTTATAATTAGTTATACATGACAGTAGGATGCATTTTGACACATCATACATATATGGAGTATCACTTATTCTTCTGGTTGTACATGGTGTAGAATCACTCTGGTCATGTAATCATATATATATACATAGATAATAATACCCAATTCATTCTACTATTACCCCCAGCCCGCTCTCCTCCCTTCACTCCCCTCTTCCTAACCCAAAGTACCACTATTCTTCCCTATCCCCCGACCTGGTTATTGTGAATTAATATCCATGTATCAGTGAAAACATTCCACCTTTTCTGGGTGGGGATTGGTTTGTCTTGCTTAGCTTGATATCCTCCAGCTTTACCCATTTGTCTGAAAATGCCATAATTTCATTCTTCTTTGAAGCTGAGTAATATTCCATTGTGCATATATACCACATTTTCCTTATCCATTCATCTGTTGAAGAGCATCTTGGTTGGCTACTGTGAATTGAGTTTAGCCATTGTGAATTGAGCTGTTATAAACATTGGTGTGGCTGCATCAATGTAATACACTGATTTTAAGTCCTTTGAGTATAAACTGAGAAGTGGGATAGCTGGGTCAAATGGTGCTTCCATTCCACATCTTCTGAGGAATCTCCAAACTGCTTTCCACAGTGATTGCATCAATTTGCAGCCCCACCATCAATGTATCAATGTACCTTTTTCCCCACATCCTTATCAAAATTTATTGTTGCTTGTATTCTTGCTAATTGCCATTCTGACTGGAGTGAGATAAAATCTTAGTTTCTATTTTCATTTCTTTAATTTCTGCAGATTGAACATTTTTTTCATATACTTATTGATCGATTGTATTTCTTCTTCTATGAAGTCTCTGTTCAGTTCCTTTGCCCATTTATTGATTGGGTTATTTGTGTTATGGGTATTAAGTGTTTTGAGTTCTTTTAATATCCTGGAGATTAGTGCTCTATTTTAAGTGAGTGTGGTTAAGATTTTCTCCTATTCTGTAGGCTCTCTCTTCACATTCTTGGTGTTTTCCTTTGCAAAGAATAAGCTTTTTAGTTTGAATCCATCCCATTTATTGATTCTTGATTTTACATATTGTGCTTTAGAACACTTGTTAAGGAAGTCAGTTGCCAAGCCATCACCACTGTACCTTTTTCAAATGACAACTAGACAGTGCCTGCATGAGAATGTGTGCAGTACAATGTCACATGTATGGTGGCAAACCATTTGCCTTGCTTGCCTACCTATTCTCAATTGAAGATAACATCTGAGATTTGAATTTTCTTGGACGTTAGGTTCCTTTTCCCCCAAATAGTCCATAAATTAATTTTTCTTTTATTTTTAGATGTCTTCAGTACAATTCATAAATTATGCCTTTCGAGTATCTTCCCCCTAACTGTCAGTTATATCTTTGACGTTCTATCCTTCATATCAGAGACAATGTTTTGAAAAGCGCTACACTCTCATTCTGTCTCTTATTTTACCTTTGATAATTGACATCAAATAAGTTGTATCATCTTTTGCCCATGGCAATTTGGTTTGTATTCCATCTTTCTACCTCTGAATACACACTCTCAAGGTTTATTAAAGAGTGCCTAGTTGTGGCTCTAATATTCTCATGGAGGTTTATTTTTTTTTCCTTTTTTGGGTTATGATCTTTAAGAACTGTGGCATTTTTTACACTATCCCTTTTACTCACATAGTAGGTGTTCAAAAGGCACTTTTCTTAAATGCATTTGGATCTTTTAATCATCCTACATGGAGCAAAAAAATAACTCCTAAGAAAGCAGCTATGGGTTTATTTTCAGTAAAGATCAAATCTGGAAACACTGTGTCTACAATTATCACACTTAGCAATCTGCCCCAGGGGTCAGAATCTTAGTGATCCCATTCCTGTCTTCATCACCTTCATCTCTCCCTCCCGCCATCAGTCCCTTCTTGTCACCAGGCAGTCAACCCAAAGTAGATATTCATATGGCTGAAGCTTCTGCTTTGGGGATCATAAAGTTGTCATCCAAATAATTTAAGGATTTCTTAGAAGCTATTTGGCTATAAGATATAGCTTGATAATTACAGTCATGTAAGGCAGCTAAATGTTGAGGGTACCTTGAAACTTGGTCTCAAATCTATTATTTCATTTCCTTCCAGTCATATCCATTAGGATGGACCAAAGACCTGGTTCACATTTACTTTATGTATTGTCCTTTAATTATACTGGTATTTCATCTCCCATATTTCTTTTTTGCCATTGATAGTAATAGCCATGTCTGAATTGTTCTCTCTCAGAGTTTAGGTAGATACTACATGAGAAAAGAGGCACATATAATGTTTCGGTTTTCTTATTAATAACAGTCGAAACTACATATTTTTTTACACCCATCCATTTACTTTTATGTGGTCTTCTCACATAAGTTTTTTGAATCTGTCTTTCATTCCTTCTCTTCTCAGGCTTCAATGTCCTATCATGTTTCCTTTTCCTATAAACATTTCCTATAAAACAAACATAACTCAAAACATTGCCCTACAAAATTTGCTGTATCAGTCCTCTCCAGACTGAAATTATTTCAAACAAAACCACACATTTCCACTGACAATAAATTTGAGAAACAGATGAAGAGAAAAGACTTTGGGTCTGAGAAATCATTTTAGATGTTGAGATTATATAAAAGCAGTGGCACCTAATAGTTTAATGCCTCTCCCATAGTCACAAGAAGGCTTGAAGAACAGTGTCTTGATGCAGGATGTCCATGACAAGAAAGATAGTGTGTCCAAATGCTGTCATGAAATGTGCCTTCCGAGACCCAACCATGAAGATGAACGAAGGTGCCCCTTTCACATATATAGAGTATGCACCATGCCCAGGAAATGGTTCCCTATTGTGACTCAAAATATAGATTTCCAACCTACCATTCAAAATGTTATAACCATGTTGTTTGTAATTTTAATTAGTTTTCCAAACATATGACAAACTAAATTGAATAAATCAAACTGACCTTTAAATTTCTAGAATTATAGCCTATTTAAATGTCTATAATGCTGCAATAATAACCCAAGTTAATAACCATTTCATTCTCCTCCGTGAGAGGTTCTCTGGGTGATACACAATGTTATTAATTTTGGCATGATTACAAATTATTCCCATAGTTCAGGTTTAATACAGTATTGATGTTGTTATTAATATGTATTTGTCAGTAAAGTTACAAAACTGAGTTAGTCCCAGCTAATGTCAGTTTTAAGGTTAAAAAATAAAAAATAAAAAAAGAGCTTATATTGAGTAAGGCAGGAAAAACCAATAAAACTAGAGTTTCATTTTAAGGATATTTGGCTCAGAATGAGAAAGTATTCAAAATGATTAAACAGCAAAAAATAAAATGAAATGAAAAGGCACCACAAATCTGTCCATTAATAACTTTCAGTCTTTAAAAACATATATATTGGTTAGTTTTGTAGTTTTCAAAATTTGGGGGATTGATTAAATCATCATAATTCCAGAAACATTATCAAAAAGTAGGTTTGGAGGGCTAATCAGGAGGGTCACATAAAGAGGGTAATTTTTTACATGGTTTATTATTTTGTGAAACATGTGGAATAGCAGGCAAAACAGAGTAAGCATAAATATGTGACTTGTAGAAAAAGAAAGATTAAAATGAATGAAACCTGGTATGGCAAGGCAGCCTACCTCAGGAGCACAGAGTCCTAGCTGGACTCTTATTTTGGTAATTACTGAGTATCTTTGTTGAAATACTTCCTCTGAAATTTTACATCAAAACATTATTTATCTTAGAAAGTTTGCAAAAAAAAAATAATGCGAGATAAGGCACAAAAAGAACTTGATGGTGTCTAAACCATGTAAACCCCAGTTAGCAGACTAGCCTGAAAAAGCAGACATCACTTTTATCTTGGTACTTTCATACTCAGAGAAATAAAGTAATTTCCACAAGGACCCACAGTTATTAAAAATTTGTGATGGGATTAAAACCATGTCATTTCTAATTACTCGATCAGTTACCTTGCTGTCCCATCTGCTTTAATTGTTTTCTGAGGTATGATCCCAGGTACAGGAGGTATGGAGTTTGATTTTTTTCACATAAAAATTAAGTCTCCAAGACTTCTACTTTCAGCAATTCAAATAAACCCTTACAATAGGGCAATTAGAAAAGCTGGATGAAATACTTTCTGCTTAAAGATATCAGATTGCTATTATAACGTGGAAATCTAAGGGCAAAGCATTAAGAGAACAGAATAATTCAGAAAAATTAATCCAACATTTGTGTATGCATCATCCTTGGAAGGGCCCAGTGATGACAGAAGAGGCAATTGAGAAGCTGTCTGAAACTATTCGTTTCACTCTATCTGTATTTGAAATATTTTTATTATTTCATTTTTTTCTTTGTAATTGACACATAATAAAGTTTAAAAAACTACATGAATGTATCCTAAGCTTCCTTTTCAATTGCCTCCTCTATTGCTGTGATCCTTGAAGATCATTTGCTGTTGCCTTTGCCTACAATACCCAATGTCGATTGCTCTTTGCTACAAAATAAGTTCATTTTGCAAACTCCAAAGTCATTTCCTCCATGAAGCTCAGATAGCACCCAAATAAAAAGAGCCTTACAATGCTCACGTGCCACTCACTTCTTTTGACTTTGCCACGGCAATGAACACATTCTCTTCTGTGCATTCATATTTAAGTATATACCTGTCACTTCATAAGCATTTTAGATGTTTTAGAGAAGGGGCTATGATTTCCTTACATTTATATTCCCTTATGAATTAAGTTTTGTGGGACTGAGAGCTCATGCAATTGAAGAGAGAAACTTTTTTAATTCAGAGAATACAAAATTAGAAAGAGTGCCTTAGAAGAATCTCATTAAAGTTAGAGCTCTTCAAAGTTTAGCTTCAATAAATCTACAGTAAACCCATTTGGGGACAAATACAAGATACAAAGTGTTTGGTCTGCAGAAGTAAATCCTCACTAAGTGGATCAGGTTCATTGATGTTTCAAGATGTTTTCTCTGAAACATTTGAAAGTTTTTGCTCTCTATGTACACCTCAAAATAGTGAGAAACAGGTAAAATGATTCCAGTGGTCTCTACAGCCTCTATTCTGGACTTCGTCACTTCTCAGTAAGACTGGGAGAGAAGTACGTTTGCATAATAGACTGTGACAGTAGAAGGAAGCCCCAGACAGTGACATCTATGAGTCACTTGGAAAGCTGGACATTCTTAGCCATTTTAATGTATAAGTGTTATATTTCTGAAAATGTAAAGAACATTAGACAGAAGAAATTGTTATGATTTTGGAATAGGAAGCACTGGAGTTCTGTTATTTGCTTAGGCCACAGAGCCATGTGTTTGGAAAATAAGGCTATATTCTAGAATTTCATGATGGTGAAACTTAACTAGATGCCAAATCTTAAAAATTCAATTTTGTGAAATATTTTCTAAGAGGTGAAACTCATCTACAGATATCTACTTACCTTTCTACCTATTCAAATTCTCTAACATCATAAACCTTCCAGTATCTTAAATATGCCTTCTATCTTTACATATTTATTATTTACATATAGAAAAGATAATAAGTAATGGCACAAAGTAGTGCCAACTGAGTGAGACTTCAAACACTGGGGCACATCCAAGGAGAGAGGACTCACTCATACAAATACCCCTATTTTCCATTGGAGATGGATTCAAAGACAAGTAACTGTTAAGGTTTTACCAGTAAGTTCTAGTAATGGGTATATCAGGTAAGCTGTGTGATAGAATAATGAGTCATCAGTGGCTGTAACACACACACATTCACCTTGATCAGCAGAAGGTCCTGTGATAGATGATTGCTATGTTGATGTCAAAGCTTAGAACCAAAATTACTATGGGTCTTTTGCACTACCTTTCATGGTCACATTGAGGAAGCATCTTTCTGAGGATTTTACTCTGACAGAATCTTGCTCCCATCTCTTTGGTCAGATCTAAGTAAATAACCTACCCATATAAGATCTGGAAGGATCTAATAATATTTAATCCCATTCCTGAAAAAAA
Source organism: Callospermophilus lateralis (assembly GCF_048772815.1). NCBI lineage: Eukaryota > Metazoa > Chordata > Mammalia > Rodentia > Sciuridae > Callospermophilus > Callospermophilus lateralis. Next base: position 579,960 of record NW_027510161.1, read on the forward strand.
TGGAAGCATCACTAGCAATATAGGGGAAAACGGCCTATAGAATCTCTATACATTTAGGCATTTTCCAGTTAACTTTGCATTTAATTTAGTGACCAGTGCTTCAACTTAGAAGTTATTGGTGATAAGAATGTCTGATATAATGATTGGCCAGAATTAGAGATAATTTGAGGGAGTGAAGCCTGCCTAAATTCACACTTCAGTAACAACCATCTGCTTCGCCTAGTCCATCTACAAATAGAGACAAATCTGTCCTTCTTCTTTAAATACCTTCTTAGAATTTGTTTCTTCTGTCCACCTTCCCTAGATCTATCTGATGTTCCAGCCCTTACCTCTTTTTCCTTGATTAGCTCACATTCTTCATGGCAAGTTTGGGTGAGTACCATCGCTCCAGGCAGGAAGACACACATTTCCTTGTTCTATACAAGTGTAGCCTTTTCTTAGACTTTCCAAATGAATAATAAATGTAAGTCAAGTCAGCCTGTTGTTCAGGAGATAATAAATTGGCCTTTCTTCTATATGTGGGCTCCAGAAACCACTGCCCACAGATAGCCAGGGATAAATTTCTAGTTTCTAAAATCTTTGGGAAAAAATATATATTTATGCATATGATCTATAGAGACAAAAAAAAGATGTCAAGACTCTTCTTCTCTTCCTTGTTCCCCAAAGTCTAATGTGTTTCAGAACCAAGAATGGCTCTTCTATGTTATGTTCAAATCTCAGCATATTTTTTAAAAAGTCCAAAGTACAGCATAATATATTTGAGCATATTAGAAAGCATAAAAAAGAACATTAGATTTTACCCATCTTTCCTTATTTAAAACCCAACAATTAAAAAGTCAAATATACTTCATTTTGGTGAATAAAAATTAAATTTATTTGCTTTCTGATATGCTTTGAGAGCCACCTCTAATGAGTAGTTGAGTCTCACCAATCACTGCTCATCTATTCTATGGACTCTCGTCATAGACCACTTCCCTTAAGTCAAAAGTAGTGTTTACACTACCAATAACATTCACAAGCTTGGAGTCTTTACCTGTGTTTCACTTTTGTGTTCTGACTTTCATGATTTGTTCTGAGCATTAGCTGCTCAAGACAGCCCTAGGATGCCCGAGAAGATCACCCCATATAGAAGCATAATCAGCATTATTTTATAAAGAGTAATTTGAGTAGCACTGGAAGATACACACTGATCAAAAGCAGTAGCTTTAAAAACAACACAGCTACCATAATGGGCTAGTTAAAATAGACTTCCTCTACATTAAGTAGATTACCCAAATTTAACCTCTCTGAAGTCCAATAACATCAAACCTCTGCTCATAAAACCTCACTGGCTCCCCATTACCAAAACTTTTTAGTAAGTATGTGATTCAACCTATTAAATGAATTCCAATTATTTTTTTTCTTTTAACTAAATGAAATGCAAACATATGGTTAAAATGAAGCAGTTAAACCAATTATAAACAAAGTGCAACGAGTAGAGGAAAGTTTGAATTCTTATCAAGCTGATCTACCCTGAAGTCTCTCATTAATAAGTTGTGTTGTATCTTGATGTTTGTCTTTTTGATTGCCTCTTTCGAAGCTACACAATCACCATCTAAAGATTTATACTCAAGATGCTCAAAGTAGGGAGACTAGGTCTGCCTTTTCTTTGGGGAATATCAGACAAGAAAGATGCTTTCCTCCTGTAGGAAAGGCTGAATGATTTGAAGATTCTAGGAGGTTCTGAAGGCCTTTTCAATTTCAGTAGCTAGAAAAATAGGGAAAAAAATCAAGTTGTGCAAAACCAGTCACTCCATCATTGGCAGCTCTATCACTTTATTTCCAATTGAATAAAGAAAGAACTCATGAGACAAGATTAAAAATAGCTTATTTTGAAAATAGCTTCATGTAATAGGTTGTAAATATACCCTAATAATTTTTTCAAACTTACTTTAAACTTTTGGATATTTTAATCTAAAACTCACATCATGTATTTCTTCTTCCTCTCAAATAACCTCATTTCTTTATATATCAGAATTTCTTTCCCCATTAGTAAAAATAAAATCATGTAGGTGCAATTTTGTTTTCTTTATACTTTGGGGACTAAATTTAACTAATTAACATTTTAATAACATTCCACCATTTGTTCCTGCAGAATTAGGGGACTTGCTCAAGATAGATTAAGATATACTTCGAACCATCTGGAATTCAAGCAGCTTTGATTTTAAATAAGTACTTGTTTTCCTATAGGCTTGTGGACATTTTAGGGTGATTAACATATAGGCCATAAGGTAAACTATGGGAAGAATGGAATTTATTTATTTTTATTATACTTCTCACACTCAAAAGACTCTGAATTGCTTCCCTAAATGAGATTTAAATATTGGTGAATATTTCTAAAGGTAATACTGTGAAATCTCACTGATTCAGAATGATTGGAGAGAACACAGTCTGTATAGGAAAGCTTTTGAATAATAAACTTGTCAAGAATGAACACTTTTATTATCTTTAAGTGTATGTGCCATAACTCAAACAAAGTTAAAGTGCTGTTGCTGACAGATACCCTGCAACTGGTTTAATAGGTGACTAGTTCTGCAAACAGCACACACTGGGGACAACAGTCTGAGTGGGGCACAGATTTCCTGGAAGGGAAAGTGGAGATAAAATTGCGCTGAGATTGGGGAGATGTACAAAACCTTGAGTTTGATGCTAGGCTATACAACCCACAGATTAAACAGATATGCCAGCTAGAATAAGCCCCAATTCTTATTGAGGTCATCAAGGTAATATCTTATTATTGGGACAAATAGCACTATCCACAGTGATCTTCATTCACAGTTGTGGGTATAAAATGAAAAAGTAAATTGAGAAAGAAAAATAACATAAAACACTTGGCTGAGGCCTGGCACACCTAAGCAATGTGGTAGTCTCCAATCACCTAAGTTCAAGGCCTCCCCATTTGGTTTGGTGCCATGCCAAGCCCTTAGTGACAAAGTCTCTTAAGACAATTTCAAACTCATGGCCAGTCTTGAACTGGCTCCCTCATTCCATGCAGAGGTATGCTCGTGCATGTGACCGTCACCTCTGTTCCTTCTTGGCCATTGCTTTGTCATAATTCTTTCATAAGTTCACCTTTAGCACAAATCTCTCTAGAATTTATTCTACCCTTTTTCTTTCTCCTCTAACTGCCCCGCCCCCCCCCCACATTTTACTGTCCACTTCTTCTTTTATCCTCATTCAACTCATTATTTCACTTACATTCTATTTGTTCAGACATATACCTGTAAATGGAATACTAGTATACCCAAATATTTATATCATCTTAGTAGCTTTTAAGTGTTTTTATACTTGTAGCATTACTTAATCCTTAAAATAATGTTGACAACTATGCTTTTCTATCATTTTACAAATGAAAAAACTTATGTCCAACAACTTAAGAGGCTTATGCACAACTACACGGGCATCTTTTTTTTTTTAATTCAACTTAATTGGACATAGAAGGAATTCATTTTTATTATGAAGAATTTGAAAGAGAAAGACAACAAGAAAGGTCAGAGCATCCATAAAAAGTGGAGCTCTTCTGAAACATATCTCTAAAAAGGTCTAAGTATTTGTGGTGTTTCTTCCCCTAGTTAAATAACATTGAATTTTCTTGGATGTAAAGAAAAACACCAAACCTCTGAAATTACAAACTGGTACAATGTCCTTCAACCTTTCTTTTCTTCCAAATACTGATTTTTGTTCAAACAACAGAACATCCTGCAAAGAACAAGGTAGATTGGGAGACATGAAGACCTCAATTTGGGCCCTCAGATATACTACTTAAAAATTTCAGAGTGAATTTTCTCATGATTAAAAGGGAGGACCAACAACTCCTAAGCTGGGTAGTGGTAAACAGAAGATGAAATGATACATAAAAGGCCAGATCTGTCCTTGGCATGATGTCCTTTACATACACCAGCTACTGTGTCTCTGCTGACTTAGAAACTTGCCGAGCCTCAATATTTTCCTATAGATTATGGAATGGGCCACACAATCTCTATCACAAAGAATCAGCTCAGCCATTGTAGTATGAGGGCAGCCAGAGACAATAAATGAATGGGTATGATTGTTTTCCAATAAAAATGCAGAAACTACAAAAAAATAAACCCTACAAAAAACTGCAAGCTGAGTGCAGTGGCACACCCCTGTAATCCCAGTGGCTTGGGAGGCTGAGGCAGTAGGACCCTGAGTTCAAACAGCCTCAGCAATTTAACGAGACCCTAAAGCAACTCAGCATGATTTTGTCTCTAAATAAAATACAAAAATGGCTAGGGGTATGGCTCACTGGTTAATTGCACATGGGTTCAATCCCCTGGTACCAAGAGGAAAAAAAAAAGAATGCAGTAAGCCAAATTCGGCCTGTGGGCAGTTGCTTGCCAACACTTACTGTGGATCCATGGCACAGAGAAGTTTGAGGTGAAGATAAAAATATATGGAAGGAAAATAGAACAAACCCCAAAGACGCCTTAGAGACTCCTTTATTCTTGATAGAATATCTAGATGTGAGTTTCTATATTTGAAACCTGCCACTTTGTACTAAAAGCCAAATAATCTAGGCTAGTCATGGCTTCCCTGACTTCAGATGCACAGCATCAAGGAAAGCAATCATGATCCAAGTCAGCAGAAGCTGTGAAGTAGGTAATTTTCCTTTAGAGCCATCTGTGTACCTTTATGAAGTGGTAGGGTAATTTGAACAGCTCATTTTTTTTCTAGAACTGGATTGACAAAGTTTAACCACCCCCATCCTGTACCACCCTTACCAAGATTAGTACAGATGGAGAAAAGACTCAGCTGTATGATTTCATTAATACTGAAATGCCTCTCTTTTTTTCCATTGTAACAATCCACATTCCAGGAATCCCTGTGAGGCACCACTTCTTCTCTAAAACCTTCTTGGCTTACATTTGTCAAAAAGCAGGTACTCTTCCTCAACCTATTATATCACTTATGTTTTCTTTGTTTAAATATCAATGTTTATGCTTTAATTGTACTTTTTATACAAGTGGTATCTTCCCATTTTTATTTGGAGCAAGCTGAGGAAGAGAAAGGAGTCTTTTCCTTCTCTTACCCTCCCCTCTGCCTAAATGAGGAATGGAAACATAGCCTGTGTTTCATAAAGCATGCCCATTTGTTCTAAAGGGTAGAACTGCTAGCCTGAAATCTGTAGATGTCTTCCTCTGGTTCTTTTGAAGCTCAGGCTAATGGAGCCCATATACTTGGGTGCTAATTGGTTCCTACTCTAAGTAGAGGTTTGACACGTGCCCATTAGTGACTATTGCTGAAGATGCAGCCTCAACCCAGGAATGGGTAACAAATGTAATAATGTAATGGAGGAAAGGAGAGTGTGGGGAATGTTTTTCTTTTTCTTTTTTTTTAACCTCCTTTCATCTCATCTTCAACATGGTTCCACAGAATCCAAAACAAAACTGATTCATATCACACCCCAATGAGGCCAATCTATTAGGCATCCAATGATAGAGACAAAGATCATTTTTCCCAGGCTGCCTTAAGTCTATTTGGAGATGCAGAAGATAGGAGTTGTTTAACTTGGTAACTGATTTAGAGGTCTTTATCTAGAACTGACACAGTACACATGGTTTAAGACCTGCCTTATAAATTCTTCACTAAACAGTATATTCACTTCCTTATATGATTAGCCTCTTAACTATGCCTTCTCTCAAACAAGAATTTTGTTAAATAAAAAACAAAACAAACAAACAAACAAAAAACAAATGCCTTTTACCAAAGTCTTATGACCCTGCCTTTTATGAAGAAACATTCAGTCCCATAACTTTGGTCAACAGGTATTCAATTTAAAAATCTTAAGAAATTATAATAGTAAGTATCTATCGCATTTCACTCATCAATATTTCAGAACTTCTTAAGTATTTTAAGGTATTCTCTCCTTTGTTCAACTCTATGAAGTATGCAGGGTACATTTTATGGTAACTCCTTTTTAAACAGTAAATCCCAGGCCAAAGAACTGAAGTGAATTATCAAAACATCAAGTCTGCACTAGAGTCAATTCTGCATGCCAAGTCCCTGCCCCAGACCTGAACTTACATTATTCCAAGTACATCATACCTTTCTTCCATTACTGACCTACAATCCAAACATTTTGTGACATTAATAGTCACTTTATTTATTTCCTAAACTATACTTTAAAACATTTTACTTCAGTTCATTACCTAATTAGAAAAAAATATTTTTTTCTCTTGACACAGGCAAACCTTGCCTTTCAAACTTATATGCTGATGACTAATATAATTTCAATACAGAGCAGGAAACAGAAAAGAACTTTCTCTATAAGAATATAATTCTCGACTTCCATTTTAGAAGACTAAGTTTATTATAGAATCTATATGCTTAAAATATTTTGAGATTATAAAACATCTTTCCTGGAAGGAAGGGGAAGCATGTGTGAAGGTCTTCAACCTAAGTAAGGATTCAAAGAGTATCTAGAGAGGAGAGAGAAGTATGGAGAGAAAGACTATTCATTAAATTCTGGACACCATGCCAGCTCTTAAAATAAATATAAAGCCAGGAGTGTTTAGAAAGTGATCAGGCTCTGAATGGAGAGACAGAACCTTTGAAATAAGAAGCAATCAGTATCATATGCTACCTCTGGGAGGAATCTGATGGGCAGAACAGAATCTGCTGAGATGGTAGCTCCAGCTTGAGAGCCTTTGGCCAACAATGACATGAAGAATAGACATCAGAAAAGTAAATAGAAAATACTGGTGTCTCCTAGGGCATTTCTTAAAGTTGTGTCTTGGAAAACAAGAATCCTCAGGAATAATCCTTTCTCAAAGGATTTTTGGTCAACTAGTTAGGAAATATCAGGTGCTATAGTCCCCTGCTATAGATTCCAAATGCAAAGTAATTAAAATTTTTGTTGAAAAATATTTTAAAAACTAAAATAAGTTTATATATTTTAATTATGAAATGTTATATGTACTAAAAACAACATATGTTAATAAAATAAATATTCTTTTTTGTTGTTATCAGGGATTAAACCCAGGGTCACTTAACCACTGAGCTACATCCCTGGTTCTTTTTATGCTTTGTTTTGTTTTATTTATGTAGAGACAGGGTCTCACTATGTTGCTTAGGGCCTCACTAAGTTGCTGAGGCTTCCTTTGAACTGATGATCCTCCTGCCTCAACCTCCTAAGCCACTGGAATTACAGGCTTGTGCTGCCACACCTGGCTAAAATGAATACTCTTATACCTACCTTTCAGATAAAATACAAAATAACATTGAATTTTTGTGTTTGACATTTTTTATTTAAAAAAAATAGTGCTCCTGGTTCAATTGAATGCTCTATCCATTCTTTCCAGTTCTCTTTAGAGGTTGGTATTGATTCCCTTGTTCATGTTTTATCTTTGATTAGTCCCACATTTCCCAAACATGTTTACTCACAGAAACTTCTTTTTATGTAACATCTACTAACATACCATAGAAATTCTAAAGTAAGTATATAATTTTGGAACACTGATTTAAGATTCTGATCTGTCTTTGAAAAACAAGCTGATGAATCTGCTTCAGGCAGAGAGAAATGGGTCAGGATAGAAAGAAGTGTGTTTGGGCCCTGAATGAACAATTGCTCTCAGGAACTAAAAGCTACAATGTGTGGTCTCCACCTGGTCAAGGTCAGGTGATAATTTCCATGAGCCAGATATGGACTTATCTCCTTTGCCTGGGGGCTGATTTATCCAGGGCTTTTAGATGGGATATTCAGGATATTCAAGACAGGTTCTAGAAGACAAAAATCAGACTGCAAAGTTCTATAATTTACAGCAACCTGGATGGATTTCCACCCTCCAAGTAAAACCTTCAAGTTATGATCTAGTCTTCTATGCAGACAGGGTTCCTGTTGGAGACTCAATTCTGCTGCCATGCACTTTAGAGATACTGAGCCCCAACTCAAACTTACGATGTCTGAATTCTTCTCTATGGCCTCCATAAACTGACCATCCCTTCCATTTTCCTTAGCCCTAACAATTTTAGTTAAAGCTAATGGTTTACATTTTTGTCCCTCAAATTCCCCTTATTAACACAGGAAGTGGCCGTACCCATTCATCTCAGTTGGGTCCAATTTTCTTGAACTGAATTGAAGGGCAAGGGCACGATGATGGGTAAAGTCTGACTGGTAAAGCTGAGTAAACCTGAATTATACTTGCAATGACTTCACACAAAGATGACCTGTGCTCTGGGCTGTTTGCAGTTCTTCAGATCCTATTGAAATTGAGTCAATGTGGTTCATGTCATGTGCTGATTATCAGGAGTTTCTGGGTGCTTTGAGCACTTTTGGTAGCCCCCTGGGATTTTTAAACTTGTCCCATGTTGCTATATTTCTTTGTCCTATGAAGATGCAATTTAGTAGAAAGAGCACCCATTTATTAGTTCATGAGTCTGCAATCTACCACTTATTTAGCTATTTGACTTTAGGATAGGCAATTGCCTTCTCTGAACAGGCACACCAGCATCTTCTCATACGTTCAATACAGAATTTCATAAAACAAATGCATGTGATAAGCTTGTCTTAGTGCTTAGCAAGTGGTACATCCACAAACTTGAAACTATTTTTCTTACAATTATTGTTACAAACAACTATAAGACAAACAAAAATGAGTCTGTTTATTTGGGATAGAAAAGCATGGTTGTTTTTGAGAAAGGGTGGTGCCATAGAAATTTGCTTGAAAATTTTCCAGGCAGAAGAGACCAAGTAGAAGACACAATAAAAAAGAAAGAAATTGGGAAAACAATTGTGACCTAATGGGGCCAGGGAAACGAAGGGTTCAATTAATATTTAATTAACATCTCACCAGACTGGAAAGAAGAAAGAAGTCCGTGGTTGATCTGACACACAACATCAATGTGTTACTGGATACTACCAGGTGTCTCTTTTTCCCAAACCTCTATCTCCTCTGGAAATATGAGAAAAGACTGCAAGGCACATGGGAATGTTTGCCCAGTCTCTTGCTTCATCTTTATATTAACCTACATTACTATAGGAAGAGTATGGTGCTTCTCAATCCACTGGTTTTCAAGAAAGGCCCTAAGTGGATACTATTCTCTATCACAAATAGAACAAAAAGGAGATTAAGGGCCACGTGTAATTGAGAAAGATGCAAGCAATCAGGCTCAGGGGTTGTACCCAACCCACCAGTGATTCTGAGGATGCTTCACCTAAAGTCTTTGTAGCCCTCTGCATCTTCTGCATAGGTGCTTGTTCAAGTCTTCTCACTTCCATTCTTACCTCTCTCAGAGCCATTTCCACCCTACATGACACCACTCAAGTCCATCTCTTCTAGGAACACCCTCCTGAACCTCTCAGCCTATAATCTTTTGAAAACAGCACTTACTGTAGCATGCACAGTCACACACTTAAATTTTGTCTTGCACTGAGATTATATGATCAGTTTTACCCATGTCTCTTCCAATAAGATTGTAAGCTCCTTTAGGGTGGATAATGGTCATCTGCATTTTGTAAGCTGCTATCACAGAGGTGAGCATCTGAAAACTACTTTAAAAATGTCTGTGAACAGGGATGCTTTGGAAACGTAAGCTAAAAAATAAAGTGCGCAGGAAATTCTTTAGGGACATAAAATATTTTAGAAACCTCCAAGTCCAAATACATTCACTCTTGCAAATGCAGTTAGAAAGGGTCTCCAGTGCAGGCCCCAGAAAGCCTCTTAAGGTATCTGTCATGTGAGCTTGAAATGCAGCATTGTCATTATTCAGATGGAAAATAGAATCACTTATGAGATCATGGCTCATTGTCAATTCTCTATATATTTGCATTTATTGTGACAGATGCTGTCGAATCTCATCCTAGCTCTATTATTCTACAGAAATAGATTGGCCCTCTTATGCTATACAATAATAATTAGTATAATATCACCCATTAACTCTCCATGCCCCTTTCTATCTAGAAGGTTCAGAGAAAGCTTTGATGATTGCAAGCCTAAACTCCACTCTGTTAGTTTCAACTGGACCCTCGCTTTCTCCAAAAATTTCATTTTTTGACTGAAATATTTCATCGGCTATTCACATCCCAAAGGGGATTTTTTTCAAAGTTTGAGATAATAGGTTTCAGCCATCTTGACTTAGAGCAGAATGAATAAATGCATTTTCTCCACAGAAAATTCATAATGCCTTAAGCTGAGTTTGTGCCTATGACACATTCTTAACCACCTACTGAATTGCTTTCTCTTCATTTTTGAGGTTAAATGGGAAGCCTGGAGCCTATAGTAGAATTTCACCATATGTGCTGGTGGAAAATTAAAAAAAATAATAAAGAAAAAAGAGATACAGTTTTATACTTATCAGGCAGCACAGGGAAGGAAGACAGTAAAACTTTCTGAGAACTTACTGTCATATTTTTCAGGCCAGATGTCCACTATGTATCATGGAATTATTTGACCTGTACTTTAAATATAAATCACTGCTTGTTTATCTTTTCACTAATACATGTATTTTAAAGAGAAAGGAAGCATATGGTATGTTGGACTGTATCTGATTTTTCAGCAGTATTTCCTTTGGAGGAAGAATGGATCAACCATCCATTGGGAGGGAGGAAATAAGCTCAGACTGGGTAGGATAGAGGTGAAGGAATGTGATCTTATCACAGAGGAAGTTACAGTAGTGGGGAGCTCAGTGGTCAGCTCCTCAACATCAAGTTAGATTAACTGGCTCAGCCCTGGGACCCAGGACATGGGGCCATATATTAATAATCAGATAGCTATAGCTAGGAAGCAGGATTGAGAATATTTTCATTTGTGGCTGGCATTGCTGGCAATTAAGATGAGTCCAGACTCCAGGTCTGTCATTAGGTGGGAGAACTCACAGAATCTTGCCAAGCTGTCAGTCCTCTAAATGGTCTAAATCAGGCCAACTTGCATCTCTTGTGACTAAGATGGAAACTGCCTTATGGGCACTAGAGAGCATCCAGGTAGAAATGTCAGGCCCAAGCTTATGGGAAAGGAGGTGGGTGGAGAAGGCTATTCAACAACCAGACCCTGCAGGTACTAACTAGAACACCAGGTCTGTGCTCTAAGAGGCATCAAGACAACTATAAGCCACAGGTTAACTGAGCTGTGATGCATAAATCCTAAGACTTCAGTCTGAGAGTGTGCTCATCATGCATGAACCTCCCTACATCCCTCTGTACTGCCTCAGATATTTTGGGGGGGTTTAACACACACACAAAGTCTATCAGGGGTGTTCATCATTAGGAATGTGACCAAGATTGACAATGAGTAAGACCCTAGACTCCTATAAACTCTCACAAACAAACATCTGTGAAGTTGACTTATAATCCAGAGATATTTTTTTCAGTATTTTATTTTTTTTAAATGCATATACATGATTTTAAAATGCAAGTAACACAAAACACCTGATAGAGAAAACAACATTCCTAATTGCTTCTATCTGTCCTACCAGGAGTTCTGCTTTCTATAGCAAGCACAATAAATTCCTTCTTATTTCACAGTCTTTATTTTAAGTATGTCCTATGTTTTTCCATTATATAAGTTAATATTTTTTTCTGCATGTTCTCATAAACATCCTCATACTGCGTATCTTTATTTATGATATCTTATTTATGATATCGGGCATCATTATGACTATCCTTTCATGAGGAATGTTTGGTTTTCCCATCCTCTCCCTCTGCCCATGCATATCTCTCTCTCCTACCATCTCTTTCTATTGCAGTTGTGACACAGATTTTTACATATCATATATTGTTGGTCTTGGCATTTTGCTTTGCCTATGTTTGGCCCACTTGGGTCTTTTATATTTGTCATTGCTATTGTTGCTGTTGTTTCATTGTCTCCAGTTTTGAAGATTTTACTCAAAAGCCTAGTCATTCCTGATTGCATTTATATTTTAAAGGGATAGGAAAGCTAATGGGAAGCTCTAAGTGCTTCCATGGGTATTGCTGACTCTAGGATGAGAGAGATTCCCACTGGTCTTTCCAATGGGAACTCAAACATCAAGACTGGTAGGATTTGCTGCCACACTTGGATCATTGCATTACTTCAATAGCATCTATGTTCTCCTGCTTGTGTTATGGAGATGGGGATAAATAGGGACAGGCACTTCTCACTCCAACTTTTAGGTTTCCTATAATCTTTGAATTGTCCTTTTTTATGAGATGCACTAAACTTGATGTCTCAATGTCTATATATACACCTATTTGGTTTATTTTTATTTCTGGGGATTCCTCTGAAAGTTAGGAAGAAAGAAAGTAGTGATGTAGAAGAAAAGGTAATCTCCAAGGGGAGGAAAAAGGGTGCTTGAGTATTATTTTTACCATGTACAAATTTTTGCTTAGTTTCCCTGACTCAAATGTGCTTCATGCCTCCTTGTTCTAAGCCAATCTGGGTGGGTTTTAGAGGACAAATAATCTCATTAATTTGTTAGTAAATCTCAAAAGGACACAGAATTTCATTCTCTCTCCTCTGCCTGGTCAATTATCACTCCATTATCATTTCTACTCTCTAATAATTTGCTGAGTTATTCTTCCCTATTCACTTCTCTCTGTAGTTGCAAGAAACACCCATTTTTAAGAGAGTGCCTATGGTGTTTATTTCTAAAATCTAATAATTGTTTCCTACTTGCTTTCAAATACAGTAGTGGTGGACACATAGTGCTGTTCAGAAGATGTGTTAGAAGTGAACATTCTAGGCATTGTGGTATACCATAGGTATTTTAGTTTGACTCTTATTCTGGGTAGTCCTCAAGTAAATCCAGGTGGGTGGCTCTCCATTACATTTAGTTATGAAACCAAGATGGCCCCAACCAAGAACAGCAGGATGTATTGATTTTCCACACATAAATAACTCAGGAGAGCCCCATCTTGTCACCATTTTGCAGCATATCTTTAATATGAAAATGGTACAGGAACATATATTCTATTTGTCTTGACAGAAGACACTCCAGGACACAAATTAGATTAGACAAATTTTTATTTGGCCAAGTGATCTTAACCACCTCACGTGTACACTGAGAAGTTCATACACGTGAGAAAAAGAGAATTGTCTGGAAAGAAGAGTTTTCACCATAGCTACCTTCAAGTCCTCCTCCTCCACCTAAGTTGAAGGAAGTGCTCCCACCCAGAAATCAACTAATACTTCAGCTTCTCCTCTGCTTGACCAACTAGTGGTGTGAAACTAATTGGAATTCCTCTCATGCCACAGCTATTTCTGAATCTTAGTTTGCGTATCTAGAATAGTAGATAATGAAATTATACTTTCAGGCTTTAATATATTTCACTTTTGATTGCAAAATAAGTTAGAGAGGATTATTTGTGCTCAGAACTGTGTCTGAGCTCTTCTAGGGAAGATAGAATTTGATACCACACCAATTTTTTTACTTTCTTTTCAACTAGATTTCCAGAATAGCAATTTTTGTATTTATTTATAATGTTTATCATTGCCCTAATGCTAATTTAATCTCTTTGAAAAAAATCTTCAGGCTGGTAATAAATGATACACTGGGAAATAGGGAATTGATAGTACCCACTGATTTCAAACTCTGTCTGAAATTCCAGTTTAAATTTACACTTAGGAATTATTTATATCCTCTTATGTCATATCAATTTAAATAATGTCCCACTCACTGGGGCATAAAGAATAATGCTAATATTAAAGTTTCTATTTAATATTTGCTAATTGCACATGAAGGGCTTATATCAGCTGCATTTAGGGTGTTTTTTTATTTAATTTTACTGTATTAGAAAATCTATGAGGTTAAGTATCCTGAAATTATTGCTTTTAAATATTAAGTAATAAGAATATTGTCCCCATGATACACCCTATATCATGTGGCCTTGAATAAGCTTTCTCCCATCACAAAGGGAGAGGAGGAAGCAGAATATTTCATCTGATCTTGTTATAAAAAAGGATGATCTTACTCTCGTTTTAAAATATCAAATCTGCATTGTAAAAGCTACTTTCTCCATAACATCAGTATCATGTTATTGATGGGGTTGTAGATTTTATAAAACCAAAGCTTCAGAAGTGAAATAAACCTGATTACTATACAAAGGTAGGTCCTAAACTCAAGGGAGACATAGAAACCTTCAGTGCTCTCTTAATTCTGTAAGAATGGTGAGTTTAAAAATAGGTTTAGGACCCCGACCAAGACTAGACATCCTTATGGGTTGTTACCTGAATCACATTGCTGAGCTTCTCTGAGACTTGATAGTTTCATTGTAGAAGGGAAATGATAATCCTTATGCTGGAGGGTATTCAATATAACAGAAAAAAATGTTTCCAAAGTGTATCCCAGGGTAGATCTGAGGTTAAGTTTTCTTTTTGAAAAATAACAATAACAACAACAACAATAATAAAATAATGATGGTGGTAGTAAACTCTTGGAAGTGATGAATGAATTTATGATATAGATTCTGGTGATAGTTTGATGGGTGCATATTTGCATCCATACTCATCAGATCGGATACATTAAGTACTTTCATTGTTTTTATATAAATTATACCTCAAAAATTGTTTAAAATAGTTTCTAGTCTATAATAGGTATAGATAAATTGTTGGTCTTAGAAGTCTATGGGTAAAAGTTGACCACAATAAAATAATTTAGATTCTCCTAGTTCTTTAACCATCTGCTCCTATAGGACCATGATTCCAGCATTTGCAAAATACTAACCATTAAGGGGAAATAACAAACACCATGCTTCAAGCAATTTTGTATCCGCCATCCCAACTCCTGCTCCTACCCCACCAGAATACACATAAAAAACTATTTTTCCCAGAGTTGATATTTCTATATCTAACTCTTTTTTGTCTTATGGCAATGGTCATTTTTCTCCCTAGAGATTTCTCAGAGTTGAGAATCTCAGACCTTCTTGGATCTCTCTTGGATTTTTTTCTGGAATTTCTGACAGGAGAGGCTGTGGTTCCTACTAAGATACTGTCCTGTCCAACAACAACTTCCCCAGAAAGATTCTCATTCTTTAGCTGGAGAAATAATTCATTTATACTAATAGAAATGCATCTCATAAAAACATTATACAAAACACAAAGACAATATAAACAAAAGCTGAAGGAGAGAGAGAACTCTGTGTTGGGACAATTGGGGAGAAGTTTAAGGAGGTGACGGTTTCTATATAAAAAAGATGTATTAGGATAGAACCTCATAGCATTGCAGATTGGTGGAAAATTACAGTGAGAAAGGATATCTCAAAAGAGTGCTGGACAGAGGAAAGGAAGAAAAGGCACTGTGGTGGTGTTGGTAGTGATGGTCAGGATGTTGCTGATAGTAGTAACCATAGTGATGATGCTGATGTACTGATGGTGATGATAGAGATGATGTTGAATTACTGTACTCTTTTATTCTCATTTACCATCAATAAAACCCTGAATTTCCAACATGGTATTTATTTAACCCTAAACTGTCTACACTTCTTTATTGTTCCTTTCATTACTCGTAGACCACATGTATAGCATAGTGAAATAGTAGCAAAGTGGGTTAGAGATAAGTCTTATCCCAATCTCATCCCAGATGTAGCACCTACAGTTACCAAAATAAACAGCAATACTAATAAGAGAGGAACAGTCTGAAATAGAAATGGCTTGATTCTCCATTTAAAAGCTTACATCTTACCTTTGTTATTAATTTTTATGTTGGTGAAACATTTATAATAGTTCATTGTTACAAAATAGTTAAAAACCATAACTTTTTTCATCATTTGATTAGCTAATTTCATGGGCCCCAATATTTCATGGTCGGTCACATTCCGGGCAGTTATAAATGTCCCTACTCTCCAAACATTGCCATTTGTTTTCAAGATATGGGACAAGGGTGGTGAGTAACTTCCTAGAACTGGCTGAAAGAGCATTGTTATAGCCTCTTGCTACCATTCCCTCTCTGTTACAGTTGTCTAGAGACTAAAAAAAAAATCAATATTTATCTCTCTCTCTCCCCAACTCCCCCCCAAAAAAATTCTTAATTTCTTGTGTCACTATATTTTTCATAGAAAGAGGATCCAGTGAGTTTTATACATTTGTCTGCTTTTTGAAAGAAGACTGAAGGGGAAGAAATTCCAAGAACAGAAACATAGTGGAATTATGGGACAGTAAGATAAACAGATGGATATCTGAGAGGAGAATGTTCTAGAAGGCATGAACACTTTCACTACCTACAAATTATAGAGGACAATTTCTCAGGTCTCATAGGAGAAGAAAGTTTCTTATAATCATATATGTGGAAGAAATATTGTAGAAAATAAACCCAACAGTGGGAGGAAGCTTCAAAAAGATAATAATGAGGGGTTCTGCACATCTGACCCTGGCAATCTCAGGCAACATTCCCATCAACCAAGGGGGAAATATTTTTGGCTGAAGAAGCTTGTCAATTAAAAGAAAAAAATAACAAGAAGGAGACTATCTGTCACATCCATGGCAAGGGTGAGTCAGGTATTGCTCTTTAAGATAAAACTTTAGCAAATATACTATGTCATACCATGAAAATTTCTCCATAAAAAACAACTGTGGGCTGGGGTTGTGGCTCAGCAGTAGAGCGCTTGCCTAGCATGTGTGAGGCCCTGGATTTGATATGCAGCACCACATACATATAAATAAATAAAGATATTGTGTCCAACTAAAAAAAACAAATATTTTTAAAAAGAATTTTTAAAAAAATACTGTTAGTAGTGACTAAAGCAATCTATGAATTTAGATAATACATTGGATAAATGCTTCTCATTTGTGATACTAATCAGGGATTTTGCTTTAGTATTAAAGCTAATAAAATGAAACTCAAGAATGTAAGTATATACACATCTATAGTTAATATGTTTTAATGACCTAATTTGAAAGTTTGTAGTTGACTGATGAACAATAACTTCAGCTTAATAAATGTTGCTATTGACCAACCAAAAAAATCAATAGCTGCTTAATAAAATTAAAAGAAAATACAAATATATCACTTATTTAATCAGATTACATATTACTTTTAAATCACAAAGTATGATACTTGAAAGAACACTGAATGCTTAATTAGAAGTATATTATCCATGCAGCCATTTTTCAAATAAACCAAAAAGAAGGAACAAAAGATGGAAGGAAGGAAGGAAGGAAGGAAGGAAGGAAGGAAGGAAGGAAGGAAGGAAGGAAGGAAAGAAGGAAGGGAGGGAGGGAAAGAGGGAAGGTCATATAGATGAACTTCTTAACTTAGTATGTGCAGAGGCAATGATGCATGCAAGAAGGCACAACAGTGTGTCCTGCAACTAAAACAGTAGGTGACAATTTCCTTGTACAATATTGCAAAGTAAACTGCACACATACACACATACCCCTGTTAGGGATGGACATTTAAACATTTCACCAATATCTTAGTAGGAACCAGAATATTCTACCACTAGAGTTCACTTTTCTGAGTTACATTCGTGTGTATGAAACACTTACAGAAAAAGAAAACTAATACTAGTTATTCTTGGCTTTTAACATATGAATGAATTAGTTTATCTAAACAATCGTCATAATTAGGAATGATCAATTAGATTGGGCATTTCTTATACAAACAATTGAATGTACAAGTTGTAAAATATGCACATTTGATATGGTTAAGATGGCACAACAAGGGACCTAGAATATTATAGATACCATGAAGAGACACTTATTTCCATATTTTGATTCAGATTTGATCTATAGACCAGAATCATCATGTACATTTTGGCTTATGATCTTCTCATCTTCTCTATGCAATGCAATTACTTCCTAGATTTCCTTTTTTATTTTTATTTTTATTTTTTGGTACCAGGGATTAAACTCAGGGGTGCTTAACCACCAAACCACATCCCCAGCCTTTTTTTGGTATTTTATTTTGTGACAGAGTCTTGCTGAGCTGCTTAGGGCCTCTCTAAATTGCTAAGGCTGGTTTTGAACTTGCTATCTTCCTGCCTCAGCCTCCTGAGCCACTAGATTAGATTTCCTTCTTGACAAATGGTCCCACCATCTCTTCCTAGTGCATAGAACCTTCTCTTCTGCAGCCTCATTTCCCATTCCTTGCCCTGCCTTCTCTTTGTTCTGTTTTCTCCTCTCTATTATTCCCACACTCTCATTATTTATCATTTGGATTATTGTTTTCCTACTTAATTTTATACTATCAACAGAATGATCTATTTAAAATGCAAATCAAGTACCTTTATTACCTTGAGCAGAAAAAGGCATGGTTTAGCTGACATAATAATGGTAGAGTAAATAATGATGGAGGTCGTTGGAATAAAAAAGTTAGGCATCAGCTTTGGGTGTTATCACCTGAAAAAAGTTTGTCAACTAGAATTCTACCTCAGATGAGTCCTACTTTTCAATGAGTTTTGGGGAGAGCTAGATACCCAAGGAAAAATTGCACAATATGCCCCAAAGTTCCTCTTTGTTAATAGTTAAAGAAACACCTGAGAACAGTGGAGGTCTATTTGGTGAAAGGCAAATAGAAACATGCTTCCTCTTATGAAGCTTCATAGGTTCCTCCTGTACCCTTCCCAATCCTACTGATAGATTCAGGCATGTGTGTAGAGACAGAAAGAAGGAAAGACAAAGTAACCAGCTTTATGGAGAAATCTTTGCTAGGAGAAGATGGAAGAGAATTGAAGAATTGCTTTTTCCAAGGGTCAATTCTTTGCCCAAGAATTAGAAGTGAGATGATAAGAAAAAATAAGAAACTTGGTACAATAATCTTAGTGATCACTAAGAAAATATAAAACACTAAGTGTGCTGAGATCTTTGATCCACCTGTCAATATGTCCCTCCTTGAAATGGAAAAGGATGGTTAAGGAGGCTGAGTTGAGGGTGCAGAAAGAACAGAATTTCTCTTGAGTCTTTGGTGCTATTGCTGCCACAACCTCTATCCCTACCACTGGAAGCTGCCACTTGTTGAATGCTCCTTCTAAATACAGCCAAGACATTGCAGTAAGTCTATCCTTATCTATTTATGTTAAATAATTCAATTCTCTAAATAATCCTGCATAGTGAGCTCTGCTTTAGTGCTTCCATTTTTCAGGTGATAGAAGAGTTTAAGTAACTGGAATGGCTGAATATAGACAGATGTGGAGATTATAAGAGTTTCATTTTTTTTCAGGGGGAAATAAAGTTACCAATCCAGGCAGCTGGAATAATGGGAATAAGCCCTGGATATCAACAATGGAAGGATACTATGGACAGACAGTGCATGTGTGGGCAAGTGACCCAAATAAATGTGTGGGTCTAGAGAAAGTCTGTTAAGTACATAAGAAGGACAGTCACTGAAGATGCAGAATCGATAAAAACAGAATATCTGGTCATGTCCCAAGTCATCCAAAGGCATGAAGAAGCCGGGAGCAGGAGGGCTGGCTGACTGCTTCTCTTAGGGTGGGTCAGCTCAGGACAGGATCTGCCACTCCTGACATCCAGCATCCCAGAACACTGTGCCTTGTCCACAGTGAGCCACTGGCCTCTCTTGCTTCACTCAGGACTTATACATTAGCAATACACTCCCAGAGCTTCAAGTTGCACTAAAAGCACCTTGAAGCGAAAATGCTAATGTATCAAAATGGCTGGAGTACTATCTCTAGTCCCATTTGAATTGAAAAATATCCAACTTCAATGTCCAGTGCAACGAATTGATTGAAATCTGCCTGCATTAGAAGACTTCAAGGACACGATGAGCACTCTGGTGACTCCCACTATTCCCCAGTTGGCTTATGCCTGCAATTCTCCCATTGAAATGCATACTTTTAGCTTAAATGGAGTTCTCCTTTGTGATCAAAGTACAAATCTCCCTTGTGAGAGCTGTGGTTGAGTCTGATTTGGGTCACTTAGAGCTTGGTATAAATGAAGAATCTAAGAGCAGATACTGAGAGGGGAGCAAGAAGTCGGTGGGAAAAGAAAAACTGAAGGGGAAGTAATCCTGGGGACAAAAAAGACACACTGAGCTGATGTCTTCATTCTGCACAAGTCTTCTCAGAGAAAAGCCTGCAGCCTTCTTATTCATTCAGTGCATGAACTTCTAAGCCTCATTATAGTTTACCCTGGTCAAATGGTAACATTTCTGTTAGACAAACCAAGGAGTTTGTAAGGAGGAGGGTTTAGTCAATGAAATCAATATCCATAACTAAAATTTACTTTAGTCATATATTTTATTTCAAATGTATATGGAATAATCTATCTCTTGCCACATAACCCCAGCTTCAGCCAGGGTAGACCATGCCTACATCCTCTCTCACCCCCAGAGAAGGGTAATAAAGTTTTCATGGTCATCACAGACTTCCCTGGCCCAGGGGATTGTTGGATGTTTTTGTATTTTGCAAATGCAGCCTCAGGTGATAGTTGGAGGAGTCTAAATAAATCATTAAAAGTCTCCATAAAGATAGGGGGTCTTGATGTAAAAGTAAATTAATTATATAACTTTGGACAAAGGGAAATCATAGAAAAGCATTATATCCTGACCCCTCCCAAAATACAGTTATTTCTAGGCTCCTATTACCACTTCTTGAGCTTTTTCCCTTCCCCAGATATTCAATATATCAGCTACTTGGAGAAAAGTCTCTCTCAAAATCCCTGATGCTGAGTTGTCAAGGAGTAAATGGATCACACTCCAAGGGGAATTATGGCATCCATAAAGCAATTATTTGGAGTATGAGACCTGGGATCTCCTCTGGCCCCAACATAGACCAGCTGTGGGACTATGAACACAGTATTCCATCTTTTTGTTTGTCAAGGTTCTTACTTTTCAGTAACAGAAATTCAACTTAAGTTTGTGTGTGTAGAAAGGGGGTCTGAATTGGTTTGCATGAGTAGAAACTCTGAGGGATGAGGGGCTACTTCAGTGGAAGCTGAATTTAGTAGTGCAAATGACTCATGTATTCATTCTATTTCTTGGGGCTCTTCTCCAGAAGAAAGGAAGATATCTTCTACGTTCCTTCCAGCAGCCTCACTTTAGATAAGCACTCAGTTCCTTTCCTCAGGAGGACCTTATGGCTTATAATTCAGGGGAATAAACATGGAGATACCAAATAATAAACCACTGAAGTCACAAATATAATCATATATTGCAAAATCATTATGTCTTTTTCTTGGGCCTGAAAGGTATTAAGATAATAAATGAAAGCTTACTTTCTGCTTTTACTCTCTAGAAAAGCCTTCACTTAAACTCAGCTTCTTTCTGATACCCTCACCTCTACCCAAGAAGTAGTCCCCAACCTCAAAACATCCCTCTTTCCAGCATGTACACCAGGAAGTAAACTCAGCATAAAACCTGCCATGTTTTTTTGTGTTTGTTTGTTTTAACTTTAAAGTGTTTATCTTTGCGAGTACAATTGGGAATGGGAACTCAAAATATATCAAAGGTCTTGGTCACTATGATGATTAGTCTATGTATCAACTTGACTGGACCACAGGATGCCCAGATAGCTTCTTAAACATTATCTCTGGCTATGTTTCTGAGAATGTTTATAAATGAGATCAGCATTTGAAATGATAGGCTGAGCAAAAGAAAGAATTCTAACCTAGATGAGTGGGCATCAGCTAATCCACTGAAGGCCTGCATGGAAGCAAACAGTGGAGGAAGATGGAATTGTGTCTCTCTGACTGGGTGACAAGAGATATCTATTTTCTCCTGCCCTTAGTGTTCCTGGTTCTCAAGCTTTTGATCTATACCACTGGCTTTGCTATGACTGTAGTGTGCAGACTGAATATCATGGGACTTATCAGCTTCCATAATTTCACGAGTCAATTCATATAATAAAGTACATGAACTTAAATAGAAACTGCAGGTAGAAAATCCAGGAAAATAAATAAATTTGGAAGAAGTTAAAGGTAATTCTTAATTTTGGAAAGGTAGAGTGAGTTGTCTGTGGGCCTACAGTGAACTGTGGCAGTAGCAATGGCAAGGGACAGGCTCATTTGACTCTAGAGAAAAAACTAAGAGGAACTGGAGAGTCCTTTGAGGTGCTTGTAAAGATTAAGAGGGACCTACAAAGGAAAATTAGAATAACTTTTCTGTTTATAAATGTCTACTAAGCACTGGCAAGATCAATGCAAAATCAGTATGGACAACAGTGTTTTCAACATGCCTGAACCCCCTTTTCTCATATTTTTTTCTCCTCTTCAACTGCTACATCCTGGTATTCCAGTGCCCTGTAACTTCCTCTAACCTGCAGGATTCTGGGGCATGTTGTTTTCCCTTAAAACACCCTCTTCATCGCTTACAGTTATGCTCTCCTAGGTCTGCATTTTACCTTTTGGATTTCTTTCTTGTCCCATCCTCCCATTAATTCTGCCCTGAGTCTCATCTCCCTTTCTTGCTTTCTTCTTCCTCATATAAAAGGTATGGACCCACAGAACAGATTCATGTCCAGTGACTCCCTCTGCTCTCTCAAATCCCACCATGTCGGTGAACAACTCATCTGGGTCCACACTGAACCAATTCTTTGATGGACGTTGTTCCAGGGCTAATTGAAACTGGAGTGGATACTGCAGCTACATGAGGGGCTGAGCTGTGTCCAATAGGAGCTGAGTAATCCTTGTGCATTCCCTCCTAAGTCCATTTATTTTCAAAATGATCAGCTTGAGTGAAGTAACCCTGGCAGTTGTCAGGGAATGGATTTCTTGGCAACACATTGCTTTCTACAATGTGGGTGATCACAATAATTTTACATACCAGTACTATTTCATGACCATTGTGAATGACAGTGTCCAAATGGAGGGAGAACAGTGTATTCAGAGTGAGGCATGGCCCAGGGACAAGCAGGACCCATTCTGCTTTCTCCCTGCAAAATGTCTCCCCTGGGCTTGAAAGTGACGTTTATCAGCAAACAGTTATTATTACTGTTTTATTATTGCCTCAGTTAGCATTTATATGGCACTTTGTATTTTCAAGGTGCTTTTCAATCATTTTTATTAGTGAGAGAGGGCAGAGTCTCAGGCACAGGTAGAAGAAGCTAAGAGGCTGAATTTTCTTGAGAAAAAGAAAGACTCTTTTTTTTTTTTTTTTTTTTTTTGCACACAGACAGTCATTTTGCTCTCTCAATTTGACTTTTCGAATAGTGGTTGAGAGAAACAGAAATCATTTGTGCAGTAATTATACAATAAAAAGTCACTATCCAAATGAAATTCCCAGGGAGAAATTATGAATGCTATGTTATTACATAATCACAAAAAGAGAAATTCATTCATTCATACTTGTATGCATGAAATTCATTCATTGTCATTTACTGGAAAGTGGACAATTTCCACCAACACTTTGGCTAGGCACTACAAGAAATATTTTTTTAAAAAAAGTCAATTCATGATCCTGATCTTAAAAAACCTGAAGTCATTACTTGGAAGATAAAACACTTCAAATTATTAAGACCATGAAGCAAATAATACTTATTTAAAATACAAGGGGGGATTTAGAGATAGAAAATTTGTGTTTGGGTAAAAATATTCAGAACAAGTTTTCTCAAGGAAATAGGGCTTAAACTCTAAAGGTTAGGTAGGCCTTGGAAACACTTTTGGAGAGATAACCTCAGTAGACATGAGCTCTGTCCCCTGAGAATGTTCAGCCTGAACATATGAACTTATAGGTTTCTCATATTTAAAGAAGAAAAGGGCTTCACGAGTAGATATAATTAGTGGAAAAGATACGATGTTCTTAAGGATTTCAGAATATGAGATGCTTTCCAAACTAAGGTGGGTTTCATCTAAAGTAAATGTCTCAGCTGAAGGGATTAAAAAGGGATTTCTAAGACAGAGACACACATGAGTTCAAGAAGAAGCTACTTTTAAAAGGGTACTTGCTTAAGATCCTTTTATTGAAGGTTATCTCCAATCAGTCATCAAAGCACGGCTCACTGCTTAAGATGACTCAAGTGTCAGAAAAATTCTTTACCCTACCTTTTCCTCCCGTTCCACTCAATAATGTATAATATCCTCACACTGAATAGTGGGAACAGTTCATCCTGTGGGCCAAATTAAATTGAATATTTAGTATGAAAAAAATAGCATAAAGATATTTATGCTAATTCTCAGTCCCAACCACTTTAATATAACCCATCCATGAATATTTACCTATTCGCTACTAGGCTCCCAGTCTTTGGCTAGTATCTGAAATGGAATTCTAGGAAAAGACCACTGATGGTTCTTAGGAAAATTATTTACTTATAAGTGGTAGCTTATGGTGTCAGGAGAATAACATAAATGATTCATAGGAAAAAAATGAGGTAATTGTATGGCAGCTTAAGGGTAAGGTCACAGTGTTCTTCCTTTAGGTACCAGTCACAGAATGGAATCTAAGGGGAACCACATGGGATAGAATGAAGATATTCAGGTTTTGTTTCATCTCAGAACCAAATATATGATATGAGAAAGATATCAGTACTGAAAAACAGTGATGTATATTTTACAAAGTGATACTTGCAAGCAAAATCAAGAATATGAACTTCTTCTCTGACTTCCTCTCCTCTTCAAGTAAGCACTTTTTCCTACCCCATCATCCACAGGTACTTGCCTCAAGTTGAAATTTCTCAGATTTCAAAACCCTGGCCTCTTTCTACAGCCCATCATTGGTGCACTGTGGTAATATGAGCCAGGGTGACTGAATGCTTATGCACCCAAACTTGTTCCCTTGAGGGAACAAATTAACTTATGTAACACAGATATGTCTCACTGTATTTTTATTTTGAGTGTAATTACCTCATTGGGTTGTTGTGAAGTTAAAATATCTAAGACATGTAGCATTTTCTCCAACACATAGTAAGAAACCTAAATATTCTTTTTATTATATTTTAAATTTATGCAAAGGCCACAGGATTTTGCTGTATAACATCTTTCAGAATTCTAGCACCTTCCAAAATAATGATGAAATGGTTCCTAAAAACAGATCTGGGCTAGTATTTTGGTTACCTTTATATGGTTTTATATTTATTTGGTGTTTTTATAATTCACAAAGCTACAACACGCACTCACTGCAAACCTCAGATAAACTTTAATATTAGCAGAGGAGGAAAACTATGGTTGGCAGAAATTAAACAACTCACCATGTCACCTGGCTTGTGACAGGAGAAACTGAGTATTGCACTTTGGTCTTTGCTCTCAAATTGGCTGGAATATTCATGCCTGTATATTGTCGCTCCATATATGTGAATCTGAACATAGATGGAGAAAAAGGAATGAGTCATATAACCAGGGCTCTCTTTTCTCTCCTGGGAAATACTTATTTGAGAAAAAAACTTTGTTTTATAACTTTAAGGAAGGGTTCTAATGATTATCATTTTCACATTTAGGAAACAAGTGCAAGAGTTATTTTGCAAGAAAAATGAAGGCTGTATAAATGCAATCTTTTAGTGATATATATGGCTGGCCATTTCTCTTATAACAAGAGTGAAGAAGACTTTATTGATGAAGTCATGACTCTGCATGTGGGCAGAGGAGAGGGTAGGATGAATAATCCAAATTGTCCCAAGCACCCTGAACCATTTTTAAAATTAGAGAAAGCAAAGAGTCCAGCCAAAAGTGTTTCTAGCATTTCTGCATGAAATTTATAGTCATACCCTGGGTCCAATCAATAAAGTTGAGTAGGAGCCAGGAAATGAAGAATTTCTGTTTGCTGGAAACTTTTTGATTTGTTCTATTATCATAATTGATGACCTGGAATCAAGAACTTACTCAACAAGAATATCAAACATCTCAGTCTTGCATAGACAAATGCCTCTGGAAACCAATTAGGAAAATGTTGTTGATTCACTTATCTCTTCCCTTCCCTGGTAAATTCCTTTTTCTTTTCCCTGCTTCTCCATATAACTTAAATTCTACTCCATAGAAATGTGTATGTTAGGGGAAGGGGAGGATTGTAGAGGTATTACAGAGTCTTCGTAGTCAGAAAAGTCTTGGTCATGCAGAACTCATTTATGAAAATTCCTTCAAAATTTTACTCCCTTTAAATAGGTCCTACCTGGGATTTTCAATAGTCAACATCCCTTGGACTCATGATATTCCACACAACCCAGTTTGTTTCTTGTTCTTGAAAGCCTCTTTCATCTGGCAATTTCTCAAGCACATCAAACTCATGTACATCTTGTGCTTTTATTCTGCAGTAAACCCTGTCCATAATCTCTGCACTGAGGTTTCCTCAAAGATATTGACTCAAATACCATCTCTTTAGAAAGAGCTTCTTCTGTATGTGTCAGTTTTTCATCACTATGATGAAATATCTGAGTCAGACAAACTTAGTAACCTAAAGAGGTTAATTTAGCTCACAGTTCTAGAAGTTTGAGGGCATGGCCCTGGCATCTGCTCAGCTCTGGTGAAGACATCATAGCAGATGGAAATGACATGATGTCATGACAATGGTAACACATGTGGGAGGAGGAGATTATATCTCAAAAGAAGAAGTCAGACAGCTGGATGGGTCATCACTAGAATTGTTCCATCCTGCCAACTTAGTCTTAGATGTTCAGCCTCCACAACTGGGAGAAATAAATGTTTATTGTTTCAACCACCCACTCTATTATAGCAGCCTAAACTGAGACAGAGATTAAGCATGGATCAAAAGATTTTGGAAAGCAAGATTGGATGGGGCATTGTGATTGGTAAGGAAAATGGAAAAGGAGCTCTTACAGAGTGCGCTAGGCTCATCAGTCGGGAGCACTGGAGAATGCCAACATCTTCGACAGAAATCAAGACAGGATAAGCAACCCATGGAAGATAGGGAAAGAAGTTAATTTGGGTCAAGAAAATCTGAGTCCCCAAAAGGTGGCAAACCTACAAGGAGAGACTCCCAAGAGGAGGAAGAATGAAGCTGGAAGTAGAGGTGAAGAAAGCCATTCCATCCGTGGTTGTCTTGAGTTCCATGGGGAGGGGTTGCATTTTCCAGAAAAGAGGCAAGAGGACAGAGACTAATCTTAAAGAAACACCCACTTGAATGACATTGAGAAGGAAGAAGGCCAGGAAAGGGAAGGGGAAAAAAAGGAAAAAAAATGAGGTAGGGTAAAGAATCCAAAAGCAAAATGTCATGGAAATTGAGAAAAGAGCATACATCATTTTGTTGCAACATGAATTATATCCATAACTCATTTCTCTAACCAAACAATGAGAAACCTGAAGGTAATCGCCTTTGTTTTGGTTTATCTGATGCAAGAGAGGGAAATGTTTATATGTAAATTTCATGCCCATAATTTATGTCCATAATTTACTTATTTTAATTATTTTAATGTGTTTATTTAGTTCAGCTAGTGTGAGATTAACCATGTTGACAAGTACTCCTGACCCTCCCACATCTAGTTTTTTTCACTGAGGTAACTATTTTGTATATGCCAACCCAGTCTTTTTCTATTAATTTTTTTTTATTCTTACAAGATAGGAATTTCTAGGTTTGTTTAGTTCATCTATAATGGTAGCAAATGGTATTATGTCACAGGTTACAACTTGATACATTTTTTTAACTCCGTACTTGTTAAAAAACTTTTATATGCTATAGCCAGGTGTTGGTGGCATATGTCTGTAATCCCAGCAGCTCAGGAGGCTGAGGCAAGAGGATGGCAAGTTCAAAACCAGCCTCAGCAAAAGCAAAGCACTAAGCAACTCAGTAAGACCCTGTCTCTAAATAAGACAGTGGTCAAGTGCCCCTGAGTTCAATCTCTAGTACAAAAACAACAACAACAATAACAACTTTCCTATACTAATTCACAGATACATGCTATACATACTATTCATATCTACTGCCAAGTGGACTCCAAAAGAACAGTTGAATGTGACTCATTTAACCAGAATTTTGCCATGAATGCCAACTCCCCTAACGTGTGCCTTGTGCACATGTGTGATTTTTTTCATGGACTGGACAAGACAAGGGATTGTTACCTTGGAGAATACAGCCCCCCCTCTTCTATACTACTTCTTGCTTCAACCTTTCAGAGTCTCATACTGGCCTAGACACAGAGTGATTAAAATAAGTGCTGGCCGAATTAAAATCCCCAGAGCTGAATATTTTTTCTGTTCCTTTTTTCCCCTTTTACATCACCATGGCTGGTTTTAATGCAGGTTTAGAGCAAGTGTTACAGGAGAGACTGCAAGGACAATTGCAAGCCCTTGCCCTGGCCCACTAGGGAACAATTCATGGTCTTGACCATTGTAGCCTCTAGGATGAATACACCGACACAGAAAGAGCACATGCATTCTGCCAAATGTTACACAGAAAATAAGTCGTGAGAGAATTCATGTCTTTCCCTCTCCCCAAGCCCTCTGTGTGTCCTCCTACCCACAAGCCCCAGGGGATTCACATTGCCAGCTTTTCACTGCACTGACACACTCAAACACCCACCACTCTCAACACATTTTGTACTTTTCACTTGGTCGCATTCAATCCCATGTGGTGTTTTGAAAATATGTAAAGGGAAAGTGAGGCTCCAATATTTTTCCTCTCCTCATAAATATGGCATTTTAAAAAAGGTTCATACATATTCATCCTTTGCTCTTTCTTTTTTCTAAATGTGCACCTATAGCTTAAGTTTTATTCATACCCTTCTCTGGTTTCCTGGTTTGAATTGGAAAATTGAAATGTAAAAATATTACCAAATAGTAAGTTGACTAAAACTCACCTTTCAGTGGGAGACTGAAAAGAAATGGGGACAATCCTCTGAAAATTAACAAGCATAATAATGAAAGACCATATCTAGCTTCAATACAGAACAGCCACAGGAAGACACAGCAATCTGTAAACAGAATGTTTATGAAGGGTAAGAGATTGATTTGTAGGAGAAATTTGTGATGTTGGTGTTATTAATTTAGAACCCTATTTCAAAATCCAATCTCTGGAATTCTCAGGTAGTTTGAAGACTTTGCCAAAGTTTCTAAAGAACTTTACAATACTTACCCATTGATTCCCCTTAGCTACATGTCCAAATGTGTCCAGCACAGATAAACTACATCCAAAAATCATTATTTTTTTTCTTTCTTTTTATCTTTTAAAAAAAGAAACTGAGCAGGAAATCTCACTTAAACAAGCTGTCTCACGACATTTCTGGCAAATCCTGATTCCAACTAAGTTGAAAATATCTCAAGAGCAGCCTGTCATAAAGAATTTCGGAGCTTCTTCTCCTAGGAAATGCAGAAATAGATGATATGTGGGATTCAAAAGATTCAAAACATCTTAAGAAAAAGCATCTTCATGTGAACTTCAAGCTGACCTGCTTTTATGAGCAAAGCATATGCTGCCCCTTATGTATCGGTAAGCTATTGCTGTGTAACAAATGACCACATCTCTCCGTGATTTAAACAATAAATATATTTATTGCTTATAAGACAATAGGTGAATTGGGCAAATCTACTGTTGTGTGTTGAGCTCAATTAGAAATCATCAATCAGCATTTGGAAGGTAAACTAGCCACAGTTTTCTTGACTGAGTTCTCTCACACTCTTAAAGGACAATTGTAATCTCCTTTACATGACCACTCCTCCTCTA
Source organism: Callospermophilus lateralis (assembly GCF_048772815.1). Taxonomy (NCBI): domain Eukaryota; kingdom Metazoa; phylum Chordata; class Mammalia; order Rodentia; family Sciuridae; genus Callospermophilus; species Callospermophilus lateralis. Next base: position 609,420 of record NW_027510161.1, read on the forward strand.
TCAGGCTAGCCCATGCTCATCCACATGGGAATGACCATGCTTAAGAAAGGCACAAGTGTGCAAGGCCTCTCAAGATCTTGTCTCAGAAGTGGCACATCATCACTGCCACCTTATTTCTTTGGTCAAAGAGGTTCAAGCAAAGGTTCAAGAGCTAGAGAAATAGGTTCTAAGTCCTGGTGCAGAGTCTCATGGCAAAGGGTGTGGAGATCAAGAGGCCATTGGGTGGCACCATTGATGTGTTAATCTATCACACGTCTTTTTAAATGAAACACTTTTTGAGGAATCCCATGAAAAGTTTTCTTTGTTAAAATGTCACGTCTAAGTTCACTTACCACAGTCCCTTCACAGGTCCTCAGACAACAGAACCAAAAGGAGCTCTGGGGGTGCATGACCAATTTGCCAGAATTAGGGGAGATAGGAAAAAATTTTAAAAATAGATGCTAATGTAATAATATTTAGAAAAACACATACAGGTTTCTATGTGTCATCCTTTTTGTTCTATCCTTGAGTGTGTTGATTTGTAGGAGATGTTGTAGCATTTATGAAAAGAATGCCCACATTTTAGATCCTGAATTTTCTTCCAAAAGAAATTTTACCCTCCATTCTATAAGTTGGGTAAAAATGATTTTTTGATTTTACTAGTGTCAACAAGATTTTCAGGGAAAAATCAGGGTACACATTCCTTTCCCAAATATTTTTTAAAAGGTGTAGTGACTGAGCTATTGAGAGGTTGTAGTTGCCAGACTAATACCAAGAGGAATAATCACCCAGGTCCATCCATGTGCACATGATGACAACTGGACCCACAGCAATGTCTGCCATAATTGCTTATAAAATGATTCTAGAACCGTCATAATGTGACCATAATAGGCATCTTCAAGTTGATGAAATATGGCATTAATATCACGGTATTCACTGTATGTAAAAATACTTTCCTGAACACCACTGCATGTTTGATAGCATTCTCCACAAACAGCTCTATTAGACTTGCTGTTTTTCAAGATGAAATGTCTTGAAAGTTTGTCCTTTTTTTTTTTTTTTTTGTCTAATTATAGAATCTAATTAGAATGTCATTTCAACTGTTTCCAAAGGGGAAAGATTTTTCCTTAGGAAGCTGGGTGACATTGCCTCTACAGAAAAACAAATTCCTTTCAGAGATCCTAAAAATACTGGAAAGCATGGGACAAAAAAAAAAAGGACACGCGGACATAGCATTCAGGGCACTTTTTGTTCTTTTACTATCTTTACCTTTACAATAAAATTAGTGTCTCAAAGTTTAACCTTCGTGTATAATCCATCTGGGGCTTCCTCTCATAACTCACTCCAGAAGGAACATTAGTGGATGTGAGTTTTCTCCCAGGGATTCTCCCTCCTTCTGTTTTAAATCAAAAAATGCTTTTGCAAATTAGCCAAAGGAGACAGGCTATAAGCTTCCTGTAAGAATCCTTCAGTGTGCCCTCTGGACTTTTTGTCTGGCTGTTCTCAAAAGTTGTGCAAGTTAGGATGGACATTAAAATCTACGTGGAACGTGTAAACAGCACGTATGGGGACACACATCTTCCATAAAAACAACAGGCATCTGCAGAGTCGCTGCGATTGAAATGCACAGCATAAATGCTTACCAATCAGAGGCAAGCAGGTAATTTTTAGGTTTTTGCAAATAGCTCTTAGAAATCACGCTAGTGTAACCCTTTCATTTTACATAGACAGAAATAAAGACTAATTATTCTTTCATTCAAAAACGTAATTATTAAGTGTCTTTAATCAAGACAGGAATTGTTATAGCCCCAAGACACAGAAGAACGAAAAAAATCAAGTGACTTTTCTGTGGGAGTTGGCACAAGCCCTGCACTAGGACTATAGTGCCCTCACTTCTGCAGAAATCTTACCAGTACCTGCAACTTTAATTAACTTAGAATATTTGGCAATAGGGAAAAAGAAAAAAAAATGATATATTTCAACTTCCCATGCCCTGATCAAATATTTGCTCTTCTCTAGTTATTCATCTACCTTCAAGAGAGCAACAGAAAATCAGTAACACAGGTGTAACTGGCACCCTCAGTAACAGAACTGAACTGCCAAATCAGCACACAGAGGCCATTGCTTCCAGGCTCAAGGAAAATTTGCGTTTCATGCATTTGCTCCATTGTTTACACTGCACTCTGTACAGAGTCCACAGCAAAATGCAAAAGGGGCCATAAAAGGAGAAAGAAGCAGCCCCAGTCCTCATAAAATGGCTTCATTATCCAAACTAAAAACAACAACAGTGTAATAATTGGAGACAAGACACATGATAGCATATACCAATTTGTGCTGCAAGAATTGAGTAAGTTTAGTGTGGAGTTCGTCAAAAAGGTTTTCTAGTGAAGACCAATGTAGGGTTGTTATCTTAAAGGACATAAAGAAACTACTGAATGAAATTCAGACATTATTTTAGTTTTTGGAAAGTCTTTTTTCTAATATTTAAGAATAGTATTTGGATTTTTTTCCCTTTTAAGGTACTATTCATGAGTATGCTGAGAGCTCCTTTTTTATCTTCTATATCTTCAATTTCCATTCCTTTTAAATTTGTTCATTCGATTTTATTTCACTCACTGTTCTCAATCCTGATGTTCATTCCTCTTAGCATTTTTGTTATTGTTGTTGTTATTGGGTGTTTGTTTTCTTCAGGGTCTGTTCTCCTCTGTGCTCTGAATAGGGACTTCATTTCAGTAATGGTTTTATTTTTTCCCACATTCTCTTATTTTCTATGCCATGCCAGTCCTGGTTTAATCTCCTTCAATTCTCATCTCTGAAACATCTGCATTATTCTACTTTGTTATCTGATAGAGGCATTTGTTTTCTACCTAAAATAAATATTTTTGGTGATGTGCTCCATCACATTCTCCAGCTGATGTGTGCTAACATTTCAGGGTATGTTCTCTCACAAGATATCATCATTTAGAGGTCTCATTTTTGGTTTTCCTGGTTACTTTATCTTTTTTTGTGTGAGCAGGGGGATACTGGGGGTTGAACTCAGGGGCACTTGACCACTGAGCCACATCTCCAGTCCTATTTTGTATTTTATTTGGAGACAGGGTCTCGCTGAGTTGCTTAGTACCTCACTTTTGCTGAGGCTGCTTTGAACTCAAAGCTGGTGATCCTCCTGCCTCAGCCTCCCAAGCATCTGGGATTATAGGCATGTGCCACCACTCCCAGCCTTACTTATCATTTTTAAAGACAACTCTCTGTGTCTTTTTGTTTATCCCTCACCTTTGAGTGAGGAAGTTCTTCCAGGATTAGTTGTTGGTGGCAGGCTGGAAGTTGCCTGAAGTTGTATTTCAGCTGCTGATAGAGGAGGCAGTGAGATCTCACAGCCATCCATGGTCATTATCTCTCCCAGAAATCAAACTAAGCTCTGCAGATCTTTCTGCGATACAGTCTTCTTTTCCACCCATTTCACCTGCTTTCTACAAATCTGGTTCATAGTGTTACCTGAAACACCCTGATTCCGCCGGGCCTTACTTTTAAGGTTTTTAGGAAAGACCACAACAGCATTTACTAGATATCCTTCTCAACAAAAGCAAGACTCCTCTGAGTACAGTACCAAAGCACCAGACCTTTTGGAATTTCCAGTCTGGCAGGTGGAAAGACACACTCTTCTAGTCCCACTGGACCCAAATGTCCTCTCATCTAACCTTTTTGGGGAGTTCTTTCCTTGGCCTGGGAGGATTTCTTCCATTGGACATACTGATGATTACTCTACTTACTTGTCAAGAGTCCCCTCTGAAGATCTCAGATTTTTCTCTCTGGTCTGCTTTCATTTCTACTAATCTTCTCTGAAAATGCTGGCCACATAAGTATCCTTATATTCTCATATTCTCAATATCATCTCCTCAATGCAGAAGGTCCACTGGGCTCTGTCTGTGTCCCTCCTCTTTAATCCACCACCTGAAACTCTCTCAAGGCAGTCAGCTTAGGATTCTGCAGAGCCTACTTCATTTGTTTCTCATGACATAGGCATCAGCATCTGATGTCTAGTATTCTGGAAACTACTATTTTAAAAAAAATGTCTTTATTTATAGGGGATTGTTTCAGATGAAGGATAAGTCTGATCCCTGGTACTGCATTTTGCCCACAAAGAGAAGGTGTAGGTTACAGTGTACTTCTTTGTTCAGCCCGAATTTTCTGTCTTCTAACAACTCGTTTCAAATAGCATTCAAGAAAAGCTGGCTCCATTGCTGTTTCTCCATACAAAAATTGCAGGTTCTGCTCCTCAGAATGTGCCACTCAGGCTGGAGACCTGGGTTCTGCCTTCATTGTCCACCAGGGACACTGCCTCAGCATGCTCCCGCATGGCTATTTAACCTTCACTGCATTGGTGGCCCTTCATCTTGTATCATGGTTAAGAATAACAGATGTCTCCAGGGTGTGTTGCTTCGCATTTCCTTTTCATTCCCCTTTATTTGGGGAAGAAATCATCATGTTGACTTAGCCTTCCCTCCATCGGATGCTGAGCCCCTCATTAGGTAAGGATTGTAAGTCAAAATGCATAGATGTCCCTGCACATGGCATGAAGCCCGCACACTGGGAACTCTTAAAGGGCATTCACAGATGATAAAGAGGAATTCATGAAAGTTGATAATATCTGAGGAAGAAAAAGAGAAAAGGGTATGATAAGGACACAGCAGAGCAAATGTCGTGATTAATAGGCACGCCACTTATGTTCCAATTTGAATAGAACCCAAATATATAAAATTGAGTGTTTCTTTTTTTTTCTTTTTCAGTTAAGATGCGCACTCTAGAAATGGTTTAATAACCATCCAGATACTAATGACAAGATACAGGGCCATAGATGAATAAAATATCTAAGGAAACAAAGCATATAAGAATGCAAACAGCCCATGGTATTTGTTTCTCAAAAGCTCAGGAAGAGAAGCAGCTTCCTCCTTGCTAACAGACACCACTTATCTTGGCTTCTATGAAGCATTCACTAATAGAAATAAAAGTGAACTGAAAGTTAGAAAAATGTGATAATGTCAACTGTACTCAAGGAAGAAATATAATTACTTACTTGCTCTTAGTTGCTCTAATTACACATGCAGAGTAAAGCAATCACTGGCTATTACTGGTGTATGCCAAAAACAACTTAATATTAATAAATATTTGTGAGAAATCACCTTGTAAATTTTAATTACTTAACAAAAGTAATTAAATAATTTTTAATTAAAAAGTATGTACAACCCTAAGTAAAATGACCCTTTGTATTCCAATATAGCAGCTTCTTTTTAGAGCTGCACGATAATATTTCCGAGCCCCTAATTATATACAAATCATGTGGGAGAAAAGAGACTAAATACCATATTGTGTGTTCCCCATGGAAAACTAGGAAATACAATTGTCAAAAGAAAAGAAGGGAGGAGGGGATTGAAATAGGTCTTTTTTTTTTTTTTCAAGATTTCCTTTCCTGCCTTGAAAGGCACATTCCCTTTGTTCTTTTGTTTTTGTTTTTTTGTTTTGTTTTTCTTTGTCCCTCTTTCCCCAACCCCAGGAAAATTCTTGGGGCTGCCAAGAGTAATGCAGAAACCCGATGTCCTGGAAACTACTTTTCTGCTCTTATTATTATGCCACTCTCCAATGGGCCCACTCATTACAATTCTTAGTGAATCTATTAATTGGTATTTTCTTACTGGAAATAACAACCCATTTATGAAAATTAGTGCTGATGATTTTTTTTCAAGAGTATATAAGTCTTATTAATTATACCAAAAACTAATCAGCTATCATTGGAAATCAACAACTTGTGGGGTGGAGTGGTAGGTTAGCACCCCAACTTTCCTTCTAGAGGTCAGGAGGAGAAAGTTCAATGGAATGCCCTTATTTTCTCATCCCAAGGAAAACTAGATTCTTCTGCCATCCCTAATATGGCTATGCAAATAATGTAATAAAAGCAGTTTTCCTTATTTCTCATTCAGTTAATACAAAATTCTGTCCCTTATTCATACATACTAAATCTTCCTCATTGTTAGCACAGAAAGCTCATGGAATGGAATTATTCCAGTACCCTTTAAGAGGTTTATAATTAGGTTTTCTACTGAATTTTTAAGTTTCTGATATCCTGGGTAAAAGTTTCCTTGGATTTCTTCTTTCGGATGGAGCCTACAGCAGCAGAGGCAGGAAGAGGAGACACAGGGAGCAAGAAAAGGACGTTCTCTAAAGCAGACCCGTTTCCTGAGACATGATTTACTAGAGGAACTTGTTGGCCACAGTCCCCTAACTAATTTTAATCTGAATAGAGAAATAAGGTCAGATTCCACCAACAAGGCACTCCAGAGTCATTCTTCTGATAACAGCAATTTAGCCCTGGGAAGGAACACGTATCAACCTGAAAAATTCATGAAGATTTGAATCTGCTGCCTAATTAGCCACCATAGTTGATACAAGAGGGAGAAAAAAAAAAGCAGCCCACAACTAACATGTCAAATGAGAGTCATTTGCTGGAACTTTCCCTTGAATGGCTAACTCAATTAAAATACCCACCTGACCAACTAGGTATGTGGAATCAGGCCTACTAGAAAGCTGTTTTATGATTATGATATCATCTTTGAGTATGGGTAACTCAGAAAGCATAAACATAAGTCAAACTCACTGTCAATACATATGTGTGTATACAAGAGGAAATAGAGGTAGGAAATTTCAAATAAATGGGAATCAGAAGCGAAGAGAAGAATGACTGCATACAATTTCTCCAGGGACAGAATATATGCACTCTCTCAAATTGTCCCCTCATTGTATCAATCCCTTTCTACCACCAAAACCCAAACAGCAACCAGAACAAAACAAAACAAAATCCATCAATGGGTACTAGAACACCCGTTAGTAAAATGCTCAACTATATACCATAAATGTATTCTCTCCCTTAGATCTCAACCATGTTTACTCCTTTCCAAAATGTTCACCTGAGTGAGGCACTGGCAAACCTAGGAAATGGTCAATGATAACAGTACTTAGGAGAGTATTTTTTCTTTCCCTTCCTATATGGAATGGCATTAGATCTAGTAAGACTCAGGGTTCAAAATTGAACCTTTTGCTTGGGACCTTTGGGATTAAGGGGAATCAAAGGACAGTGCAGAAATCAGAGAAAATGAAACAAAGAATAAGCAACTTACCTCTTGTTCTGGGCTTTAGATTTCGTAGAATAGTAAAGGGAAAATGAGATTTCTTTCTAGTTACCTAGCACACTCATCTCCATAAGAGGGGAAAGCTCTACCCAGGCGCTCATGCAGAAACTGCGTGATATGAAGGCATCATGTTATGCTCTTCCCTGGGAAACAGCCTAGCAGTGAAGAAACAAAATGAGTGCACCAAAACCTGGAAAGGAGAACCATATTTCATTATTGAACCATTGTAATTGCTAAAGTTTCATACTGAGTCCTAATCGACTTTCCAGTATGGGTTATAAAAGAAAATATATTTTGAATCAACATCTATGTAGAAACAGATATAAGTAACACCTGTATATACTCTATATTTATGTATGCATGCATACATATATATGCTTAGCTATTTCCTAAGTAATAAATGGAAGAATCAAAGACAAATATGTGAGTTTATCTGGATTATTGAAACCAGAAATCGATTTGTGCAGATAAGGAGGCATGTGAAGTATATCTAATTATGCTACCCAAGAAAAAATTTTCAGCAGGATGAATAGTAAGTAAAACAAGAGTTGACAGTGAGTGTGCTAATTTCAGATGTTTTGTAACATTCTCTTGGAGGAGATCTAAAGGATGGCAAAGGTCTGATTCAATGAATAAGATGGAAAAAAAGGCGGGAAAGCAAATCAGCTTTCAGAAAGATGCAAAGGAAGGTGTGGGACTGCTTCTTTGCAAGTTAGTGAATAATGTATCAGTGGTTGCTTAATTCAGAGGCAGACCTAAGTTACACTTCACATAAAAAGATAAAAAGGATGCCCAACCCTACCCGACCTCACCTTTCCTTATCTCCTACTGCTACTACATTCAGGAATGGCTACAACTTACTTGGACATCAGAAGGAAATGCAGGATGACGGGCTACACAAATCGATATTTTTGTTAAAGAAATACGCTTGCATTTAGCTAATGACCCTGGAGTGGTAAGGATATGATTGTGCAATTATGTTGGTTTGTTCATGTGCTTTGTACCTGTCCTAGGCTCCTGCTTTCCCCTCAAAGGACCACTTCGCACACATCACTTGGGCATGAAGCATTCCAAAGGTTTCTAATTGTTCCCACATTGTATCAATGTTGAAGTTAGCTTTTGAAGAGTATTCTCTACAATAATGTTGATATTTAACACATTTGCACTAAGACAAAATGTTCCTTTTGGTTGCATTTCAGGAAATCCCAGGTCTCTGGCTGTGCCATCTATTCAAGACAAGGTGTAATTCCATGGCTTTGGGGTATTTGGGCCTCCCTCTGGTTATCTCTTGAATTAGAGCTCATCTGGATGCCAATTCACGGCTGCGCTTTCTTTAGATCCAAGAATAGATTTTAGGGAAAAAAAGAGCAGAAACCCAAGTATTGGGTCAAGTGAATAGTCTGTTAAGGTGTCCACCAACCAGTCTTCTCTGTTTTGCTGTAGATGTAAAAGCTAAACTTTTAACAGTTATGTTCTTTCTTCATGTACTATAGACAGTTGAAAGAAAGTGCTAAGAATAAATACAAACAGCTTTGTTCTTCAAACTCAATTCTGTTTTAGTCAAACATTTCCATAAAAATGAAAATAGAGATCTTGATTAAGAACTTCTAAAACATTTACTAGCACTATTTAAAAACAATAAAAGAGAAAAAGACAATAGATCTTGATTAATCAAAAGCAAAGGAACTTGGTTATTTATTAGCTGATCTTTGGTGAGTGATCACTCATGGTGGTTACGAATAGGCAATGAGTGTTATTCAAGATGTGGAGGGGGAAATAATATAAACTGACTTGAGTTAGACCAAAACATAAAATCCTGACTGATGTGGATTGGCTGATAGGGTTTCTAAAATCTGATAACAAAACTGTCTTTCAAAATATGACACTTTTGAGAGCTTTTTGCCTATATCCAACTCAAAGATAATTTTTTTAATCCTCTGGGAACTAGGAGTTATCCTAGGAAGCTTAGTCATATTAATCAGGAAGATTTTTCTTTAAGACTTGGGTTTGGGTTAAAATACAAGTTTCCCTGTGAGTTATCACTCTAAACTGACATTGGTCACGTCCACTTTACAGTGACTAAAAAATATAAGAGCAGGCTTTATTTTAAAACTACAGCTAGGAGGGTGAGGGTCATGGAAAAGTGAAACAGATAAAGAAGGAATAAAGGTGAAAGGAATATAGAGTGGGAAAGCAGGAATACGAAATTGATGATCACAAATGACAGGATTTTATTTTTTGTATGATTAAATAGTATCCCATTGCATATTTATACATTTTCTTTATCAATTTATCAGTTGATAGACGCATTGGTTGTTTCTATTTTTTGTATACTGTGAATAGTGCTGTAATAAACATGAGAGTACAAATGTCTCTTTGACATATTGATTTAATTTCCCTTTCTCATATACCCAGTAGAGGATTTGCTGGATCACTTGATAATCCTAATTTCAATTTTTTTAAAGAATTTCTGTATTGTTTTCTGTAATAGCTGAACGAATCTACATTCCACCAATAGTGTATAGGTGTTCTCATTTTTTTTTCATATCCTTGCCAGTACTTAGCTTTTGTATTCTTGAAATTAGCCATTTCAACTGGAGTGAGGTAATATCTAATTATGATTCTGAGTGACATTTTTCTCATGATTAGTAATATCAAACATTTTTTTTTCATATGCTAGTTGGCCATTTGCATGGCTTCTTTCGAGAAATGTCTGTTTATGTTGATTGCTTATTTTTAAATGGATTGTAGTATTTTTTTTTCTTTTTTTTTCCTCTTGAGTTATTTGCATTCCTTACATAGCCTTGATATTAACCTCCTGGAAGATGCATACTTTGGAAATATTTTCATTCCATTCTGTAGATTATCTCTTTCCTGAAGGATAAAATATTGTTATTTGCAAAAACATGGGTAGAACTACAGGTCTTTATATTAAGTGACATAAGACATGCACAGAAGGACAAGTACAGCATGATCTCAATCTAACAACTGATCTCATAGAAGCTGGGAGCATGGGGACAGTACCTGGAGAGAAAGTAATGGAGAAAGGTTGGTTAACAGGTATTCATTTACATTTAGGTAGAAAATAAGTTATAGAGTTATGTTCATATTAAGGAAAGACTATATATGATAGAGTAATAATGTGATGCATATTTCTAAAAGTTTGGAGAAAGAAATTTGAATGTTTTCACTTCAAAGAAATGATACATGATTAAGAAGATATATATGCTTATCTTGATTTTCACATTACCCAAAATATAGAGTTAGCATAGCATCCCACGGAACTCCATAAATATGTACCATTTATTATTCAAATATAAAAGTAATAAAAAACAAAAAACAGCCAAAGACTGGCTTGCATTTTCCTGAATCCCAACATCTGATGTGAAAGAACACAGCAGCCATGGAATTCCTGAAAGATTAAGAGAATTTTTAGGGATTTTACATGTAGTTGGGCTACCATGGTCCCAATGTGGCCATCACAGCTAACAAACTCTTCTTGTCTTCTTCCACCACTGAAAAGCTGGTGAAAATAAGTTTTGTTCTAAAGGTTCAAGACACTGGGATTTATTCCATGGCATTAAAATGATAGTTTTCCTCCCAGAAATTATAGAATGAGGATTAGATGTACCTTTTCACCATGTCAGCATTCACATGATGTTCTGTATTCTTTCTCAAAAGCATATGAAGAGATTCTGACCATAAATGGGTCAAATTTTCTTAATATTATTTTTCCATCCAAGTATTATGCAGCAGAGATATAAGTCCTCTTTTCCATAGACCATGCCACCTGGCTGCTTTATGTCCTAACCTATAATTTAAGGACAGACAGAACACAGGAGAGAGAAACACAGACAGGCTAATAAAGTCAATTGAGAAAAAATATAAAAAATCAAGATGTGAGAGATGTTGGAAAAATACTGAGTGTGGTCTAGAAGTTGAGAAGGAGAATCCTAGTGCTAATACCAAGAGATCCATTAAAACTGCCTTTATGATCCCCTATCCCTAATCCTAACTCTAACCCTGCAGCATGACTAAGCCTGTCTCAGCCTGTCTCTCTAGCTACCCCCTCTTCTTGTTTCTGACGCCTGTCCTAGGCTTCTCTGGATTACTACTATTCCTTCTGAAATCCTCTTCCCTTTCATGTTCACTTTATTCCACTCCATCTCTCTTTCTTTATGTACTTCACAAGGCTCACCCTTAAAGAAATCCTCACTGCCCCCTCCAATCAAGTGTCATATCTCTGTTCTCCAAATAACCAGAGATGTTTATTCACACCATGCTTTTAACACTTGATATATTGTCTTATTTTTTCCAAAAAATGTTTACTGAACACAGACTATTTGTTGCACAATGTTTTAGGTACTATTATACTCTGACTTCATGGAATGTATCATTATTTTTATTTTGTGTCCCTGAAAATTGCCCAAAGCAGGTATAGCTTCAGACATGTTTAGATCTTCTACATGCCCACTCTACATAGAAGAGGCTTAGTTAAGTCAATCTTAGATCAACTGGAATGTAATTCTAAGAGTAAAAATTTCTGCTTTCTTCAAGTACTCTATTTATTAATCCTTGGTTCTCTTAGTATGAGTCATTCTCCACCTCTAGAGGGAGTTTTTTCTTTGCTAGGTGAGCTGGTGGGCTCAATATGTACTGGGGATATTGAGACCTTTCTGGCTACAGCATTGTTGTAAAGGTCTACAGATTGGTTTCTGGGATTTTGTGAAACTATTAAAATAATGTATTCATTTGTCTTATTTTCCATAGATTCTCTAAGGTCTCTATAATTCCCTAACATTAAATAATGTAACAAAGGAAAGTTGTTCTTAGTCCTGAAGGGAAAAAAGTATTGGATTAGTGCATTATCATTTGACCACATTTAGGAGTTTCTCTGGAACATTATCTTCCAGACAGAGATTCTAATCTACCCCTGACCAGTGAAAATACAGTGAAATAGGTATTAGGAAAATACAGTGAAATAGGTATTAGTTGACTGTGATCCCTGGAATTATAGATACCATTTATAGATTATAGATTATATCCCTGGAATTATAGATACCATTTCCATAAAGTTCACTCTAACGGCCTTGGTTTTGGACAGTGTGCCTGTTAGACTCTCAATAAGTAGGCATTTAATATATGAATGAATAAAAGGATAACAAAGTCCAAGTTCGGCAAACAGTGGTGAGATTATCCTGGAATGAGATTATCAACCAGCACACAGCACCCTTGGCCTAATTCCAATTTCTCCACAATGATGATATGTGCTGATAGTGCTCCATACAGCACCTCTTCACCATGTGTCTGTCTCCTGTCTAGAAGGTTGCCATGAATGAACAAACTTCACTCTTTTCAATCAGTCGCATTGTTCCCTGTGCAGAGCAGGGCACACAGAGATGGGCTAAAAGGAGCAGAGGAAAATTGATCTTTCAAGGGTATGTGTGGCCCTGCTGTTCCACCATCTCTCAGCCCCTTAACATCCTGAATCACATCAGCTGTGTCTTTCCCATAGTGTGAATCTTCTTCAAGGAAGATTTTTTTTTAATTATATTTCCCCCTGTCTCTAAAAACAATGCCTATTCACAAAAACACAAAAAGAATTGAGAAAAGACAGAGGGTACCAAAAAACAAAATTAAATGATAAAATTAAAATAACCATTGTATGCCAGAGTGCATGTAATGAAAGTAACCAAGGTTGGCCTCTTTCTCTTTTCTTATGAATATAAATGAACATTCACCTAACAATACAACCCTGATTCTGAGATTGCCCTCAAATCCTTAATCTAAACTTCCAAAATTTATAATATATAAACTCATGATTTCTAGCCATTTGATTTTAGCCTGTTAGTGAGGAAAATATTGGGGAAATTGGGTTTGACATTAAGAATCTCTATTTCCCACAGATGCCTTTCTCACAAAAGTTTTTATACGTTTCCAGACCAATGAGTGAATATTTTGATAATCTTATTTCCTTAAATTTAAGAAACCAACTTTTGATAATTGGGTATGAACCTGAATGGCACCAGAGAATCAAGTAGGTGTATCTCACTGGGTGAGATATAGTCTCACTGCTCCAAACCCATGATACCAAATTCATTTTGATGGTCACATGCATGTTCTGTCCTTTGTGAGAGAATGTCATTCCAGCAGGAATAAAACACATGCTTCCTTTACTTTATTTTTTAAATTATTGTTTCTTGCATATAATTTTTTCTTAGAGAAAATTTTCCAAGTTCATCTAGCCAAAGTATGACAGACTATCTTGGCTACTGTAGGCGTATCTACAATAGTAACATGAACAGCTTTCTGAACGTAAAGTAAGTGATGTCTTCTAATCTATTAGAAAATATTCCCCACAGAAGGATTGCTGAGAGTTGCATGATCATCTCTTAGAGAAAGAGAACAGATCTAACTCACTGGATTTCTTCAAAGGCATATGCTATGGTTTTGATCTGGAATGTCCCTCAATGCCTCATGTGTACATAGGCAATGACCGAATCACAACATATCTGACCTCATCATTAATCATAATAGCTGTATGTTCTACTGGGAGGTAGAATCCAGTTGGAGTAAGTAGACCACTGGGGGCATGCCCTGGAAGGATTTATTTTCTTCCAGATTAATTCATATCTATCTCTCTCTCTCTCTCTCTCTCTCTCTCTCTCTCTCTCTCTCTCTCTCTCCCTTTCCCAGATGTCATGAGCTAAGCACCTTCCCTCTTTGATCCCTTCTGCCTTATCTCAGACCCCAAGTAATAGTGACAGGCAAACATGAACTAAAACCATGAACCAAAACAAAAATTTCCTCCTCTAAGCTGTTCTTATTAGGTATTTGTGTCATAGCAACAAAAAGCTGACTAACATGGCAAAGTATTTGGAAATTCAGATAATCCTAGGACATTGGGATTAATACCAAATAAGAGAATAACTAATGAAATGTGTGGCATTTCCATTGATGCTAATGATGGGTCATAATTCATTAATGAGGACTGCTTATTAACAAAAATGTTGATGTGAGTTGTGGAGAATAATAGGCAAGTTGTAACTAAACAGGGTCACTGATTTCTTCTAGGCATAAAAAATTGAAATATTTCAGAAAGATCCAAATAGAATAGCTAAATGACCAGGCTATCCAGAAGATACATGATCTCCACCACCCAGGAGAGAAATACAAAATAAAAATGGTCAATATCCTAGGAGATAGGCAATATCTATCTGTAGTCCTAGACTCCCCATTCTATGTGAATTCTAATATACAAGTAGGTGTTTAAAACAATAGTGCACAAATAACACTCATTTGGCTTTGCCTTTTGAATTTTCCCTTAACAAAAAATTTCCAATTGTCAATTTTTAAAATGAAATTTGCAATTACAAAGACCTTTATAAGAAGTCATCTCTCTTGGGCTGGAGATGTGGCTCAAGCAGTAGCGCGCTCGCCTGGCATGCGTGTGGCCCAGGTTTGATCCTCAGCACCACATACAAACAAAGATGTTGTGTCCGCCGAGAACTAAAAAATAAATATTAAAAAAAAAAAAAGAAGTCATCTCTCATCATGCCTGGCCTGGCACAATAAACAGTCAATAAATTTGTTTTGTTTTGTTTTGTTTTTTTTTGGTTAACCAATTGCTGTTATAGTAAAAGGAAAATCAATGTCATATTAAAAATTTCCATGAATAATTAATTTCTAGGTTACAGAATTCAGTGTATTATAGCATTTAGGGTTTCTCTCACCTGCATCAAGTAACTTCTAAAACTAAATTCTTAAAGAGCAAGCAGGAAGTCTTAAAATATTTTAAGAAAGCTTGGCATTTATTTAAGTAACTCTCTTCAGCTGTTTTAGTCTCCAACAATTTTATTGACCTGGGGTGATACTTCTAGTTCTATAGATGCTAATGTATGCTATGACCAAAAGCACAGACTATTGTCAATTACCATAGTCATCATCAAAGAAAATAAACACTCCAGTACAAAACTGTTCATTCAGTCTATCATTTCTCTCACTTGTAGCTTCTGGTGTTAGAAGCCTGGCAGATAACAAAATCTCCCTCACTCTGATACATGCTCAGTTGTTTCTAATGGTCACTCAACATGACCCATACCAAAGTCAATCTACTGGTGCCCATTGTTGGTCTTTTTTACAAGACAGGCATGAATATGTGTAGATTTTACTCCTTCCAAGTAAGCATTGACATCATGCTAACTACATATGGCTCCCTGCTTCAAGCTTCTCTTAGAAACTGCTTTGGTCCTATATGATTTGGTGTCTTAGAGCTAATCACTGATAGTTGTAATTCAACTACTGGATGACTTTGTGTTGCAACTAAACTTCCACTAGAGTTAGGCAGAATGGCATGCCCTCCTTCTTGATGAAAGTGAGGTGTTATGGTTTCAGTATAAGGTGTCCCCTGCACAGCTCCTGTGCTGATACAGGAATGTTCTGAGATAAAATGGTATGAGAGCTAGCTAATCAATCTATCCTAGTTTGAATGGACAGACTGGATTGTAGCTGTAGGCCAGTGGGCCTGGTTGGATGAGGTGGGTCACTGGGAGCAAGCCCTGGAAGAGTGCATCTACTTATCTACTTTGCTGCCCTTTCTCTTTCTTTCTCTCTCTCTCTCTCTCTCTCTCTCTCTCTCTCTCTCTCTCTCTCTCTCTCCCTCCCTCCCTCCCTCCCTCCCTCCATCCCTCTTCCCTTCCTGCCTACCATGAAATTAAATGAGCAGATTTTCTCTGCTAGGCCTTCAGCCATGAAGCTTTTCTCTACTTCCCTTTGGCCATGATGTACCACCTCACCCCAGGCCCAGAGCAATGAAATCAGCCATCTATACACTGAATCTCTGAAACCATGAGCCCAAAATAAACTTTCCTAGTCTAAGTTGACCTTGCTGGGTATTTTGATGATAGTGATGCAAAGCTAACCAACACAGAGGGTGAGGACTGATAAAGAATTATCAAGGCATCCACATGCTCACTGAGTTCCTGCCCTGTGCTTAGTAGAGGTACAAGAAAAACAGCTCTTTCCTTCAAGGTTTGTACAACTTAGTTGAGAAGATGAGTATAAACCTTGTAAACTAATGCAGGATATAAGATTTTTATCCTTATGAGTGAATCTGGATGACACAAAAAGCAGGCGAAAGGAGAACAGAAAGTTTAAACGGAGGTTTCAGTAATAAGGGAAATTCATGCAAGTTGTTGAACTTGTTTCAAGCTGGAAACGAACAGCAGGGATACTTGGACATGTGAAAGTTGGAGTGAGAAGTGAGGATGCTGACCCATATGTAGCAGTTGGACCATGTGGAAAATAGTGGGATAACGGAAGGTCTTGACATCTTGTCAAAGGAGCTCAGACTCAGTGCAGCTGGAAGTAAAGACTCACTAGAGATTCTGAGCTGGAGAATAGCCTGACAATTTAAAATAGCTGAAAACACAAAACAGCAATCAGTTTAGAGCTTTTCCCATGGGCACAGAGAACTGGGGATTAATTCAGCTATGATAGATCAAATATTTTCCTCAGACTCTAAAGTATACCAAAGATCTCTGATTCACAGCCCTCTATATCCCGGCATCTAGTGAAACCATATGTGCCAGTCCCAGTCAAGAGAAAGGACTCAATGAGAAACAAGTCATTAATCAAAGAGAAAGTTGTGGATATCTAAAACAAATAATAGGGGTTATAATAATACCCAAATTAGACACACTTGAATTGGTGAAATTATGCAAAAACAGAATTTGTTTAATTTGAGATAATTAATCCCGAGAAGACCAACTTTTGCCTTTGTGAAAAGCACATTAGTTAAAAACACAGACTTGAGAATTAGAGCAGCCAGGTTTGGATCCCAGTTCTGCCACTTATTAGTTCTATGACTCAGATAAATTTCTTAATCTCTCTGGACCTCAGTTCCCCAGTTATAATACCTACTTTATGGGCATAATAATTAAAGTTTGTAAAACACTTAAAACAGTAAAAATTAAGGACATAATATTGCTACATAAATACTGTTAAAATAAATAAGAAGAAATTAATATGGAGAAAGCAGAATTTTCCTAATCATATTAAATTATCATAAGGGTTTGTTCAACCTATTGAAAGGATGCAAATATTTTAAGAATTTTGG
Organism: Callospermophilus lateralis; assembly: GCF_048772815.1. Classification (NCBI taxonomy): domain Eukaryota; kingdom Metazoa; phylum Chordata; class Mammalia; order Rodentia; family Sciuridae; genus Callospermophilus; species Callospermophilus lateralis. Next base: position 626,697 of record NW_027510161.1, read on the forward strand.
AGCCTGGTCTAAGCAATGCAAATATTTTAAGAATTTTGGAGCCTGGTCTAAGCAATCTATCTTAGTATGTGTGGATGGGGAAGTTAATACAGGTTTTGCCTCCCCTCCCCCGGGGAATTTGGCAATGATTGGAGATATTTTTGGCTGTCACAACTGCAAAGTAAAGGCATGGGGACAGGGGGAGCTATTGTCATCTAGTAAAGAGACTAGGGATACTTCTAAGCATCCTCTATTATGTAGAGCAGCTCCCACATGATAGTGAATTATCCTGCCCCAAGCATTAACAGTGTTAGTGCTCAGAACCTCTGGATTATAACATGTATATATTATTGTTCTTCTTCAAAAGCAGCAAAGTAAGAATGAAAGGAATGTCCTGAATCCATCCCTTACTGTACTTTTTGTACTCTGCATTCCTCTGTTAACCCATTTTTAAATGCAGTCATGATTAAGGTGTCCTATTGCAAACTTCAAATCATGACAGTACATTAGGAAGGAAAACCAAGGATTTTTTTTTCACTAAAGTATAGCACTCTGTGCTAGCATCATCACTGTGTCCATTCTGTAGCCAAAAAGAGCATGTGGTCAAGGGGATGGAATCCCTTCCCTCAGGGAACATTCTCCTTGGTTGAGGAACCAAGAGCCATACTTGGGAAATCATTATGAAGTCTTAGGCAACTGTATATGCTAAAGACTCCAGAGACAAGTGTCCAGGCCTATAGTAGAAAGGAGAAATGAGCTGAGCAGAGCTGCAGCTTCTATAAAGCCTTCATAGAGGCATCAAGTCCAAGTTGAACTTGAGACATGAATTGGACTTTGATGGATGAGGAATAGGCATTCTCCTGGATGATAACAGACTAACCAAACCACAGGGGTGAGAATATTTATCCAGAGAACAATGAGGAAAATACTCCCCCAGGGGGAGGGGGAAGTAGTTCTGAGGCTGAGTGTGGGGAAGATTGGTGAGAATAGGAAACAAATTTGGATAAGGATGGCGCCCGGGAAGGCACTTAAGTCTCTTCCTGAAGGTTGTGAGGAATAGATGCTCAAGGGCTTCATGCATGGAGACAACGAAAGGAAAAGATGTTAATACATCTGGGCTGCATCAGCATGAAGGTGGATTTCATCCAGGAAAGCCCAGGGAGGGATCCTGCATCCTGCCCTCTCTAAAAGGGAAGAAAAGGGCCTTCTGCCCTGGAGACTACTGCATATGGCACAAGCTGCTAAGCCGGTTGTGCTTCCTGGGAAAGGTGTTGTTTAACCTAGCAACAGTTTTAAGTTTGTACACATTTGCATGCCGAGATGTGCTGCCACACAGTGCCATTTACAAACACCACCGCGAGCCCAGCCTTTAGCTTGGGGTGGGTATTCATGTTTACTTAGCTATCTGGGTTTCTTTTTTCTTTTTTTTTCTTTTGGTTACTAAATTATACATGTAAATCAATATGTATCTTGAATTTACATACCAAATGCAAATGGTGTGACTGTTGCTTTTTCTCCTATTCCATATTTGTTCTCTGCAGAATGAATACCATATGCACCTTCGGTGAATCACTCTGGGCCTTTGCCCTTCCCACTTCTCAGAAAATTATCATGGAAGAAATGGGAGAAGAGTTCTGCCGGGCATTCCAAGCAGCCAAGCAGTGAGGCCTTACTGCACAATAGCCTGACAGTTCAGAATCGGACAGTTACTCTACGTAGAGGAAATCACGGCTCTTATCATACACAGCTACCATTGGTGACTATCTGGTTCATAGGTAGCTGCTGTGAACTTGGGAAAGAATGTCTTAGTTAAAGAAATAAGTTTAAAAAGAAAAATAAACCTGCTGGGAAATGGGGAACAAACTAGGCCCCAAAGCCTAAGAGCTGCCTGGTGCCAGCCCCATGTGCCACATGTACCACAGTCAAGATGGCGCACTCAGGCCATTATCACTAGGAGCTACCTATTCGGCAGTGCTCCAGTTGCCCTTGTCAAGGATAAACCCTGGCACTCCTGGGAGACTGGCAGTATCTATCTGTAGTCCTAACCTCCCCATTCTATGTTTTTCTTTTCCTTGGCTGACCTGAGGTCCTTTCAGGACCTATAACTCCAGCTATCCTATCCCTCCTATCTGGGCAGGGCCTGGGGCCTTTCTCTTCCTCTAGTCCATCCACACTGACTCGCAGACAGCAAGGCTCATTTACTCTACTCAGAAATTCTCCCTAGGAAACCCTGCCTCATCATTCATAAAAAAAGAATCAAATAGACTCCAAGAATGATTTCTGGGGATATTTTGGAGCAGAAAAGAAAATTAGCTTCCTCCATTACCCTCTTCTAATTCCACCTCTAAAATTTCATCCTGCTATTTCTAGCATTGTCTTTCTTCACATAAAATAATTTCTAGTATTAACTGCATAAAATGGGCAAGATTAATTCTGAGATTTTTTAAAACTAAATTTGATTTTGATTCTTTCTACCAAATCTCATTCTCTCTCTTCTCTTTTTTTTTTCTTGCCAGTTCAGCACATTTCCCATTAAGAGCTATCAAATTCAAAGTACTCAATTCTCATGGTTCAGCTTTCCTGAAATTTGGTGCTCTTCTCTCCTTCTCAATGAACTTTGCTAACTACATGCATAGAGTTGTCATTCAACATTAGTTACATCAAACAGATGCATTTCAAGTTGTTCATATCTAAGACAGGAGCAATAAGACCTTAATCATTTCCAAATGGAAACATAGTTCTCTGATCATTGACAGCCATGCTGTGTCAGCAGGATAGATTCTCCCATTATCCCATCCAACTGGTAGAAAGCCCTCCATTTCTTTTATGGTGACCCTCTCTAACTCCTCACCTACTGAAGGGGTACTTAGGAATCCAATTATATTTACAGTACAATAGCTAATTCTTTTTTGTCCTCTACATTATTTTATTGGTGTATTATTGTTGCATATATGGATGGGATTTGTTGTTACATATTTGTACATGCACACTATATATATAAATGTGTGTGTGTGTGTGTGTGTGTGTGTGTGTGTGTGTGTGTGTGTTGGCATCAGGGATGGAACCTAGAGCCACTCAACCACTGAGTGACATTCCAAATCCTTTTTTTAATTCTTTATTTTGAGACAGGGTCTTGCTAAGTTGCTGAGGCTGGCTTTGAATTTGTGATCCTCCTGCCTCAGATTCCTGAGCTGCTGGGATTACAGGCATGTGCACCATGCCTGGCCCAACAGCTTACTTCAAAACACTGAAACATTTCATAATTCTTGCCACTACCTTCAAGGTTGAGAGTTAATCTTCAGAATGCCCTAAAATAACTTGAGCTGTGTTTAATTTACTTCCTCCATACCCACATGCACATATATCACTTTTTTTTGTACTAGGAGAGAAAGCAAACCAATGTACACTGTAATGGAACCACTAATGAGCTGATGCTATCTACTGGCCTCTTTAAAATGCTGTTTCCTTCCTGTTTTGCATTTGTTAGGATACAAGTTTAAATTATGTATGCATTCCCAACTCTCCTCTTCACCCCTCCTCTCTCCCTTTAATTTTGTAATCCAAGAATCACATTCCCTTAGGCAGCAATGGATTCACCTGCATATACACACCTGTACACACCTGCACAAAGACTATGCTGTGGAATCACGTAATTTCACATTCTTGCAAGAAGGTAACCTGTGTGCATACACACATCCTCTTTCCATCTGTGAACATGTATTGTCCTATATCTACCTTTTTGCAAGTAATTTAAACTTTCAATTTTTGATATTTAGCATTCTTTGTTTCCTAGGAACTCTTTATTTCGTAAAAGGTAGCATTTTATATGGATTGCTTTATATATTCGTTTAAATAAAATCTGCAGTGCTTGCTGAGGGTACATGCATACAGTTTCCTAATTTGAAAGAGGAAGAGTTGATGATGTGTTGAGGAGAATGGGTAATATTTTATGTATAGGGAAATTATACGTCCAGTTCCCCGGGACAGGCCTTGGCAACTGTTGTCCATTATTGTTATTGTAGTATTATCCTTTGTACTCTCAATTGTTTTCTGGCTTGGGCCATGAATTATATGGTCATCATTATGCCCAGCACTTATGCACAGTGTAATTATAGTTGCTGATGAAATGTGTTTACTGAAAAAGTAGAATGCACAAAGATGAAGATCCTCTAGATTTCTGTAAGAGTAGAAGGGACATTTCAGAAAGACCAACTCTGGTCCTAATTTTGGAGTAAGACAGAAATCCCTGTCTGGAACACCCAACATCTATCCTTGTCGAAGCCATTTTTTACCTCTGACAATGATCTCTTCTCACTCACAGTCTTCGTGTTGTTGCCTGACTTTTCTACTCAGTCTCCAACTATAGTCTACTAAAACAACATAGTGAAAGATTCTTGGATCTAACATCCTATGCTCAACTAGTATAGGAGACTTTTCCAAATTCAGAGTGCCAGTAAATGAGAGACTAAAGATTAAGATCTAAGACTCTAAACCCCAGGCTTAGTGGTTGTTCTTGCATCTTATGAGTACTTTATCTTAAGTGAGTTCTCCCAGGTTATAACCCATAAGATGGTACCTTCTGGATTTGACCACTCTGGTACTTCTTCGTCATCTCTTCTGATAAGTAACACAAGTTCAGTAAGAGTCTATTGTGTAAGACCTTTGGACCTTGGGATAGAGAGTGTATGTGTGTGCAGCTGGGTATGTGTTTGTGGGTGTGGTTTGTTAAGCTTTCACCCAGCAGGATGCATAATTGAAGAACAGAATTTTTACCCTCCAAGGACCAACTCACACAACTCTTTTGCCTCTGGCCATTCAGCCTGCTGGAAGCTCATAGTTCATTAAGCTCAAAGCACTTTTGGTCTGTAGCTCTCATTTGACAATGAGCACAGGATCTAGTGACATCTCTTATCTTTGTCATTTTTCATGTGTTAATGTGTCTCTCCAGCTAGACTCTAAGCTCATCAAGAGCAGGGGCGCCATCACATTTTCACCACTTTCCAAAGATCTAGAAATGTAGAAATTGATGAATGGCTTCTGACGGATGACCATTCCCAAACATTGGGAAGAAACCTTAAAATTGCACACATCAAGATAACTCTGAACAGTTCCAATAAAATGGCAATATTGCCTAAGTATTCATTTTAGCCATAGAATATTTGTCATGGAATATGAGTTTCTCTTTTAGAAACTCAACATTATTGAGTTCATTGGATATCAGAGGTAGAAAGAACTCTACTGACAACCTAACTCAGAAGCTCTGCTTCATGGATAAACAGGCTGACTGACATGAATTGACTTGCTTAAGGTTGTTACACCATGAATTGGGAGTAGGGTTGGATCCTAGAATGTGCACAAAGGTCCCCTCCTGTCTTTTTCTCTGCAAACCACACCCAACCTTCAAGAAAGAGTTTCTGAGACAGAATATCAATTTCCTAGCCAAAGAGTTTTTGATTTGGCTGTGAAATAGAGAACTGTGCTCACTCAATATCATTTCTTGACTTTTTTTTCTTATAATTTTAGAATTTTTTTTTCCTTGAAGTCATCTCCAGACAGGTAATCTCCCAAACTGCTTGTCTACAATCACTCTCTGCTCTCCACAGGAGGGAATCATCTATAGATCAACTTCCAAAAATCAAGAGCATTCTTCACAATACATCTCTGCCAGGCTGGACCTCTGGACCCCTGTCCCATAATTCTTTATTTCCGTTCAAGTTCTGCTGCATCTTTCTATGGACACTTGGCATTGCTCAGCAATGGATCTGTGAGCAGTTAGTCTCTGCCCCCAACTTCTTCTTTCCTCTTTGTTTCCTCTCGCTCTCCTCTACGCAGTCTTTGGTGCTGAGATGCACCAGACCCTACCTGGGTCCAATCTTTTCACAGCAAAGTCCTCCTCTCCAACATTTGACCTTACAATAAGACCTTCCCCATCTCACCCAGGAGCAGCTTCACTAAGTCCTCCAAGACTCAAGGTCCTGCTTTTCTGCCAAGAAGCTTCTTTCCAGAGCATCTTTATAAATAAATGAAATCGAATGTCCGACTTTTTCTTATTCGCTTAGAGACTTTATATGACATTTAATGGAAACCCTCCTGATGTATTATTTGTAGCAGGTTCCTCGTGGTATATGGGGGTCACGATTTTATAAAAACAACTTGGATTATCAATCTAGAGTTTCCTATCAAAACCCTGTCTTACAATATTGTACTCAGGGGGAAATCAGATTAAACTTTGACTCACAATGCCTCAGGGATGTGGTTTGCATACAACTTTTATTTTCTGTAACAAATGCTATTGCAGCACACACACACACACACACAAAAAAAATCATGACATGAGACAGCACTCTGGGCAGGGTGAGATATGAAATTTAAAATTTAACCAGAAACAAAAAGTAAAATGGCATTCTATAAAGAAGGGGAAGGAAGGAAGGAGAGAGTTGTTTGTTTCAAATTAACCATTCGTGAAGACAGAGTAAAACGACAGATTAAACTTTGACAAGGGGCCTAGTCTGTCTTCACAAAGTCCCCTGGTGTTTCCCTCAATAATGGAGAACCCCCAGTTATGCCCTTCATTCCAGCCTCTATCCCCTTGAGCTGTGACCCCCACACAACCACACAGTACACATCCAGCCTTGCTCCTGGTTCTTATTACTCTAAAAATATCATATTATTCCTTTTCCTTTTCCCTTCATATTACTTCCTCAATTTATCTTTTCATCTCTCTTCCCACCCCCCAGTTTCTGGTTTGGAAGTGGATTTTCTAAGCAGCTTCTTGGCAGAAAAGCAGGACCTTTCTAAGTAGCTACTTGGCACAAAAGCAGGACCTTGATTCTTGGAGGACTTAGTCAAGCTGCTCCTGGGTGAGATGGGGAAGACCTTATTGTAAGGTCAACGGCTATGGATTTTCAAAACAACTGAGTCAAAAGCCCTTTATCCCTCTTACACCTTCCCCCCAATATCCTAACTTTCTCTTGGGTGCCAGGGCATCTTGCCAGTATTTAAGCTTGCTGGGAACAAGAAATTCCCAGTATGTGCAACCCATTTTGAATAGCCCCCGGCCCTTGGTCCAGTCAATCAGCTGGGAAGGGCGAAGCATCTGTGGCTGCTTCTTGGTCCTTGGACCATGAAGTGCTCCCCATTGTACTGCTCCCCTGTAGGAGTGAGTGGGCTGTGACACAGGGAAACTCTGCTCTGGAAGGACTTACCACCCAGGTAGAGAAAGGCCACATACACGTGGAAGGAAATAGAGACTATGAAGGAGAAGAATCACTTCTGTGGTTTGGAAATGATTCCCCCCCACCCAGTGGTTCATGTGATAGAAGTGTGGTCTCAAACAGTAGGGAGAGATGGTGGATCTTTAAGAGGTGGGGTCCAGGGGAAGGTAAGTAGGTCATAGAAGGACCAGCCCCAGAAAGAGTTCATCACTTCTCAGGGGAGTGAGCCAGGCCTCCTCATATTGAGTAACCACAAAACATGTTCTGATAAAGTGAGCTCAGCTTTCTCTGCTCCCTCCTTTGCTTGCACTCCCAGGGACATGCTATCCGTATACACACAGCTGCTTATCTGCCATGCTGTCATGTAGCCAGAGGGCCTCACCAGACACCAGGACAGTGCTATTGGGACTTCTGATCCAGCAGAACTATAAGCTAAATAAACCTCAATTCTTTATAAAGCAACAAGCCTAAGGATGTTGGTTATAGCAACACAAAACAAAACTAAGTCCTTGAAGGTTCATCATCATATAAGGAATGGGTGTTTAAAATGGAGAGAAGCAGCTGGTCTGCATAAGGAAATGGCAGGAAAGCCTGGGTGAAGATGGGGGCTTTAGGGACACTGGTTCTCAGTACAGGTGACTTGCTCATCTGTCTAGAAAGTGAGGTAGAGTCTGGCTGCAGTGCCCTCCAGGCAGCCTCCTCCTTGGGCCACCTGGCAGCTTTAAGAAAGCAATGAAGCTACAACAGCCACATACAGTCAGAAGGAGGTTTGGGGGTTAATGAGTTTTGTTAGCGTGTTACTTTAATTGCTATCGTTATTTCTGTACATACGCCTAGAGGCTTGCAGTGAATGCATTTTATTATTCATATTAAGCATTTTGTACAGCACTTTCTGTTTGCAAAGTGCTTTACAATCATTAATTAGTTATTCCTCCTGACACTCCAGCGAGGTGATCCAGGCCTCATTCACTCCCCCTGCTTGGTTATAAACGACAGCCCCAGTGTGTTGAGGTAAGTGACTTGGCCAAGGTCACCAGGCCATTAGGGTGGAAAGGCTAGGATTAAAATTCCCCTGCTGCCCTTCAGGCGGAGGCCCATGTTGCTGGAAGCAGCAGCTTCCCTGGACAGTGCACATAAAAAAATGTTACAATAAATAAATAAATGAAGCCAGAGGCAGAAAAAAAAAATGGTTCATAGGCCTCATTGCTAAGGCCTGGGGACACCTCTGTCACAGTGGCAGGAACTAGAAAGTGCTGAGAGAAGACCAAAAGAGAGCTCCGGTAGTAACATAACCTTCCACGTTCTCCTAGCCAGCTCTAACGTGTCCTCCTGGAGACCCTCGCTGTCCTAGTTGCTGGCTCCTTGGAGGAGCCTGTTTCCTCTGCACGTTTCTTCTTAACTCTGAAGGCTTTACTGCCCAAAAGGGCTCGAGATGTATAATAACGCGGTGATGCCCAGAAGAGCACTGTGTCAATTTAATTTGAACCAATTTGACAAGTCTGATACACTTTGGGGACAGCAGCCCACCGCGCTGACCGCAGCGGCTTCTCTTGTTAGGTTCTCACCTGCGCTATTTCTCCAGGAGGTAATTACCTTACATCAAGAGACCGATTGTAAACGCGTTAGGTTTTGCTGACAGCACAGAGCTGGGGGGGAAGCAGGACTCCCGTTTGAGAGGCAAGGAAAATGCAACACGATGTGCCTCCCTCTCCTTAAGCGGCTCTGCGGCAAATGCAATTCGGTATTGACAAACGCACATTAATGCCATTGGCCAGGGAGAGGGACGGGCAGGAAAGTGCTGACCTGCAGAAGAAACATTTTCTAAAGGTGTCCCCACCCTGGGGCCACACTGCTGGAAACATCCAGAGAGTCTCATGGAGCCCAGAGCCTCTGGGAGATGTCTTTCTATTTTAAAAGAACGCATCCATTTATGAAAGAATTGCCCCCTCCCACCTCATTCCCCACACCTGCCCACGCCCACTCCCTAGTGTCGCTGCCAATTGGAGGAGCTCCTAAGACATTTTCCAGGGATTAGTGATCAAAGCCGACATCCTGTAAGGAAATAGAGATTTTTTTTTTTTTCCCTAAAAACAGGAGTACTCAATTTAAATCCCCTTATGGCAGATTTTTTTTTTTTTTTTTTTAAAAAAAAAAAAAAAGCAAAACCTGTTTTGCCTCAATCTGGGCAGGACAAGCCCAGACTTGATTCATGTTCATTACTCTCTTGCAATCTTCCTTTCAGATGTGAGAAGGGATCATGATTGTTCAGTTTGTAGCACAATTTCTCACTCCATTTTGATGATATTTCCAGAAAAGAAGAAGAAAAAAAAAACTGTCACAGGACCAGATGGGCCCCCTTCCTCCGCGACGCCCAAAGTTAGCTTTTACCTTCGAACAGAAGAAAACACCACCACGGACGACGGCTTGGCACATTCTTCACAACATTTCTTTTGGGGGTTTGTTTATGTGTTTGATGTGATCTCTCCGCGTGCTAAAAGGAGCACATCCTAAGGAAACACTCACTACCCTGCACTGGAGTGTCAGGTAGCTAGAGGCATCACACTGTTCTCAGGGAACTTACCGTGGAGGTGAGAAAAAAAAATAGATTTAGAAATCACAGTTCTGCTTAGCAGAACTAGACATGGGTCAGATGCCAACAGAAAGATTCTGAGCATTACAGGAACTTGTGGGTCAGCAATAAGAGGAAACCTCTGGAAACTCATGGGGGAAGACACAGTTGAGCAACGCCCTAAAGAACCAGTGGAGCAAACCTACACACATTCATGAACAGAAAGCTGGTTTCATGTTTTTGTCATCTGACCTAGAATTTCTCCCCAGTGCTCTTTGAATTCTGTTCCATTGCCCTCAAAGTTCTGGATGCTGGAGAAGAACTCAGTGTGGGGTTTACTTGGTTCAAGGTAAAGGCATCTCAGGATCAGTGGGAGGGGTATTTGTGGTTTTCATGCTCAGGACCTATTTCCTGTACACAAAGATCTAGAGTTCTTTCAGGGGACTTTTTGTTTTCTTTTTTTTTTTTCCTGATGAATTTCTAAATCCCTGCGTCAGCCCCCTCAAAGCTCCCACCGATCCCCCCAGAGGCTCTTGGAGGAGGGCAAGTTATGATTTCTTCCTGGAGAGTGCCTGCTCATCCCAAGAGCCCCTGGCAGGCAGCAGTTTCTCCCACTTGTTTTTCTCCTCCCTCCGACAGTCAGGACACTGTAGATCTCTAATCAGCTTTTCAAGGTGACACTTGCTCACTGTACACACTCTTTTTTGCATGCCAGAGTATCATTTGTTTGAGTAGTCCTCGGTATAATAATATGGGAATAATATCTAGTATTAATTAAACGCCTATTGTTATTTTGTGTAATGCACTATGTTGGATGTATTGCACATTACCCCACAGAATCCCATAACAGTCCTGTGAAGCAGGTACATCTATTATCCCTATGTTTAACATGAATAACCTCAGGCTTTGAGAGGTTGCTAAGAATTTCAAGATTACACAACCAGTAATTGGCTGCGCTGAGGTTGAAAGCATCTCTGGCTGACTCAGAGTTTTCTGTTCTATTCTCTACCTCCCTGCAGGAACACAAGATGACAGTTAGAGAATGTGTGGCAAAGTGTTGTTCTTCCCGTCTCAACTCTTTTTAACAAAGATGAAGCTTGGAGTTAAGGGGAAGGTTAAGGGAAGTTAAGGGAAATATAAAGAATCAAGAGAGATTTCAAAAATTTTGTGTACCTTTGGCTCGTGGGAGAATCATTCCATGGCTATTTATTCATTTTTTTAAATAAATAATTATCAGTATTTTTAATTTCTTTTGAGGTATTGGGAATTGGCAGTTTTCACTCAGTTGCTGAGGCTGGCCTCAACCTTGAGATCCTCCTGCATCAACTTTCAGAAGGGCCTGGACCAGAAGCCTGTGGCACCATGCCTGACCAATTATCAGCTTTTGTCCTGATCACCTACCAAAACAGATCAAAGGGAACAACCACTCCCATTTTAACCTACGAGGACAATGAATTTGATAGGCATTATAATTATATTTCTAAGGGGATGATACTGATACATGGGGTGGGGGATCAGGATACAACTCTCAGTTCTGAGTCTTCATTATAATTTTTGAGAAAGTTTTTCAAATACATTTTCTTAAAATCAAACTCAAATGTTAATTTAATCTTCAGAACTATAAAGGGGCCCTTACACAAAGGGAATCATAAATTATAGGTTGCTAGAATTGCAAAGGCTCTTTTAATCTGAACCTATATTTAACAGTTGAGCTATAAGCCCTTGTGAAGTGTTAGAAATGTGGCAATTAAGAGATTCTGGACATTTAATGTGGTTGTAGCAACCTAGATTAAAATCTGTCATTAATCTATATTGTGCTTTTCCGTAGTATACCATGCTATTCCAACTACAACCAACCCAAAGTATAAAAACATGAAATCCCAAGAAGCTTTGCATGTCTTAACAGGCTGAGCCGTAACTAGTATGAATTGTATATCAATAGATATGTTTCTTGTCTTGATCTAATTAAAATAACTTAAATCATACTATCAACATGGTATACTTTTGAATATACATGAAAACTTTTAATAAAATCATGTATCAATAGGAATAACATAAAATACCATCACAATAATACAAGTGAGAAGAGCTATATGAAGGTTTGCAATTGGTCACTATACCACATAGATGGAAAACTTTATTAAGAAATACTTTGCAATTACTCACACTCTTTGTATCTATCAGAGGCCCTACACATTTGTTCCTGTGAAAAAATAGCAAGAATACAGGTCTTCCAAGTGAACTTTCTGAATAAGCTAACTTGCCCTCCATCTCTACTTTTAAACACTTTTGCACCATAACTGTCTCACACCATCTTCCTCAAGAATTAAGGCCCTTTAGTACAAAGTTTGAAGTATATTTTTTTTTGGAGACTTTTAAAATTCTACCATCAGGAATTTTCAATCTCTGAAATCCATAGAATTAATGTTTATGATAAAATTCATTAATATTTAGTTTCAGTGAAGGAAGTCTATAGGACTTAACTTTTCTTCTGATGTCATGTGAAATTTAAGACAGGGAATTTGTCCAGCAGATCCAATTTCAAAATCCCCACACTGAAATTAATTTAATTCAACATGTGTTTACCAAACATTGACAATATATTCAACACATTTCCTAGTACTAAGGGATATAAGAGAAACTATAGAATTTTTTTGACATAAATTTATAGATTATATGAGAATAATCAAAGAATATGCTTGAAGCAATAGGCAACTAGATAAAGGCGAATGCAAAATGTTAATCATGGTTAAAAAGTGTTGCCAAGGTAATATAGAAGGAAACATCTGGGGACAGGAGGCCAGTGTGACATGCAATACTGTCATGAGATTCATAGTGAATGAGCCCCTACCTTGGCCTCTGTGGTAGACAGAGGTGATTATCTATAGAAAACAACTTTCCATTACAAAGACAGGCAGGATCATGGGCAGTGTGTGGGCACAGAAAGATGTGAAACAAATTTATGTGGGAGGCCCATGGGATGGAGAAGGGAAGATCAGGTTGGAAAAGAAGTTTGGTGCATTAGAAAGATGGCCACCCACACAAACACCTTAATACAAGGATCTATACAATGGAAATGGCCTTCCCTCTTCACAGGAGGAACAACGGACTCCAACTGCAACTTAGAGGGGCTGGTCAGAGCTCCCTGCAGATTCTCATTGAAATATTTCTCATCAAGAAGACATTTAAAGGGATGGAGAGGGGTGCAAATGGCCAATAGAAGGACTTACTGAAATGAAAGCAGCAAAATAATTTCCCAGATTGCCAATGACTATTAAAATAGGCCATGAGGGTCCATGGTTATTACTTTAACAATTAGTTAATTTTAGCAGCAGGGAGGCCATTAGCTGACCAGCTCACTCTTCTGCCCAGCATATCCTAGCCAATGAGCTGTGATTGGGCAATAAAAATGAGATTGTGCCCAGACAATAAAATATTTAGACTTTTAATATGTTGGTGGAGATGGACCACATTTTAAAGTGACAGAGCATCATATTTCCCATTATTTATTTTTCTAAGGCCAATGTGTCTAATCTTTGCCTCTGCAATTTCAGAGAAGATATAAGAAAAGCAACTGGAACAGGAAAGAGGGTGAAAAGAAACAAAAATTAATAAAATCCAAAAGTAAGTATACACACATATCCAGTGTGCTGCAATAAGTAGATAAACCTGGGTTTTGCCTCCAAAAAGAAAACAGAATATGTGTAAAATCACTGCATAAACATCAAATTAACATAATTTATAAAGAATATAAGAATTAATGAGGAAAACATAACCTTATCTGTGAATGGTGTCTATGGCTAATGTCTTTACCCATAAATGCCTTCCAAATGTAAGTAAATTGTGGATTTAAATTTAATCTACCAAACATATGCAAATAACTTAAACATTCTATATGCAAGTTAATGTAAATATTGCAAAACCCCTGAAATGGAAATGAGTATGTAAAACTTTCTGCATCGACAAAGCCAACATTGATATTCCTATGTTTCTCTCAATAGAGATTTGTTTTTCTACACCAAATGATAAGTGCAATGTAAACTTGAAACTTATACTGAGGTGAACATCCCCGAGTTCTTTCTTAAAATACTTCCAGTTCCATGTACACCATAATGACCATGAAAGTCAGAATTAGTCTTCTTTCAACCATGGTATACATTTGACATCCCTTTTTCTTATCTTATTGAGAATATATTTTCCCACATTGTCTCCCTGTCCAAATCCTACCCAAACATTAAAACTTATCATGTCCATCTGGAAACATTAAGCTTCCTGCTTGTAAAAGTATTGTATTTCTCACACTATTGAAAGATTTATAGCATTCTCAATAGATTTGATTATATTCTCAAATAATTTAAGAAAGCTTTCCATTGAGGCTGAAACCCAGACTGCCCTTGAAAGATAAATATTGTTTAGATGGATAAGAGGAGTGGTCAATGCCTTATGGATAAAAAGTAATCAGAAGAAGATCTGACGAAGGAATGCTAAAGATCACACATACACTTCTCTAAGGGCAAAGGCTACTTGGCATGAAGGAGGCTGAAATATAGAGCAATGATGGGCAGATCCATCTTCCAGATGGTTCTTCAAACCAGCTAGCCAACCATAATATGATACTCACCAGGTTCAGCTTTACATCTTTGGTCTAGGGGTACTCTCTACTTCAGACTAGCAGGTGGGCAGCTCTTGCTGGTGTTCATGGCATTACATCATTGTGGAGTTCTTGGCACAACACTTAGCTTCAAATTTACTAGTATTCATTATTTGTTTTTAAAAAAAAAAAGGAAAGAGGAAAAAAAAAAGAGGATAATTTACATTTCCTGATTCAAAGCCAGGGCCTATTCATCATCGCCTGCACATCGCTTATAAAGATGATAAATGAATGTATAGTAACTGAACCCTAAAACAAAATAATGTGTTTTTCTTAAAGCTTTGCAGGGTTGCATTTCCGCTGTAATTAGTTTACTTTTTTTTAATCAAATTCTGTTAAGCAGCAGTCAAAATGAAAGCTGATTTTCAGACTGCTAAAAGCAGCCCAAAAGAGAGAAAAGGACAGAAAATAGGGTTATTTTTTCACATGTAATGGTGCAAAAATATCAAGGTAATTGCATAACTTTCAGAAACAGCAAGAATATAATCATGTCTTGCTGATTGTATGATATTCAAATACAGGTTGCTATAAGAGAAACTACCATTTGATATAAACCAAGATAAATTGCTATTCTATCTTTGGAAATTCAAATCAAGGAGGACATTGTTAAATTTCTATGGTTCCACAATGCCCACAGGATAATCTGCAAACCCCCAAATATTACCATTTATATTTCAGTACTTTGTTCTAAACTGAATCCCTGTTCTTTCAAAAGTATAGGCTTAATTCATCTTATGGTTCCCTGTTTTTGAAACTCATATTATACTCTAAGTCTGCAATGTCAACCACTCCTTCCTCATCTATATGACTCCTGTCTATCCCTATCATTGTAGTTTGTTTCCCTACTCTATTAAGCCTCCTCTGGCACCTCTACCAGTAATAATAGCTCATTAAGTCGCTGGATCTTTCTATCACATACATTTCAGTTGAGATATATATATATGGTTTTACCTGTATTGTTTTTAGCTGTTCAGTTTTTCTGAGGTGTCCTTGTCTCCTAGACTATATCACATAACACCTGAGAACAGAAGTCATGTCTAATAGAAGTCTAGTGTTCACTGAAGGACAATATTGGGATTAAAGAACCCGGTCCTCATTGAACTGCATCAGGAGTACCATCGAAGCCATCCAATATGTCATCCATCCATAGCGTCACAGCTTCAGAGCACCTGAGATTCCAGGTTAGCTTAGTTCCTTTTCTCTTACAAAGAGGTGGGTAGAAAAACATGTCCCCTGTCAGATCTGAAGTGTGTTAGACATCTTTTTCTACACATGACACACTCTTGGAATAAAACTGAGGTATTGGAACTCTCCATGAGTTACTAGTTTCGCACTGCTTTACATTCCTTCTTTCCACTCTTCTCTAATGCTCTACAGCTACCATCCCTAAACACATCCATTCAACAATGTCCCAGAACCATTAGGACCTTAACCTTCCTCTTGAATTACCAGTTTATTCCAACCTGTCCTCAGAGCCTGCCTGCTTTCTCCAGGGTAAACATTTGTTAACAGCCTAGACTTCGGGCCCTAGAATATGACATTTTTCAAGAACAAGTCAGGCACTCACTATTTACATGTTTTGCTCACTCAGCTAGCACAGAATGAACAAAAACTTTGTGTTGTTAGTTTCATCATGTGATTTACAAAATTTTATTTTTATTTGTTTCCAACATTTGCATATAATATTGCACCCTCACTAATAGATAGCCTTGGGGGAAGGCTACCTAATCTTTCACATTAACTTTAGATCCCAGATTCTCTCTGTAAGGATTTAATATTAGAAACTTGCTTTCTCTTCTTTCTCACTTTCCTTCCTTCCTTTCACCTTCCTTTCTTTTCTCTTCTCTCCTGTTCTCCTTTCCCCTTCCCTTCTCTTCCTCTATCTCCCTCCCCCATCTCTTATGCTATTTGTGCAGGATTTATCAATCAAATTCAAAATACCAAAATTCAATCTGTGTTTGCACCCCTAGTCCACCCTCTTCTTGTTCTGCCACTTAATATTGCATGGAAACTATATTCACTTCATAATATTTCACCAATGTGGTTTGGAATAGTCTTCCAGTGTTATAGCTAACCCAGGCATACACACCGTACATGTTGAGCCTCAGGAGAAGACCATAAGCATTAGGATGCTCACTCATGTTCTACATGGAAAAGCCACAAATTATTTTTTCAGTACAACTACATGGTCCATATAAGTTCTGAAATATTTCTAAGATTCTGGCAATGGTTTTCTTTCTGGCTTAGTTGTCTCAGAGATTATGGGTATGCATTTTTAAATTTGTCATCAAATTTTCATTGGCAGATATGCAAAGAATATTTCAGGAATGGCTAGTCAATGTTTGTTTTACCAGAAATCAAAGTAAGCTGTGTGACATAAATTATATCATCTCTTTTCCACAGTTAAATCCTTCAATAACTCCTCATCGTTGGCAAAATAATCATTAAAATCCCTTTATAGGAGATAGGTAAAAGTCTTCCACATTCTGGTCTGGGCCCAACCATGCATATTCCTCTCTTATCACCACTGTCTAGGGTTATAGGCTGAATTGTGTCCTCCACCCCCAATTTCCATGTTGCTTCTTTCCTAGTCTGGCTGCAATTGCATATATTGTGTTTTGTGTTCTCTCTCTCTCTCTCTCTCTCTCTCTCTCTCTCTTCCTAACTCCAATCCCATAGTTTTCTATTTTGTCACTTAAAAGTAAGTATCACATTTATCTTTAGCACTCATGATACTTGGTAAAGTCCATGTGAGAACATAGTGACAAGGTGGCTATCTATAAACCATGAAGAAAACTTTCATCAGGAAAAGTATTTGTAGACTCTTTTTGATCTCATATTTGCCATCCTACAGAATCATGAGACAATAAATTTCAATTGTTTTGTCAACCAGTCTATAGTATTTTATTATAGCATCCTGAGCAGACTAGCATAACTAATGTCCTTGAATCCACCAGAACTATTCAGGAAAACATAACTAGGAAAAGAGATTATAGACATAGGTGGCAGATGATAGATAGCTAGATAGATACATAGATAGATACATAGATAGATAGATAGATAGATAGATAGATAGATAGATAGATAGATAGAAAGAAAGAATAAATTGGTTCATGTGATTAGGGAGGCTCAGAAGCCCCAAGATCTGAGGTTGGCAAGCTGGAGATCCAAGAAAGTTCATGCTCTAACCCTATTCCAAAGAGTCCAAAGACTGGAGAACACTTATGTTTCAATCAGATAGGCAGAGAACAAATTTTCCTTTACCCAACCTTTTTTTTTGTTCTATTTAGGCCCTTACCAGATTGGATGAGCCCCACCCACACTTGGGAGGAAGATATGCTTTACCCAGTCTATCAATTTAAATATTAGTCTCACCCTGAAACACTTTACAGACACAGCCAGAATAATGTTTCTCCAAATATCTGGGCACCCTATGGTCCAGTCATATTGGCACATAGGACTACCCTTCACAGTTTTCTTCATGGTACTGGTCCACACAATGTACCACGGGCTACTTACCAATTTTTTAACTTGACAAGAGATCTGTTGAATCATTTTGGCACATGTTGTCTTCTTCTGCCCTGAATTTGTTTTTTCCCTGCACTCCTTCATTGGGCATGGTTAGCTAGAAAACTCTCACCTATTCCTTGAAATCTCAACTGAATGGCCTCTAAAGCCTCTCCTCATTTTCTCAGAATTGACATTTTCTTCCATTGACCCTTTAAGCAACTGATGAGAAAGCCCTTATCATGTATTATTATAATAGTATTTATGAATAAAAATGCTTATTTTTCACTAGACAATGAGCTCCTTCTGCTTTAAATATTATTTAATTTTTTTTTGCATTTAGTACAAACCAGTATGTATCAAAGTACATTAATAAACTTCTGATGATTGAAGTTATGTGCATATGAAACAAAAGCAAGGTTAGAAATCAAAAGACAAGAGTACGAGCCTGTGACAATGCCATTGTAGGCATTATGTAGTGGCATATTGCCAGGACTCCTGATGGCAGAGCATAAGGCAACTTCCTTCTTACAAACGTGAGCACTCTATCCAGGCTTCAGTCTCCACAGCATCATCCCATCTTCCTCTCTGTTGCCATTTCTTCTAATTTCTCAGGCAGTGGGTGGGTTCCCTTCAGAGAACTAAGTGGGAACTCACAACAATCTCAGCACCACACACCTGAAGAATGTGCTTCTCCCCATTGTCTCAGTGGGTGAGGAGAAAGAGTGCAAAGGAGAGCAAATATAAATATTCTAGTGCCTAAAATATCCTTAGGCCAAATTTGGCACAAAGTCCACTGGAATCAAACATGGAAGTCTGGTTTAGGCCTGGGCATAATCCAGGATGGGGAAAAATGAGGCCTGAGGAAAAGGAGATAACAGAAGCCTTTTTGTCTATAATGTGCTCTGGCACCCTTCCTGGCAGGAGGTCCACTGGTGCTGAGCATGAGGGGATCTGAGCAGTCTCACTCACAAAGCTGGAGAAGACCCTGTAATCTTGGTCTGAGAAACCCCTCCCAGGAGGTACAATGTTTGCTTGCAGTTCTAGGACCAGAGAAAGGCAAAAAAAATGGGAGCCTGGGCAGGGTCCAGTCCATGCTTTTGTTAGAAATTGCTGTGGAAATAGAGGATATGGGTCTCCAGGCAGTAGACCAAAAGTACCAAATGCAAATATAGGCTTCTTCTGTTGGGGCTCTCAATGTGGTTTCCTATCTATGTCCAGTTTGATGACCAAGATATTGTAGATCACAAGAATGCCCAATCCCATCGGTTTTCACATCAATACAGGAGAGCATGCTAGGGGACTTTTCATCACTGTGACAAATTCCCCAGGAGAAGCAAGTTAAAGGAGAAAAGAATTCTTTGGGCTCATATGTTTGGAGGTTTTAGTCCATGGTCAGCTGGCTCCATTGTTTCTGGGCCTGTGGTGAGGCAGAACATCATGGTGCCAGGACATGGAAGAAGAAAGCTGCTCATCTCATGGTGGCCAGGAAGTTGAGAGAGAGAAGGGAGCAGGGGAGAAATAAGATATACCCTTCAAGGACACACACACTATGACCTACTTCCTCCAAGGAAGCCCTACCTCTTATTAAAGTTTCCACCACTTCCTGATAGCATCCTCAGTTGGGGCCCAAGTCTTCCATACATGAGCCTTTTGGAGACATTTTTGATACAAACTATAACAGATAGCAAACAAAGAGAAGGGGGACCTGCTAGATTTTAATATAGTTTCTTGGTGTTTCTTCTGTTCCCAAATCACTGTGCCTGCATCATGAAAGCATATTCTGCTTTCTTTAATTTTTAGATAACTGAGAATTTGTCTCTCTTTTCTGAGTAGAAAATTTGGAGACAGTTCTCTGGCAATTTTCTGGGCACCTAAGTATGATTTGGACTGTCTGGCCATGGTGAACATACCCATTCTAACTGGTAGCAACAACATACATCAGGGACAAAGGGGCTTCAGGTGAAAACATAAGTTATTATTGTTCAGCTCTCAATATAGATAAGTGTGTTAGGGAATGGAGGAAGAAAGTTTTAATGGCAGCTCAAGAGAGAATTGAATCTCCAGCTATATCCATCCCCAAACTCACATTCACACACACACACAAAAAAAAAAAAAAAACAAAAACAAAAACAAAAACAAAACAAACAAAAAACAAAAAAACAAACAAAAACCCTCATCCTCCACATCTTAAGGGTAAAAAATGTGAAAGCATTTGACAGTTCATCCTGAGTTTGTGCTGGATTGGTCTTTTCCATATATTGTTTAGAGTGGTGGAATTTGATGTCACTGACCCTGCCACGATTTTAGTCAATACTTTCAGTGTGGCAAGTAGAACTCTAGAGAACCCACTGTGACCCAGTGGAGTTGTTCCAGTGGTTAATACAGTAGATTATCTGACTAGGAGATTTTAACCAACTGGTTAATTTTAACCAACTGGTGAGAAACAAGTGCTATCACCACCCATATTTTCTATGGTTCTGAAGAACAAAAGGGTGTGGTGTCTCATCAGGGCTCAATGATCTGTAGGCATCTCTACTGCCTCTATCCTGAGACTGGAGTAACTGAGATTTGGGAGAAATTTTGCCTGAAAAATCTACTGAGGGCAGTATCAATTCTTGCTTGACTGCTAGCATGTGGTATCTGAAGATTGTCCCTGCCCCTGCTAATGTCTTTTCAGATTTGTACATTCCTTTAATTAAATAGTCAGTTAATATTAGGTTTTCCTCCTGCTTGAGTTTACAGAAAGTCCAGTGTTTTACTGGATAATCATTCCCAAGGAGTGCTTGTTACCTGTCCCACCATCACCTGTCACCTCAGGCAAACATCTGCTTCAGAGGACAACACTCCTTTTCCTCCCTTTCATCTTCTGTCTTGCAGCAGGTGACCACTGCTGTACTTTGACTACAACATCTAAAGCAGGAATGGAGCCTCCTCCAAACGATGGCTAAGACCAGCTATAAAAGTTTCAACTTTCTTATCAAAGGCTCCCAGACAATAGAAGAGACTTATAAGAGAGAAAGCCCTTGACACTGGTTATGAGATGTGAGAAATGCTGGATTGGATCGGCTGTATTTCCTGTATAGCCATCTCCTCAATAGAAATACCTTGGACATTGTCCCCCTGTTTGAAGTACTGACCCTTCCGTAATACCTCAAGGTCCATCAGAGGACTGGAGGAAGTAGTTCTCCTCATTCTCAGTCTCACATTCATGTCCCAGGCTTGAATAATAATCTGTAGATGTACAGCTTTGTCCACAAAAAAGACACCAATTTTTATAATGAAGCTATGCACATTATCTCCCCTTTGTTATCTACATATAATTTACAGGTTCAAGTAAACATTCTATCTACTGAAGAACAATACTAGGTAACATTTTCTTTTATTGAGATATTTCTAATCTCCAAGATTACCATCCTAAGGGTATCACCTACATTAACAAGCTTAATGTCTACCTCAATTCTCTGAGATAATAATAAAAGTAATTATTATTTCCATTTTTCAAGTAGAAACAGAAATTTTAAATTCTTTTCAAGAGCAAGAAAATGAAGTAGCATCTAAATCACAAATGAAAATATTAAGTAAAAGAGAACAAAAATTGGGGCAGATTTAGAAGGGTGGCATCATTATCTCTTGTCATTCCTGTTCCCTGGCCCACCCAGGCTCTACTGCTAGCCAAGAAGTATGAGCAACAATTGCATCTACTCTCAGAGCCTCTGTATAATCCTGAGAGCAACTTCCTAAGGTCCTGCCTGGCTACAGGAACATTTTCCCTGGGATTTCACTGGGTGATGAATCATCCTTTCTATGGACACGCCATCCTGTCACTGATCTTCCCTGCCTCCAGTGTGGTACAGTTTGACCTGGAGGCAGATCAAAGTTTTTAGGCCCTTCCTTCTGACCACCAACCCTCCATGTGATTTTCTCCCACTCCTTTAAGTGTGAATATCACTGTTCAAGCAGAAATCTTCAGTGTGAAGGAGACACAGAAGAGAATCTCTTTCAGAATCCTTTTTCCTAAAGACAGTAAACTGATTTGGGGATCAAATGCAATAGAAAAGGGGCTACAGTTTGTCCAGATGAAGAACAGGTTTCCCCCAGAATTCCAATATTGTTCCAGTCCTTCCATTCTCAGGAAGTGAGCACACTTTGAATCTTTGGATTCCATGTGGCAGGCAAAGCTCCCCATGGCTTGGGTCCAACTGAAAAAGCATTGAGGTCTAGACTGATGATCAACTTGACCATCATCAAAAAGGCTTTCTTGCATGACATATAGCTGGATGTACAGCAGGGAGGGTCATGGCTACTATCTGTTAACCCAGGAGAAAAGCAATTAGAACTCTTTCAGTGTGCGGCATAATTTAATACTACTTCCTAACTGGGAACTGTGGGTTTAGGAGCTTAATGTTGATAATGGAAGTAAAGCACCCAATGCTGAGCAGAGATGGTAAGTTGGATAAAAGGTTAAAAATACATGATCTTCTTATTGCCAAAATATATTCTATTACAGAGATGTGATGCATATGCGTGATGTGATACATATGCTTGATTCATTACTGAGATTTGGAAATCTCAATAATTAAAAAAACAAACTATTGATACATATGATGATGTGGATGCATCTCAAAACATTAGAACAAGTAACAGAAACCAGAGACAAAAGAAGACATCAGTATTTGCCTGGCATGAGTCTAGAATTGGTATGGAGCTGACTTCAATGATACAGGAAGAAGATTTGGGAGTGTGGAAATGTTCTGAAACTTGAACATGGCAGTGGCCTCATGACTGTACACATGTACACCAAAACCCATCAAATTATAAATTTTAAATGGGTGAATTTTTAAGGTACAGTTGTGTTTCACATAACAATGTTCAGTCAATGACAGGTCATAATATACAATGGTATACAGCCCACCTGTGTAGTAGGCTGTCCACTGTATTTGCATGAGTGTTTGTGTGCTCTGTGAAGTTTGCACATCGACAAATTCACCTAATGATGCATTTCTCAGAATGCATTCTCATCACTAATCATGTATGATTGTGTTTAACGTACACTCCAGCAAAGCTGTATGTGCATGTACAGGCATACCTACACACACACACACACACACACACACACACACACACATCCAAACCCAAGAGAAAGTTTCAAAGTGGGTATCTGAAATTTGGAAATTAAAAAAGATGCATTAAGGGCCAAGTGAAAAACTAGAGGAGCTACAATCTGCAGGCTAAAAGTATGCCAAGAGTTCTCTCCTGGGAAGCTTCTGTGGCCTACAGTTCCTATAGGAAAATAAGGAAATTAAAAGCAAAAACTACTGGAAATCAACTTGAATTAACTTGATAGCAAAACCATTCCTGCAGTATCATTAGGCTACTGACATATTATGAATAGTTGGAAATTTCACCAAAATACTGCATATGTTTGTTCACAGGTTTGCGCTCCAGACCCCGCTGTACATACTGTGTTATCTTTATTCAAAAATCCAGAAACCTATCTGGTGTCAAGATTTTCATATTAAAGTCTGTGGGTCTGTATCACATTACAGAAATTCTTCCCTCAGCTACACTGATGAGCAACTGAGGGTGTGGAATGTGCTTTCAGACTCTAACAACTCCAAATAGGCACCCCCAACTCCCTTGCACATACTTTGACTGACAGATCCTAAGGAAGTATGGGGCACTGGATCAGTGAATTTGATTTGATAGTGAAGAATAGAGGGAAAATGAAGATAAAATAAGAGACAATGATAGAGAGAAGTTGATTTCACAAGAACAAGCTGATCTTCTGATACATACAGCTATAGGTCACACCTAATATGGCCCTCTGAAAAATTGGAATTGGCCCCTACATTCCCTAAAGAGCAGTGGTATCAGAGAGAACAGGGAACTCACATTTTGACTCAGTGAGAATTATGACTTAATGTATGTCAATCATAATGCCAATCATACACATTAATGGCTTTGAATCTCCTTATTTCTTAACTGGTTTCTATGGTACACTGAGTTTCCACAGTGAAGAGTATTACCTAGCACTTTCAACCATCATGAACAAGATCTTTTCTGCATTGCTCGCTGTCAGCACTCTGTCACCTCAAGGAAACAGGTCAGATTGAAGCATGATGGATGAAATTGATGGGCTTAGCAAGAGAGACATCATGGTACAGAGGAAGCACATGTGTAACCTCTAAAGAACTCTCACCATTGAATTAGAACCCATATGTCCTTGGACAAGTCACTTCCTCACTCAAAGTTATATTTCTTTTGACCATTTATAAATGTTTTTTATTATTGTGCAGTTTAAACTAGATAATGAATATTAAAATGTTTTTAGTATGTTTATATATCAATTAGTGTATATCTACATCACCTTTTTATTATATTTTATGGATATACCAAATTTACTGAAATTATCCAGAATTGTTAATCATGTTGTTTCCAGGTTTCTCTCTCATATGAAATCTGGAATAATATTATATATATCTCATGTTATGCTTATCTAATGGCTTCCTTCAAAAAATTATAAAAATTCATTTTGAATGGCAAAATTTTTACTTAAATCAATTTTATTGAGGCAAAATTACATAATTTAAAATATGCAAGTTATATAAGTATATGTAGTACATTGAGTTTTGACAAATACATGCATCCATGT
Organism: Callospermophilus lateralis; assembly: GCF_048772815.1. Lineage (NCBI taxonomy): Eukaryota > Metazoa > Chordata > Mammalia > Rodentia > Sciuridae > Callospermophilus > Callospermophilus lateralis. The sequence continues at coordinate 651,272 of NW_027510161.1, forward strand.
AACCACCATACAGGTCAACTCTATAGTCCAATATAGTTAATCTTAACTTTCTTGTACCATTTTCCATTCAATTCCAGTCCCTCATTCTTGACCCCAGGCAAGCGTTGATCTTTTTCTATCACCAAAATAAAGATTTTTTTTTTTAGGTTTTATATTAAATGAAAGTGTTTAGTATACTGTTTTATGACTAGATTCTTTTGCTAAGAATATTTTTGAATTTTATATAAATTATTGCCTTTATTATGAGTCTGTTCTTTTTATAACAGGGTAGATGTCCATTGAATCAATAGACCATCATTTGTTTATCAATTTATCCATTCACTAGCTTTTATGAGTAAAGCTTCTATGAACATTCATTTGTAAGTCTTTGAGCAGGCATATATTTTTATTTATCTCAAGAAGGTACCAAGGAGTAAAATTATAATATCATATAATAAGTGTATGACTTATAGGAAACCAGGGAATTATTGTCCATGATGGATTATCACTTTACATATTTCACCACCAATGTATGAGAGCTCCAGTTGCTGCTAATTTTCACCAGCACTTGTATTATCATACTTTTAATCTATTTTTTAAAATATCTATCTCTGATGGGCTCCATTGTACACACCTGTAATCCCAGTGGTTCAGGAAGCTGAAGCAGGAGGATCTCACGTTCAAAGCCAGCCTCAGCAAAAGTGAAGTGCTAAGAAACTCAGTGAGACCCTGTCTATAAATAAAATACAAAATAGGGCTAGGAATGTGGGTCAGTGACTGAGTGCTCCTGAGTTCAATCCCTGATACCAAAAAAATAAAATAAATAAATATCTATATGCTCAAATATTTATTATTTAATTGTGGTAAAAAAAAATTCAAAATTCTTTCTTTGAACATTTTGAAATAGTCATTGTCAAAGTCTATGGTCTCCCTACTATGCAATAGAACATGAGAACTTACTTCTTTTATTAGGAACTTGGTACTCATTGAAAGACTTTTCCACATGCCTCCTTCCCAGCCTCTTGTTTACCCTAAGATGGAAACAATTTTCTCTGTTTTTTTTTGAAATGGTATATTTTACACTTGGATTATGATTTATTCCACATTAATATTTGTATATGACAATTTCTTCTGCTATTAAATCCAGAGGTGCCAGTAATGAAAGATGTTTAAAGCTGAAATTTCTATCCATCTAAACAATCACTCAAACAAAAGCGCTATAAACCTATTATGAAGCATATAAGGTATAAGAAGCTTTGTTGCACACAATGCCTTTGGAAAATAATTTGGAATGAACATCGAATTCAAGTAACAGAAGAGATTAATACAGGCCAAGCTCAAACATAGGACACATGACATCAAATATGTCTACAACAGCATAGAATTAAAATTCCTGGAAAATAGAGATAATACTTTATAAAAAGAAAAATTACTAAAATAACACAACAAGTGGGAAAACATGAAAAATAAAAAGATGGTACATTTCAACACACTTCACCTATTGATAGAACAGGTAGGTAACTAAAAGAAGCATTTAAAAGTTAAAAACAATATAATTAATAACCTTGAACTTGCAGCCACCTATAGAGTTTTGCAAGCAACATTACAAAATGCACATTTCTCTCAAGTACTGATTGAACATTTACAAATATATGATGTGCCACGCCATCAGAAAATCTCAAGACAGCTCAAAAAAATGTGATTCCCATATATACCTGCTTTGTACACACATATTTTCCCCTTGATGACTGTAGATCAGAGGTCTAAGTCATCAAAAGTCAGAATAAAGGCACTGCTTTTCTGAATAAAATGGAAGACAGAAAAGCATGAATAAATGTCAACTATCCCTTCCATCTTTCATTGTTTCACAGACATACCTGGTCACCAACAGGCTTAGGCCAATGCCAACACTCCACCTTTATACCTGTTAAAAGTAGCCTCACACATTTCTACCTCTGGTTATAACAGGGTGGCTTGTAGTAGAACAACATTCTTTTCTTCTGAAAGCAACTAAAAAATTAAAGTACTAACAAATCATATCTGTTTGAGCACAATAAACAGTTTTTGAGGCAATGAAGACCTTAGATCTTAGGGAACCAAGATCTTAATTATAAAGGGAGTATGGGGAATTTTGAAAATTTTAAGCAGTGGTAGGTAGACAGCTAAAGATTGAGCTGTAGCTTGTCTATAAGAAGCAGAGAAGATATCAGAGCTTTCAGCTAACACAGATCTGGAAAGACCAAAATTGGACTTGGGCAATACACGTGGTTGCAGAAGAGGATTAGGATCCATGAGAAAAGCATGGTGGGAAAAAATAAAATTGATATCTTACACTTGGAAATTGATGAGCTGAAAGTAACTAAAGAATTTGGCAGAGCGCCCAGTTATCTCGTGGCAGGAAAACTGCAGTTCATAACCTCCCAACCAACAGATTCACTGTCACCCACCCCAGGATCTCAGTAGCAAAAGCTGAAGAACTAGGCAACTAAAAGATGTATCAAAACTTACAGAGTCTTGAAATCCAGCTTGGAATCAGCTTAATTAATTGATGGTTGAATTGAGGTAATGTGTTCTCACTTTTACTGCCTGCCAAAGAATAAAGTCCTTCCTTTATGGAGGAATATAACATTATCCAGAGACTGTACAAAATTTTTAATTAAAAAGTCCATCATTCAAGCAAAAGTAACCATGCATTCCAAGAAAAATGAACCCAGAGGAAAACTAGAAAACAGCAATCAACTCACACTTTTTCCAGATATTAGAGTTATCAGACATAGACATTAAAATAACTATGACTAATGTGTTTGGAAAAATAGGCAACAGGATGAGGCATTTCACTATAGAGCTGGAAACCCCAGAAAGTATCAAATGGATATTCTAGAATTGACAATTACAATACTTGAAATTAAGAACTCAATACATGAGCTTAACAGCTATTGGGTTACTACTGCTGAGAATAAAATGAAGTAAAACACAAATTAGTAGAAAATAATTGAAGCCCAGTGATAAATGAATGGAAAACACTAAAGACAGAGAAAGAGAACTGTGTCATGGTGAAAAATATAATATATGGGTAATCATAAGCCCTAGAGAAGATGAGGCAAAAAAATATAAACATAATTTCTAAGATCTTTCCAAAAGATTAAAAAAAATTTGAAACCATAATTTTAGAAACTATACAAATTTCTAAGAAAAAAAACTGCAAGGAAAATACATCTACCTATGTCATAATAAAACCTCTGAAAACCAAAGACCAAAAACAAAAACCCAAAAAGCAGCCAGAGGAAAAAAGACACCACTTTGGGATGAGAAACAATAAGATGAACACTGATTTCTCAGAATATGCAGAAGCCAGACAATACCATAATGTTATCCTTGAAGTACCAAAAGAAAACACCTGCCAACATAAAATTCAAAAATGAGTGAAAATATCCTTCAAAAGTGAAAGTAAAAATGTAAGATGTCTAATCAAACAAAAACCGAGAAGATTGTTAATGAACATCTGCACTCAAGTATGTGTAAATGAGACTTCTGGAAAAGAAACATTATTAAAGATGAACTCAAGAAAAGAACGTAGTAGGAATAAAATCTGAAAAGGGAAAATATGTGGATTAATACAAATTATCTCTGCTCCTCCCCCCATTAAAATTCTTTCATTTTTATCATGTGATATATAGATTTTAGGTGATTTCTAGGCTTTTCACAGATCTCCTGATCCTCTGAACTATGTTTGTGAGCCTTTAAGTGTGATATTCAATAGTGGGTAAGATATGATGAATCTAATATGCATTATGTGATACAGAAGTTCTACTGCAAATATGATCTTTGTATGAATGAGCTACATGTGAAGCCACAACATTTTAGTAATGATTTCTATTGGGTGAGCGATTACTCAGATACCACATTTTTTAAATGAACTAAATCCAATCCACAGTTTTGCATGTTACCCAGCTCCTTCTCTGAATCCACATCTATACTGGTACATTTCTCATCTTAACCATCTCATGTTGCTAAATGTTATTGACATCAACATTTGGTATGGTCCTATACTCGTGGTTTGAGGAAAGTGAGAAAGTTTTCAAGTCTGCATTACGGACTTCAAATGGCACCATAGTCTTGTAAGGCTCATGTCATTAGTTTTATATCCTCTTGCTCTGTGTGTTGGAATGCTATCAGGAAAGGCAGAGACATTTATAAGCCACATAGCTAACAAGGTCTATTCCAAACACCAATTTATTATGCAAAGAGAAACAATGTCAGTTACTTACCTAGTGTCTTATAGCACCACAATGGCTCTTTACTCTTCTCTTTAATTCTGAATTTATTCATCTATAAATTAAATTTTCCACTTACCTCTGTCAACCAGTTTCCTATTAGTGTTTCCCCAAGGAGGTATTAGTTAGCTCTCAGAAGATGGGAGAAGAAATTCTTCTGACTTGATTTCTTGGCTTTGGGCAACATCTTCAGCATCTTTGGAAGTCTATCTGCTTTTTCAATAATTTTGACTGGATATTAATAGATGACAGCATTTGGTAGCAAGAGACTAGATATTTGTACTAGCTGTGAATTCTGTCACAATGCCATTGAACTAGGCTTTTTCATAATGGAGAAGAATGGCTAGATCTTGGGAAGTGACTGTGGATTACCACAAAATAAATCAAGCTGTCGCTTGACTTGCAGCTGCTCTTCCTGGTGTGGCATCTTTCCTTGAACAAAGCAAATTTCTCCTAGTACCTGGTATCAAGCTAATGGTATGTAATTTCTTTCTTCTGTATACTAATTTATTAAGATCAGGTGAGGCAGGAAGCTTTTCACCTCACAGGGTAATGATACTCTTTAATTGATGTGCTCCAGAGCTATATGAATTCTCCTGACCTCTGTTATAAACTAGCTTTCAGAGACTCTGGACCTATGGAACACTCCTGCATACACATACACACAATATTGTATTGGTGTACCACCTTGACGGCATCATTCTGATTGGTCTTGACAAGTAGGAAATAGCGATTATCTTAAAAACCTTGTTAACATTTAGGTGTGCCAAAGATTAGGAGTTAAACCTCATAAAAATACATGACACTTTGGTGAAATTCCTAGGAGTACAGTAGAGTTTCACCTTACAAAGGATACCACTAAAATGCACAAAATATGTATTCAAGGGTTCCTTTAGATTTTGGAAGCAGCACATACTTCATTGGAGGGTACTGACAACACCCACTTACTGTTAACCTGAAAACCTTCCAGTTGTGGGTGAGCTCTGAGGCTACTCCAGGTTATAGTTAATGCTGCTCTGCCATGTAGGGCTTACTATCCAGCATCTCCTCTGGAACATGGAATAACTATGGCAGATAGAAGTACTGGATGAAGTCTCTGGAACTCACCAGTAGACAAATCATTGGGTGACTGCTCAGAATTTGGGAACAAAGTAATGCACCTTTCTGAAGATATTATTTACATCCAGAAAAAAAATAAAAATATGTCCTACATTAATGCTGATCCTGGTAGAGATTTAATATCTGATTACAGGACAAAACTATCAACTTGAATTACATCATGAACTGGGTATTTTCTCATCTACTAAATCATAAATTTGGGGGTATACAGTGGCTCTCTATCATCAACTAAAACTGTTGTATACTAGAAAAGAGTTTATAAGGGTCTAAAGGCACAATACAATTGCATGAGCAGGATGCTCAGAATCTCCTGGCACTGACACAGATGCCCTATCACTCACTACTCCTTTAACCTCCTCTTAGGGTCTTATGAGATGATCCAAATGATTGGTTTACAGAGGAAGAAAGAAGTCAGACCTAGGATGCAAATAGTTCCACATAATATGCTATTACCAGTCAACCCCAATCAGGAACATCCCAGAAAGACAACAGTGAATGGAAATCTTCCTCTTGGGCCCAAATTTATATGTATCAATGCAAAAATTTATTTGCACCAATGAAAATATGGCCAGAGGTGTGAATGTATAATAACAAGTGTATAGATTAAAGGTCATGTCTTCAGAAAGTAAGATTTAAGGATTAATTATAAGAAGTTCAGAGAGAAATCAGGGAATGAATTTCCAAGATGGGCACAACAAGACAGGCTATATTTGTCCTTTGTTGTTTGATTATCAAAGGATGCCCAGAACAGAGGATATTCTCAAATAACAGTTAGACAAACTGACCCTTTCCACAGATGTTAGGCAGCCTCTTTGCCCTGACACTCTGGTACTTATAAAACAGACTCACATTCAAATTTCTATGGCAGCAGATATGAAGTTATATAATAAGTCAAGCATAAGCTCTCACTTCACTGAAACCACCCTTAGGAGTGGTGACTCCTTCTTACATTGGTTAATTTCTGAATCACCTTCCCATTTCCATCTACTGTCTCTTTGAAACAGGTACAATGATTTTGTGATCCAAACTCCCATGCCCTTCTTTGCACCATTCTGTCCCTCCTTTCTGGATATTTAAATATCTTCTTTCATTGGAAATTAATGATTTTTGCATAGTCTCTTGGGATCTTGGGAGTTTCCAGAAGCCCCATCTGTACTTCTGGTAAGAGAAAGGGGAAGGAGAAGAAAGAGGGTCTGAATTGTTTAAGAAACACTGTGCTTGCTTCAACGGTATTTCAACGGTATTTTTTTCTGCTTCATATGTTTTGTTTACAGTTCTTAGAGGGATTTCAATAGAACAAAGGCTTTTACTTATAATACAGTGTTTGAAATCATGAATCTCTGCCACCAATAAACACATTGAGTAGAAGAACTTGGTCTACAATAAAAATCTGGGTACTGCCTGGAAAGATCATCGCTTTGTTCTAACTAGAAAGTGGGTGGAAGACTTCATGGGAGGCCAAGTTTCCTTCCTTTATTCTAAAACTCTTACCTCACTTCATTAATTTCCATTTTATCCCATGGCCTTGACCCTCTACTCCTTGTTTCTAGAATAATCTCACCCTCAAAAGCCTGGCTGAAAAAAATTCCCTGAACTTATTGTGTTATCAAAAGAGTGAATGCATTCAGAGAGCCTGCAATAAAAATAACCCAAACAAATGACTACCACGTCACATGTCCTATTAGCAAAGTACTTGTGTGGGAACAAAATGTTGTTGTTGGTTTTGTTTTCATTTTTTTTAATACAGTCAAGGCCCCAGTGGGGCATGAATGTGGAATATCATACCATTTTATAATATATGCACCATAATCTTCTTAAAATGAGTTTTCACTTCAAGAAACATAAGGACTTAAATATGAGCAGCCTGTTTTGTGTGCTTGTGTGTTTGGCATCTCATTACACTTCAGACCATTTTGTCTTCTTAGAACAATTGAATATCATTAGTGGAGGCATATTTTGTTGCCAGAACTTGCTTGGTTGTGATTGCCCTCGTTAAAATGTGTCCATTTGCCAGCTGATGGATGGGAATTCTGAAGGGTGCCTGGTGGGTGAGCATTTGAATATCAGAACTTTCATCTCTTTCTTCCAGAGAGAAAAATAGCTTTGCTACCAACCAATACAAAGCATGCATTGTCCTTGACTTCCCCTCCCTCCTTCTTGTCTTCTTTGTGTAATACTTAGTTTAGCTCAGAGTTCCTACAGGCACCCAGAACTGTGCGAGACATATAAGCCTCGGATCCAGGCAGTCCTGGGAGAAAATGCAGGCTCCTTGGCTTTATTTGCACTGTGACCTTCAGAAAATCACTTAACCTCTCTGGACCTCACGGTTTTAATTTAGAAACAAGACCTCCAGATGCTTATTTTCCCCATTCTTACAATGAAAATTCTAAGCTCAGTTTTTGGGCACATAGTAGATGCTCAATGATCAGGATCTATCCAAGATGGTGGGCCAAAGAGAAGCATAAGAACAATTTGAGAAGAGTTCAAAACCAAGTAAAGTACAAAATTAACTAGAATATGAGCAACACTAAAATATGAGATACTCCATGTAAATCCACTTGGAGGTAAGACCTAGAAGATGCAGCTGATTCTCATTACTCACTGGTATATAAAGTTCTAAAAAGGCACTGAACACTGCATTAGCATCAAATTAGCATGAAGTATGAACCATGGTTTCCAGAGTGAAAATAAGATTAGGTTCCTGTGACACTCTGGTCATGATATTTTCATCACCTAATCAAATACCTGTCCTTATTTGATGCATGTTTGCATTTAAAGACATTTTATATATATTGTTGAATCACTAGCATTGAATTCACAGCCGATAGTATTGTGATTCATGCTTCATGAAGCTTCACTAATACATGTATTTTCTCTATAGGGTACATCACAACCTTGTTTGTCTTGTTTAGGAACACAAGACAGCAACTCAGCACAATTGTTGGGTCTCACCTTACAGCTTTTTATGCACACACAAAAAAATGTGAATAAAAAGTCACACTATATAGATAATGGAAAGAACACATGTTTATAATATGAGAGGTGAAATAAGAAGGAAGAGTGTCACCGTGTTCAACCTCAGCTAGGAACATCTCCATTCAGTGACTTGAAATCTTCGGCACTCTGTGCAGGCACCTGCCCATAGATGACCACAAAGATGCTGTGAATATTGATTTGGGCAGTTCAAATAACTTTAGTAAGGAGGACACGTCACAGAAATGGAACATGCAAATGGTGAAGATATTTCTACCAGGGAGGGCCTGTGGACAAAGGAGGTGGTGGCTAAAAATGAGCTATGAGAAGATAGAGGACAGGTAGGAAAAGCCGCTTTAGCACAGGGATGAAGACGATTAGTGGCCAGGAATGGTGTATGGGAACAAGTCATATCTGCCAGGAACCCTGTTGGACCATTCTCTCACTTCCTTCAGTTCTCATCAAATGCCCCTTATTTATAGTGACCTTCTCTTGCCTCCCTATTGACAAAATCATTCACCTCTGGTCCTTTGCTCTTGAGCCTTTCCCTTCTTTATTCTTCCCAGAGCACACTTCCAAGACCTCCCTTATGAGTGCTTTTACAAATTTTCTGTCTCGGCCTGGATGCAGACCTCTTGAGGACAGGGACTCTGCTGTGTGTACCAGTCCTGATATCTACAGAGTGCCTCTGCCTGTGTTGCTGTCACTACCTGTTAAAAGTGGTCTGAGTAACACATTAAGAAATATGCCTTTAATCTAAGAGAAATAAACAGTCATTTGAGCAAAGACTCTTATCAGATATGGAAGATGTATGGTCAGATATTGTATGAAAAATGAAGGGGAAAAAACTATTCCGAGCATCACAGAGCAAGCAATTTAGAGACAGCAGAAAGGGCCTGAAGACAGAGCTCTGCAGACCGTTCTTAGCTTGCATCTGGTATTGTAGCTAAGCATGGTTGTTTATATAATTAAAAAATCTTTGGAGTGGTACACAAGTTTTTGAGATTATAGAGCTAGGAGAAAGAGCATGTAGAATAATGTTTAGATTATATAAACATTAATAAAATGGCATAAAATGGCAACACTTACCTGCCAAAACCAAGTAGACCCAAGTTTCTCTGTCTTAAAACCTTTTAGGAGGTTTACACAGAAAACACCACTCCCTCCTCCAAATTCCAGTGTTTAAGGCCCATCTTATTATCCCCATTCGTTCATGTTTGCATCTTGTACAAAACCATCACTGAAATTAAAGCAAGCCTCTATCCTTAACAGAAACAACTTTCTGGTCATTTTTGAGTCTACTTCAATTGCAGCTGCTACCTCCATGATATGATTTTAGTGAAACTGGGCGGATCTCTGTTCTATCAATAGTGCCTAAATTGAGAATACTGAGAACCTCTTGGATCTAAAGGTTTTCAAAATTCCACTGTATTTGAAATATCTAACACATTAAGCCATCTTCAGTCATTAATACTTTAGTGTAAATTAGCTTATCTTGGAGTTTGAAATGATAATCATGTAATTCCAAACTGTAATTTTATAGAATGAGAAAACTGAGATCCATAATGGGAACATAGTTGCATAGCTAATTTAGTAATGTGAGACAGGACAAAAACCCAGGTCTCCTGGCATTCAGTTAACTTTAGCATTATGATCCAAACCCATTCCAAATGTGACAGCTAACTGAGGTGGTTAGGACTATTTCCTAATGAAATTTCCAATTAGTAATCCTTGTGAGGAAAGAGTACAAAACCCTTAATAAAAAGCAATATCTTAACTGAAAAAAATGCAAATAACTCGAAAAGGTATTATCTTCAATTTGTTTATCTAATTAGCTGTTCCCAGAAGTCAAGAACCATCCAAGGCACAGTATTCTCCTATGGAAGGTAAATTGAGTTTAATTTTTGTTTAAAAAAGATAAGGAACTCAAGAAAAGCTGGAGATCTGAACAGACTCTGACCAATGTGCTGAAAAGGTAAAATATGGGAAGTTCAAGAGGGGCACAAAGGGGAGGTCAGAGAACTAGACATAAGAGTCTCCCAGAGCACACATCAACTTTGAAACTCCCCTGTGCTTCACTCTGGCCTGTCCACTGGAGCCTAGGTCCCCCCGCCCCAAAAGACTGGTAGGTAGCTACAGGAAGCCAGCTCTTCCAAGAACATGCAGGTTGCCTGAGAGAGTCATGTAGAAGCAAATCTTGTGACTGCAAATGCTAATCAGGAAACCAATTACACCTCATTGAGAGGTGAAAGATGATTTGATTCCTTAATGGAGGAATTGCTTGGGTTTTGACTAATGTGGCTCTGGAAACATCTCATTTCAGTGCTATCCATTTCATAAAATACATGCCACAATTGCCTTCACAACCATGTCCCATACAACACACACACCACTCGCACGCAGGCGTGCACACACACTCACACACACACAGAGAGAAAATCCCTCCAATCTAAACATGAAACCTGCATTCTTCCCAATATCATACAACCCAATAAACCCTTGTCTCCCTGGTAAGGACTTTGTAACCAGTTACACTAAGCTGTTACCAATAGACACTATCTTAGAAAAATCTACATAGCTCTGTCTTCAACCCATTTTTCCTCTTGGTTAAGTGTTATTTATCTTCTCAGGAGTATTGAACCATCAAAAGGAAAAGTACTCTTCCTATACCATAAAGGTAGTAATAGCTACTCTTCTTTAATTTGAATACAATACCAGGAAACATTTTTTCTTTGCATTGACTTGAGCTGCCTAAGGTGAAATTTTTAACAGGAGAGCAGGCAAGTGAGCAAGCTCCTTGGAGGGAAACAAGATCTTTTCCCAAAAGCTTCCAAAAGAAGTTACATTTTTCACCACAGTTCTGTATATCATCTCTCAATGACATTTGAACACAAAAATATTGAGCACTAATCATACCATTATCTGCAAAACTATAGGCTATTAAAAGAAACATCTGGCTTTCTATTTTGGAGGGCTGTGTTTTCACAATTTCTCTTCAATATGGATTAGTCCACTGTGTTGGAGAAAAGAATAGCATTGCTCCAAACAAGGGATCAGCAAACCATGGCCCTTGGGCCAAATCTGGTGTATCACCTGTTTTATAAAGATTTGTTATTGACTTGTTTACTTATTGAGTATAGTTGCTCTTGTGCAAGAAAGACAGAGACAAGAAACTGTTACAGAAACCATATGGCCAAAAATACCAACCACACTTACTATTGGCCCTTAAGACAAGGTGTTTGCCAATTCTTTCACTAAACCAGCATATCAGGTTTTGGACATAGGCATTTATTTTTTTCACAAGGCTTCCAGAAACGTCTGCTTTCGACTGGTGTTTGAGAACTCTGTGTGCCAGGATGAAGGGAGGGTCTGGAGAAGGGACACATTTAACTATGGCCCAAGAGTGGGACTCAAAGGAGATCCTACATCATCCATAGCTTCCGCTTAACTTCTAGAGTTTCCTATTTCCTCCAGCTTCCTGATTTAGCCTCCTATTTCCTGATACAGATTTTGGTACTTTTCCACTTGGCTCTTGGCATCCTCTTTTTAGGCAGACAGTATTTATTCTTGGCATCACTCTTTAGTTCTACTCTTGCCACTCATATTGTGTGTGTTTATCTGTTCTTGCTCCACTGCCTATTCCAGACATCCAATTCCCATCTCAGTTTGACTACAAGCAAAACAACAACAACAACACTCTTCTCGGTTAAGTGATTTATCTCTCAGGAGGTCTCCAATTCTTAATGTTTGATGCCAAGACAAACATGAAATTGAGACACCCAAACGATTGTCCCCCCCCACCCCGACCCCGTATCTCAAGGTCAATCTGTGCTCAAGAAGTTTTAAAAGGGATCATCCAAGCGCACATAATTCCATGGACCAGGAAAAGCTCTGTCGCCAAGGCATGGCATGGGATTACCTGGTACACTGGTGAAATTCATGATCAGTATCATTTTCAGATTAAAGAAAGCAACATAGTTCCCAAATTTTGTCTATTTTCCAAAAGATTGCGAACAGCATCTATAGTCAAGGTTGCCTGTTGACAGGGCAACAGTAGGTGGTCTGCTTTCTCTGTGGACTCTCCACTCAGGCTCCACGAAGTTGACTGTTCTGAGCTTCTCTTGGTCACAAAGCTACCGCAACATTTATTTTGACAAAAATGATAACTTACTGAAAGTTACAATATTAAGGAATTGACTTTTAAAGATTTAGAGACTCTTGTTATAAGGGACACATCTATTTTTATCAACTGAGATAGGTAGTAAAATGTGTGTATGGCACTCTATATTATATATAACACTATGTACAAATAAACATGTATATACTATTGTTGATATATATGTATATATTTTATGTTATATGAATACATTATTTATTATATATGTTACATTTTACATATCATATACGTATGTATTATTGTACATGTTCATATATATGTATATTTGGAAGCAAAACAACTGAAAGATGTTATCAGTGGACAAGAATCACAAACATTTGAAATCAGTTATAGTAGAATCATATAGCCATACTTATCTTAAAAACCCAATGATATCATTAAATGAAATATAAAAAATAATGTATATCTGTGATAATTATCTTGAAAATCTATTTAAAATTTAAATTATGCCCAACACCTCCTCTTCTAAAAGCTAAAACATTCATAATAAGTTTAACAAACTTCTCTAAAGTATTGAAGTTCCCTTGCAATAGGGCGCTGTTCTGCTTACAGGGACTCAAGCTGAGAAAGCCAACAAAAAACAGGATTCCTATGCATAGCAATTATAATGGAGACTGATCATGACTCTCTGAGAGCTCCCTAATTGGTGCTCTGTGCACCAATCTGTGCACAATCCTCATGGTGTCATCAGTGTGTGACACCCTGGAACCTAACCCCTTCCAGAAAATTCCCACAGCTGTCATTTTGTTTGATGTGAGCTTGGATTCAAACTCCAGTTTTCAACAAGTGAAATTATTGCCCACCTTTGAACACTGGACCTTGGGAAGCCAGGCTGACCCTACTCAGGGCCCTAGTCGAGTACCCTCCCTCAACACCACTCCCTTCTCATCAGAGAGTACCAGGAGTGCTTCACAGATGTGTTCTTTTAGGAGGCCTTAACTCTTTCCCCTGTAAAATTTGCACCACCCAATCATTACTGCTTCTGGGAGGCTGTGAGCCACTTCCAGCAGTTTTTTTCTAGGCCCCTGGAGTTTCTCTCAAGGAGATAAGGAAAACATGTGTCAAAGTTAAAAGAGAATAAACCCCAGGTGGTAAGACCAAGTGCAACCAATGAGAGTGAGAGAGAAGGGCGAATGCAGTCACAGAGGAGGAGCTACTAGGGAGTATGTAAATGACAGCAGGATCCTGGAGGAGAGAAAAACTTGGATAGGACAAGACTTCAGTCAGAAGAGAAATGATAGCAGAAGGAATAATACAACAAAAAAGATGGTTACTTCCAAGAAAGAGAGGTGAAATCAGTGACAATGAAGGAGACACCCTGAGCCTTCTGTTCTGAAGGAATGTCTCTGTGAGAAGAGGCAGGACAGAATGCACTTGCTACTGCTAGTGATCTTTCACAAAGTGGGTAGGAAAGGCCCATGCACAACAGGGTGGTTGATCCAAAGCAGAGAGCAGCAGATTGAGGCTGCAGGGAGAGGGAGC